>NW_028262347.1:83325000-84046603 GCF_047370975.1 Nipponia nippon | reverse complement strand
AAAAGCCGAACTGAATACACACAGCACTCTTCTCTGTGTGTCTTGTCATCTGTGCAGCTGGTTTGTTGATGGCACATTACCTGCTTATGAGGACAATATCAAATTCTGCTGGTCGATCCAGTGGGCAGGAAGCATTTGATGTCTGTACTGAGAGTGAAAATCCAAAGGCCCCCTCCGGAAGGTGAATGCTGTATCTCAGTGCTGTCTGGAAGAGGAAAACACCCTTTTGTTCAAGCATGCCAAGGGTTTTTCTTGGCATTCCAAAAAACAAGTGTCTGGCTTAGTGAAGTTTCCTAGCAATGTTGCTCTTGGTTTTATGTGGAAGATCCTTACTTACATCAATGACGGACACATCAGACTTTTGCTCTTTAACAATAAAGGTGCTTGTACCCAGAGTCACTTCCCAGAGAGAAACCAGTTGCTGATCAGAAAGGACTCTTTTTTCCCATGCTGTGACTCCACAGGAGTCAGTATGTGGGATGGGGAAAAGAGTGTCTAAACAGTTTAGGGAAATCAAATAATTAAGAAAAATAAAGAGAAGTCCGATGGAGAATCATCAAAAACATGACTGTATTGTATGCAGAATGTGAGACACAATGAAGAGGAGAGCAGACACTTACTTGCATAAGTACGCATCCACTGCCATTCACTGTTAAGCTGTATTTCCCAGGGACCTCAGGAAGGGGAGTCTGTTGTAGCAGGAGCCTGTTCTGGTTGCTGACAATAAATACCTTCTCAAAAGGCTTTTTGGAAGTGATCTTGACTACATTTTGTGTAACGGAATTGTAGGTGGCCTCACCATAAGCAGCAAGGGCTTGAAGAGCAATGACTGTGTCCTGAAGGAAAAGAAAATAATAAAAGATAATTAGCTACACAGCCTGACTGATGCAGAGGAGGTCAAAGTCATGGTTTCAATACGAAGCACAGTCACTTCATCCTGGGTAAAGAAACCCTGAATTTGCATATAATTCCAGGGTTCCCATGTATAAGGAACCATTTCCTTCTGGCATATATGTTTTATGGTAGAAGGAATCTCTCTACTCATATGAAGGTTTCAGAACAAAAAATCCGAGCACTAGAGCACACTTCTAAACTTTTTCATAGTGATGAAGCATGTGTTTTCTAGGGAACTACAGAGAAATTCTTGATCATATAACAGCTGGAACTTGGTGTTTTCTAGGCTCATCCCCGACACAAATATCTGTATTTGTTGCTCATCAAATTACTCTTGTATGGTTTTAACCTTTCTATCGTTAAGAAGAAAAGGGAAAAAAAAGTATTTTGGTCTCTCTAAGAGAAAGGCTTGGTCTCTGTGTGTTTGAGACAGCAAATACAAGAGAGAAATAAGACTAGGTAGTCAATGCCCCACTGGAACCCTGAACCAGTGCCCCAATTCCTAGGACTTGCTGGGGAGTGGAAGGGAGTTTTGGCACCTGGGTGGAAGAGAAACCTCCATAGGGATTCTGCTGCCTGATGATCCACTGCACAATCCCTGAGGCCTTTGTGAGATCCTCTTGATTCCGGTTGGGTTTGTAGAGCAATGCCAACAGCACGTAACTGGTGATCTCAACTTCAGCTGAAGGGGCATGGTCAAGGAAGGAGGGAGATTTTTCTGATGGAGACCTCTCCTCCTGCTCCCAGTGCTGTGAGCCATCTGAATAAACAAAGAGAGGGTGAGGAGCAACCAGAATGGATTACGGGTGTCACTGCTGTATGCTGCCTCAGAGACATACTGTGTCCTGGCCTTTTTCTCACAAGTACTCTCTACAGAGCAACAGATGTGCTGTACATTAACTCTACAGATTATCTGTGGAGGTTGGTTCATGTGCCTATCCTCTCAATATTGTCAAGGTTAGACCATGTACCATCGGTAAGATCTGTTCCCTCTTCCCACTTCCCAAATTCCCCAAATGGCTGAAACTCACCAACTTCCTTTGCAGATTTCTGTAACTCTCTAAGGAATGATTCACATTTTTCTGCCTTGCCAGCTAAGCAGAAAGCATAGGCCATGAGTGCTTGAGTGTGAATGTCACTGATATTCTTCTCAGATGCAGTCTCCAGACAAAAAAAGGCATTTCGGACTACAGGGTACTTTAAGAAAAAAAAAAACAAAAGCAAAACCAAAAACATATGGGTCTAATTCAGGACAGTAGTCTTCACCTGGCCAAACATTAATTTTCTTTAAACCTTTTCTTCATTCTGTCACTATCACAGCAATGAAAATGGGACTTCAGTTTGTATAGTGACTTCAGGAGAGAGGATACAGAATACTTTGAAGAGGGGTTTCAGAGGAAACATCAGACAAATCATGTAGCTTTTCAGTGTATTCTTGAACACGTTGGTGTATAAACAGAAGACTGTTCTGTTTCTTTCACAGCTAATTCCTTCTGCTTACCTCCATGATAATAATTCACTCTGCTCTTCTATAGTCAAGAGTCTGTTATCTTGAACAAATCCAACCTAGTAGTCTCTATCCTCAGTGAGTCTGGTGTAATTTTGATTTAATTCTGTGGAGCTGTAGTAGGTTTACACCAAGTAAAAAATGTTCACAGTTTGACTCTGTGTCCTTGCTAATGCACTAATCAGGAAGGTTCTCAGAAAGGGTATGACAAATTGGAGGCAGAGAAACTCATATATTGAAATCTAACATCTCCGCTGTAGTCTCCTTTGTACTAGCCACTTTTTTAAAAGGACAGATTGGCTTTTCACTCTGATGGACCTTTTTGGTTTTTTCTCCAATATAGCTTTTAGTTCCATTTGTATACTTTATGGATTTACCTGCAATAACTTACTTTCTTGACTGAGTCATGTTTGAACCTAAGCCATAGTGGGTGGGTTACTACCTTTCAAGTTTTTTTATTGGAAACTAAAAGGTATCACTAAATGTCTTGGGTGTCTCAAATAGAAGATCTAATCCCACTGAAGTCTGTACAATTTCTACTTGAACACTGCTGGTTTAAGAGGTAGAGAAGAGAAGGCTCTGGGGAGACCTTATTGCACCCTTTCAGTACTTAAAGGGACCTATAAGAAAGATGGGGACAAATATTTTAGCAGGGCCTGTTGTGATAGGACAAGAAGTAATGGTTTTAAACTAAAAGAGGGTAGATTTAGAGTAGATATAAGGAAGAAATTTTTTACAATGAGGGTGGTGAAACACTGAAACAGGTTGCCCAGAGGGGTGGTAGCTGCCCCAACCCTGGAAACATTCAAGGTCAGGTTGGACGAGGCTCTGAGCAACCTGATCAAGTTGAAGGTGTCCCTGCTCACTGCAGGGAGGGGCTGGACTAGATGACCTTTAAAGATCGCTTCCAACTCAAACTATTCTATGATTCTTTGTTTCTATGGGGAACTTCTCTATCACACCAATTAGTGCAGATACAGAACAGAGTCATATTCCCTGGGAGCTCTCTCTCCCTCTTTCTCTCTCTCCTTACTACCTAGACAATTTGTAGCAGATGCTGGAGCCAGGTCAACAACTGGGGACCAATTTCAGCTGAATACCAGCAGTGGAAGGTCTCCTTACCGAGCCAGAGTGTCCAGCTTCTAGCATGGCAATGGTGATGTAGGCAGAAAGCGACAACTCGTCATCTACTGCTCCCTGAAAAGGACATGGAGAGAGGAATTTTCAGTGAACGGCATGAGTGAGAAGCCTTTGAATATGAATTGCCATATCCCAGCTGGGAAATTGTGGCCAGCTTTGGAGGCAGTCCACAAGGAAGGAGAGCATACACATAGTAGGGATGGCTCTTAATTCAAGAGAAGTCCACTGCTATCACCTCAAAAAACATCACTCCCTCAAGCTTACAGTCCTGTAACCCTATCTCAGGTGCTCATAAGATGTAAAATACAGTGTGGGGAAGCTGACGGAGCTGAAAATAGTCTTTGTAAGGTGTGGAGAGTTAGCCCTTGGCAGAGAACAGGCATTTGGAGTAAAGTACAGGTTTTGACAGTAATGGGCTAGCATGCTCTTAATGATAAGAGTGTAAATTTGATCAAGAAGTAATTCTCTACCACCTTCAAGGCATTGTTGAAGAGTGTCCCAACACTTCGGAAGCAGCCATCTGGCTTCTGTTTGCTTGCCAGCCACATCAAGGTTTGAGCCTGGACGTTGTCATCAATATAGATGAAATGACTAGCTTGTGCAAATGATTTGTACACAAAGGCAGTAAGCCTGCAAGGGAAAAATGAAGAAGTTGTGAGATGAGCCTTGGAAGTAAAAAAAGTCAGCCCTTCCATTCACTCTAGGCATAAGGATGAAGAATTACAGCCAACATGTTGGTGGTTTGCTTTGCCTTCATGTGCTCCTCCAGGAGAGGGTAATTAAAGGAATAGTATCTAGATGGGATGCAGGAAGGGTGTCCAGCACACTCTGGGGCTGATCCTGGCTACAGAGCACTGCAGTGCATTGTGTTTCATGGGAGACAGCAGGAGTGGGAATCAAAAAGTCAGCTGGGTCTTTAGGGATCACCTTGTCTCTGCGCAATCCACCTGGCAGGGAGTGGAGAAACCATTTTTCTAAGTACTTACAGAGTCCCAGTCCTAGTCAGCTCTGTACATCTGATTTTGCTAGTAAAGATGCCTTTTACTTGCATCATGTGAATTCAATGCAAATTAATCTCTGAGCCATTTCTGCTCCCAGTCACTCACCAGGTGTTGCCTTCTCTATCTCTGGTGCCAAAGATGCTGTAGGACCCATCAGGATGTTTGTATGACAGCTGCTTCTGGTAGCCTGCAAAAACATGGAAGAGGAAGCGTTCCCTAATTTAAAAAACAAACCCTGCTCTGTTTACTATCAATCAGATGTATCTATCTGAAACTACAGTGGAAAAGCATGGAAAAACAATATATATCTACAAAGCAGTGGGGGAGCCCTGAGGGAGCTTAGACAGAAGCATGGAACAATTTGCCCTGCAGAAACACCGAGTCACACAACAGGCAGAGCTGTATCAGCTCTATGGTCGAACTAAGCTAACAGGATTAGGATACATGCTGTGCCTGGGTAGAAGAGGGAAAGGGACTGAAAGCCAGAACCTCAAAGGAAACATGACAGTTGAGTCTCAGCAAAATAGGATAAGGAAAGAAAAAGACAAAGCAAAGACAGCAAATGTCTTGATTGGAGCAGTCCCTTGGGTCACTGAGCTGCGCTACAGCAGCAGTGCTGTACTGCTAGGATAGCCATGCTGATGCTTCTGCTTACTGGGCCTCAATGGGAATTTCAGCATAAATTGTAAGGGAAGAGCAAAACTCTCACCGCTCACTAAGTAGCCAATGGCCTTGGCTTTGACCTCCTCACTCAACTGCCCTGTCTTGTTCAGATAGTCCAGGACGTAGATGTTGGGGGCAAACAGGACCATGTTCTGCTCCCCACAGCCGAATGGCATCTGGAGGAGCTGGTGCAAGTTCTGCATGGCAGTGCCCATGATGTCGCCTGGGGAAGAGGAGATGCCAGTGGGATTAGCACAACTCATGACCACCAAAATAAACAGTAATTTCCATTCAGTAGGCAGAATCAGGGAAAGCCTAGCTGGGGTTGCAAGCCTGTCTTGTACCACAGAGATTTCCAACAAGCACAAAGCTCTCGGTGCTGACTGAGTGATTTGTTCTGTTCTGCTTTGCAGTCAACAAAGAAATCCCTTCCCTGCCTCTCCTTACTTAGTTAAAATTGCCCGCACCAGAAACACTACCTATTTTAGTGCCACTTCAAGCAGATACTTCTTATTAGAAATGAAAAGAAGAACTTCTAGGAAACTTCTGTTTCCAGAGGAGGGAAGGGGAACAGTCCAGAGATGTTGCAGTGAACTGTATATTGCAGAATTAACTAATGCTGAAAAGGGACACTGGTTATGCAGATGTATCATAGACCACTTCTAAATTGCTATTTTAGGAAAGAGAGCGCAGACCCAGCAAGGGATTTCTGGAATGAGCTGAAATCACCAACATTACAAAGCAAAGATTTTCTGACTAGTAGTCATGTAACCAAGTCCAGGTCCTTTCCAGGAAAAGACTGAAAAGATTGCACTAGTGTGGAAGGTGAGTGAGTGGAAAAAAGTCTTACTGGCATGAGTCTGGCTGAGGTCATAACTCAGAACTGTGCTACTTCAGAGCAAAACATTGAAATGCAATAAATTTAAACAGAAAAGTGAAGAAGGATGTAACCAATATTTAGAAACTTAATTTCTCTGATGCAGCAAAGAGCATTGCTGGACAAGATGAGAATCAGTGTCTTTGCTTAAAAGTTTCCTGCACAAAGACTGGAAACTCACATCTTCAATCGTGACAAAGCTTTCATTTTATATATTTACATTTTCTTTCTTTTTATGTTTTATTAATATTATATTTACCAACAACAGAAAAGGAAGCTCTGGCTGATCCTTCCACCAAATTTTTAGGTAGATCTAGAGCAACATCTTGAATAACCTCGTCATCTGTGGAGAAAAATATTAAGCGTGTTGTGGTCATTTGTATAGGATCATAGCAGTGAAATGCTCCTGGTAGAAATTGCACAGTGCAAAATTGCACGCCAGAGATAGCAATAGACAAAAACTCACAGCTGTCTCCAAGAACACCAAGAGAGAAAAGGGCACAGCAAAACCAAAATTGTCAAATGGTGCAGTAACTGTCATTGTTCAACAGAAATCCGTTGAACAGAGTAAGGCTGGTGCTCCCAGGCTCTAGTATCTGTGAACCCAGGAGATTTCTTCAGTGAGATACTGGGAAAAGATGGTTGGTGAGAGTCAGGCCTGCTTTTGTGCCTCTTTTAGGCAGAGCTTCCAGGAAACTTTGGAACTGTTTGCAGTTAGGACTGAGATGGTGTGGAACGTTACATTCCCTCTCCCATTCCCACCAGAAGTGGAAAGCTTCAAGCTACAGTTATCCTTGGAATAGAGGACAGCAGTCAAACATGAGCGTATGAAATGCAGAATAGATTTTGCACAAAAAGGTCATCTCCCTTTGATAGCTCCATAGGAGCCTTCCTTCAGCATCTGACCACTTTTGACTGCAGCACAGACACTGCCTAAATGATGTGCACCAGATCACATGAGAAATGTGTTGCAGGGAATTGAACTGTAAGCACTCACACTAGCTGCCATTTGGGCACCTCTGAGGAAAAGGGGAGGGACAGCATCAACGAGCACTGCAGGAAAGAGTGCAAACTCCAACATTCCTTTCAGTTCCTCTCAGGACAGGAGTATATAAGACCCTTACCTTTCGTACAGATTAGGGAGTTTTGGGTCTTTTCCCTTCTGATGCCTTCGGGCTGCATGGCAATGGGAAGAAGAGACACATGCAGTGGATGAGAACAAAGCATGCAGAAGAAATGCAGTGACAGAAGAGCCACCTCCCACCCCATCCTCCTGAATCATAAGACAGCTGGATTGAAGCAACAGTTTACAGGTTCACACTTCATGTGGCTTCTACTAAAAGGCAGTTCCCATCAGATGGAGTCCCTCATTTCCAGATTCTCCTCTGCGTGAGGGAGATGTGCTCTTACCAACACCCACTGATCCTCATGGAAGAGGACATCAGATGGGAGTGGTCTTGGTCTTAGACTGAACAGCCAGACCCTGTCCCAGCCAGATGAAGGTGGAGCCAAACCAGGCGTTCATTAGGGAACCTGAAAAACTTTTACTTGCTTTTGGTACTTCTGCTGTGTTTTTCTTTCCTCGTGGAAGGGGTTACAGGGCAAACAGTAAGAGCTGTCAGCAGTACCTCAACCAACAGTGTTCTGATCTGGGTGTCCCTGTAGTCAATAGTGATGTTCCTAGATGCTTTATCTCCGCAGGCTCCATCATCCTTGGTCTCTGCAGTAATGCTGAATACTATATTACCTTAAATAGTAGTAGAAAAATATAAAAAAAATGGACCCCTATCATGCAGAATGATGGCAAAGGTAAGAAATTTCAACTGATAATGAACATCTACAGATATTAAGTAGTGCAACATAATGAATGGTCAGTCACTCTAGGTGAGACATACAGGAAGAGAACTGATCTCTGAAAATGGGAATGATAAACACGCTGCAGTTATGCAGGAGCTCTTTAGCCCAGACAGCTGGAAATATCAGTGGTAGACCAAGTTCTCCAGGCTAGAAGAAGATTAGGTTTTTCAGGTGAGGTATAAATTGATTAGTATCAATCTCAGGACAGAAAAACAGGTAGATTCAAAGGCACTTACCAATTTCTTTGGGGAAAATATTCCAGATATAGGTCTGTCTTTGTTTGGCACATACACATCCATCATCCTCTGAGGAGATGAGTTTGGCCTGATAATCAAGGGAGTCTGACAGCGAAATATTAATCTGAGAACAGAGAGGGGAGTGTGATGGGATGAAGATTTTGTACCATAGGCAAGTGGTGCTTTCTTGTTAGAGGGGGGTGAGATAGTCCCTGTTTATGTCCAGTGTTAACAGTGTAGAGCAGATTTAAGGCCTGGGATAGTGGTTTTAGATGAATCATCCATCAGATGTAACCTTAACAGTAACCTTAACTTTTGCTTCTCATGACACTCTCCGTTGAGATGTTAAACATCCTATGCATACATCTGATTCCTGATCAGGATATTTAGTTATGTTCAGTTGACCTGGTGCTAATGGCTTTGAACTAACTTGTAAAGGAAACCACTGATCAGTGTTTGTTCTTCTATTGTTGTAGGAATACTTGAAAAACAAGGTTAAGAGATGAAAGCCTCAATAACGGAGATCTTTTTTTCTAGGATGTTTAAAACCCTAGGCCTTATTGTTTTGTTAGGTCAAACTATTAACAGAGTTTGGAAAAAAACATTCCTAAATTGTATCTTGATTTTCCCTTCTTTGGTGGTGATCTTCTTGTGAGACTGGAGAGCTGCTATTCAGCATTCAAATCAAGCAGAAGAAATCTAGACTCTACACCTGCTTCTTTTTTCAGGATTCCTAGATACAACATAAGAAACAAGAGGCCAAACAGAAGATCCCTATTTTTCTTTCTTCAAGTATCCTTTAAACCCTGTGTAAGCTCCCTCCATGCAGAGGTCCAGTGCACCTGTGGTCTAGAGGCATTTTGCCTGGGAAGTACTGAATATTGGGAGTACAGTCCCCCAGTTTCTGGGAGCAATAGAGCCTCTAGCTGGACAGATACTCTGTAGGGCAAGTACTGGACTTTTGTGCTCCCTGTTTTGGTACTTCTGGGAACTGTTGCCCCAGAGAAGAAGGGTTTATCTGCTCTCCACTTCTTGCTCTTCCTGCTTTCGTCTGTTTGGCAAGCACAAGCCCTTCACTTCTTCACAGTTTCACATATATCCCTAAAGAAAAGACCCCACTAAAACCATCGATGGCTTGCATGACTGTGGATGATGAATGATACTCTGCAAAGCACTTGTTTCCTTCCCCTATGGATCTCTAGAGACAGTTGCTTATGCACCCATCCTAGTCACAGTTTAGACAGATCTTCCTCTGCTTTGTAGTGGCTTAGGAGGACAAATCCAGTCAGGATAATCTGTCATCAGATAGAATGAGCAGTACATCAGTCCAGAGCAGGGACAGATCCAGTCACCTATACCAATCATTTTGTTGCTTTTTTTTTTTTTTTTCCAGACTACAAAGGCTGCAGCTTCTTTGGAGATAGGGTAAGTGTGGGCAGAAGTACACACCTTAATGCAGTGGTCAAGGTAGTTGAAGACATTGCCTCTAAGCAGGAAATCTTCTCCTCGGATGATAGAGTATGGCAAGGTCAAGTCCACAAAGAAAGGCTGGAAGACTGTCAGGGTGGCAGGCACAGACATACCAAATCCAACCAACTCTTCCACACAGAAGGCACTGGCCTTCCATTCAGTGATGGTGTCAGGGATGGTGTATGAGATGCTGGCTTTTCCAGTAGAGCTGATGGGAATGGATAGAGGATGAGTTTAGAAAGGGTAAGTTTCATATATATCTTGCTTCTCAGTAGAGGCAACAGGTTTTGAAAATCAGCACTACCCGTATTCTGTCTGCAGTATACCACATCCAAGTCCCCCCAGAACTTATCACCTAAATCTTCTAAGTAAAGTCCATTTGAAAGTTCTTCTGCCCATCATTTCCCTGAGTTTGGAAAGAAAACTCAGAATTCTCGTTTTACAGACCCATATTTTAAATAGAGGTGTCCTTCTTCTTAAGAAGGGAATACCACTCATGGTACACACGTTGTGAGAATAGATTTCTTTGGGGACAGGGTAATTTTATCATGGAAAAGAGAAGGGCAGGTGGTCAGGTGATGATTGAAAAAGCTAGGACTTCCAGGCCAAAAGGTAAGAAGAACTGGCAAGGAATTGCCACCTTGCAGGACATCAGGGGACATATTGAGTAACTCTTAAAAGCAAGGTAAAGAGAGGGAAGAAGCAGTACTCACTTAATTAGCACTATATCCCAAATCCAAGTTTCAGGGAAGAATTCCCGAATAGTCTCAAGAATGAGTCTCTTCCCACGTTCCTCTCTAGCAACTTCAGCTGGTAAGAGATAATGGGAATTTAGTCAAACCTGGTGCATATAATGAAGACTCCCAGAAAGGACAGGTTTTAATATGCATGGGCCAGTATGAACAATGATTAGTGTTTGCTCATTGAGTGGCTGAGGGAGCTGGGGTTGTTTAGTCTGGAGGAGAGGAGGCTGAGGGGAGACCTTATCGCTCTCTGCAACTACCTGAAAGGAGGTTGTAGTGAGGTGGGGGTCAGTTTCTTCTCCCTAGTAACAAGCGATAGGACAAGAGAAAACAGCCTCAAGCTGCGCCAGGGGAAGTTTAGATTGTATATTAGGAAAAACTTCTTCACTGAAAGAATAGGCAGGCACTGGAACAGGCTTCCCAGGGAAGTGGTTGCGTCCCCATCCCTGGAGGTATTTAAAAGATGTGTAGACGTGGTGCTTGAGGACATGGTTTAGTGGTGGACTTGGCAGTGCGAGGTTAACGGTTGGACTCAATGATCTTAAAGGTCTTTTCCAACCTTAACGATTCTATGATTCATTTCTTTCTAACTGAGGCTATAGGTAATGCCGCACAAATATTAATTTATGTCACTAATATATCTCTGAGTTAGGTATAACCTAATACCACAGAGAAAGAAAACATTACTTGAAGTGCTTTGGTCTCCAGATATGAGCATGAGACCTAGGGCTAGAACTCAAGTCACTTGGCTCTTAGATCTGTTTGCTGTCCACACTGTCGCACTGTCTTTTCAAACAAGCTCTGGTTAGAAGGGAATCAGTGTCAACAGTGTTAATTTTGTGTGACACTCTACTGATTGACAACACTTCCCAGCATGAAACTGGACATGAATCAGAAGTGTAGGCCTAAAAGGCTTTTTTGGGCATTGGCCATTATCCTAACCCATCTCATTCTGTGCCAGACCAATATCCAATATCGATACCAATGTGATTCATGAGTATTGTCCATGTCACATGAATACCACTTCATTTAAGGAGAAAAATAAAATCTCTCTCCTGTCCCCTATATTACCTGATGATTTGACATGGTGTGTAGAAGCCATGAATCCTGCATTCAAGAAATATGGTGGAGGTCTTACAGTCTCACTAGTACACACAACTGGTTGCCGAACCTTTGAGTTAGTAAAAAATTTCATGCCCATATCCTGTAAAAAACACATTTTGGTGTTAGTGATAACCACACTGTAGTTGAGGTCTATTCCATTCCTCCCTCTTTCCCATTACTGCCTTTCCACCACAGAGATGCCCAGAGACATATATGCAGAGAATTGTGGGAGCTTTGTGCATGCTGGAAAATCACAGCATGCACCAGAGTCAATTGAGAATAGATGTCCATGAGGAGGGTTTATTGTTTATGAGTTTTACTAACAAACAGCATCATCAGAAATATCTAAAGCTACATAAGTGGAAACTCACTTCAACAGATTGAAGTAACATACAGGACATTTACCCTAAGGAACTGATACACATCTGGGCCTAATCCAGACATTACAGGTGTGTAATACAAGCCTTTGTGAAAGATGTTGTCAGATGAGACACAGGGGTCTTGGGGGTCATCTTCTAGATTGAGCCCATCGAAGATGTAGCCTTGCAATTCTTGCAGGGGATGCAGGCTGTATATCTGTGAGGGGGAAGGAAACACGAAACCTGTGTGTGTGTAAAGATCAATTCTGACTACACTGTCATGTGCTGCAAATTGCCAGAGCTGAGATGTTTGCCTGTTTGTTTGAAATAATTCTCTGTTTCCTGGATTGAAAACTGGCTGAACGGCTGGATCCAGAGGGTGGTGATCAGTGGCACAAAGTCTAGTTGGAGGCCAGTAACTAGTGGTGTACCCCAGGGGTCAATATCGGTCCAATCCTGTTCAACATCTTCATTAATGATCTGGATGATGGGGAAGAGTGTACCCTCAGCAAGTGTGCTGATGACACAAAACTGGGAGGAATGGCTGACAGGCCAGAGGGTCATGCTGCCAGAGACCAGTCACTGGTTAAACCAAATCCCACATGAAAGAGGATTTCCAACTGTTAAGAAACAAAAGTTGTGTATTGTTGTATATTATAGATGGTTTATGACCAGCACATGTAAAAAGTGGTAGAAGTCTAACACAGTCTAACAGTCTCAAGTGGAGAGACACTGTAACGGAGGTGGAGGAGGAGGAAGCAGTGCTGCAGTGGAAGGAGACAATGCGTTTGCTTGGGCAGCTTACCGTTTCTGCAGACAGCTCTGTCTCGGACTTCAGGAGCAGCACGCTCTGATCCACTGCCCACACAGCACAGAAGGAGTTGGCAGCAGCTTCAATGACTAAACTGACATTGGAAGCTGAGGGCATCTGCTTTTCAGAGAATTGCAACTGGACCTGAAATTTATCAAACAGATGTTGGTATGGCTAATCCCTACTGCTCAGGGCTGCTCTGGATGTGTGTGTGAATGGAGGGCAAGAAGGAGAGTAGAAGACTCTTCTGCTAAAACACAGATAGTCTGCCTGGAGAAGGATGTCTGGTCTCCCCTACCTCTGTTGTCCAGGCCTCTGCTATAATGGGGGCTTAGGCAGTAAGCACATTTAGACTCCTGTGATAGCTTAAATGAAGCCTACCTCAAGTGATTTCAAATAAAGTGTGATTCTGTTGCTGCTATTATCAAATCAAATCTTTCTATAACACAGACTGCATGTAATAAGCACTACAGTAAGCAAATCATATTTTTGCATGGCTCACCTTAGGAAATATAGAACAGATTCTGTTTTGAATGTATGCAAAGCAAAATCTATTTCACACTTGTGTTAGAGAAGAGGGAAAAAGTAGGAGGTGAAGACTACATCAGGTAAATGGATATGTTTTACTTAACCTTATTTGTTTTGTCTTCTCCTAATGTTCACAGTTTTTAGCTGAAACTTTGAAAAATCAGAAGAACTGAAGATTAGAAAAATCTTAAAGGTGAAATCTGATTTCAAAATCACAAATCAAAATGTTTCAGTGGAAAAAACATGGAAGGAAAACTTAAACCCCAGATTGTTATTTTTGCTTTCTCTTCTATATGTATTTAGTTCTGGTATACCCAAATTGCATTTTTCAACAAAAAGGTGCAAAAAATTAGATTAAATACTGAAGTGAGATAAGACTAAAGTGTGTTCACAGTCTAAACTAAATAAGACACTAATAAGGTGCAAGAGAGGCAGGAACCATCTGGGGGTAGTGTGGGCTTCCTGAAAAGTAGTTTTTAATGTTAAAAGAGGATTTACCTTTTGACGATAATGCCAGGAGGTGGTGGTAGAGGAGAGATGTAAGGAAAAAGAGGAAAAAGGAGAATGAAGAGACTAATGCTGAAAGAACTGGATGGAAACAAGAAATAAAACTGGAAATCTGTTGTGAATGTATGCACAAAGAATTTGTATTTATCTGACAGCAGGTAAGACTTGCTGTATCTTAGTGCCTCTCACCTTGTTTTTGAAACACTTCTCAACTGGAAATCGGACACTGTCTGCCACCAGTTCCTTGGCAGGGTGTAAGGTATATACCAGCAACCGAAGGGCTGGAGCCATTTTCTCATTGACCACAAGTGGGATGGTGAAAGTGCCGTTTTGGTCTGTTAGAACAGAGAAAGGGACCAGTAAGGAGAGAAGCGTAAAATTCTGCTGTAGCAGTAGCCATCTTCAGCTGGCATATAGCTGTACCAGTCAGTGGAGCAACCTGTACTTAGACGATAAACTGAAAAATCCTGGATTTGCCAGGAGGTGACATGCCTGGTTTTAGATCCAGATGCTCTCAGATTTATTGTGGGTTTGAACATGTGGCCAGATTCAGATAGCCCGCTAAGCCAGATACTCTGCATTCCCTACATTATCCTTTGGGAAGATCTTTACAGGACACTACTTCTTGACTTATATCAAATGAACTAGTTGCTGGACTAAATCTGACTTTATAGTGATCTTAGTGGTAGTGCTAGTATCATGCACACATGCATGGATGGAGAGAGATATAGCCTTCCCAATAGCTGCTGTATACATCCAGGAAGTCTTGCCTTGGTCCTCAGTTCAAATCATCCCTCTTTTTTTTTTTTTTTTTTTTTTAACACAGAAACATGGTTTGGCAACTTAACTTACCAGCTTGGATATTAACTTTAATTTCCCCTGTAAGGACAATCTTGCCTTTTGCCATGCCCTGTGCAGAGAAGAGCAATACATTTATGGGTCGGTAGAGGCTGGAGAGAGAAAGCGGCATTCAAGTTCAATGTACATCGACAGGACAATCAAGGCATGTACATTGAGATGGCTTCAGATGCTTAAACATCAGCCTTAGGGCACTGCTGCTGCTACTGCTGGGGCTCTTGTCACTGGCCAGGAAGCAGAAGGAAAAGGAAGGGAAGGGGGAGGCAGAGAATACCATAAAGAGTTTCTTGGAGGGAAGGGACAAGTACCCTGGCATGAGACATTATGAAGGTGGTTCCTTACTATGAAATAGAGTAACATGGCCAGAGATGAGGGTGCTTTTTCCTGAGAAAGTAGTTTTGCCAAACCACCTCAGTGCTATTTCTGTCTTTGGGTTGTTGGCCATTGTGCTGGCTGGTAATCCAAAAGCTGGAAGACCACTCACTGCCATATTTACTGTGGATGGATTGCCAGATAGCTGCCCGGTCAAGCCCCTTCAGCAAACCATGCAACAACCCCACACTCACTACATAGTAGAAGGTCACGGTGTCGATGCCTTTGTATCCTTCTGTGTTCAAGACATGGTGCACAGTGATCATCCTCTTCTGCCCACAGCTCAGATCTTTCCACAAAGGCTCAATCCTCACAAAACTGCTAGTCCAGGAGTAGAAGCGCTGGATGGAGAGAGATGCATCTGGGTAGGAAGGCTCTATCCAACCTTCAGAGTGGCACTGGTCACTGGTTTTATAAGTTGCCTGATCAAGACAGGGAGTGAGGAAGAAAAGGAAAACAAACATGTCACTAGGGAAATCATTATCACATACTGACATCAGAATGATTAGTTGTCACAATGCATATATTTAAGAATTGCATCTAAAGCCAAACTGGTAAGGAAAAAGCAGCACAATGGTCTTGCAGTCTTGCAGCAAGCCATTGTATTGAAACAACTCAGGCGTTTTCCTCGGTTCTTTTATAGCAATTTTTGAGAGCTCTAGAACATGAAATAAGCCAGAGAAAGCACATTTTTATTACCAGAATTCAAACCTCATCCCATCTTTATCAGAGTTCAGTTTGAGAGCAGCCATCTCTGTGTCTCTATTCAGCCTTGTCTTGTACTCACTTTCAGACTGATCTCAGGATCAAACATTTCAGATGTGTCAATGCTAAACTCTGCAACACCATTATCATCAGTGGTAAAGTTGTCTGTGTTCTTGTTGTTGACAAATAGCTGAATAACCTCATTGGAAATAGGAGAGTTGTCTTTGTCTACCAGCTTGATCTGTAGAAGAGAATGCAAGATGTGTTCAGCATGTCATCTTTCTGTATGTAGATACTAATATTTTGCCCTCCTTTGCTCTCTACACAAGCAGAATTGCTTTTTCTTCTCCCTTCAAAGGAATACTTAAGAACTGAAATGTCTCTCTTCACTTTCTGGCAGCTATCTCAGCTATCTTATGAAGTTTGGAACAGGAGCTTCCTCAGCATCTGCTGCATCATTGATAAAGTCCTTTTATGGAGCAAGAACTTCTTATGTCTCATCTCTTTCCTGGCCAGTCCCTTCCGACTACACATTTCCAGTTTAAAGATATACTTCCTTTCCTCAAATTTTTCCTTTTTTAGTCTTGAGAGTCTGCTGCTGATACTTTCAGTGTCTGAAGGCCTTTTCTCCAGATCATTGTTTTGAACACTTTTCTGATTCTGTCCCCACTGTCTCTGCTGTTTATGTGTTAAACAAACAAATAAAAAATAACAGACCCCATTAGGTAAATTCTAGGTTGCTAGAACTGAGCATTCTTTTTTTTTTTTTTTTTTTTTTTTTCCCCGAAAAAGACGTCAGAAGTAATAGCATATTAAATACAAGCTTAAGAGACTGACTATCCTCATTGTCCAGAAACAGCATGGAGACAAACGACCTCTGAAACAAAAATAACAATAAAGAATAAAGTATCCAGGTGGATGTTGACTTCAGTGGAACTGAATGCAACATATGGCCGCAACATATGGCCGCAACAGATGTTTCATAGTGCAGGGAAGGACCGTGAATGACGTGATGGCACCAGGACAGGGACTGGGGTCAGTGGCTTCCAGACAATAGTTCCCCTGATATGACCCTCAAAGTTTTTGGGTTTTTTTTGCACAAAAATGAAGAAGCTGCCATCAACAGCAGCTTTGTCTCTGAGATGTGACATCCTAGCCTCCTACCACATGTCTTTCAGCATGTTTAACCTCTAGTGTGTGTGAGAATGTGTGTGTTTGAGGAATTCATTGTGGCACGTTACCCCAGGGAGCCTGGTGACCCCCATTCTTCAGTAATGGGTGGAAAGGTGCACAGCAGTCTGAAGAACAGAGCAGGAGTGGGGACCAAGGGAGAAAGTTATATAGACATCTTCCAGAGGGGAAAAAAAACCTTGAAAGATAATCTCTTCTCTCCTTCCAGTGCTACAGGTAAGATGTCCCCTTATCCTTTCCTCACTGAGAAAAGCTGAACTGAAGGAAAGAGAGAGATTTATCCTTACCCTTTAAACCACTGACAGAGTTATGTGGGATTTGTCATGAAACAAAAAATAATGAAAAAACTTTTCAAGACAGAAACTTTTGTTATTTCCTTGATTTTTTTCTTAAAGTCTTTTCACTCTTTCTTCCCTCATCCCCCAGTGTTTTTATTCATCTCTGGCTGGCATATGATGGTCAATTCTGAAGGCAGAGGCAGTGATTTATATCAAGCTTAAAATGCAAGTGATAAAAATGCTAGTTAATGGATCGTTTTAATTCAGAGTATTTCTGACAGAATCAAACTCAGAATAAACTGATACTCTTCAGTATTCAGAATTACCAGTAGGGCACTGTATGTAAAGAAAGAATCTTGGGGAGAACACCCCCTGCCCCAAACAGTCCCCCAAATATTGCCATCACTGTTGTCATGGGATCACCTGTCAGTCATCTTCAATACAAGCTGTCTATGGCCTTGCTTACCTGTCCAAAGTAAGGAATTCCTCTTCTGTAGTGGCGATCCATGTTCTCAAACTGTATACTGCTCATCACCCGAGTTATGGAAATAGACTGAGTAGCTGTAAATTGCAGGCCTGTAAGACATGTCCAGAGTCAAGAGAAGATATACATTGTCTTGCATATAGCTTCATCAGAGTTAGTGTTTGCCTGGAGAAGGTCACTGTGCTTATAAAAATGGATCTTCTTCTTCAGGAAGACATCCTTGTGCTCAGCAGGTAGAGGCCAAATATCTCCTACTCTCTTTTTTGACCACACCACTGTTGATGTTTCTGCCTGTCTAGAAGGGATTACCTGTTCCTTTCTCTGTGACAATGGCTTTCACGTCAAGATTCCTCATGTAACCAATGCGATTTAGCTCAAAGATCTCGGAGCTGAAAACCTGGGAGAGACAGCCCTCTGTCTCCAGCTGGAAAGGGAAGAAAACAAATCCTGTTACCAAGGATCACAACTTTCAAAGGATGCTGGCAATACATGGCACCCTTCTTTAGTGAGTGAAGTGTTTTCCCACTACTTTTAACATGATTTATACAGGACTGATGGAGACATCACTCTCTACATTTTTCAGATGGGAAACCGAGTCATGAAGAAGGAACATGTCAGTCCTTTTTCAGGCCTGTAGGAAACTAAGAAAAGAAATGAGGTGCCCTGAGTTCCTAGCTAGTGATCTAAGCAAATAGAGGAGTAGTGTGAAGTGAAGCATCAAGGAGAGAAAGAAAAGTGTGATGAGCAAAGGGAGAGAAGCAAGAACACAGGACAAGCACAAAGAGGAATAATAATTATGTATCATACATCTTTGGTAAATGATTGACAAACTGGGTTTTTCTTGCACCTCCCATAAGAATCAAAATCCCTGCACACACTGAGCTGGACTTTCCCTTCAACAGGCTGGCCATACGTGTACCTAGGGGAAGAGGAAATAGGTCCATGAGCTGATACTTGAAAAATTGACTTAAGCTAACATATGCAGGAATAGACCCAGGACAAGCAGTGAGCTGGGAAGCCAGAGAATGGAATAGTTTCACAAGTTTTTTCCTCACTGTTACAAAAAGATAATACGACTCAGAACTTGGAATATTAATGAGTTCTATTTCACTCCTAAACCCATGAACTAAAACCACACCTTAAACATAAAAATAAATATCTCTTATAAGCATGATGGATAGACATGGCTACCGACCAAATTATGACTGTTGTTTCCACTGTTCAGCTTAGGCTGGAGTTCTAGACTCACTGAAATCAAAGCAAATCTCCTCATATCTTCAAGGGAATCAGGATTTCAACCCTGGATTCTAAATTATGAGATCTTGGTAGTAGAGTAAGCAAGGTCCTTCTGAAGGATTAAGCTTGAAGGGGGAGTTAAAGACAGCTGGAACCTTAAAGACCCCTGCTAGAATTTAACGGTGCTCTGCTGTATGAAGATCTCCCTCTGAAGTGGGTTATTGGGAGTGGGTACATCCTACTTCAGTAGGGTACCTCTCAAAAGATTTATTCAACCCACCAAACAACAGCTGGAAGAGAATACTCACACAATAAAATGAGATGAGCACACAAGTAAATGAAAGCTCCAACTACCGAGTCAACCCTGACCAACCTCTTCTGAGGCCCTATTAATTTTGGTCTCTTCTCTAAGCCCTGTCTCTTTCCCCAGTCCTTGGGAAGTTCTTACTCTTCAGCATATTTCCTAACCACTCTGCACCTCATACTTACACTCCACAGACTTCCACTGTGAACTCTGAATCCAGGACTGTAAGGCTTTCTGGTGCAGTGACTGTGACGTCGAATTTTGGCAACACTAGGACAAAGAATAAAAAGGAAAAAAACAATACTGGCACATTATCAAGTGGCAGGCCCTCCTGAGATGAAAGAGAAAATGTCACAGATGGAATGGGATCTCAGAACTGGTGTGCCAAAATGGTCAAGAAGTGGCCTGACCTGTGAAGGCTCACTAAAGTACTTCTACAAAGCTTTGAAGAGAAGTTAGGACTTCTGAGGTGAATCCTGTGATGCCTAGATATCTTGCAGAGCTTTGGCCAAGAAAGTTCATGGACATGGCTGGGAGAAGGTTAGTTTGTCACAGTGAAATTTGCAACCAACTTATTGATTTGTTATGCAGATTATTTTCCTGGCTGAATCTATGCAAAATGGTTAATTTATTTTCTTTGGCTTTTTACTGTTCTTTTTTTTCCCTCTCCAGTTCTTAATGACAACTAATTGAAGTTGCATTTGCTGGGAAGCTGTTTGAAGTTTTAGCAATCAAAATGGTTGATTGATAGGGGCTCATCTCTAATAACGTTTTCTACTCTGAATAAAAACAACAGGTGGCATTTACCATATTCCTCCACAAGGAATGAGTGATTTGTTTTATCTCCTGACTTCTTTGCTACGATAATTTTGTAATTCCCCAGGATAGGCTCTTCAGTTAGCGGGAATTCAATCTGGATAATGTTCATCTCTGATGTCACATTTTGCCACTGAAAGATCCTGTTGCCCTGTGGATCCTGAAGAAAAAAGGGATAAGGAACCACAGTTTGTTTACCTTGGAAATCTTTTGCTACTAGCACACAAAACCAGAAACAAAGAAGAAAATAGGGCAAGTTACTTTAACTCATTGGGGAAGTTGCTTAATGCATGTGCATTGAGATAAATTATGCCTTAGTACTCTGATTATTAATGTTGCTAGATTCTCATCTGTTGATCTCAGATTTAGGCATCCTCTGTCAGCCTAGGTGTTAGTCTCAATCATCAGGGGAAGCTGCACGGTACTGCTCTTCCCTGCTCTTTAGTATATGTTGCTCTAGTTCTGTGTCAAGAGAAGAGAGAGAAAGAAAACCCCTTCTTTTCGTGCTTCCCCTTCAGCCGAGCTTATCCCACACAAATCTTGGTCTTTAGCAACCCCAGCTTTTTTCAGCTGCTGGAAGAAGGAAGGAAGCATTTCTTCTGTATTCCCTGAGGTGTCTAAAACTAAAGACTAAAGAAAACTCATTCACACCATTTCCTTGAACTGTTTAAAGCACTGACTGCAGAAAAACACATGTAGAGCTCCAAATATGGATGCTTCACTGCAAACAAAATAAAGTCACCTGACTTCATGGTATAACATGAAAACTTGAAAGAATGCTGTCTAGACATGAACTGTGATTACTATTTTAAAAACCACCACAAAATGCCATGGAATTGCTAATGTGGCTAGTAATTGTGTCCATAGCCTATATTTGTAGAACTTTTGACTACTGGGATGAATATAGGTATGCTTTCCATGGTAGCAAAGCTTGAACAGCATCCTGGGATTTTATGAAGTTTCTGTTAATTTCTGCCACTGTACTCAGGAGCAGGATTTAGCTGCGTGTGGACACATACAAACTGATGTAAGCACATGTGCCCTAGATGTCATTTCTATATGCATAAAACAGGAAAAAGAGAAAAAAAATCTCTTACCTGAATTGCAATCAAGGGGTACTGAAAGAGGAAAATACAAAGTGGGAAGAGATTAGGTGGCTGAACAAACACAAATTAATTTTCCCCAGGACTGTGAGAAATGTTTAACCAATAATCAGTATAATAACAGCCATCAGAGATCCTAATCTCTTATTTTGATCAGTTTAATAGCACTTTTACTTCAAGAAGAAGATTACATAAAGGGAAGAGATGAAATTAGAATGTTGGGGCAGTTTCTGATCATACTGGATTTAGCGCAATCTCAGAGCAGCTGTGTAAGATATAGAGATGCATGTAAACCATGATTTGGGCTTCTTATATCCTCACTCTGCTTATTAGCACCTGCTCTTTTGGTAACACTGTGCTGTCTTCTGCATTACAACCACATGACAGGAGGCCAGTAAGGACCCTTCTATATCTTGGCTTATATACTATGAGCATGAAGACAGCTTGCTGGTAATGAAAAGGGTGCCTCTGATGAG
Organism: Nipponia nippon; assembly: GCF_047370975.1. Taxonomy (NCBI): domain Eukaryota; kingdom Metazoa; phylum Chordata; class Aves; order Pelecaniformes; family Threskiornithidae; genus Nipponia; species Nipponia nippon. The sequence continues at coordinate 84,025,083 of NW_028262347.1, read as the reverse complement.
ATAAACAATTGTGGTAACAATTTTCATTTTCATTTCCCCATTTCTAAAATGAGTAAAGTACTAGGTGGATGACTTGCCAGTTTTTGCAAGCAACAATTGCTGAACAGTAATAGTGGGAGACTGAACAGTGGCCTGTCTGGTCAGAGCTAAAATAATGACTGCAGCAACAAAGTGAAGGGTTTTTTGAGCCTCTTTCTCAGCAATAGCAGGAGGTAGTGTGTCAGGAATCCAACCTGCTACACACTTGCGCTCTTCCTTGTGACTCTAACATAAGGGTGGATTATAGCATGTGGTTAGGAAATTATGTTAATTCTTTGGCATTTAGTCTCTACAATATCTCACTTTATCCACAGTAACTGTTTATTTAAAATCTGAGAAGAGGTTGTCTCCCAGCAATTTTAAATACAGGGGAATATTACTGGTCACTCACCATCTCCTGAACAGGTTTAAAATTGAAATCCAGGGCAACAACACGAAACATCACTGGAAAGACAAGGAACAGGGTGTTAACATTAACTGTAGTTTATTTGGCTGAGCATGATGTTTTGCATTCATTAGTACTCCCAGTTTCACTGGGTCTTCTAACAGTCCCACTTGCACAGGATGCAGGTAATAAAATGCATCTGAAGGTAAAGGAATTCTACACAGACTTTGCTGAGGGGACTTTTCCCCAGCATTGTGTTCTCACACTCTTTCATGAAAGTTTGCTTAACCTCAGAGAAAGGGGATGACCAGATGAATAAGAACTGCTATGCAGTTCAGGCAGTCTCAAGTGACAACCATAACTCTTTCAGTGGCTGTCTGCAAGAGGTAGGCAATTTTGTTCCTCTTCATTTCCCCATCCCTAAAGCAGGGTTTGTTGCTTTGAAGATGTGAAAGTTACAAATATTAATGGAACTAAGTGAAGTTCCAGTTTTTCCTAATGCAGTGTAATTCTTGTTAGTTCAGTTTGTTCTCATCTTGTACATGTTTTTGCCTTACTTTCTTTTTTCTTTACAAGAGAAAAACTGAAAGAAGAACAATGAATTACTGTACAAGGAAAAACAAAAATGTTTCAAAAATGTCCTTACAAAGCATTACCTTTACATCATTTAATTTAGTCTACTGCTTCCCCACCTCAAAATCAAGCAATCTGACAAATAATCAAGCCATGTTTGTGGGACACCTTAGTGGCACCAAATTCTGATTGGTAAGCTTCCCTTCATGCTATGTATATATGTAGATAGAACTCAGCCCTAATTAAAGTACAGCTGATCCAGTCTAACTGCTATGTTATTTGGCTGACCTCTGGAAAGAAATATTCTTGTAGTGTTTCCTACAGTGTTCTAGCTGTGTGCTAGAAGCCTTAATGCCTAGAAGTGAATTAAGGAATAGATCTGGATAAGTGGTTCTTTGCATACATGGAGCTCTGTTTGATGGCCAGATGAGAAGTACAGATAGGGGAATAGCGTAAGTGTAGGAAAAACAACAACATGAAAGTATAAAGTCCAAAACCATCAGAACCCAGAGGGTAAATAGGATGATTTTGTCTTTAAAAGTTTACAATTAATTTTAAACTAATGGATTGACTCTTGGTCTTTAGACTGTCTTTGATGGTGACGAGCATCACAAACAGAAGACTGTGGGAGCATTGTTTCATGCCAGGCACGTAAGTAGTGATCTAATCACCTCTTTCCACTATCTTGGCCTGTCACCGGTAATGAAACAGCAGCAGTAAAAGCTCCCCTTTTCTTTCAGCTGGGAGGAGGGGACAAAGAAAATAATAGAGACCACGGAATGACAGTCTCCTGCCATCCTGAAGATGACTCTTGGAGCTCCACAGCAAATACTTGTAATGGTTTTAATAGAAACTCTGAAGAAACTGCCTAGACTGTAGCTCAGTCTGAAAAGCACCTGGCAGAGAAATTCTATCTGAAGAAATTGCTTCCTAAGGGATGCACTAAACTAAACTAAATAGATATTCACCACTCTGTCCTGGTTTGTAGATGGGCTTGTCTGTCTGCACGAAGACAATGCTCTCCGTGTTCCAGATCATCACCGACCGACGCTCTTCTAGGCTGATTGTGATGCCCTTGGCAGAGAAGGAAATGAAAGCCAGTGGGGCAGAACTGACAGAAGGAATCTGTGAGGAAACAGAAAAACAACGGGAGGTTGCCAGTCAGGAAGTCATTTGCTCCAGAACCTGTTGAACAGCTATACCTGGTGGCCTGGGCTTCTACAAAGAGACACCTGTCTCACTTCCATCACCTTCATTACCTTCCATCACCTTTCTTGGACCTCTCTTATGTCTATTAAAAATGCCTATTTGTCTGTTACTATATATCTCTCCTCTGCTTCTTTTTTCCTTCAACAAGTCTTACTTCTTCCATTGCTTGTTCCTCTCCTGTGCTCTCTGCTCTAATTTTCTTGTCCCTCCTTACATTTCTTTTCCATTGGGACATAAATTAAAATTAATTTACCGTGAAGTTGAAGCACTGTAGACCATTGCTTGCTGTCATGGTTTTCTCAAAAATAGTCGTGTTAACAGCACCATGTTCTAGGATGACTCTGACAGATATTGTCTCGTTGAAGTTAAGGAACTGCAGGCACACCTGACCTGGAGAGTCAGTTTGGAGGACAGCAGGCACCATCAGGACATACTGCCTATGAGATCCAAACATCAAAGTGATCACATCACAGAGAAAGGAGAAACAGCTTCAACAGGACAAAACAAAGTATTGTTATTATTCAGTACCTGCTGATTAGTTTACATTAAACATAGGACACTCTGCCAATGCCCCTCACTCCTGCCCCACAGCTCCCAACTAGCCCAGCCCTGGGTTCCCCACATAGCTCTACTAGCACCCCCAACTCTTGCACTTTTGCCCTTTATCTGAGTCCTGGACCCACCTGCTTTAGCAAAGCACACTGCTGTTGCTGCTACTGTCTTTTCTGAACACACAGGTCAACTTCTATGGAAGTTCTGCAATAGGCAGAAGATCTGCTCTGTATTAAATGAGAGCCATTCACTTGCCATCCACAGTCCAGTTTAACTTAGTTCTCCAGATAGAAAAGATGAGTCATGGCAGTATTTAATATTTAAAGTAAAAGTAGTGGCACTAATTAGCACTGTCTTTAAAGCCTTATCGTGAATACTATTAGTAATAATACAGTAGTTCTTACGGCTCAGGTTCCTTTGCAGCTGTTACATGCAGGAGAAGAATAGCCAAAAGAAACTTCAGCCACATTTTTGTCACTGGGAGACAGAAGAAAGAGATAAGCTCTCTTCCCAAGAAACAATTCATTGCCTGCTAGTTTAACAACTCCGCAATGAATTCCTCACCCAGCGCTCCACAGGAAAGGATTCAGCCCTTCAACTCCTCCCTAGTTCCTTCCCTAGATGTTAGTGCCTTTATAATTGCAGCAAGGGGTGGAGATCCCAGTCTATCCTACTGCTTGCAAGAACCTCCCCTAAGCCTACTGCAACCTAAACCAACCCACTGTCTTCAGACTGTAACACTTTACTGCAGTTCTCTGAATGTCTGTGCAAAATGTCCTTAGTTGTCTTGTTTTCAAGGTGAGGGGCTTTGCTTTTTACACTGATGGCTGGCACAGCACAGAAAAGCATAAAATGACCTAAACCAGAATAAGCCTGACAAATCAGATTAACATTTGAGGGTTTTCCCCATCATTCTTGGAATTTACCATCTGGATTCACAGTCTGGGTGAAGTAGACTAACTTTCAATAATTTGACACCTGATTCTGGTTAAAATAATATACTGACCTCTCTTTTCTCTTGCTTCATAGATATTTTTAATATTGATGAGATGGAATAATAAAGAAGCCAGAGACAGAAAGAGATCTAAAAAGTCTTAATTATTTCTACCTTGGCATTATTTCTACCTTTGCATGAGCACTTTGCAGCGGTGTTGAAGTCTGATTCATTTCACCTTGAAATTAGCCAGTTGATGCGTCCATATAAATTAATTAGTGCCCCAGGTTTATAGTTTTTACACCTGTGTGGAAGCTAATTGGCTTTTTTAGGGGGAAAAAATCTGCTTTCAGTCAAAGACCTTATTTTAGGATAAAGAAGGATTACCTCCTTCTTTTGCTCTCTTGTGCTCTCAAAAATAAAAGCACTCTGTTCTGCTCCCCAGAAGAAAAGCAAAGCTGGAAAGCAGTTGTTTGATAACTGTAATTAATTTCTTTCCATTCATATTGATACTGGGTCTGGCTGGGATGAAGTTAGGAAGTCAGCTTTCTTCAGAGTAGCCTGTATGTGCTGTGCTTTGCATTTGTGGCTAGAACAGTGTTCATAACACACCAGTGTTCTGGCTATTGCTGAACAGTGCTTGCACAGTGTCAAAGTTTTCTGTCTCCCCAACCTCCCATCCAAAAGCCAGCAGTCTGGGGGTGGGCAAGAGACTGGGAGGGGACACAGCCAGGACAGCTGACCCAAACTGACCAAAGGGATATCCCATACCCTATGACGTCATGCTCAGCAATAAAAGGTGGGGTAAAGGAGGAGGAGGGGGGACATTCATGGTTACAGCGTTTGTCTTCCGAAGCAACCGCTACACAAACTGAGGCCCTACTTCTCAGTAAGTGGCTGGACATCTGCCTGCCAATGGGAAGTAGTGAATAAATTCCTCTTTTTGCTTCTCTTTCATATGCACCTTTTGCCTTCCTTATTAAACTGTCTTTATCTCAACCCACGAGTCTTTTTGCCTTCCTTCTATCCTCCCATCCCCTGGAAAAGGGCAGTGAGTGAAAGGTAGGGTAGGCGCTTGGCTGCTGGCTGGGGTCAACTCACCATTGTATGTTATCAACATGGTTAAATTTTGTAGACCTGAAGCCAGAGAGATATGGCTTCAAAGGCATAGTACCTGCATGGGAGCATGCTTTTCTCTACTCTCCTGATAGGCTGTGTGACTGTCTCTTCTTGTTTCTTGCTAGTGTGTGATGGAGGGAATGGTAGCGCCTGCCACACAGAGCAGCTTTGAAACTTTCTTCACTTACGTCTTCAAATTCTCAGAGAAGTATCAAACCATATGAAACTTGAACAGGGCAGCAGTGGGTGGTCCCCCAGAGGTCTCTCCGTGGCATGCTGTTGTTGCTTAGACCACAGACAACAGTCTGATGTTCCGCTCTGAAAGCCCAGCTCCCTGTCATTTCTATTAAAAAGGATCTCTACCAGCTTCTACAGTTCAGGAGCTTCACTAGGGATCAGGCTTGATTTTCTCTGCGATGGGATACCCACACCAGGAGCTGTCAGGCACTAAAATTCACTGACAAAGGGTTGAACTCGAGTTGACATTGTAAAAATAGTAGATGATCAGTATTGCACATTCTTGCTCTTCCTGGCTTTCTCAGGTAGTTATGAATTTATTGCAACATAATAAAGTATTCATCCCAACCAAGCCAATTTGATGATCATCACAGTCCACATCCTTATGCAGCAAGAAGTTTTCTGAGGCTACTTTTGAAAGTTTAACCAAAAGATCAAGTAGGTTAGGTGACATTCAGAGTTTGTATAGATAGAGGAGGGTAGCTGTGTATAACTTACTGTTTTAATGAGCAGGTTTTTTGGCCCAAATATAGATTGGATTGTAGCTTTGGTTAGAAAGTCCACACTTGTATCTCCAAGAACTGGCACTACTCATGATGTGTTCTGTGCATATATGCCTTCTGAATGGTAACTAAATGCAGGACAAAAATGGTCTATGCATCCTACATCCAAATAACTCACTGCACTAATTTAAACTCTTCACTAACCAGAATGGAGAAGGTGCACCTAGTAACAAAATAAGCATACGAGAAATGCAATTATCTGGAATAGAGAAGTTATTGGACTAGTATGCTTGCAATCAAACAAATACCCTGGATGAAAAAGAAAGTCACTACACCTTATCACAATGAAGGAAACTGGAGGTCAGCCCATCTTCTTGCCTGTAACATATAATCATTCGTCTTTCACAGGAAAATCAGAAAACATTCCACTTCCATACAACAAAAGGGTTGTTTTCAGGACAGATACTTACAAAACCATTGACATTTGGTTTTTCTGTTTTTTGGGTTTTTTTGTTTGTTTGTGTTTTTTTTTCTGACTGCATCTCCTTGCTCTCCAAATCCTACCCATGTCGTTTACCTCATCTGTGTATGTGCAAGAAGCGTGTGGAGATTGCTCTATAGGGAAACTAGAGATGCTACTTCTTCACCAGGTCAAGACACTGTATTTGGGGGTCTATATATATATATATATATATATATATATATATATATATTCTTCTCATAGAAGAATTAATTCAGATGACTGGCACCTAAGTTAACCTAAACCTCCTCCCCACACATGCTCACACAGAAGATGTATAAGATGCTCTCCTTAGTCCGCTGTCATTGAGATTTCTTGGAGATAGGTCTCAAGGCTGCTGTGCTTTGTAACAACATCATGATTCCTTACCAGGAGATTTTGGAAGAACTCGTTGATCTTTCTGGCATATATGAGGAACTGTGAAGTACTGTTGGAGAAATATCTGTACACAGATGTATTCTCTTGCATTCTTGACTCAAAATGAGTTGTTTTCTAGCCTAACTTTGAATGTCACCTAAGCAATAACTTCAGACTTCAGCTAGTCTTATTTAGTAGTAGCACCACATTCATCTAGATCTGTGTGTTTGTAGATGGAGGGCAATGAGAGGGAGCCTTGGTAACAGTAGAATAAGCTGATTGATTTAGTTAACTTTGTGAAGAAACCACCCACCAGCTGGGTATAGACAGCTTTCTATCACTTAAACAGCCCTGCTGCAGGCATAGTTAGACTGCAAAATTGTGCCTTTATGGTTGTGGTTTTGTTTATTTGAGGCACTGGATATGTTCTATCCGTAAAAGCTTATCTTTATGAATAAAAGCTCTCTTGTGATGATAGACTATACTAATACTACTCAACTGCAAAATTTTCTTCATAAAGAACTGGTCACAGTGACTTCTGTGTCAAGGAATGACCTGACCTCAAATTTCACTCACTAGTATTGCAAAAAGAGCCCTATTTCTTTCCTGTGGGAGTCATAAAATGGCTCTAGGAAAACTCCAATAGCCTCTGGAGCTCCATGTTTTCTCCTGTTTTTTCAGTATTTGTAGCTGCTCACACTTCATTTCATTATGGTACTCCTTCTTACTCTTACAGTTTATTGTCATTACCCAGCCATTCTTTGTGCTTGACTGGAGCAGTGGAGGAGAGGAGAGTGGTAATTCTGTGGGAGTTTGCATAGCCTAGCAGAGCAACTCTGAACTAGCTAGCTGAGCACTGCAGTAAGTAGTGGCATGACCTCTGGCAAAGCCCATTTGAGGAGTTCCATGATTGATTGCCTTGCTAGCAGCACCCCAGCTGGCAGTCTGAAGCCAACTTGGATATGTCTGTGAGAGCTGTAGCCATATCTTTGTGGTGTAGACACTGACACCTTTCTTGTAAATGGGTTAATTGCTACATTCAAAGGAGGATCAATGCAAAGAAACTCAGTCATTACAGCTACAAAAATTAATTGAAAAGCACTGAAGCGATCTGTGACTTTGACTATGACTGCTTCCTATAAAACCTTCTGTAAGCAGATTAGACTGTAACAATTTGTTTAGGCATAGTAAAGGTCGAAATGCTTGGTTTGGCCCAGGTGGTTGGGGAACAATGCTGAAACATGGTAACTACAGGTAAAGTCCTGCTTGGTCAATAGGGTCTCCAGTCAAGCATGCAAGATTTCTTTCATTGTTCTAGGACATGTGGGCGCTGGCAAAGTTCTCTAGCAGCTCTGCAAGCTAAGAGGATGGTGAGCTCTTTAAAGAAAATAACTGTATCCCTAGAGGAATAGTCACAGCCTGCAGTGATTTTGATGAGTGATAGAATTTCTTTCAACAAAATGGGGGGGATGGGGGAGGTCCTGCAATTTGTTTCAGTAGTCTATGATGTTTTCACTCCTGGAGAAGGCAGTAGTGTAAAAGATGGCATGCAAAGGTCAGCCAGTTGCAAGGATTCTATTATGCCAGGAACTCCTGTGAGTGTGGATGGGTCATCCAGAAACTATTTTCAAAACCAGAGACCTTTATCCTCCTATACAAAGAGTCTGAGGTCTGAGCAGGAATATCGCTGTATGAGCAAAAGTATTAAGATTGTCTTTGCTGTGTAGTTTTGGTGGCAAATGTGCCAGTCAAAGATGAGTGAAGCTGGAATCTGGCTACTGTCACTGCATCCGCATAAGCCTGGGAGCAGATACTGATGTACTAATGAAATTATCTTGCCTAGGTGTACGCCATTTACCTGGCAGAGCTCGGGCTAAGCTACAAATGCAGTGGTACAATTAGGCTATCAAGTTGGTCTGCACTTCTTTTGGGAGTGCTTTGCTGTTTTACTGTCCTTGTATGGACAGGACCAAGGGCATTCAACCCTCCTTTCTGCTTGGTCTTGATAGGCAGCAGCAAGGGTTGGGTTCAAATGTAAACAGGTCACTAATAAAACACCTGAACAAGCCCCACAAAAAATCTCTGATACTTAGTAAGTTCATTCTTCATACTTGCAAACATAAATAAAATTTTTGTTGGGGGGAAAAGAAAATACTTAACAAGAGGTATCAAGAGGGGAACATTTGACATGTAATTCAAAAAATATAGCTAGTTAAGCCCTCTCCTCTGGTGAGACATCTAGGCTGGCTGCATGCTCTCTCCCTAAACCTCCCATGCTAGCAATCAGCTTGTGGCTGGTACTGAGAAATCATCTTGTCTACCAAAAGCTGACACAAGCTGCACGTGATGTTGCCATGTATTTGCTCTCCTGGCTACCAGAAAGGTACTTGAGGCTAAAACAGCCATCTCTAGCATGCTGAAAACTGCCAAACCCATTCTCTGACCTTTCAGCCTCTGAGGAAAATCCTAATCCTTTGTTCCTATTTCACAGCTACGCACAACTCTCCTCTTTTCCGAGCTGTAACTTCTGCACTCTGTAGGTGGAAGCATTTGCTTTAAGTTTGGATGACAACTTGTGCCAGTCACATGTAGAAAGAAGTAGCTGTCTGAGGCTTTCATATTGCAAAGGCTTTTCTTTGCTTTATGGAAAGCCTGCTTTTTAATTTCATTCTGTAGAAATGCCTCACAAATACATTATAACAACAGATTTATAAGTGTTCGAGATTCCCTTAGTCCCTCTTATTCTCCTCTCCTTCCCTCCACTAGTTTGCAGTGGAGTAGCCTTCCCTGGCTGATTGCCGTTCTTCTCTGAAGTGATTTGAGAGGGGGGTCATCCAGGAGTTTTGCTTCCCCTTGGGATCTCAGCCATCAGACTGTTCAGTCAGCCCCTACAAGGGCTTTACTGGCGTATTTGTACCCCTCAAGTCCTTTCATGGAGTTGCAGGCACTATTGCCACAACACATCTGAACCATCTCTCTGAACAGCAGCTGGGCTGTCTGTGAGAAGGGAACTGTGGAGGAGTAACGTCTTTACATGCTTCTTTGGATACGGCTGCATGAATGCAGCTTCATGGTATGGACCTGGACCAAATGAAATACCATTTTGCCAGGCTTTCCACTTCATTTCTCAGACATATTTTTTTGGGAAATGCTGTATGGCTGTTCCAGCGGTTGTGAGAAGGGAAGTGTGGATCTTGGTGTAGTCACTTGAAGGTTGTAAAATGTTTTCAGAACCAAGAGTTCATAGAAGATGAATCTGAGAAATGAGACTCACATCTTTAAGAGCAGGCGCTACCTCTTCTAATTTCTTTCAAGTCTGTCCTCTGTGTAGTCATGATATTGCTAGGGCTCAAATGTGAAAAAGAGCATGAGTCTCTCGCAACTGATTGATAACAAGTGTTGGAGGCTACAGTCTCTTTGTGAGTACGAGGGCATCACTTTGAGCTTTTTGCCATTGACCAACATCTAGCTTCTAAATCCATTTTTTTGTTGTTGCAAAGGCTTTTTCTTTCCACCATGACATACCAGAAATTGAACTTGTTCCAGACACATTATGGGAGGCATGCAAATGCTATTCAGAGCCTGCAGCTTTCTCTCCCTTTATCTGTTATTATTATCTACTTGGCAGCACAACAATACTCTTGTGTTACCTGGTATATTAATTGTGCTATTTTAAGGATTCCCCCCCAGGGAGAGCCTGTTTGTGCCTTCCACCCCTGACCTTATGCCTGAAAAGTCTTTTGGATGAATTCCCCACATATAAAGGCTATTTCTGCTTCATCTCCAGTGATAATACATTGAACTACTGAGCACTGTATTGAACAAGCTGGAGGTTGTGTCCTTGATGAAGAGCTGTTATTCTTTATTATCTTCTATTATCTTTCTAAACAGTTGAGGCTTCCGAGTTGGCTCAGGGCAAACAAGCTGGCCTGAGACAAACGGGGAGTCAGAGAAAGTCCTTCTTGCATAGTTTTCCCTTTTAAAGAACTAGGTGTTTTTTAAGGCTACTGCCTCATAAACGACCAGTGCTAGGCAAAACTGTCTGCTGGAAAGCACTGGGTGGAGATGAGGGAGTGACTGGCGTGTCATGTCCATGTCTAATGTCACCCCTAGTTGCTAGCCCGAGGGAAGCACAAGTGCTTTGCTATTACGCAAAGCAGTAGCAGAGCCCTGACTGTTCACACCTCTGAGGAAAGCCCCCCAGAGTCTCTCCTGTCATGTTCCCATGGACTGCAGCAGATAGATCCCATAGGAACGGCTGGAAGAAGTGGAAGCAGATGGGTGACCTTTTCTCACACTGCAAGTTAAAGGGGAGATTGATTCATGGTAGTTTTAAGGTTCTTGAGCATCTTTCTAACTATAGCAATCAGACTAAGAAAACATGACTCAGCTGACTTCTTTATAAGACAGCATGTCAATTGGGAACAAAACTTGATGGGACATTTTGCTGTGACAGCAGAGCCATGGGTCCTACCAGTCCTGCATAGGGGCTCAGCAGACTCCCAATCCTGCCAAAATCCAGGGAGGTGGAAAGGAAGATTCACACTGGCTTTGATAGGATCCAGACTCTAGAAATGGATGGGCACAGCAACACCGAAGCCCGTAAGAGGCGGCTCCCTGGAGCTGTGCTGAGTAGACAGAGTCCGTGTGATCTGCACTCCGGCTGCATTGGCAGCTGCACCCCAGGAGCTGCTCTGAGTTCAGAATGTTCTAACATTGCTTCATTAGAGATACACTGAGGATAAAAAAGTAAAGTCACGGTGAATATTCTTGCTTTATCTGGCAAAAACAAAATGCAGGAGCAGCTAGGCACTGTAGGATCCTTCATATGTGTTCTCTTTATAGCCTCCAGCATGCAAGGCCTCAGCCTCAACATAACGCTTTGCTGGCTTCCTGGACACTTTGCTGGCTTCTTGTTTCTTCTGGCTCCCCTTTGCTCTGACTTTCAGTCATTCTTTTTTCTTGCAGTATATACCAACAGACTTGTAGCTCTTTAAGCTGTTTTGTGAGCCCTCCACTGACACTGGCAGGACTTTATATTCCTGGAAGAGACGGAAAAGGTCTGGGTAACCCCATCAAACCATAAAAAGTCTAGAATTAGTTTGAAAAGAATTATTTAGCAAGCCTGCTAGTCATAAATTGTGTCTAAGACTGACTACAAATCATGAAGCATGTTTTCAGAAATGCACCTAATATCAGAACAGAGTGATCAGCTTGTTATTGAAATGGTTGAAAAGGCTGAAATTTTTCTGAATACCTTTGGCAATTCTTTCCATCACTTTATGTAGGGGCTGGCCTCTTCTGATAATCAAAGGTAAAATCACATACATCCAAGAAACAAGCAAGAATCTACCCCAGAACATTTTATTTAGTTTCAGTGCTCTGTGTCTTCTTCCTAAGTTTTACCTAATCTTCCTGGGCTACATAAATATGAAAGCTAGGGGCATGTATAGTTTCACTATTCCCACTGTTTACAGGATCACTTCTCAGATCGTGCTAGTCCGTGTCATCGCTGTTTGTTTGAGGTAAAAACAGTAGGAGCGTAACTCGAACAATGTTAAGTCACTGAATCCCCTCCAAGCATTCACATTCAACCCAACCAAGTGTCAACAAGAATGAAAAAAATCGTGAGACAACAATGAAAAAAGTAATGATAGATGACTAAGGGGAGCAATAAAGGTTAACGGAAAGAAAAACTGCAACTTAATTGCTGGAGACAAGTTGCAGAAATCAAGAAGAGTGAAACAGAACAAGAAATGCTTCATGTGTTTGCTCTGGGACAGGCTATTGAGTAGGGCAAATTTCTTTGCCATGAGTTCAGCAGAGCCTCCGGCACTCATCAAGAGCTTCCACAAGGTGCTGAAGGTTTCATACTGCTGGTCACTGAGTTGGAGGCATTTCATGAAGTCTTACCTGGCAACCAGATGTTGCTGCTAAAAGGATCAGCCTATCATTTAGGATTTTAAACAGACAGACCATTTCTTGGACTTGTTTTTATAGGAAAATATACATACACAGAAGACTAGTGCCTGTGTTCAAGCCAAAGAACAATATGTGTAAACAGTAAAATATACTGTGTAACAGTAAATATATTGTGTTTGGCACCTAATAAAATACTTGGCATTTTTGGAGATGGGAGATGACCCTTACCATTTTGTCTGATTGATTCACATGATCCTAAAAACTCAGTATGTGAAGTTCCTGTCAATTGTTGCATCTTTTCATCTGGAATTTTAACAAGAAAATCCTGTGGCTCAGGTTTCTGTGTATTTATTGCAGTCTCAAAGAGTGGTGAGGATTACTGCTCCTTCCCAGTGCTTTAGGTGTGGAACAAATATCTTCACAGGTGTTGTTGCAGGACACAGTGCAAAGAACATGGAAATGAGCCTTTTTATCGACTGGCTGAGATAGGACACAAAAGCTGCATCCTCTGCTTGTGGAAAAGGATGACATTAACATGGCTTCTACTGACTTGTCTGAAATATCAAGACTGAGAACCCTACTGCACTCCCAAATTGATCTCTCAGGCTTATGTGGCTTTTCTAGACATTTCTTCTGTACCTGCTCTGCATCTTTTATCTGTTCTTTACTTCACCACTTCAATTAAGATTTTCATCATTTCTTTCCACAGGAAGGAGTTCCCCTTTGGCAAGGCAATGCTAAGGGTTGGATGGCTCAGCTGTGTGAAGAGTTGAAACACATAAGGAAAGAAATTGTAGCGTACAACTGACTGAACAATAGCAAGGTGTCATGCTTGTTACTGCACGTAATAGGTTTCTGCTGTAGTCTGCTGTGCAACATCTCGTTTTTTTGCATCATTTAAAAATCAAGACTTTCTTACGGAGCTCATAAATCAATTCTAAGTAAAATTTCTTAGGTAGCGACATGTAAGGGGGAAGAACATGAAACAGCATAGCATGGAAGTAGCCAAATTTCCCAAATTTACTGCATGAGTTAGAGAAATATATACAGATAATATCACAGTGAACCCAGGCTAAACAGCCTCAAAGCTCTCTTTTTACCTCTGGCAAACAAATAAAATTAAAATCTCAATGCAGTAAGAGTGTGGGACATACATAGTTCAACTTGTCTGACTTGCATTGAGGTTAAGCAAATTCCTGAGTTCCTGCATCAGCAACTTTTCATGATGCAAGCGCCATGAGAAAAAATTTGGGTCACTAGTTGTGCTGGAGGTAAAAGAGTTACAGAAGTAAAAGAGTTACAGAGGTAAAAGAAGCCAATAAAATGCAGGTTTTGCTAGATACTGCTGGCATTGTCACAGCCACTCCCTCTCAGCCTAGTGTTTTGGAAATCTGTAGCAAAATTTAAATGCTGTGCTTTTGAAAGAATCCACATTTCATATCAGTTTCCATCTGACCAGGCTTGCAGTTGGTCATTCACTGGAATGGCATTAAACAAAGGCTTTTGTTTAACAGCAGGCTGAGTGTACACAGCTGAAGAAGGTGGATTGAACTAGCCTGACTGACCCCTCTTGAAGCTCACACAGTCTTTTCTGCTGACAGGGATGGGAGAGCAAGGGGGAGTCTGGGGTCACTGTAAAGCAGCTTGGCACCTTAACATCTTCAAAATCATAGCTGATTCCTCAGTGAGTGTTCTTCTGTAGCAAAAGTCACCCACAGGTCTCATGTAAACATGAAAACATTGCTTTCAGTGTGACTTTTTGGGTCAAGCATTTTACTCAGGGATTGCTTCTGATGGGAACAGAAACTCTGGGGATAGAACCTCTGGGTTTTGAGCAGAACTAGAAGAGGTGAAAACCACTCACCTCACTACATCCTTTTCTCAAAATGTCATTCTTTTTTCAAAAGGTAGAAACTCTCATCAATTGCACTGCAAGGAATTCCACCAGAATTGTCAGGGAAGAAACTACTCCTGTCCCTCAATAAAGCAAAACTTAAATTCAACCCAAAGAAAGCAGAGAGCTCTGTTCCCATATTTCTGTCCATCCTAAGGGGAGTACCCAAAAATATTGATGATGTGGCATGTTCTCATAAATATTATTTTATACAGTGCCCCTTCGGGCTCGCCTGCATGCACAGTGCTACCACATGAAAAGCTGCTACATGCTTTCAAATGCGAGGTGGTGTATTTAGAAAGCTGAGAGAGATGTCAGAGCATGGGCTCAGGTTCTCGAGGGTGTTAAGGCACTTAGCTCACATCAGCCAGGATCTAAATTCCCAGAGGGCCTTAGGGTCCTACGCCCAATTCTTCAGCTGTTTAGAGCAACTGTCCAGCTGCTTCCCAAGGTGTTCTAGGTCCTGGTGTTGCTGAATTGCTGAAGTCTGCTTTTTTGCCTGGATCTCAGTGCTGCTCTCCAGCTGAACACCCTCCTGCTAGCTGATCTGCAGAAACTCTTCCCCTGTCTCAGGTCTTCTCCAAATGCACATGAAAGGCACCCAGGAAGAGACTTCTGGGGGTTGTTATGTATGCTTGTGCCTCCACTGGGCTAGCTGCCCAATAGTAAGAGTGTTTGTCTGTGATAGAAATTATTTGTGAAGTCCCCTGTCTTTTTGGACAGAAGACCCGAGTCTGGGTGTCTTGACACAAGAGTCAGAGTAGCTGGTGGTGAAGCAGGCTATGGACACGTCTATTTAGGCCAGTTAAGCTGCAGATTTCAGCTTGTTCATGTCTTCCCCACCCAGTTTTGGGCAGAAGGATTTGGATTTGTCTGCATCTGTTGATGCATGACCAAGCAGAGACAGCTAGGACATGCCCAGAGCTGTTCTTTGGCCTCGGTGTATGAAACCATCTTCACAGAGAAGATTGTGGAAATGGCTGAAATTTGAGACCCAGCAGATACCAGGACCTTGTGGGGAGAGATGTTTAATTGTTTGGTAGACTGGGTTATTTTTACATGCTTCACGTCTTCAGAGCACAGCTCAAATTGTATACAACTTCATAGGACATGTGCGGAAATAGAAATGGATTTCCAAGGAGAAGAAAAGGAGGGACTTTCAGATGACTAGAAATGCCACATTTCACACTATTTCTCCTTCTAGATAGTACCTGGTATTCGGGAACCAAGGCTGTCACAGATTAGGTAGGACGCGCTGCCATTACCACCTTTGTGATCTGAGCAGAGACCAGAGCTCTCCAGCTTTGTTAAGTTGGGTCAGGACATTGTCTTTAGGTCCATAAACACAAGCAGGCAAATTATAGCAATGGAAAGCTAGACTTACCCTGTTGCTGGGATTTTGGATGGAGAGAGGGAGAGACCTAAGACTTGTTACAAGAAGTCAAACTCGAGACCACAGTTGTGACCCTAAGCAGGAGGCACTGAGCACACACAGAGGCAGGGCTGTTCTGTAAGAAGGTAAGTAGGGGTAGGAGGTGGAGTGCTGACACCTTGCCTGCTCAGCTTTCTGCAAAAGCTCCCAAGATTTGCAGCATGGCTCTCTGATGTAGCTGAGCTGTGTCCATGCCTTACTGAAAGGGACAGTGCATTTTTTCCTGCCTGCTTGCTACTGCTTCTCTGACCCCATGGTAAGCTTGTTCAAGCAGATAGAAGGAAGAAACATAATTTTTCCCCCTAAATCTTGTCAGTTTTGAGTTGGGTCCCTATCTCTGACCTGCTCTCTGTGAGGTCAAGTTGAGCACCACTCTAAGGGTCAGGAGAGCATGGATGGGAGCAAAGTCAGAAAAAGGTGAACAGGACCAAGACAACACCTACCTGTTAGGCTGGCTTAACTGCAACGTGATTTGGAGTCCCAGAGGACTGGGGTCCCATCTGTAGCTTCTCTAAAAAAAGCTTCTCTTTATGAAGTTGCAGCTTCCTGCCTTTGGCTTTTATCCATGAAGGTGCCTGAGCAGAGGATGGTTCACAAGGACTGTCTGACACAAGATCAGTGACTGTTTTTCCATCCCCATAATCCTTTCACCAACAGAGGTGGCAAGGTTTGTAATGAAGGGTATTGTATTTGACTAAATCAAAGACAGTCGTAATAACCCAACTTATATTGGAGCACAGGAACCTTACTGCATGTCTGAACTTGCAGAAAACTGAGCAACAAGCAAAGAAAGACCTGTACTGGGAGTAACAGACTGATGAGTAGGCTCCTTGTCTGTAGGTATGTGTACATATGCATATGTTAATGTGTGCCTGAGAGGAGAAAACCCCCTGCAGAAAAATATTGTTTCACACAATGTGGCTGGAAGTTCAGCATAGATAGTCCCTAGCATTGAGCTTTTGTTGGTCAGGGACAAGTGGCATATTATTGTCCTGGATGCAGCAAGAAAGGTGATGTCAGTAAGCCTTTGCTGACTTTTAGGCTTTAGGTTCTGGGATCTTATCTCAGTGGAAATACCTGGTGCTAAATCACTTTACAGTTTTTTTTAAAAGCATGTAAAAATTGGTGAAAGACAGAAAGAAGAAAGGAAGTTGGTTTGGGGATGATAGGTTATATTTTTACAGCTTTCATGTAAAATGTCCTTCATTTCTTTCTCTCCTACCCCTTGAATCTTTCCTTAGAGAACCTCCTGGATGACGGTGTTTTACAGTGCAATGAAGGACCTATGCATGACTGCTTTTGGCTGCAAGGAGAACTAACATTTAGTAAATTGTTTGGAACTACAACAGTAAGTGCAGTGCAGACCTGATGGACAGGTCAGCCTGGAGGTCTGGATGTCTTCTGTTGCCTAAGTCATGCATCTTGATACACTGCTCACAGTTGTACCTCATCTTACAGAGCTTGCATCCCTCAGACCAGTGCTGAGGTCCGGGGAAGACAGTGGAGATTCTTCCTTTGCAACTGTCTCCTGCTTTGAGTTGCAGGTTTCTACTGGGTGGTTCTGCTTAGAACAGGAGGTTTCATAGAATCATAGAATTGTTTAGGTTTGAAAAGACCTTTAAGATCATCAAGTCCAACCGTAACCCAGCACTCCCAAGTCCACCACTTAAACCATGTCCCTAAGCACCACATCTACCTGTCTTCTAAATACCTCCAGGGATGGCGACTCAACCACTTCCCTGGGCAGCCTGTTCCAGGGCCTGACTAACCTTTTGGTGAAGAAGTTTTTCCTAATATCCAACCTAAATCTCCCCTGGTGCAACTTGAGGCCATTTCCTCTTGTCCTATTGCTTGTTACTTGGGAGAAGAGACTGATCCTCTGCTTCGCTATGACCTCCTTTCAGGTAGTTGTAGAGAGCGATAAGGTGTCCCCTGAGCCTTCTTGTCTCCAGACTAAACAACCCCAGCTCCCTCAGCCACTTCTCATAAGACTTGTTCTCTAGACCCTTCACCAGCTTTGTTGCCCTTCTTTGGACACGCTCCAGCACCTCGATGTCCTTCTTGTAGTGAGGGGCCCAAAACTGAACACAGTATTCGAGGTGAACCTCATACAATTGGCCTCAGCCGATCAATCCAGCCTGTCCAGATCCCTCTGTAGAGCCTTCCTACCCTCAAGCAGGTCAACACTCCTGCCCAACTTGGTGTCATCTGCAAACTTACTGAGGGTGCACTGAAGCCCCTCATCCAGATCATCAATGAAGATATTGAACAGAACTGGCCCCAGTTCTGAGCCCTGGGGAACATCACTTGTGACCAGCCGCCAACTGGATTTAACTCCATTCACCACAACTCTTTGGGCCCGGCCATCCAGCCAGCTTTTTACCCAGCACAGCATACACCCATCCAAGCCATGAGCAGCCAGTTTCTCCAGGAGAATGCTGTGGGAAACGGTGTCAAAGGCTTTACTGAAGTCCAGCTAAACAACATCCACAGCCTTTCCCCCATCCACCAGGCAGGTCACCTTGTCATAGAAAGAGATCAAGTTAGTCAAGCAGGACCTGCCTTTCATAAACCCATGCTGACCGGGCCTGATCCCTTCATTCATTTGATGTCCTCCACAAGTCCCTTCCAAACTGACATTTATGTGCTTCTACAGCTTCCAAATTTCTTTTGCATCTTCATGGGATTACACTGAGCCTATGGGTCTGTCATGGCTGCCCCTTAGCACAAAGGTTCCCGCACTGCTCAGTGCAGTACAATTAGTTTCACTTGAGCCATATCTGGGCAAGCCTGACACCCTACTGAACAGTGCTCTCAGGGTGTACAAAGGGCTGCTTTTCTCCTACCACCTCCTGTGCTATTGTGTGGTCTGCCTCACAGCAGGCACATTGCTGTTGAGTAAGGTGTTTGCAGGAATCAAAATCTGCTCTGAGAAGCCCATTTTCATGATAATAAGCTAGTGTCTTCCAAGACTGTAACTAGGACTATGTCTAACACCCTGACTGAAGAAACAGCAGCTCAGTGGTATCATTCAATTGGCAGATGTTTGCTCAGATTGTTCTGGATATGTGGTTGGTTTCTGTGTCCTTCTACCAGTGTGATCTGGTCAGGATGAAGGTCATGTCAGGTCACTGCAGACTCTGAGGGACAGTAGCCACAGTGTGTGGCTGTCTGCTGTACCTGTTCACCAAATGCAGAAAGCACGACAGGAAATTTCTTGTTCTTTGCCACACCATCATAAGCTCCTTGTGGCTCTCTTCATTTTTCACTCCCTCCAAATTTTCTCATTTTGCTCCCTCCAAGGGCTCAATTGGATCCACCATTCCGTCCTAACCCCTTTTTGAAGAGTTCATGTGCTACAACTGTCTAGTTTCTCCCACTGTTAGGCTTTGGGTAGAAAGCTTCCGTCACGGAGGCCAGGGACCTTATCCTGTCTGTGCCACAAGATGTCACTGATGTCAGGATGTCATTGTCATTGATCGACCTGTCCAAGGTATGAATTTTTTAGCTTATGAAATACCTTACAGCACCCAGTTCTAGATACAGTAAGGAGTGGAGACTGGGACAAATAGCATTGCCAATCAGAAGGTTTTATTACAAAGAGCAGTAAAATATGAGATATTAATCTGAAGAAAAACTTTCTTTCACAGTAGAGGCAAAAACTGCATAAAAGTTACCTTCCTGTGACTAGAATTCTGACATCTGTAAATGATTCTGTTCAATCACTGAAAAAGGTGAGGATCAAAGTAATTTCTTCAGGATCTTCCTTCAGGATAAATAGAAAGACCAAAACAAATAAAACCTACAGAAGCAGCAGCAGCAGCAGATTATTCTCCTAATCTTGGCTTTCTTAAGAGGAATCTGTGGTCAAGAATATATGTTTCAGGAGTTTACCTATATACAAAGCTCCCACTGGAATATATGTCACGAGTTTCCAAAAAGATGGATGGTCAGGGTTAACAATTGCACAGTATCTCCCTTGTTAAGAAAAGAACTTTATCTGAAGTTTCTGATCCACACCGACCCCAAGATCTTATGAAGTGTGGGCCAGAATGGGTCATTCTGATCTACTGCAATTTGGGATTTGCTTATGCCTCATTCTTCTACGTGCTTTTCATTGCCCTCCCAGAAACAACCAAGTCTCTTATCCGCTTCTTCCTCTACAAATGCTTGCCTGATACCTTCTGAACCATTACCTCTTCTGGCACATATCTGATTTCAGTTGGAAGGTGGGGAGCAGGGTGTTTTGTATTCTGCAAGGGCATATTCATCTGGAAAGAAGAAAGGAAGATGACATTTGCATGAGAGTGAGAAATCATTCTGACCCCAGTCCATGTGCACCTGTGATTAACACATTATGAACCAGACAACAATTGATAAATTTTGTGGTAGTCTTCCAGCTATCAAAGCACTCAGTTGCAGGGGTGCACAGTCAGAGCCCAATGCAATCTTCTGGCTGTGTTTTTCTGTGACCGTGCACGATGTGGATCAGGTGGCAGAACATGTACTCCAGTCATGTTCTGGATACTCCAGTCAATTCTCTGGATACTGCTGCTCATCTGCTAGGATGCAGTTCCTGAAGTTTGTGCCAAGCTTGAGAAAAGCATGGGGGAACCTGAGCCACATTTTTGATAACATAAATTCCACAACTGGGTAATGTCTGATGCAATTTTAGTTCCTTGAAGCCAGATTGAGAAAGGTGTTCAGGCACTTAATTTTCTAGTTAGATGCTTAAACTTCTGTTGAGTTCAGTGAGATTGTCATTCCTGCTTAAGTATTTAAATTCTACTAAGGAACAGTTCGTTGACTGCAGCCTGCTATGGCAATATAAAGCAAAAATATGAGATAAGCCAGATCAGGGAAGTCAGGAACACTACTGCCTTTGAGTTATTGATTTTAACCATCGTGTTCCAACTGTAGAAAGAAAGTGGAGCCACTCTTCTTTCTGTATGTAGTTTTTAAGAAAGCAGCTCCTGAAGTATAACTTTCTAATCTGCTTGATGTTGAAATGAAGCAAGAAATGAAAAGACAGGAGGGCAGAAACTGTCTATGCTTCTGCAAACCCTTTGCAGTCTAGTAATCAAAAGGAGCACAATTGCTAGTTTGCTCTCCATTTGTCTCTCCTGAGAAACAAAGGCAGCAAATGCAGAAAAATGAAGAGAAGCTTGCATAGAGAGAGTAAGGGAAAATCCACTGTCTGCACCTTGCAAATGCTGAGATCAATACTTTGATTTTACAGGTTTTGCTCCAGCCTACTGAGGTCACCTACCTGTTTCGTAGTAATCGTACATATGTACTGGCACTGCTTTGATATCTGAGACAGCCAGGCTTTGCTCCACGCTGAAGGAGAAGCTGATTTCCTTCTGGGAGACCTGGAAATGGCAAGGCAAGAAAATGCATCAGACTTTTTCTTTTCATAGCTACTCCTGAGACTAAGGTTGAACAGATGCATTTCTGGGTCAGACTGTGTGACAAAGTGCCATTCTACAATTCTCTCGATTGTAAACTTGATGTCAAATGAGATAATTGTTTAAAAGCTGTTGCTAAATATGTTTTGTTGCTAAAATTGTGTGCTCTTTTCTTTCTTCCTCTTCATATTTCCATGTCCAGTTACCCCAGCCATTCCCTGGTTACTGCAGCTTTCAGCACATTGGCATTCATCCTCTCACTGAAAGCTGCCATTAGTTTCTTTTCTTGCCTTTTCCCAGTGAAAATCACCTTCAGCATCCCTATGAATCTTCTCCCCACTTTTCTCTCTTTAAACACACTGAACTCAAGATCCCCATCCTCCCCTGTGGTTCTGTTCCTCATTCCACACTCTTGCAGCCAAATGTCCCAAACTTTCCTCCTTGCTAATCTTTCTCAGCTTCAAGCTTTCTACTGCATGCCTGGGACTGTGCCCCTGCTCTCTTCTCCCTTTGTCCTTGTTTTTGTCTTGCTGATCTCTTTATAACAATGGAGCCATGGACGGGGCTCTGGAGAACTTTCTGCATCACTAGTGCTGTGCTGAGTAAACTTTTCACATCTCAACATCAGAGCTGCTCTGTGAATTAAGAATACTGACTCCAATCTTCCTTATCAGATCCTTGGAGACCAACTCATAAAAATTAGTGTTTGAGAGTAGATATTATTACTGTTTATTTTTGCTTTCTCTCTCCTTTTTCCTTCTTGGTATTTTAAGATCCCTTGTGTTTTGATTTTCATCTTTCTCCTTGCTCATTCCTTTTATTAATGACATTGATGTGGGAGGGCTATTCTTTTCATACAGAAAACTCTCTAAAAGGGAGGGGATGATACCGACACACTCTCAGATCAACTGATGAGAAGCATCACTTAGAGGCTGAAGAATATTATGTAGACTGGGAACTTTTGCAATGTGGAATGCAACTTAGCTAGCTATGTTTGTGAAATACAGCATTCTTCACAAAAAGTAATAACAAATACATATGTCTTCACTGTAGACTACCACTACTGTGTATACATAGTTGATGTTGGACTGAATGAAGTCCCTTTATGTCTTTAAGACATATGTATTGCTAATCTGCTGTTAATGAGATTGTTCTTTTATCTGTTTTAAACTTCCCATTTAATAAAACCAGAAAGAAACCTCTCAAGCTTACCTTCTGAAGGTAGAAGAGGATGTGGTTGTTCTTGATGTCTACATGATCCACAACAGAATTCTGGTACTGAAGCTTTAAATAAGGCAAATGTTAGCAATGTTAACATAGGAGACTTGCCAAGGAGACTTACAAATAACTATTTGATAGCAAAATATGTTTAAAGCGTCTGCCATGCTCCTGTTATGCCACCCTGACCTCTCGTGGCCAAGATAAGAAATTCAAGTTGACTATTTTCATAAGACCAGTGCACACCAATCACAATGGAAAATAATTTTACTAGTCAGCTTTGCTGTGTGTGACTTTTATCATTAAGAGTACTCTTATTTCAATAAAAATTCACAATTACACGACCATTTCTGCAGCTCAAGTTGACTCACTTTCTAGTGCATTGTACATTTTAAAAACCAAAGCTTTAAAAAGGTTTTAGAAAAACACGAGTAAAATTATTTTACTATAAAAATGCACAAAAAAAATTCCAAATGTTAAAAAACAGCTATTTTTTCCCATACATATAAAGAAGAGTACATATAAGGTACATATAAAGTACATATAAGTACATAAAGTATATGTAGAGGACATATAAAGAGGAGTAGGATGCCAAACAGTGTAACATCTCAATGGAAAAATCTTCCAAAGAAAAATTATGAATTTCATACAGTTCTAGTCAAAAAAAGAAATTCAGACCTGAATGCTGAATGGTTATAAACCCACCTAGCTATGAGCAGACTCTACAACAAATTGCATCCTTCCTTTTATCTATTTGAAGATTAAGGCTCATGGCTTGAAGGTAATGCATCTGTTGCAGAACCTGAATTGCACTAGGAACTGAAATGAAGTGCTTATCAATGCTCTCCCCAGAATTGTCATCATTGTGACCAAATTTTTGGATAACAAAGGAAGAGCAATGCCCACTTTTTCTTTGTTAAACTGTGCTGTAGAGGAAGGAATAACCTTGTCAAAGGGATAACATTGCAAAATGCCCATTTGAGCAATTTATGGCAGAAGTATTTCTTGCATAGAATCTGTTAGGTTGTGTAATTAAAGGCTCATCCACACAAACACAAAGGAGCACAGAGTAAACAGGTTAGTAGTGGTCAGTACATTTATCTGGCCATGCCCTGTCACCATAGTCTCTCCTCTCCTCTTATTAAACCCTGTTCCTGATTATTTTCCTGGGTGAGGAGCTCTCTGTTCCATGTGCATGTGTGAATATGGAATGCAAGACACCAAAGAGGGGACCACGGATCACAGGGACCATGCATCTGGGGTGCCAGCATCTTGAGAGACCAGACTTCAGGCCTGCTGTGTATGTCAGTGCATGGTCGCTAGTGACTATAAAGCTGGACTAGCTGGTGAGTAAGTTAATTGGCTTGGCAGCCACCTACTGAAGCAAGCATAAGTCTGGGTCAAATATTGAAGATACCAGAGGATCTGAATTGGCTACAGGAGGGACCAGGAGGTCCAAGCCTGTTACTGGAGAGACCTAAGGTCTTGGGGACAGATACTGGTCAGGCCGTTGGGCTGGACCAGCTAGCAGAGACTCATTTGCGTGTTTGTGTGTGTGTATGTGTCTGCATGAGGCAACTGGAAGACCAGGGGATCCAAGCCCAGCTGCTGCAGAGACTGCACATCTAAGGCTGGTTACTGCAGGTACCCACCATGCATGTGTGTGGGTGCTGGGGGGCTCAGTTCCATCCACTGGAGCGGGGCTTTGGCCTCGAGGACACATAATGTCCAGGTGCCAGCGACTGGGTGGAACAAGGATCCAGGGGCAGCTACTGGGCAGACTGAGTGTCTGAAGTCAGCTACCAGAGGGATCCACGTTGTGTATTTGCATGTATATATGTGCATGTGTATACATACATACATGTATTTTTTTATGTTTTCCACAAATGGGCTTTCAGTCTCATCAGCCAGAAAGGGGAACAGGATAAGGCCATTTGTGCTATCTGTGTTTGTGTATGTGCTGTCTTTTCTGTCTTTGTTGATCTGTGTGGCCAGCCGGGTATATATGTATATATGTATAATGTGCATACCTGGCTATTGGGAATACACACTCAGCCTTGCTGTTGGCTGGACCTGGGGATATGAAGCTGCAGCAATTTCACCTCTGTTGGACTACTGGATTTGGCAGCTGCTAACAGATTTGTCTTCAACAGATGAACATCTACAAGTCTGAGACACACAGTATGTGACAGAAGGCTACGCCCAGGGACTTTGCAGAATTCCCATTTGCTAATCAGAGACTATTTTTATCAACTTTCTATGTTTTCAAGGTTTACCATTCACTTTGCTCCCATTCTTTACCTTTTTCAGGGAAGATCTTACAGGAATAAAACCTGACAGCATCTTCACATCAATAATAGCCATGTTGGAGACTTTGCGGTTTCCTGTGTAACTAAAATGAGAAAAGTTTTGTTAGTCTGGTCTGCAAGTGGAGAGACCGGTGAATGACATTTTCAGCTCCCAATGATCCTGTTTGTCTTCCTGCAGCTGCACAGTAGCAGTTAAATGCCTGTACTTAAATCCTTCCCTGGATGCTTTACCAAACTGTGAATGCAAGGAGGTAGGTCAATAAGAAAAAGTTACCTGGCAGAGACGACAAGGTCAAACTTTGGTGGGAAGTCGCTTGTGCAGGATACATTGGCCGGCCGTACGGAGAGAGAAAATCCTGCAACTTTCTTTGGCAAATGGACATTGTATCTCAGGGTGGTCTAAAAGAGATGGGAAGTGTGAGATGGTCACAGACTTAGAGGCTTTTGTGGCTTTGGCATGAGGTATGGAGGGGAATAAGGTATGGAGGGGAATGAGGTATGGGGGACTTAGTTCTCAGAGGGGTGATGCTGAGTTTCCAGTTTGCTTACCTGCAGATAGACACATCCAGTGCCATTCACTTCCACACTGTAATTCCCTGGAATAGTGGGTAAGGAAGCCTGCTGCAGTAAGAAGCGATTCTTGTCATTCACATGGAAAGTCTTACTGGGGGACTCCATGAAGTTGACTTTGACTGTGTTAAGAATTTTTTTAGAGAAGGTGAGGTATCCATACTGGGCTAAAGCTTGGAGAGCAACAACGGTGTCCTGAAAAGAACAACATGATCTCTAATTAGATAGATACCCAGCTGTAAGATGGTGCATGATATTAGCACAACTCCTATTTCCCTGATGCTTTGTCAGTGCTCATAAATGGAGGGGGACTTTGCAAAGAGCTAAGCAGACGAGATACAAGTTCTGGGGCAACAGATTTGAATTATACCAGAAAATCTGGGATAATGCTGTGTCAACAGTGACTGCTGTCTACTGCTAACTTGAAACTCAGGTAAATTCCCATTTCCAAAAACTAAAATATGTACGAAGTGGCCTATGAAGAGCATGATGTGCCCTGACAAGGAGACTTATGCGAGCACCATTTATCAAATATTATTCAAATGAATATGCAGTCAGGAAGATGTCATACTATCAAGATCCAGCTTGCAGGCTGGACTGCCCCCAGAAGCTTTCTTTTTACCACACCCATTTGTCACCTGGCTGGAGGAGAAACCGCCATACGGATTCTGTTGTTTGACAAGCCAGTGCACAATGCGAGAAATGTAAGATAAGTCTTCTGGAGTGAGTTTGGCTTTGTTGAGCAAAGCCAGGAGTGCATAGCTGGTCATTTCAATCTCAGCAGAAGGGGCACGGGAGTAGAAGACAGGGAAATGTTCTGCTGGTGGCTTATTTTCTCTCTGCCAATGAACTGAACCACCTGAAAACAGAAAAGTGGGGTGCAAAAAGGATGGAAAAATTACTTGCTGGTTAATTCACTACAGTATCATGTGGGAGATAGGCATACAATTCCCTCCTGCCTTTACCCAGAAGTTTTTTCAGCCATCAGTGTCCTGAACTGGATAAGTTTTAGTTCCAGGATGGAAAAGAAAACAGGAAGGGCTGAAAAGGGAATTAATAAAAGGGGGCTGTGTAAGTCAAAGAGGGGTTGAAGTGAAGGCAGTGCAACAGAAGGATGCTAAGGCAGTCACGGACTGGAGCATGTGACATAGTCAAGGGAACTGGATTTGTTCAGTGTGTAGAAGAGGAGGCTAATGGGGAAACTAGGTACAATCTTCCACTATCTTGGACTGAGACTTCCAGAGGTCTCTCTGCACCTGCATTATTTCATAATTCTAAGAATATCAGGCCACAGCTCAATCTTTCGTGAAGCCAAAAGAGACAAACAGAGAAGTTCATAGAGACAAATTCAGTAGCATAGCAGTCATGAAATGGGAGGGGAGCAGCATGAATGAGAAAACTGTACATCAGAATAGCTTACATCATACCACAGGCCATTCTATTAGCTGTATTGCCTGTATCATGGCCATATTGCACTTACCATCTCTGGTAGCTGCCTTGTCCAGCTCTTCAAGGAAGAATTGATGTCTTTCCTCTTTGTCAGCTAAGCCATAAGCATAGGCAAAGAGGGCCTGGTTATACAGGTTGTGGACCCCGTTGCCAAATGCAGTCTCCAAACAGTTCATGCCACTCTGAATGACAGGATGCTAGTAATGCAAAACATAGTGGTGTTGTCAGGTACTTGGATTTGTGTCTCAGCTTCTCTTTAAATACTTCCATCACTGCTTAAGCTGCCATCAGTGACCCTTCATGCTAAAAATATACATGATCCATGGCATGTTTAGGGGCCTACAGTGTGTATCCTGTAAAAAATGCCCTTCTAGTGGTGCTGCCTTCTTTCTGCATTTAGAGGCAGCATGGCTGGACTAACAAAGCACTGGTTCTTTTCCTGACTTGTGAGATGACCTTATGCAGGTGAATCTTTTGTCCCTTTGTTGCTTTACCTCTAAAATGTGGATCATTTTTACAGAACTACATAAAGTGTATTGAAACCTCATGTGAAGCAGGATCTCTCAGATGGTTATTATTATTCATTTGCTAGCTATAGCTATCAAGATAACTCTTCAGTCCTTTTAGCCTTGCAGACTATCTCTGTGAGCTCTACTTCAGCTCAGAGATCACCAGCACACTACTAACCATGTCCTGTCTATGCGGCTTCACTTATAGATGTGGCACCAAGTTTTGGAGCTTCTTATGAAGATACTGGGAACTAAATTCGTGTTGCTGAAGAATGGTTTGATTCTGCACAATGTTTTTATCCTGCCGGTCTCAGGTACTTAAATGGTGCCCCATATCACAGTATCTCAGGGACCTGCAAAACTCAGCATGCCTAGAACATATTTGTCAGATTGGGAACAATTCTCATCTTCCCCATTTTACAAAGAACAAAAAATCAGCAAAAAAACAGGGTCTCAAGGATATGCAGGAAGTGTATTACAGAGAACAGAACTTGATTCTCATTTTCTCATGCCTAGCAAGTATTCCAACCGGCAGCTCATCGTTTCCTTCCATGAGTCCCCATCCTTGAAGGTATTTAAAAGATGTGTAGATGTAGTGTTTAGGGACATGATTTAGTGGTGGACTTGGGAGTGCTAGGTTAACGATTGGCCTTTTCCAACCTAAATGATTCTATGATTCTATTCTATTAACAATGACATAGAGAAATGGAAACACAGCTTGGATCTAAATGCACAGACAGAGTTTGTAGGACTGAAGATTTGGATAGCTTGGACTTTGGACTGGGCAAATTCAGAGAAAATTACAAACTGGGCTCTGGATGAAGTGGGCAAATTCAGTCTGGACTTTGCACCTACATAGACTACCATTGTTTAACACAACTGGATTCCTCAGGGATTTTTCAAATTAATCCATAGAAACTGGATACATAGCTGATCTGTAACACTCATCAAATACTTATGGTAACTGCAGGGTTCTGGAAACGGATTTCCTCAGTTGACCCTACTGTCCTACAATCAGTATTTGCCACATTGTTAAAGAATACGGATGTGAGGACTATAACTTGTGCACTGTTTGACAAATGGCTGACTGGACTAATAGAGCATAACAGCATCAAATACCTACCGCAGCAGAGTGTCCAGCCTCCAGCAACGCTGCCACAACATAGGCTGTGAGTGAGTATTCACCTTCTTCTCCACCCTGAAGTAAACACAATCAAAGAACAGGTCAGTACAGATGTCCCAGAAAGAAGCAAAATATGAATTAATTCATAGTTCAGATACCAGTTAGATTTGAGATCAGAAGTAATTTCTGTCTCCCTGTGTGCACAGGAACAAGAAAGATCAAGTTCACTCAGGATAAAGCCAAAATTATTTCATGAATTTTCTTAGCTTTTGCACACATGCAATAAAGCACATTACAGCCTGTGGCTGAACACAGAATGCAGTGGTGGAAAATAAAACCTGAGACTTCTGACTAAGAAAGTTCTACTTGTTTCTACCTCATCATCAATAGCAGACATAAGAATCATTCCCTGCTTGTATATGAGAGACACGAGAGAACAGTACTAGGAAGAGTAAGGGTGTAGTGATAGGCTTGTGTCTGGCAGAAATGATCCAAATCAATCCCAATGCCAGGACTGGAATTTTGGGACTATACTTGTCTCAGTTACCTTCAAAGCATTGTTGAAATGTGACCCAGCATTTTCAAAGCAGCCATCTGACTTCTGCTTGCTTGCCAGCCAGATCAAAGTTTGAGACTGGACATTGTCGTCGATGTAGATGTAGCGTCTGGCTTGTGCAAATGACTTGTACACAAAGGCAGTGAGCCTGCAGGTAAACCAGAAACAGAAAGCAGGTAAGATATGAACAAGACCACGAAGGTTTACCAGTGACTGGATATGCATAGAAAATGACATAAACCGAACACCATAATGTCCGAGGTAAAAGAAACAAGGGTTTTGTAAGTTTTAAATAAATAAGACAGTTAAAATCCTGGTATTAAAAACTGACATGAGGTTTCTCCATTTTTGTGCTGAAACCATTATTTCAGAGCAGGGCTAAAGTATAGACACAGCTTGATGACTGATGACAGTAATTTCTAATCTTAATTAATAGAATTATGAAATAAACTAGGTGGGAAGGGACCTCTGGAAGTCTCCAGTCCAACCACCTGCTTAAACTAGGGCCACCTTCAAAGCTCAGTCAGGTTGCCCAGTCTCTTGTCTGATCATGGTGTGAAAATCCCCAGGGATAGAGATATCCATATCCTCTCTGGGCATTTGTCTCAGTGCTGCAGCCTTCTCCTGGGGAAGATTTTTCTTTCCTTCTACCCAGTTGGAGTTTTTACTGTTGCAACTTGAGTAAGGACAAACTCTTGTCTTTACTCTGTGCACTCCTGACAAGAGTCTGACTCTGGCTTTTCTACAGTCCCCATCTAGGTAGTGGAAAGCTTTGCCTAGGTTTCCCATTAGGCTCCTCTTCTACAGGCCAAACAAACACAGTTCATTTAGCCTACCCTTGAACATTATGTACTCCAGCCCCCAAACATCTTATCATCCTTCAGTTTATTAATCTCTCCTTTACTAGGGGACGGAAAATTAATTGAGCTATATCCATATAGTTTATTAAAAATAAGAATCACTTAATACTTTGATCATTTTTCAAAGCCTAAAGATCCTGTGCTAGGGAAAAAGAAAGTGTCATCACTTACCATACACTCCCTTCACTATCTCGTGTCCCAAAGGAGCTGTAGGATCCATCCCGGTGTTTGTATGATAGCTGGTTTTGGTACCCTGAAAACACAATAAAGAAAACATATTTTCTAATACAAAAAAGGACTAGTTCTGCTGTTCATTCAACTGAAGCAGTAAGACTTTTGGATTTAAAATTAATTAATGTATGTCTAGTGAATAATGTTAGCCACTATGAATTATAGCTGCTTTTGCTCCTGGAAGTACGACGTGCTTCTTTGGGGTGCTGTCATTGCCTGCTCCTATGCAATAAACGTGGTGCTAGAATTCAAAGATCAGTGTTCACCATGTAGAGCCTTAGAGTTCAATGCACACAATCACAATATTAGACGGAAAAATCTGAAAGCCTCTCACCTGTGGATAAATATCCAGTACCCTTGACTCTAATCTCTTCAGTCAGTTGCCCAGTCTTATTCAGATAATCCAGGGCATAGATGTTGGGTGTGAACAATGCCATGTTCTGTTCTCCGCAGCCATAAGGCATATGGAGGAGGTTCTCCATGTTCCTCAGGGCTGTACCCAAAATGTCTCCTGAAGAATGAAAGAGATAAGAAGTCAGCTCAATTCAAACATGTTTTTATTACACAGCACTATACATTGCTTTATATTACCTTATTATGAACTGAAGGGCAATGACAAATATAGACAGTAACCAAAGACACAGCTTAGAAGAAATGCTGAAATGCCCCCATTTTTTATTTTTTATTTTGATGCTGGACACCTGGGAGAAACTGAGAATTTGAGAAAAAACTGAGCACCAATACTGGCTAGCATGGGTTCTGAGAAAGAGCTATGAACCCTTAGAAGGGTTAGACTTCCCTGCCCTTTACAACCTGCTTCCTGTTTTGTGCGTACATGTGAGAATGCTATGTGGGGTATGATGCTGATGGGCTACAGAGGCTGTGTTGCACAGTATCAGCACACCTCACACTGACCCAGGCATGCAAAACAACTGGGTTTAGAAAGCAGTCTGAGTTCAGAACCTGAAAAATTTTTCACTGAAGAGAACTGTCAGTCTTAATAATGACTTTAAGATTAGTAGAGTTGATTGGGACCTGAAAGTCTTATTCTATGGGAACTTACAGACTGACAAATGTTTTTCATTATGCAAAAGCATAAGTTTGAAATTATGCAGTCAGCAAAATTCTGAAGTCTTCTTTCCAAGAAATTAAAATAATTTTTTTCAAAGAAAGAAGTCTGCCTTATCTTACTTTTCAGCTGAATTAACTGTTTTACTATACAGAACAGGATATGCTATTGCAGTATAATGTGAAATGCAATATAAGTTGAAATAGTTTGCTATTTTGTCCTTTTTTGATACGAGAGAATTCGGAGCAACTTTTGTCTTTCACTGCCATTTTGCAAAGTAGTAAATGTTTCTTCCAAAATCAAGATTATTTTCTGAACTTTACATTAGTTTTGCAGATGTATACATGATGACACTTGGTGCAGCACAAGAGAAATGCCATTTACTTTTGTTTTTAGTCTAAGTACTAAACTTACCAATGACAGAAAAATAAGCTCTGGCCGATCCCTGCACTAGGTTTCTTGGCAGTATGAGAGACACTGGTTCAGAAATTGTTATGCCTGATGAGAAAATGTTACAACAACAATTGTTAAGATAATCTTTTTTCCAGAAGTCTTCACTTTGTAAGCATTACTATAGTGACTGCTATGATCTGCAGTCTGGGTAAAGAAAATACTGCAGAGACTTGCCCAATGAGTCAAAGGTATCTCTGAAAATCCTGAATTGTAGCCCTGCACCTTGGCACCCTCTTTCCTCCCCTGGAAGGGTCTCTTGTTTTGTAAGGCAAAACCTACAAGAGAGTGGGGCAGTTCCACTGACTGCCTGGAATGAATGAATGAATTCACCTTACCTTTCGTACAGATGAGGGAGCTCTGAGTCAATTCCTTTTTAATACCTTCAGGCTGTTTGATTGCAAGAAAATGGTCAGGAAGTGGAAGAAAAGTGTAGAACATCACCATGAAACCGTGACAATTTAACAGAGTAAAACAGTGTGTGGATGTGGCTATCCAGACAGTGCACCCGTTGTACCCAGTCCTACCCTATCTCCACTAGAAGATCTCTTGGTCCATGGCTCCCTCTCTCTTCTACCCAATACCCTGTCCAGAGCACATTCCTTCTTAGAAAGTAATTATAAAATAGACATTTCGAGCCTGTGAGAGGGACTCTGTCCAACTAATCCTATGTGACTGCTATTTTATGATGCTCAAGATAAATCCTTTTCCTTTTATATCTGCCCTTCACCCACCTCCCCAGTAATACAGTCACAGGCTAAAGGCACTTATAGGTAAGGTATGGAATCTCCTCCCTTCTGGCTACATCTCTACTGACATCCATGAGGTGTCAGGGCATGTATGCTTGTGGTCCCTGGAAGGAGACAGTGGCAGAAGGACGGTGGATGCCACTGATTGCTGTGATTTACACTCTCATTTTCATGTGGAGAAACCTACTGTACACAGCTCCATCTGTGTCAGCTGTCTTGCCTCCTCACACTAGCTAACTGCTTCTAACCCACAACTGTAGGAATTGCAGTTTCCATAAAGCAGAAAGCACATGCAGATTTCCTACCGTACCTCGACAAGTAGGGTTTGAATCAGGGTGTCCCTGCGAATTGTCTCCTCTTCTGGGAATGTGCTGTTTCCAGTACCTCTGGTATTCAGTTTGGCCTCAGCTGTAATCGTGAATTTCACCTCACCTGGAAAGCCACCCACCAGCCCAAGAAAAGAAAGTTATCTTCAATGCCTACAGTTACCCCTGGTTTTCACTGCCTCTTCTAGGCTGATGGACTAGTGAGAAATATATTCTCTCTGAAGGCAGCTCAGTAGAAACAAATTTCATGAAGGCTCCACATCTGCCCGCTAGTGGCAAGGAGTGGTTGCCTGGGGCCCTAGCATGAGGAACAAAATAGAGGTGATGCTAGCCAAAAAACTGTCTGTACTCACTACCAGTTTCCACCTCTTCTTAGCCTTGTGCTGAGTTTTCTCTAGCCTAGGACAGTGTTGCAATAGTTATAGCTCTGCCGCCTCTTTCCTTCAGATGGAATTTGTTAACTGAGGAGCAGCCTCAGTGCTGCTGCAGCACTGAGGAGCAACACTGAAGTGAGCAGCTTTGCAGGTGTTGCTCACTTCACCCCTGCAATCATTGCAAACTAGAAACCCAAAGGAGTATTTTACTTGGAACAAAATGCATTATTATCAGGGTTACCAGGGAGAGACAGCAGTTTTCTTTTTTTCAGTATTATTTCACTGCATATCCAGTTTTCATCTCACTATAACTTTGCATCTTTCTCAGTGAGTCAGGAAATCATTCATACTGACTACAGGGTTTTAGAAACAACCTTTTAAAGAAAAGGTCCATCTGTGGTTCATTTTGAGAAGATTGTTCACTAATTAAAAGTTTTTTGTGCTTCAACTTTTGGGGCACTTACACATGCAAGCTGTTGTAACTGCTTTTATTAAAAGACAATGTTGACTTGAAGGCAATGTGAATTACACAGCTCTAAAATTGGGGAGGAGCAATGTCCTCTGTGCCTGTTGAGAATCCAGTCCAAAATTATTAGCAAATTTTATTCTTATTGAATACAGTTGGTTAGGTGCAAAACTGTCAGCTGAAAGATCATAGGAACATGAAATCCTGTCAGTATTTCATACATAATGTGGCAAGTGAAGAGTTCTTCCTAAAACGGACAGGAAATAGACTACCAAAATCAGAAGAGAGAAAACACCGGAACAATTCATTGCTCATTCAGTGCATCTAAGGGAACTTTAGCAGAGGTTCAATACTAAATTTGTGGAGCAATTAATACAGCTGTCCAGAAGTGTCTGCCTGTGGATTATTGATGGTGCATTAAAGGGTGGGATTGACAGAGGTAGAAAGATCAAACAGGGATATATCAAGGTGATGAAGAGACAAACTTACCGAGTTTGTGGGGGCTAACAGCCCAAATATAGGTTTTTCTTTCATTGGCACACACCCTTGCTGTGTTGCCCTCTGGTGAAAGAATTTCTGCCTTGTAGTCACTCGACTTTGCCAGTATGGCACTGACCTGAGACAAAGAAAGAAGGAGCAAGATTACAAATGAAGTAGGCTGCCCCTAAAGTCAGGCTGCAGGGCAAGGAAGACTTGCTGGAGAAGCTAATTGTCATCTGAATATGTGGGATGGTACCAGGACAGAAGGATGGGGCAGTCACAAACCTGTCTGTTTTCTGCCCACTGTTAGTGTCTGGTTTTGACAGAAGTATAGCAAGGTGTCTATGCTCATTTGTCAAGTCTTCTTATGAGTTACTGCTGCATACAACATATCCAGTACATATTGTGTTTTTCATAGCACAGTACCCATACCCTCTGCTCAAGTTCCTCCTTCAGGAGCAAAAAGAAGAACTAAATTATGTAGGGATAGAAGCAAGTTCTTATCTTCTGTGGACCAGTCACAGTGATCACCAGCCACATTTTCCTAATGTTATGACACAGGGGCAGGTCCAGGGAGAGAGGGTGAGAGAGTAATGTGTCAGGCTAAAGCATAAGTTAAACACTTATTTCTTCATTTCTAATGCATTTTGCAGGAGAATGCTGGGATTGCTGGGAAACAGACAAGCCATATAGGAAGTAAAAGGGAACTTGATATACCTGGATGCATTTGTTGAGGTAGTTGAAGACGTTTGCTATTAAATTAAATTTTTCCCCTCGAATGACAGAGTATGGCAAGGTGAGATCCACAAAGAATGGTTGGAATGCTGTCAGTGAAACAGGTGAGGAGATGCCAAACCCAGCATCATCCTGCACGCAGAAAGCGCTGGCTTTCCATTCTGTGATGGTGTCAGGAATGGTGTAAAAGGCATTGACCTCTCCCCTGGAACTGAGGAAAATAAGAAAAACAGAATGAGAAATGATCTTGGGCATTTTCAAGACAAATTATAGGACAGGCTCCCTGCTTGAGTTAGTACTTCTGTTTTCATCTCACTTTCTGCAAGATACCTCTCCATATTTAAAGAAATGTATTAAAGTTGGAAGTAAAGATGAAGCTGCTGGTGAACTACATGTTAAAAAAACACTTGGAAGAATACTCAGCTTTTTAAATTTAGAAATACCATTTGTTTAAATACCATAATGCCCAAACATACATATTAGAACCAATAAATTTGGATTAATGTTCTAGAACAGCCCCTGGATGCATAGTTAAGATGGAGATATTCTCATTGCAGATGCTATGATAGCCTGGAAAGAAAAACAAAATAACCTGAGTTTTCTGCTGCTGAATTACAAAATATAGTGAAAAATAACAAATTTTACTCCTGCTCTGTCCTAAACAAATGCTTTTATTTTACTGTTAACCCTTATTCTTTCTACCCATCAGAAGGATAGGGGGCAGAACACAGAGCAGATGTCATTCACAGTTCAAGTAGGTTTGACACTGTGTACAAGGTCGGGAACGCAACAGTCATTGAGCAAGATGAGAAAAGGAGACTTGCGCCTACAAAGCAGAGATATGTTCCATGGCTTCTTCCCAGAATTCATTTCAGCAACATGTATCAACTCAAAAATCCACATGAGAGGTAAGAAGTGAAGATAAAAATACTCACTCAGTATGAACCAGATCCCAAATCCAGGTCTCAGGGAAGAATTTCCGAACAGTGTTAACACCAACCCCAGCAAGAATCCTTGATTCATCTAGAAGATTGTGTACGGTTAAAGTATAATATTAGAGAGGTCAGGCCAGAAGAACCTGAACTGCTGTCAGACATGCTTAACACCATAAATGAACAGTAAGTATTCCATCTGAGCATTTTTCCATTCTTTTTCACATAGAAAAGGAAAATTCTAACAGATACAGGGTACAAGAAGAAACAGTTTCTTATCTATTTCCTTTTCCCTTGGGAAAATGCTAGAAAATTTAGGTATTTCACAAGACATTTCACTTTATTTCATATTGAAAGGTCTCATCATCTAGTTAGAAAGGCATGTTCCCCGTCCTCTACCACTACCTCTCTTTGATTTGCAAATGGGCAACAGTAGCCAGTATTGTCACCGAAGCTTATAAAGCTTTACAAACCTCCCTGACAACTCAGTCATTTTTACCCTGTTCAGTAGTTCAAACTGGAGCTGAATATCCAGCCCATTGGAAAACTGCTTTTGTTCGTATAGTCAAACTACAAGTCTGATATGAGGAACCAAGGCCTCTTTCCAGTTTTGCCATTGACTTAATCGTGATGTCCAACAACTCTTTTAGCATGGAGGTATCTCAGATTTCCTAGCCATATCATGGAAACAACAATACTTTCTTATTTTGCTGGACTTCAAATCATAGAATCACAGAATCCTTGAAAAAATCTAGGTTGGGAGAAACATCTGGTGTTCTCTAGTCCAATCTCCTTGAAGTAGGACTAACTTCAAAGTTAGATCGTGTTACTCAAGGGTCTTGTCCAGCTCAGTTTTGAAAACCTGCAGCAACAGAGATTCCAAAACCTCCTGGAGAACCTCTTCCAGCGTAGCACAGCTCTCATGGAGAAGAACTTTTCCTAGTGTTAGAATAGTAATTTCCGTTGTGGCAACCTGTGACTTTTGCTGAGCAATCTGACTTGGAGAAAGATAATCATAACTCTTGCTGATCTATAAAGTAAGTGCTTTGGAGACTATGTGCTAAGTATGCTAAGTGCTGTGTGAATTCTTAACATTGGAAATTGTCATTATTTTTCTGCATTGGCATTTCCTTTTAAATATTTAATTGAATTGTGATTTGATGAAAGGTTCTGACCTGAAAAACCCTGAAAAACTAATATCGGTTTATGAAAGAAGTAACATTCCAGTATTCCCCGTCTTCTCTATATGCATCCGGTGCCTAAGTGAGAGAGAACTGACTCTACTGCAAGGACTGTCAGAAAGAGATTACTAGAGGCAAACTGGGACACATAGACCTATTCCCCAAAAAAACTTGAACGTGCTGGCTGTTATTTTATACAGGCAACAGTTTTGAAGACCAGGCAGACTGGAACTGGAACTTTACCTTTGCCATAGCCACTGGCATGGGCGACACCATGGTCAAAATAGGCAGGGTAATCTTCCATATCTGATTTTTCTTCATTGCACAGAACTGGCTTCCGAAGCACAGAGTTGGTGAAAACCTTCAGGCCCATATCCTGAATGTGAAAGAATCAATCATGTCACTCAGGGCACACACTAGCTACCAGTGCATGCCACTTCTCCCACCTCGGTTATTGTACCTCATCTCTCTCCTCCCTCCTCACAGCCCACCCTTTCAACCCTGAATGTCACAACTCTTCCTCTTTTTGTCTTTTTTATGGAGCAGTGACATCTGGTATTCTATGAAGAGCAGTAATGATAAGGTTTATGTTAGGTCTTAAGCCATGGGGCCAGCAGGGAGTGGAGGCACGTGTATCAGAAAACAAGTGGCTTGCATCACGGTCTCAGATCTTTACTATGAATGCCTGAGGTCATGAGCCAAGGCCATGGTCCTGCTTAGGAAATGTCTACTGAAGCATGGGCAAGGTCCCAGCGAATATATCTTATAGTAATTCTCAGTCTTTCTGAGTAAGAGGTGGGGATGACAAGGCAGAAACTGGGTGATCAGAGACTTCAGGCAATTCCAGGCATCAGCTGCCTTCTCTTAGCAGTAAGAACCACCACCTGAGAAAATTTAATGCTAATGCACATGAATTCTTCTGGAATACCTCCCACTTAAAGAACAACACAGAGCACATACTCTGAAAATCCTGTAGACATCGCCATCACGACTGACATTCACAGATTCATAGTACAAGCCATCAAAAAAGGTGGTTTTGATTGGGGTACACCCCTCTGGCTTGTCATCTTCCAGGTTGAGCCCATTGTAGTAATAGCCATATAAATCGCTCACACGAAGTTGGTGGTACACCTAGGAGGTGAGAACAACTAGTGTAAACACAAGAAAGGTCCCAAGCAGGTGCAAAATCACATATATTCAGAGCTTATGGTGGCCCCTGAGCAATCCTGTAGACTGTGGTGGGTTTGCCTAGTGATGCCTACCTAGAGATGAATAAGGAATTTGTCTGGTGATACATAAGAAGGACTGGACTCTACCCCCCTCCTTCTGAGCTGCAATGGTTTTGTGGGGTATACTTGAGCAAAAAGCACACTTATACTCCTGAGTTATGCAGAGAGGAGACTGGAGTCCAACAAGATGCTAGCTGCCATCTACAGCTTTTGTTCTGGGCCCAAGGCCTATTTGAGTCATAAAATGCAATTTTGACATCATCACTCCCCAGGGAGGAACTATGCTTTCAAGGATTTACATCAGCCATATTCTTAGGACATGTCTTACACTGCCATGTGTTCCAAAAGCAAATATTCCACTATCAATTTCTGTCTTTGAAGTGTACAACTGCCATAGACCTTTCTTAATCACTGAGATGTCTGTTTCCAAGGGAAAAATAAAACATAGCCAGCAGCAGAGAGATCACAGGTGGAAACTGGAATGTCATTCTGGATGTCACTAGGTCAAAAGAACACAGGACTTGGGATGTGGCTTACGGTCTCAGCAGATAACTCTCGCTCAGGCTGAAGAAGAAGGACACTCTGATCTACAGCTCTCAGAGCACAGTAGGAGTTGGCAGCAGCTTCGAGGCGGAGACTGACTTTAGAGCCAGGGAGACCCTGCTTCTCAGAGAACTCGAGCTGGAGCTGGAAATTAATAAATCCAAGACAACCACACAAAAATTAGGAGAATCAACTTGGCACCTAGGTCTAAATCTCACCTTTCACCAGCACACAGTCTATTTTCTGTGGGGCAAATCTTCTACTGCTAAATGGCCCTTCTGAATCCCTCTTCTGTAAAAATCCACAGCCTCTATAATCCCCTAGTCACTTCCCTCTCCCCACTCCACTGAGAATTTAGTCTGAGTCTGAGCATACATGTCAATTACAGGGACAGCTACTCATGTTCCCAGGCACATCTGTACCTTTACCATTCCTAAAGGCCATCCCTAGTGCTCTTGATGAAGTCATTCCCTAACTGTTCTTTCAGCAAAGAGCCAGCTGATATAGCCCTTGATAAGAAAGCAAATGTTTTCACCTTGTTTTTGAAGCATACATCGCTGTGTATCCAAGAGCTGTCAGCCACTATCTCCCCATGAGGATGCATCGTGTAGAGCAACAGCCTGGTGCTGGGGGCAAGCTTCTCAGTGACAGTCAGTGTAATGCAGAATGTACCTCTGGGAGCTGTAGAAGTAACATGAAACAGGGGAGGAGAAGCCAACAAAAGAGATTAGACAAACCTCAGCTTTGATGGAAGGACCACATATTTATCCATAACCTACCAGCACCCTGAAAAACAGGGAAGTTGGATATTGGAAGATTGATATCTCAGCAGCTGAGGAACAGCTCTGATCAGCAAGAAAACAGATACAAACTGGAGGATGCTGAGAGCAGGGTGTTTTGCAGAGAGGTGTCTGAGATGACAAGAAGTTGGACAGGGAAATCTGAGCATGATTGCTACGAGAAGAGCACAACATTGCCTTTGGGTCTCAAACCTAGAACCTCCTACATCAGAGGAGATAGGCCAATTTCTTAACACTAGGAAATATGAAGTTCTTATCTTCATGGATGACAACCACTAGAGCAGGGACAGGAAATTAAGCTTTCACATAAGTTTTGGTGAGTCACACACTATTACACACCTTAGCATTAGCCCCCAATAATATGGAAAACCCACACGGCTTCAAGCTGATTTCATGAAGGGAAAATCATGTCACATAGCTGCCTTTTGATGAATGGGATGCCTCTCCCTAAACCATAGGGGAACCTACACTGTGCAGCCATAGTGCATGAATATCCAGAGAAAGACCAAAGATGGCAAATACTAAACAACAAGTCCTATATGTAGAGTGAGGCTTACTTAAGCCACCTACCGAAGACTGGAAATGGACCAGGTTCTGCAAGAAAAGGTATTTTTAACAATGCAAGAATGAAGTTTAGTTTGTTGTGATTGGTAGGATCATTGTCATTTGTGGGTATTTGGAGACTTCTGAAATTGCAGTGAATTCCCAGCAGTTAACTGCTAAATATCCCTGTCAAATAGGACACCTATTATTTCAAACTTCAAAAAGTTTTAGTCTTCTAATCGGTGAAGACTTGGATGTCACAGAATTACTGTAAAACTGCAAATACTGCTTGGCAAGAAATAAAACAGAAAATCATTACATTTCTTGGTGTTTGATCACAACAAAGTTTTCATCTTTCAACAAACAAGATCAATTTGATTATGATATGGGGGACTGGCTAGATGCTGCAGCAAAAGCAAATGATACTGTGAGTGATGACAGGTCATGGGGTTTAAGAACTAGTACCTGATTTAGCTGCAGTTCTTTGCTCTCATCCCTTCTTACAAAACTTACTAATGCTCTGGTGCTCAGAATGATGATCTGAAGTACAAGTAAGTAATGTGGCCTAGAACTTACCACCAGAGATGCTGACTTGCTTCTGGCCACTGAGAATAATTTTTCCTTTTGTCATCACCTGGGCAAAGAAAAAAACTCATGAGACAGGATCAAAAGTATCTCCTCCTTTCCCCCATGAAATCATTGATTTTGAGTATGTTCTGAGAGGCTTCAAAGGCCATCAAGTCAAGCTGTGATTTGTAACCACTGTCTGGCCTGGATATTTCTGTCTTATATGGTGTTCAAAAGAAGGTGAAAGAAAAGAGACGTTTTGGGAGTCAAGGTAGCACTTACCACATAGTAGAAGTTTGTGTGACTGGCATTCCTGTACCCCTTTCTGTTCAGGACATAGTGAATGTTGATTGTTCTCTCCTGGCCACAGCTGAGCTTCTCCTTCACTGGCTCGATTTTCACAAAGCTGTTGGTCCGTGAGTAGAAACGCCGGACAAAGAATAAGGCTTGGGGCTCATTATCATTCCTCCAGATGAAGAAGTCTTCACAGTCATCTGGTGCCTGCCTGACCTATGAAGCAGAAGAGTCATACATGGGGAATTCACAAAGTGGAATATAAAAAAATGGCAGGCAGGTGAGAGGCAAAGGCATCTTCCCTCTAAAATACTCTGTTGGGAAGCTGATTTTTTGGGGCTGTTTAAGCCAAGAGCAAGAGCTGATGTGAAAAATTTGTGCTTCACCAGTCCGGAATGGGGGGACTTCTGGACACCTTAACGTATCTAGACACCTATGGCACATTGTGGTAGGGAGGTTATTTCAGATACTTGCAGGATTGGGACAGGTTGTATAAAGTGCTAGGACTTATTGTGAGTTAGAATGGTATTGTTCTCAAACAGGCTTCTTTTTCTCAGCTCTTCCCACCACACCAGAGAAAAGGCACAATAACACGAGAAGACAATTTGATGGTATCAGGCATGAGTGTCTGTCAGCAGAAATGCAGGGAAGCAGGCAGCAGCAGGGAGAGAGGATGGTGTGCATCCAGGCTGGGTGGGGAAGGCAGGGCAGTCTGTGAGGTAGGTCCTCTATCACACAGAATAAAGAGAAGGAAGATGGCTGCAGAAAGGGCTTCTGAGCAGAGGGAAAAGTAGGGAGGTGCTGAAGATCACTGCAGCCCAAACACTCTTGGGGTGCAGTCTACCACTCCTCAGGCACTGGTGCTTTCTCATACTAGTTTCGCAAATGTTGCATGTGTTGGTGGACTGACTGCCTACTTTCTTCATCTGAAACAATCCTGCCAGCAACCACCAATTGCTTCTAATCCCTCTCTTCGATGAAGAATTTTTTCAGGAACTAGACTGAAGCCTTTATTTACTTACCCGCAACTTAAGACTGGGATCAAAGAAGTTGGATGTGTCGATGGAAAAAGCAGCAGTGCCATTCTTGTCAGTGGTATAGTTGGCCAGATATTTTTCATTGAGCTCCAGCAGAACAGTCCTATCAGCAATGGGCTTGCCATCTACATTCGTCACAGCGATCTGAACACAAAGAATACCCAGGGGATTCAGAAAAAAACCCCAAAAGAACAGGAAATTCTCTACTCACCAGAGGATGCTCACTTAAGCACTGAGGACAACTGCAGGGAGTAGAAATCAAGAGTGAAATGTATTTAAGAGGCAAATGCTCCTCAAGATTTTGAAGGAGCAGGAGTTCCATGACTGGCAAAGGCAGGCAATTACCATCAGTGCGAGGACAAACTACATGTCATAGAGGGAAAAGGCGTTGTTTATATACATGATCTCATATAAAAGATTCTTTTAATGAAAAGTCCTCTGTGTGTCTTCAGTGATCATTAGTTCAGTGCACCACCACATAAGTTAAGAACTACTGAGTGAGAGATGATGGCTTAAATTCTTAGCTCATGCTCTCCCTTCCCAAGCAAATAGAAACAGAGGGACTCCAGAGCACATACTCCTTGAAGGGCACTGATTAACAAACCTAAAGCAATCGATGACTTCATGACCACAGGTAACCTGTGGAGCTCAGTAGCACCTCTCAGCTCCTGGGCATCTGTGCATACCTTCTGTCCCCATTGCATACCAGGATGATGCGGTATGGCTCATCCTCCTTTCTGTGCCTGGGTTTATCCTACATGTGCAGGCTAGTAAGAATTTGGAATGTGCTCCAACACCTTTAAGTAAAAATCCCTGGGACTGCGTGATGCAATGCAGGGTGAATTCTACCTTCATTTTAGGCACAGCTGTTGCTGAAGTAGTTTCTTGCAGACTCTTCTTCCCCACTGATATGACCTTTCAGGCATTCTCTAATTATGGCAGAAGAGAGACCATACCACTCCAGGTATAATATGATTTTTCTCTAGGAGCATCTAATGTAATGAGAGAACTATGCAGCAGTCACTGTTATGCAACATGATCATGGGAAGTTGTCAGCACAGAGTTAAGGGACATCCATAAATGGGGCAACACAGAGATCATCATGCTGAACCTCAGGGAGTTTTGATCAAGTGTATCCACTCAGATACTCACCTCACCGTAATAAGGAATTCCCCTCTTGTAATAGGGATCCATGTTCTTGAACATCACTCTGTCCTTTTCTTGGTTGACTGCAACATAGTCATAGCCTTTCATCTGGATGCCTGTGAGACACACCCAGTACAAAGGGGAGGAAACAGAAATCATACATGGGCAGAAAACTGTTTCTTTTGAAAAGCCATATGGAGCAGTGATGCTCTGGAGGGAGAGGTACATGAAGAAAATGGTGATTGTTGGTTGTTTACTGCACAGATTGGGATCCAGGAGATTCCTTTCAGAAAGTACCAC
Organism: Nipponia nippon; assembly: GCF_047370975.1. Classification (NCBI taxonomy): domain Eukaryota; kingdom Metazoa; phylum Chordata; class Aves; order Pelecaniformes; family Threskiornithidae; genus Nipponia; species Nipponia nippon. Next base: position 83,981,953 of record NW_028262347.1, on the reverse strand, counting down.
CTATTAGCTTTAATCAGCTACTCCCAGCCTCCACTTGGTGTTACCTGTCCCATTTTCAGTGACGATGCTTTCTATGTTGAGGCTAGTATACATCCTGGCATAGCTGCGGTAGAGCTGGAATGTTTTGATGGAGATGACAGTGTTGAGGCAGCCGTCCTTCCCCAGCTGAAAAAGAAGCACAAAGGGGAAAGCCCATTTTTCTCAGGGTTTGGAAAATTGCCCCTGAATCTGTGTTAGTGGGTCTCTGAAGAGCTTCATGCCTCTGCTCACATCTTCGGCTCCTACTTTCTACTCACTTCCCTCCTACCTTACACTTCTCACTCCTTGGTTCCATTCCCGGCTCATTGTTTCAATATTATCTACCCTTGCACCTGGAAACCTCTCTTCTCATTCCCCCTAGTCCTCTCTATGCTCACGTCTCTTCTCAAACCCATCTTGCATGATGCCTGAGCTCTATGACGAGAGCACTTTGAGTCTGATCTAGTGGAGAAATTAATCATTAGTTTAACATTAAGTCTCCTCAAAGGCTCCCAGTACAGATCTGCTGATTACACTTGGTAAGAACACAACTCCAGTGTTTTACGAATTATCACAAATTTATAGTTTCATAAGCTTCCCTCCCTCTTACTGACTCTTTCTGAGGGAAAAAACAAAGTCTCCTAATAAGTTCATTGGTAAAAACTACCTTCATGGTCTTTCAGTGTTGCCTGTGAGATAGCGAGAAAAAACATGCCTCTGTGATTGTTTCTCTGGTGTTCCCCAGGAAATGAATGAGGCCACCAAACACCGTGCTACATGTTGGGTAGTAAAGCTGACAAGGAAGAAAGGTCTTGCCATGTATCATACCAGTCCAGAGACAGCTTTGCAGGTTTCTTTCTGCTTTTGTTCACATCGTAGACTATAAAAGTGCTGCTGACACACATTGATTTGGGCATTCCCTTGCACCGGTTGGCCATAAGTGTACCTAGGAGAGGAACAGACGCAAGAACCCAGTCATGTGGACTTAGCACGAAACCTGCAAAGAATGCAGAGCAATGCAGACTCTCAACCCCTCAGGAGTGCCCAGAGCACAGACAGAAGAGCAGCTGGGAAATAGAACCAGTTAGCCCTAGCAGAATTCTCTTCAACTATTTTTAGGCTGTTTCTGGGATCTTGTTAAAAAAGCCTGCTTTACCATTGTCTTGGTGTAGTCATTCTTTAAGGTCTGAAGCAGGAAAGTGGTGCTGGCCTCAGGGTTGGAATATCATTCCCTGCTGCTTGCTTTTTTCTCATTAGTGCCTTATGCAAAGCAGGATGTATTGCAGAAAGATCCCTATCGACCCCTTTGGCTCATGCCACCCTGCCCTTCGGCAGTGTCACAACCAGCAATCTTTATGATAGGCTCTCCTTCTCTACTATTTCTCTCCTTTTCTGTAATAATAAAAAACAACAGCTAGCAAGTAGTTCTAGACTCTCCCAGTTCTAATTCTGCTATGTAGTGGGGGAGAGTTATCATATTTCATGTCATGGAAGTCATAGCTAAAGGAATTCCTTTAACCCATACTCTGAATTAGCAGCAGGGTCCCTGCTTCCCAGCAAGGCACATTATCCTCTATCCCATGTTTCTTGTGCACAAATGTGTTGTTCTCAGATCTGATACTTACGAAGCACAAACGTTCACCCTGACTTCTTCATCAAAGAAAGAGATCCTCTTTGGCACGCTGGTTGTCACTTCAAATTTCGGCAGCACTGGAAATGCAATGTGAATATGTCTGCTGAGCAGCTGCATGCCATAGGCAGGTGTGTGTGCGGAAGACAGTAAAAAAACAGTTGGAAAAGGCATTTTCACCAACAAGGGAGAGGAAATGGGTCAAAGAAAAGTCTACCTAGGAGCTGGCTGTAGGATATTGTTGGAGAAAAAATAACCTTTAGTGGTAAGATGAATAACTTCTTTAAAATGCAGTAATAATCATGTTAATAATTATAACAGCCACAGTAAGAACTGTGATAAATCACTTTAATTAGTTGTAGATTTTCTTCAAGAGAAAGGTGGGAGTAATGCTGATGTCTCAAATTAGTTAAGCCCTGGAGAACAGAAGTTATTATGCAATCCAGCTCCATTGAAGGAGAAAAGTAACAGATTAAGTGAAATAGTAAAATCAAACAGGTCACTGTCACTCCCTCTTTTCGGCTTATCTTCTGGCCCAGGTCACCAGCAATAATGACAACATAGCTGGAAAAGGCCTTTTTCTCATGCACCTGTACACAGGAGACTGGAAGGTATGAAAGACCTCTGGAGGGTAAGCAGGAATGGTGCTTTATTTCCCTTACAAAAAAAATGGACAACTGGGAGTTGTCCAAGCCTTCTCTGGGGACTACTAAGGAAAACCTGCCACTAAAAGATGAGAAAAGTTGTAAAATCAAAACAAATTTAGCAACTCCCTTGATATGGTCTATTCCAGAGAGTAAGCAGATCACTATGAGGGCTTTGGCATCTCCACGACCCATTGTTTTCCATCCTGTGCTTCCACTGGCTATCCAGCCTCCTCTAGTAACAATCTGGTACCTGTTATTTAATCTGTCTGATATACAATATCTTCAGATTTCTACTGCATATTTTAGCCTAGTGCTCTTCATACAGTACTCTTCATCCTCTACAAAACAGGATAGGCCTGACTCAATCATTTTGCCTCTGAACAGATGAAGGGTGTAAGGCCTGAGTGATAGGATGTGGATCCGAAAGTCACACAGTGACTTTGTGCCAAGCCCAGAAAATAATTAGACTCCTAATTTAATTCCTGAAAAATGCTGCCTTTCTCAGCATTTCTTTTTTCGTTTCTTGCCTTCTCTTTCTCCACCCAGCTCTCTCCATGTCTTTCTTTCTCAGGCATGAAGTGGAGAATTCAAAGCACTTAAACTCTGCACTAGCTGTTCCTATCTGACTTAGGCCATCAGCCTCATTGCTGGTACAGGGCAGTTCACAGCCTTTTCTTACCATATTCCTGCACCGTGAAGAACTGGTACTCTTTTTGACCTGATGACTTCTCCACAGTGATGTGGTAGGACCCCAGAATAGGCTCTGGGATTAGTGGAAAGGAGAGCTGGACAATTCCATGCTTAGATGCTACCTCCAACCACTGGAAGATCTTATTTTGGTCCGGATCCTGGAGATTGGGAGAAAGAGATGTACCAAAACCTTTATCACCCTGTTTCTTGTCTTCTTGCCTTCTTTTAAGTTTTGTATCCTGGCATATTGGGTAAGTACATCATGGTGTGAATGTGAGTTTGGGCTGATGACATGTACTGTTTGTTTTTTTTTTTTTTCCAGATTTTTCCAGATCTGTTTGTGCATTAAACAAGCCCAAGTTTATGTTTAACTGGAGATTAGCTACACTGCCAGATCATCTCAATCATCCAGGAATAATACATGACTGGGCCTCAGTTTGCTTATCTGTATCTCTTCTAGCATAAGTCTTTCTAACTCAACTCCTCCTTCTGTAAAATGAGAATATTATGCTGGACTCCCTTAGAAAGTGCTTTGAGATCTAGTGATGTGAAAATGCAGTAGAAGACTGATTCATTGTTAGACTGTCCCCCAGCAGAACATGATATTTCAGAAAGTTACTATTCTTACGCCTATATGAGAATAAGGCTATTTCACCAGCCAATTTACTGTAGTCCTGCTAAAGTAAGACTATATTGAACACTCTTGTTTGAATCCTAACAAAAGACAGAGCAACAACCCCATGCCATCTCCGACTAACATCTCCAGTTCTGATTTCTTCTCCTCTGGTGTTCGGTAATGGGTACTGCCACTGTTCAACCTCAAGTCCATTTAGACAGTGTGCTTTGGGTGAGTCTCCCTCAGCTATTGACACTATTGGGAATGATGAAGTATACATAGTCTTTCCAAAGCAACTTGTGCTTTAATGACTTGTTGCATCTCTTACCTCAATGATGATTCGGGGATACTGGAAGAGGAAAAAAAGAGAAAAAAAAGAAAAAAAATATCAAAACATCAAGAAATTAACTTGAAAAATACTAGAACATAAAGAAGGCTGTGAATAGCTTTCTCTGGATACAGAAGACTGGGCCAAGGAAACAATTTGAAACTCATGTATGTAATTAAAAAGATAATTTTAAGGGGATAACCTGTTTGTGAATTTATCTTTTCTTCAAAAAAACATCCAGTCTTTTTCAACATATCTGGGGCAGGTGAAGTGACTACAAAACCTGAGTGCTGTGAGAGATTTCCAGGAGTGCTTTCAGACCCTTTGCCTTGTATAAAGGCAGGGAGGGGATGGAATGTGAAGTTAAGTAATTACAGCAGTTCTTCAAAAACATCAGGAGGCCTATCCCAGGCTCTTTTTATTCAATTTCTAAGTGAAAGAGTCTCAAAGAACAGGTAGCCCAAGAGGGTGCTTGAAAAATGTTGACTATCATTCATACGTACTGTCTCCTGAACAGGTCTGAACTGGCTGTCCAAACTGACCACACGAAACATCACTGAAAAAGACGTAGAACAAAAAAGGATCATTCACTTCGCCATTGGCAAGGCACTTTCAACATACAACTGAAACAAGTTTTGCCCAGGTTTTTAGGGAGAACTAAAGAGTCCCCAGAGAACTAGAAAGGATTTGATTATCTTAGCAGTGAAAAATAAAGTTTATTTTATAAACTTGTCAGCTGAAATATCTTAAATTATAACCCACTGGGACTATAGTAACATGTAAAGTAAATACAAATAATTTTCACTGCCTTTATTTCTTCTTGAAAGACTCAGTTCTTTGGAGTGTTTCCTAAAAAAACTGTTTATACAAACCAATTCAATGAAAAAAATTGAAGAGAAGGAAGAATTTGTCTTTATTCTAAGTGTAAACCCTGTGCAGCACTGAAGTATAATTATACTAAAGAGATAACTAACTATACCACAACTAGTAATGTCATTTAAATATTGTGATGGAATCAGTGCTGTGTATTAAATTAGCAGTTAAGTAGATAGAGCTGTTGACAGGGAGTGACATGCTTACTTTATTTTTATATGAGTTTTATTAATTCCAAGCTTAAACTATTATTTTCTGTATTTTTAAGGGCACTTTATGTGACTGACCTCAGTAAACCTGGCAGAACTCAAGATCTTGTAAATACAATTAACTCAGTAAAAACACATGAACTCTACTCATTTGTTGCAATTTTGTAAATTGGTTCTATTTTTCACTGACTTTTGATGAGCCCAACCTCAGATGACAATTATACACTATCTGAAGGATTGCTCATGCCCGTCGCGGTCCATGGTCTTTTCCTCCACAAGAAGAAGTCCTTGTCATTCTAGACCCACCCTTGCACTCAGTTTCCCAGTTTACTAGCTGACTTAAACTCCTCAGCACCTTTTTGCCCTGGTTTGTAGGTGGGTTTGTCTGTCTGGATGAAGACAGTATTATCGACATTCTGAATCGCCACTGATCTTCTCTCAGCTAAGTTGACCGTGGTGCCTTTGGCAGAGAAGGAAATGAATGCCAGAGGGTCAGAAGTAGCAGGAGGAACCTGGAGAGAAACAAAAACCCAGAGGAAAAGGAGTAAATGAGATATGTTGAGGTCCCCTGACGCCCAGGGATCTTGAGTAAGATACTGACTGTCAAGTGAGTCATAAATAGCTTATGCAAAGTCATGAGAAGCCCCATCTTTGCCAGTGAGATAGTCTCTGGGAATTTTTGCTGTGGAAGTCTCATAATCTGTCACCAGGTATTCAGGTTTTAAGCTATGCCCTGTCCTATGCATTTCCTCATCTCATGTAGCTACCTGCCTATATGCAGGTTGGCCCAGCCATATAGCTCAATTCTGAGGTGTTTTCTCCTGCTGCATTCTGAAAGACCTAACCCTGGGACTTGTTTATCGTATCTGTCCAGATCTTGCAGAGTCACAGGAAAGGGAATGAGCATGTCCCAGCTGGGTTCTCCAGCTTGACAATTATGACAGTCCCGTAGGGCGCATGCACCTGTGATGACAATCAACACCTTTTTTCTATTCATTCTGTGAATGGAGACGGAAAGTCTTTCTCCAGCTTCCCCCTACAATCCATATTTCTTTCCTTTTCCTGTCTACATTGTCAGGCTTTCCAGCAGTTTATCTTTCTTTGTCCTATTCTGTGCCCACACTCTTCATCTTGTTGACCTCACTGACAAGGAGAGTTGTACTCAGAAGTATTTCCAGCTTCTACACCCTCTTCAGTAATCTCAAAAGAGAAAATACCTTGAACTCGCAGCACTTGAAGAAATCATTCTTTGTCACGGATTCCTCAAAGAGAGTCTTCCGGATACTGCCATATTCCAGGACAATGCTCAGGGACAGAGGCTCACTGAGTCTGTGGAGCTGCACACAAGCAGTCTGTGGAGAGTCGCTCCGCACTACCGTTGGGACCAGCAGCACATACTGACTGTAAGAAGGCAAGACCAAATCAGAGTGTTCAGTCATGAAGGAAAGTCAGAGCAAACAGGAGAGGAAAATACCACAGAAATGCTATATGTGCGAAGGAAGACATGGTCCAAAGCTTGTTCAAACCAGTGGAAGGATTTCCATTTCTTTCAAAGTATTTTGAATAATATGCTGAGACAATTTTTTTGTCCCTCACAGTTCTTTCTGAGCTGAAAGACTGGCATCATTCTATGCAGTCTCCTACCGAGCATGATACTGCATCTTTCCATTCCAGGTATTTACACAACTCCAATTACTAAAGCGTCTAAACACCTGACAAGCATAGCTGCATTTATCCTCCCATGACCTATATGTATACTTAAACCTCTGGAACCTCCCAGAAGGAGGAGTGATATTTAGCTTCTTTTTGAGATCAAGGACAAAAATACTAGTTAATTGTTGCAACAAATTTTAAATTTCTTTTTCTGTGGATATTTCTCCCTCCAGATAAGAACTGACATATCATAAATCAATCAGCATAATGCACAAGAAATGATCCTGCTTTTCCATTTTGCAGCATATTCCAGGGAACACTCAATCTAACCTGCATACTCTATTCTGTTTCCATGCCTCTCCCTGTGTTGCTTCCTTTGCTTCTTTCTTCCATTGGGCTTTTTTAGTTATACTACTCTCTATAATTAGGGCAGCCTTCCTTCCCCAGATTCTTCCTCTGAAAAACGTTCCTTCAGATTTGCTATATTTGGCTGAGGTTCTGTTGCTGGCCTCCCGTTCTCTGCTGCTCAGATTGGTCTTTTTAACTAATGTATGACAGAATTGATGAGCTGGTTCTGCAGCGCAACATGAATTGTACAATCTTTTCTTGGTAATCTGATCCTTTCCCTTTTTTTCTCCCACAGCTTTGCTTGTTCATATTGTCTTTATTGTTATTTTCACTTGCCCAGTTCAGACTGCACGATATTCAAAGACCAAAAGTAAAATGATTAAAACCAACACTATCTGAGAAAGCTAAACCCCCTGACTTTCACATTGTTTTCCTTTAGAACTTTTGAGAAGGGGATTTAAGTTCTAATGTTGGTGTATTTTTGAAAATTGTGGCTGAAATCTTCTGTTTGGATAAAGCCATGGACATTGACAGTGCTGTATAAGCCGTAAGAGCACAGCAGGTATAATACTAATACTAATACTGACACTAACACTAATACTAATACTAGGATTGCCACTCAGCATAGTCTCTAGTACCAGCCATTATCTGGCCTGTAGCACCTCCTCATACACCATGCTCTCTCTATGCTGCTGATGCCTATAAATCCTGGTCATTAGTATTACTTGTTAGCCTAGTCTTGAATCTCCTCCCCACTTTACCCAGCACTTCATCTACTCCACTTCTGGGTTTCTGTCATTCAAATCAGATTTCATAGCAGTTTTATGATGGAGAGCATCATTCCAAATCATCCTTCAATGTCATCTACTTCCATTTCAGACACATTTCAGAACCCAGGTCTCAAACATTCAGTTTATTATATAGCAATGTCACAGAATAAATTAGCTGGTGAGAAATATAATAAAATAGTTTATCATAAAAACACAGAATCTATGATTTCTTACGGTTCAGAAGACACTGTGGCAATCCAGTTCAGGGAGAGAATACTCAGAAGAATCCTTGACCACATCTCTGTCCATGAAGAAGAAAGAAGAGAGACTGATCTCAAGTGGACAGCCTATCTTCTGGCTTTTAAACTGGCCTGAGATGGTGCTCCTCCTCCACGGCTTCAATCATATTCTAGCAAAAGATATCTACATAAAATTTGCATAGGTTCATCTTCCTCTCTCCTGTCTGTTCTCACACTCCTTGAACTCTCAAACAATAGCTTAGGAAAGCTCTCGTATTTCACATACCTTTGTGAGGTATTGCAAGCCAAACTGGTTCCTGCCCATCTGAATGTTTTATTGATGCTTACCTCTCTCATTATGGTGTAATTGGCTGAGGGTTCCTTAATGTTTCAACCTGTCAGTATTTTCCCCTGCTTAAGTATTTCCTTGTTCTGTGAAGATCTTCAGTAGATACATCTCACAAAACAGAAGCGATCATAACACAGTGCTATTATATGCCTGCATAGGGGCCTGGCCAGTAATAATACAGCATCAGACTATATCTGCATTCAGTATGGCACAGAATGAAACTCCTAATTGTAATCTGGATTTCTTACTGCACACAGTAACATTCAGCAAAGTTGGCTAGTTGTCTACCATTTTTTGCCAGTGGTCAGGACAAGCATATCTCTAGGGAAAGGAATCTTACAGTGCTGCTTCATTTGTTCACTCATCTGTCTGTCAGTCTGCTTTTGACCTCCATCCCTGCTCCCCCCATCAAATAACTTGTAAGCCTGCTGGTGAATTTGAAGTAAATGTGACTGAGAAGAAGTTTCAGAATAATCAAGATATAGAATCGTAAAATAATTTTGGTAGAAAGGGACCTCCTGATATTAGGTGGTCTAATCTCTCCTTTTAACCAGGGCTAGCTTCAAAGCTTGTCCAGTCATGTTTTGAATATCTCCAAGGATGGAGAGTCCACATCATCTCTGGACATCTGCTCCCATGCTTAACCAACCATGTGATTTTTTTTTCGTTGAATCAGAATTTCCCATACTATAACTTGTGTCCATTGCATCTTGTCTTTTCACTGTGCACCCCTGAGAAGAACCTGCCTCTGTCTTCTCTATAATCCCACTTTACATAGTGGAAGACTGCAGTTATGTCCCCTCTTAGCTTTTATTTCTCCAGGCTGAATAAATGAGACTGTCTCAGTTTCTTTCTGTAGGTTTGTTCCAGCCACTGACCATCCCAGTGACCTTCCACTGGACTCCCTCCAGTCTGTCAATGTCTTTTTTGTACTGGGCAGCCAAATCTGGACACAGAACTTGATCTGTGGTCTCACAACTGCTGAATAGAGGGGAAGAATCAATTTCCTTGATGTGTTAGCTACACTTTTGGTAATATAGCCTGAACACAGGAAACTAAATAATCTATAGTAGTGGGGGACTACATTCACACTCACACACAGGAAAAGAAAAAAACCCACCCAAACAAAATAAGGTAGCAAATCAACATGTGTGTAACTGCAACCTAGGGGAAGTAACAAGCAATTTCCCTTCCTCTTCCTCAGCAAAACAGGTGATAAATGGGAAGAGGAAGGTGAGTATACTGTAGGGGTGATTAGGGACGTGAAAGAGAGCTAGGGGCACTGAAAAAGGTGTTAGGCAATGCAGAGTGGGCCTGAAGTTATTTCAGTAGTAAGGGGTAGGAGAAGAAAATGAGGACTATTATAGTGATGTGGTACAAATGGATGTGGAACTGTCAAAAGCCAGATTCTATCAATTTCACTTCTCATGATACAATGCATTCTTGCTAATGGTTCAGCCGTATAAGGATTATTCTTTCCATCAGCACAGGTGATACCATAAACTACCCATGCCTAACTAGCTTACCTACCTATCTTTCCCAGAAGCTTTCTGATGACCAAGCTAGGACACAAGGAAAACTGCCCCGGGTGCTGCTGGAGCTACTGTCTATTCCCACTGAGTTACTAGTGAGAAATATTGCACAAAGCTTCCCAGAATGACCTGACATTAAAGTGACAGTGCTGTGTGGCAGGTGGGTGGTATGCAAACAGGGCAGTCACATTGTGAAGAAAGCTGCTACATTAGTTGTAATAAGGGCAGAAGACAGCTAAGAACACGTCGCAGACATGTTTGTATTTGCAGCTTTGAAATGCCCCAGACCCCATGTCTTACTTCAAACAGGTACTAAGTAACAGACAAAAAAGTATTAAGGAAGGAGAAGGAAATAACCAATCAATTCCAGGGCCCTGGTGCAAATTGCTCCAGAAGCTCATCCTTTATTTAAGTGCAGCATGCTTTTAGCATGAATGTAAGAGGGCTTTCTTGTTGATACACAGACATGGAAAATAAAAAGATAAAGCACTTGAAAAACTGAAATCTTAGGAGACATTATGTTCAGATCAATTAAAGAGCACATGTTTCTCTGGAAACAAGCTATTGAATTCATTACCTTAGTAAAATTACTGGTCCCAGAGGACCTCTTTGTATTGCAGCAATGTTGTGATAAAAAATGATCTGAGCTTAGATCTTTATGCACATCACTACTATGTCAGGGATAATTCTTAAGAAGACCAGAGTGCACTGGGGAAATTATTCCAGTTGTCTCTGGTAGGAGGGAAGAAGAAGAAGTTTTGGGTTGTATGATTAAGAAGCTAGGAGCAGGAGGAGATTAATCATCTGAAAGCATGAAGATCAAGATTTAACATTGGGGAGATAATGAACCTTACACTAAGCAGCTGTTACAAGACAGACACACAGAAGGTACCTTGATACTGGATGTCATATAAATGAATTTGTTGACCCTAGACTGTCACTGCTTTGTATTGACATAAGGAAAGATGTAATTGGAGATCATAGTTTAGCTAGAAAATTGATGAAATGAGGAACAGTGCCAAATGCACTTCAAAACCAAAACAATGTAAATACAGACTTAAGTATCGCATGTATACCTAGTTTTCAAAGCAGAGTCATGTTGCATGCTCTTTGGACAGCAGAGAATCAAGATGTCTTCAACTCAGTCCCAGCTCCACGAAGTTACTGCATTTGCTCTCTCTTATGAAGAAATTTTATATACACATATATTTTTGTTTCTCTATTCTTTCTCTAGATGAGTCAGAGGGATGATTGTTGCATTTGCATTGGAAACACATGTTTTTCACAACTTAGTTTTCTTTCAAATAAAGCTGAATTTGACAATCCATTTTATCACATCAGATGCACCCATCCTCTTCTTCTCTTTTACACTGGGCACACATACACAGCAGGGCAATATAAAGTTTTTTCCAGCTAACACTGATCCCACTCACTTTCTGGACCAGTTAAATTCAGTGTTTTGCTTGTACACTGCACTCACAACAGAGAATTCTATGAGGTTGTGACTAGCCCATCTCCAATACCCCAGCTAGCTTGCATACAGCATCTCAGATGTCCCTACACTGTCCCATAATGCCCAGTATAGCTGTATGTGCAGAATCTAGACACTAGATGTAGTACAAATTAGAAAATAAAAATATCAAAGAATGTCCATTTGCCATGCAGAACACTGCATAGTCTGAAAGTGGAGTTGAGACATTCAAATTCTCAGTCAATACGGATCTAAGTCATGCCTGTTTTACTTTATGACAGAGAAATAGCAGGAAGTTCAGTGGAAATATGAGCAGCTTTCAGCAGTGAAGCCTTGGATTTTCCAGAAGAATGAGTAATACATAATTACTTGTTTCTCTTCTATGGCTCCACTTTACAGTTGCATAACACTTAAGGACTGAGAGTACTTTCTAAGTCATAACTTCACCTGAGATGAAGTACAAACAACCCAACCCACACTACAATACCTGTTTTCCTGTCCAGTTTCTTTCTCTAAAACAGGTATATGTGGAGCCAGAGCCTCAGCTTCCATTTCACTTATGCAAATACCCTCATCAACAGTCCCGGGCTATTTGCTAGCCTGTGATCTTCTCAGGAAATTCTATTGTCATCTGAGAAATGCTTCCCCACAACACATTTATCAAACCCACTCCGACAAAACATAGTTTTAAAAAGCCAACATATCTCTGAATAGCATTGTATATGTCTCAAAGTCTGGATACTTTGCATGAATTCATCTACACAGCCTTCCACTCCTCCAAGGCATATCCCCATCTACAAGCTTTTAGGTTTGCAAGTGATGGTATTTCTCAGAATATTTGCTGACAACAGGCAGCTCTTAGTGCAGTTGGTAGAGTATGCTGTATCATTTCATGTTGAGTGGATGGAACATTTTTCTGATATTGCTCATTTTCAGTAATAATAAAGATCACGTAATATTATACATTGTAACATTGTTATATTGGGAAGAGTAAACAGCACACTGTTCAGTCCCTGCAAGATCTTTGATACAGGTAGACTGATAGTAAACTAACTAGTATGCTGTCAACATCATCTTTCTGGAACATATTTTAGCCCTGCCTATGAAAAATGAAGTATTACAACCTCATATGGCATGAAACACTTGAAATACCATCCATTTTTCTTGATCTATAAAGTGTAACGTATATTGACATCCTTGAAATGACCCTGCTGTGTCTAAATGATGAAAATAGGAGGACATAAACATAGCAAGGCAGGTCAAAAAAGAGTCTAAAAAGACTAGCAAAGGCAATCAAAACTAATAATCTTTCTTCAAAAACAAGAGGAATAGGAAACCTGCCAGAGAATCCACAGGGATACATAATGAGAAGAATAGAAGATGAGATCAAGAAGAGTGCAGGAGCAGTACAAACAATAACTATTATTCCCTATTGGTTTAGTATCTAATAAGTATTAAATATTACTGTATTTAAACCATTTGATATCAAAATTTAATTTCTCAAAAAATAAAGTACCCAACAATCTATGGGCAATGTAATTCTGATGCAGTAATTATATTGCTGCCATTCTGAATTAGCTAAAAATCTTGAACCAATGTTATATTGATTTAACTTAAGATTTAGTTATTACCGACCTTTGCCTTAAGGGACCATGAACATGTGTTTCACTTGATCACAAGGGATGAAAACATGTGTCAGGGAGCCTTTTAAAGGGTAAAAATAATTTTTCCTTCAGTAGAAAAGTTCTTCTGTCTTCATTATTTCCCTTGTTCCCTTATTCATATCGTTCTGCTACTTTAGGTGAAGAGAGGCAGACTGATGCACAGGGCTTTAAAAAAGACAAACAGTAATTGCATTAAACTAAAGAAACAGATTTGAGAGCTTCCTTTTTGAAATGTCAGCATCTCAAGTTTTGGATTCTATTTCAAAGAAAATTAATCAGAATCAGTTCCCTCCAGATTCAGATTGTAAATAACCTCCCACTCCCTATGGTTACAGGAGTTCAATCGGGTTTCATATCTAGTTTTTTTAAAAAAAGAGAACAATACACCAGCCCCTACACTAGCCCACTCAGCAATCTCCCATTTCATGGGATCGCCTTGCTTTCACCCTCTTGGAAACATCCAAACTCTATAAGTCAAAGGAGTATTTTGAAATCACAGGAAAGCCAGGCTTAAGACGTAAAAACATTGCTGCTTTTTCTGCTCTGGGATGATCCTTGCCAATAGCGATATGCTCCATTTCAAGGTATGCTCAGGTTGAAGTTATAGTTGGTCCATGAGCCTGGAAAGACTCCCGCTGCTCACTCTATAGCATCAGCTAGGATCATTGGAACAGACACCTAAAAGCAACAGCTCCCCAGTTGCATGGTCCAATGAACCACTACCAAACAATCATAAAGACAAGTGGACTACCACGTGTAGGTAACCAGGCATCTTGATCATGAAACTTCTAATTGAATACACTACAAAGACTAGATGTTCTCATGGATAAGCTGAGAACTAGTTAATACGGTGTTATGGGCTGCCAGTGATTCAGGAGAATCAGTAGTTTAAAGACATAAGAGATAATATATAAAGTGATGTCATCCCTCTTTGTATTTTAAGACCTGGTTTTCCCAGTCTTTTGAGTAATGAGTATTTTCCCAGTATATGAGTAATGGCTCCAACATATGCCTTGCAACTCCAAGATTTCCATTTTGTACAAGACATTTTTGAGGTGTGTTATTTCATCTAAATAAAGGCTTACAGGCTGCTTATGGGCTGTTGTTTCCTGATGGTATGAAACAACTGCAGTAGCTACATGCACCTGCTGTGGTACCCACTGCAATTTTGCAAGGGACAGCACTCAGTGAACTAATCTGTAAGCAACAGGAAGCTGCAGAAGCCTTCAAGAGTGATTCTTTAGGCAGCAAAAACAAGGCATTTGCATCCCTCTCCATTCTGCCTGAAGAGCCAGTAATTCTTGAAGCGACCAGGGACAAAAGACTCTGCAGCTCAAATCACTTAGTATGTCCATGTCACTTTTTCCAATCAGTAGGATCACCCTGCAGCTCATGTCCTTGAAGAATTTGCATTTTCCAGAAGAGACACCTTAGATGCTACAAAACCCTGAGGGTTTTACAACCTTTCCACCCCTGTATACCTTTATGCAACACCACTGCCACAGGTACAGCTCACATGGTCATCCCCTGCCCCTTCAGCTAACACCTCACGTCTGGGTATTATCTGCACTATCAGATCACTTGGCTCCCATGACCTGGTTCCTAGTTTGTCCACCTTACATGGATGTCAGTTCACCACAGGGAACTATTTTGGAATGAACCAACCCGTTCCTTCCAGGAAGAAACCTAGGTACAGTTCTGGAGGTAATTCTTGGCACGGAGCACTACTGATAGTCATGATGGGTTGGACCAGAGTACAGTAGGTCACCTTCTTGCTTTGCTTTGTCAGTAGGCTTTGCACTTGCAATTACCCCCACATGCCTCCATTGTGCATCTCAGGACATGCAACACAACCTTGTGGACTGCAGCAAAGCCCTCTTGTTACTTCTGCATTTACAGAGAAGACCTGGGCTTAATACTGTGCAATTCAGCCACTCCAATCTGTTCTAGAGCCCTAAGTTGGTGGACACAGGACATTTAGCATCACGTGGTCTGATCAGAGATCCCTCCCTAAAGAGGATGCATTTAGTAATAAAGTTACTGTCTCTGTTATCTCCTCTCAACTGTCCTTTGGTTACAGCAGGAAATATGGGAGCACGATGTGTGACATTCAGGAAGGTTCATACTGAGTAATTTGAGCTCTGCAGGTCTGCTTGTGGGGTGGTCACCAACAGCAACTAACCAACAATGACCTCAGTGGGAAATGCTTAGATAAGATATGCAAGCTCTGAAGTGTAATATAGGTCATCCTAATTTTGTTGTCTAAAAGAAAAAAATCAGCCTATAGACTGGGAAAGTGAAACACAGTGCAGTCAAGGGTCTGGATCTTGACCAAAATGTGTCAAATATGAAGTGTAAAGCAGATTCCCATTTCCATGCTTTAATTTCCAGAGTATTCTTTCTCAGTCAGTCTGTAGTTGCGACCTGATGTTAGAGGAGCACTGGGCTGCACCACAGCTGATTCATGACAGCAGCAAGAACTTGATGAGTAGCTTCCTTCACTTGGTAACAACAGCAGCTCAACGCTGAGACTCATTTGATGTTGGAAGCTACATGTTTTCACTTTTACAAGAACAAGAAGCTACTTTCTGCCAGTGAGATCTGGAACCAAAGGTCAGAATTGGATCAAAAGTGAATTTTAAGTCCCAAAGTTAATTTTGGAACTTTATCTATCTTTGCATAGCACATTCAAGCCATGGAGAGCATTGTCTATCTGTTTTACCTGACCTGATAATATTTTGGTTTGCAAGAGCCCAGCTGCTGATGGGATCCACTTTGTACATATCCATATCCATATATATTTCACATTAGTGGACCTCTATCCTGCTCAGTCAGGGAGGAAAAAAGGAGGGAGGCTGTAGATGCCATTTGTGTCCATGGGAGTGCTCTGTGTGTCTGTGTAGATCTGTGTGGTGGCCATGTATGTATGTACATCTGTGGTGTGTATGTGCATTTTTGTGCGTGTGCCTACTGGGAATAACATGCTCAACCTCAGTACTGGTTGCACCTGGGGGCAAGGAGCTGCAGCAATTTCACCTCTGTTGGGCTGCCAGATTCTGCTGTCCCTAAGAATCTTTTGCAATGTGTCCATTAAATAGTACATTTAAAGATTCAAGCACAAGCAGAGGGCTCTGTCTACTGTCTGATTAGGGAAGACATGAGAGGATGTCGAAGACATGAACAGAGCTTAAAAGCATGTTACATTATTTGAAAACTACTTGTGTGTAAATTCATAATTCAGGTCCTTTCCTAAGAGGAAAAGAAGATGAGCAGAAGCACCAGTGTCCCAGTCTCTCTCTAGTCACCAGTGTAAATCTTAGGAATTTATTAGCACTCCTAGCTGCTGAGTTGCTAAAAATAAGGCCACAATGTAAAAAAAAGATTCCTTAAATTAGCAAAGAAATGCTTTGAAATATAATTTGTATTCAGCGTTCCTAGAGAACCCTCACATGTAACTGCATAACTGAACATAGGGAGGCCTTATGCTGAAAGCCATGTCTCTGGAGGCAGCTTACCACTAAGTAGGAGCTTTACTTTTTTGTAGCTGAGAAACACATTTGCAGCAATAGCTAGAATAAGAGAATAAGTCTAGGTGTGGCCCAAGTCTGCATTTTATTGTATGCGTCTTTATTTTTAGTAGAAGTGCTTTTAATTATATAAACAAGACCCAAACTCTTCACTTCGTTAGATTAGTAATTGCTCTAATTTTCAGGGTGCCTGAATCTGATAGGAACAAATCATCTCTCTCTCAGCAGTGAATACAGTTCAATCAGTGCTGAAAGCAAACGGTTTGGGCCACTGACAACTGAAGGAAAATCTGAAGATCCCTAGAACTGGGCTGTGTCACCTTCCAGTGTACAACCAGTCTGCTTGGGGACTGGTGCTGCTGTGGAAAAGGAGACTGCTAATTCAGAGTCCCCCTGACAAGAGTCAGACAGTAAAATGACATCCTGAAACTGAAGGAATAAACCTTGTCACCACAGTGACACTGGCCACTATGTGATTTCCCCATGCCAGTGTGAAAGCCGGATGTGTATTCATTATAATCCTGGCTTACACTGTTGCGTTGCAGCCTTCTGACCCTTGTTCAGGCTGCATAGGAGGAAATAAATATAGCAGTTCCTGATGGAACACAAGAATGAGTCCTGCCACATAACTCAGGACTCTCCTGCACAGAGGAGAACGAGGCCCTCCAACCACAGTCCAAAGCAGAGCTGGTACGGCGATGATGCTGCAGCTGTAGGATCTTCCCCTGGGTCTCTTGGACAACAGTGCCAAACCACCCTCACAAGATGTGCAGGAATAGCATCATTATAAACAATGATTACAGTTTTCATACTCTGGGGATGATTACCCAGTAATTAAGGACCAATAACACACAGCTCTCCAAATGACGTCCCCGGCCATCATGGGACTGCCAGGAATTGGGAGTGTCTGCCATAGGTGTGGCATGAGGTGCACGGACAAGCAATCAGGAAGCAAAGGGAAATTAAATGCAAAGCTGTCACTGGATAGGTGTTCCTGCACCAGTTAGAGCAGGGCAAATACTGATAAATGCTGAAGGCAATGGCTGATAAGGAGACAGATGGGGAAGCGTGCTGAGGAGAGCAAGAAGTGGGACTAGCGTCACATTCGTGGGGATGACCGTAGGCGCATCTCCTGTCAGCAGGCTGGAGTGGGCAGCGGGCAACTGATGCCTCAGGGAGACCAGGAGCCACCTGAAGACATCCTCAGCAAGACCATGACATCTCCAGCCTCCCTACCCTGTGCCTATGGGGAGGCTGGTTTTCCAGGCAGCAGGCAAAGCTGAAGAGCTTCGAGGCCAGAAGAGGGGAGAAGCACATGTTTTACCATAGCAGTACATGGAGTCAGTAGTCTCTGTAATTTATCTACTTCTCTGTTACCTATTGCCCCTGAAGGGAGCTGTTGGGCTCCAGGGAGCTGCCAGACTTGACGGGCTAGCTCCTGGTGGCTGAGGAGAGCTGAGGGGACAGAGCCCCATGGAGGTCCTGGGGGAGGGCCAGGTGGGCAGAATCCCCGGTGGGGGCCGTGGGCCAGCTGCCATGACTGCTACTGCGGGGAAGTGCCCAGGGGGACCACCAAAAATTTGAGAACACTGGATTTTGCAAGGTGACTTGGCGCGGCCAGGTCACTGAATAGAGCCAAGGAGAGGGTTTGCAAGCCAAGGAGAGGGTGGGGACTAGCTGGTGGAGTGGAAGTTCAGATATATTTCCCTGTTGTGAAATCTAAAGTTGCTCTTGTGCCTCTGCTAACCAAACCAGCATGAAAACCCAGAGGTGCTGTTAACAAAGGTAACAAATGTAAAATGCACCTTTCTGGCATCAGTGGGCAAGCAGCATATCATGCCCAACATGAAAATGCTCTGCAAAATCATAGTATGAGAAGCTGAGCCAAGGAGTAAGATTTGGTTTAACCTATGCTAGGGAGGGAGCTAGGAAGCATGTCAGTGAAAGAGAGTAGGTCTAAGCACACCAATAGCACACCAAGCAACTAAGCACACCAAAATTTCCAAAGCTGTGAGTGGGGTAGGAAGCATTACGGCTCACATGATTTACGCATTTTTATCACTAGTTGATGCACTTTCTCTTAAATGTCTCTAGCAGCATATTCAGGCTCTCACAAGACATCCCAGATGTCAGCTACTCTCAGGCAAATGCAGCCCATCATTAATTCATATTCCAGTGCTAAACTCTGCTGGCAGGTTAAAAACATGTCATTATTAGAATAAACAAAACTGATGTGTAAGCTTGTCTGTACTGCAGTCTACCGAAATTGAAATCGTAGTTGAGTCAGACAATTAATGTTTCCATGTGTACATTTCTTCCTGAAGCCTCGCTCTGTATTGTTGGGCCTGCTTAAAAGGACATTTGCTCCTTTCTGGGGCAGGACGGTTCCTCTGCTTTCACTTTTCACAGGTGAGGATTGCTCCCAGCAAATGTGGTTTTTTCAGGCTGATGCCAACTTGGAATTTACATGATGGATTTTGTTGTGGTGCTTTTTTTATTAAACCTTCTTGCATAGTCCTTGAATGTTAGTTTTTGTCTTTTGGAGGTGTTGTCCCTCTTCTCTTGTTAGTTAGGACTTAAGACAGTGGTGTGTCTCAGAGGAGATGGAATAATGTAGCAACTTTTGCTCAGTCTGATTTGAAATTTCAGTTAATGTTGAACTTGCAGCTTGTCATGATCTATTCTATAGTGTTCCTCTATGCTGCTGAATTGCTGTGGGATGCACTTCTCGGGAGGAGTAAGCAGTGAAATTAACTATATCACTATCATAGAATCATAGAATGCTTTGAGATGGAAGGGACCTTTAAAGGTCATCTGGTCCATCCCCCCTGCAATTGGCAGGAACATCTTCAATGAGATCAGGTTGCTCAGAGCCCCATCTAGCCTGTTCTTTAATGTTTCCAAGGATGGGGCATCTACCACCTCCCTGGGCAACCCATTCCAGTGTTTCACCACCCTCATCGTGAAAAATTTTTCCTTATATCTAGTCTAAATCTACCCTCCTTTAGTTTAAAACATTACCCCTTGTCCTGTCGCAGCAGGCCTTGCTAAAAAGTCTGTCCCTGTCTTTCTTGTAGGCCCCCTTTAAGTATTGAAAGGCTGCAATAAGGTCTCCCCGCAGCCTTCTCTTCTCCAGGCTGAACAACCCCAGCTCTCTCAGCATTTCCTCATAGCAGAGGTGTCCCATCCCTCTGATCATTTTTGTGGCCCTCCTCTGGACCCGCTCCAACAGGTCCATGTCCTTCCTGTGCTGAGGACCCCAGAGCTGGATGCAGTGCTCCAGGTGGGGTCTCACCAGAGCAGAGTAGAGGGGCAGAATCACCTCCCTCAACCTGCTGGCCATGCTTCTTTTGATGCAGCCCTCATAATATGCTTTTAGTCCCGTGAAAGGGCAAATGTAATAACCAGGCCAATTAGTTTCTCTGAAGATTTACGGCACAGCTTTTCTTACTTACAGCACTTTGAGGGAAGATGGAAAATTCTCTTTCCAACTCACCAGCTCTCTGCAGTTGCTAAAACATGGTCTTAACTTCGGCGTTTCAGCCAGCTTGGATTCTGATGTGCTTTCTTAAGGCTGATTCAAAGCGTGTTTTGGGTAAAAGCTGCATCTGTAATCTGTTTCACATGCAGCAAAAAAGATGTTGCAAAGATGGCTTCCAAGGGACTTAATGATACTGAGTTGTATTCTGGAGACTGATCTCTTCATCCTGCTGGAGAAGGAGAACTTGCATGTCGGTTAACTGAGCTCTGATGTTTATATACCAAGTCACTGTATCTGTTTTCAACACATGTGGCATTGGTTGAGCTCTTCACTTGCAGCTTCAGACATGCTAGGCTTTGAATAGGACCACATAAAAGTAATGGCCTTTTCAGCTGGTGTCTCTCTAAAATGGAATTGAAAGGTAGGAGAAACATGGGAAGTTGTTTCTGCTAAGTTTGTACTCAGAAAAATAAGCTGTATCAGACAGTTCTTAATGCACTGCATTACTGCCAGACTGTAGCATTGTCCTCTGAGAGCCAAAAGCAAATGTCAGCAGGGCAATCTCCAAGTAGCACAGGGGTGGCCCAGTTCTGAGCCCAATGCGTCTTAGTAGGTTCAGGAGTTGCCTGGTAGGTGCTTCCCTGAGCAGAAAAGAAGACCAATCCTCAGCATTAAAACTTTACAGACTGAAAATCACTCTTTTTATCTAATGATGATGCTTGAGTGGTAAAGTTCACTGGGATGCATTTTGTTCTGTTTTTTCATGCAGAGCTCTGGTGCATGATGAGGGCTCTTCAACATTACAGAAGTAAAAAATAATTAACATTTTATTTTCCTTCTGCCACCCTTTCATGTAACCATGTCTCTACTTGTTATTTTCTCATGCTGTAGGACTTTGTGGTCTGCTGGCCATATTGTTAAAGTTTTCTCTTGGATAAAAAGTTGGATGAAAAAGCAAGCAACATTTTTTGGTGTTTTATGTTTATGCAGATACATAAAGATCTGTGAACTAGACAGTAACTGCAACAGGGGTATGGGCCACATGCTGAGTACTGTGATCTTGGTGGGAAGGAGGTATACTTTTCAAACACCCAGCTCACTGATCTGGTGTTGGGTTTGCAATTCTCTCTCCTGTTTTAAATTTCGATTAAAATAGCCCGTTTTATAAAACTGTTAGTGTTCCATGAATAAGTGAAAGAGATCTCCTCTGTATGCTATCTAATTCTGCTGATTGTAGATCTGCTCTATACGTTTCAACACCTGTGGCACTGATGGGCTTGTTTTTTTCTGCATTTGGCATCCTTGATTATCTGCTTTGAAATGCGCAACAGTGATCATCTGAGTTGCCTTTGTCGCTGTCTTAAAGCACTAGCATCCAACAAGGAAGACTGTTCCACTGTTCTGCTGCTTGTCCTTTGGGAGGATCCAGATTGAAGATGCTTACTGTCCAGAGCTTGTAGTCTGAGCTGCACTTGTGTTTACATGGCAGGAGAAGTGTAGTTGTGAATATGTGATTCTTCAGTACAGCTGAAGTCAGCTCCTGGCTCTGAATGAGCATGACCTGCAGGGGATAAGATGTGGGTCCAGTAGGAGTTTAGTCATTTCATGTGCCTTTAGTCCTTCTGAAAACATGCACTGTATTAAATTACATTTTGAAAATGGCAATCTCCTTTTTTCTTTGAAAGAGGGAGGCAGCATTGGCAACTGAGTCGCACCTTTCCCATAAGTTTGTGGAAACTGTAGTGCTGTAGGTAAACCACCTGCAGCAGGCCAGCAGCTGCACATCCTCACCTCCCTTCTTGCTGTAGCAGCAGTTTTCCTGCTGCAAATTGCTCTTAACTCATTGGAAGTGGGACTTGACTGTTGGGGGACATTGACAGAGTCTTTGAGTTTGAATAACTGCTGAGATCCAGGAAATGGAATAACGATGTCTGTACCAGGCTCATACATGTGATACTTCTTGTGCTAGTATATTTTGATCCTAGAGATATTACCTCCTCTCTGAGTGACTGATGGAACTGAGTCACAACATGATTTGAAGTTGGGAGCTAAGATTTAAGAAAAAATTCCATTTCAGTTGGCTTTTAGTTTTTCAAGCTTCATGACCATAGGCTACTCTTCTGAAGGCATTCTGCAGTTAAACTCATCTTGTTCAGGCAGGAATCAAAGTGTCAGATGCAGGCTGGTATCTCTGTAAGCCTTGTTGGTCTGCCATGCTCATTAGCAACACTTACCCAGTACATCCTAACTTTTTGTGCATTCAAACACTGTTCTGAAAATAGCTAGTTTTAAGTAAAACCACCTATTCATGCATGGAAGTGAAGAAGGGAGCAGAAATTGAGGCTCAAGACCTTTGTGTTTCCCTGGAGCTTCTCTGTACCACATGAGATTAACTAGCAGACCAGTGTTTTTTACAAAATTTCAGCGTAAGAAGTTTCAGATATCCCCTTGTCCAATAGCACAAATTGGCATCAGTTTCTGAAAGAAAGGCAAAATCTAACTGGACAAGGAAGGACATAACAAGGTTGAGGAGATGAGGGACTATTTGTCTGTTACAACTAGAAACATGAGCTAAGACACCTCTTTTTCCTTTGCTCATCCTTCAGGATGAAAAGATTATTCTGAAGACAGAGACTGCTTGTTTTTATCCCAGGGCCAAGCCGCTGTCAGAACAATAATGGGACTTGCAGAAACAGCGTGTGCCAGGCACTTTTTGAGATCAGACCAACTGGAGTTGTTGTCTTGCTGCTAAGTGAACGGAAAAGTTCATTAATACTGACTTTGGTCTACTATTATTGACCCTCTCCCTTCCTCCATTGCCCGTAAGACAAAAGGAAAATATTTTCCAACTTTTCCAAGCTCTGGGTATTCTTTCTATTTGAAAATCAGACCATTCATTTAAAGAGAAAAATAAGCATATATATGGCAATAATCTAGCAACTTTTTCAGTTTTAAGATTCTGGCAGACTTTTTACAAGGAAATTTGTAAGTGACATGGATTTCTTTGAAACTGGAGTTGGGCTTCTCAATAATTTCAGTATTGCAGAAACTGCTGTCCTTGTTGTCTAGCTTTCTGAATGTAACTATAAAAATCTTGGCAGGGGACATGCATGTTCTGCCCCCATCTGAAACAGCTGTTCTCAGGAAGTGTTGAGGCAGAGCTGGGCTTGTCCTGCCTGGATTGCTCCAGGCCTTTCTTGGTAGTCAGACACTGAGTACTGCCAATGATGTAGGCTGGGTTTGCAGTCTGAGCTGGACTGGAAGGAGTAAAAGTATCAGGGGCACTTGGGTGCCACAAACAAATTGGATGGACATGTCTCGTAGTATTACTAGGGGCTGAGTAATTTGAAAAGGTGACCAAGTTACCTTGCCCCTGAATTTTGGAGGCTGATTCTGGGCTTTGATGCTGCTCTTTTCATTTTCAGCTGAAAAAAAGAGACATATTTTTGCAGGCTAGTTCAGCTCAAAAAAAGCCAAATCTTTGCAAGTAGGAATGTGCATGTATGTGTGTGATAGTGCATGTTTTACATCAACTGGAATTAGCTGGAATCATGGTTTTAAATAAAATGAAATAAAAAACAGTGGAGGTTAAATGCTAACAGGTTTTAACCTTGTTTTCAGGGGTGGAAAAAGCTCATTTGAACTTGATGCAAAATTCCCTTTCTGTTGGAAGCATTCAAGTCTCAGTGTGTCTGTGTAAGTATGACATAGGCATGTGCTCTCTAATGATCTTTTCAGTTTTAATGGAGAGAGTGAAAACCTCCAAAAGATTAGTGATCTTTCTTATTTCAGTCCCCAAATGTTGTGTGCTTTCTGGGATCTGCAATAAGATTGTGCTGATTACAATTCAGAATTTTCTGTAAGACGATTCTGCGTATACACCAGGCACAGATGTGTTCAATATTGAAATGGAAGGCAAAGACTTACAGAGAGCAGGTAGCTCTGGAAGGGAGGAAAAAGACACTAGCCCAAAGGGAATGATGCTTTGTTATTCCTTGAGTATTCTGGCTATTTTTCTTGAAAACCTGAATCTATACTTCCAAATGTGCACCCATCTTTGTTCAGTGATTTGCTTTTTTGTGGCTGCTTGTTTCAGTTATGTTTGCCTAGCCAAATGTTTGCTGTGCCCCAGACATCAATTTTACTCTTCTATGTCAGCATGTGCTTTTGCATATGCCCTGCAGTTACCCAGATTGAGCAATCTGGCATAGAAAGAAGTCTTGTAGGCTAGTTCACCAGTACAGCACCCAGTTTGCTTTGTAGCTTTCTAAATGTTTGCGGTGGCACACAAGGGGCGGTGGCAACTGCTTTTAGTGGCTTAAACTGGTCATGGAATGGCAGTCTTTGGGTGTGAGTCCCCAGTGGAAATTTGGTTGTTAAGTACCTCTTTATATGTTTGTCCACTTTCCAACTCAGTGGGGAGATTTTTCAATGCAGGTGACTTAATAGCACCTGTTTTAAAGAAGAAATCTGTTAAACGCAACAAACAGTTCCAGGTGACTTGATGTTTTGGTGGGATGATATCATGATCTCATTGCAGGATCCACATTTTGCCTACTGAACTATAAGCCACAATCATCTGCACAGCTCTATGTGGGAGGAGGGCAACATGCAGTCTGAGACCATGTTTTCTCTCATACAGAAGAAAATATAGAAAGTAACAATGAAATGCACAATATTATCTGGTGTCCTTCCCTTTCTTCCCCTACAGCTGGAACAGACCAGGGAATTTATTTACCTACAGTTTGCAATACTTCGCAGTGCCTTTAAGGATGGATCTTGCACTATTTTCATACAGAAGATGATTGCATAGTCAATTAAACCTTTGCTTTTGGGTGATTTTTCCTGTTATTTACATTTGGTTTTCCTTGAATTCATATCTTTCTGAACCTTTCTGGTGCATGGAATTTTGGGCACCAAGGCACAGAGGCATGAAAGAGGAAATAGGTAAAATGAAGGGAGCCAAGATGGAAGGAGTAAGTTATTCTCAGTTCTCTTCCAGAGAGAATCCATTTTAATTTATAAATGTGCATAATGGCGAGTAGCTTTTTAAAATTAAAGCCTTTGTAGTGGTGTAGGATAAAATGGAAAAATCAAAGAAAACAGGAGAAACTTATGGGGTAGAACTCGTGCTTTAAATTTTTATGCTTTGTTCCTAGTTTCCTAGATGTGAAAAAAAAATGCTGTGTTATCTACAATGGTGTTTGTAGGAAGGCTCAATGTGAATCCTTCTGGAAGGGGAAGGTGATTTTTATTTTAAGCAAAATTGATTTCACTCATGCTCCTTCTGCCATGGATTTCACCTACTCATTCTCGCATATTCACAAATGCCAAGACATGTGTGTCCAAGTAAGCTGGGAAGGAATAATAGTGCCACAGGGGAGAGGTGTCAACAGCTGCTGAGTCCTCATCATGTCTCTAGAGGTTCTCCTTGATTGGCAATCATTATTAATCATTACTAACTGATTTTTGGTTGTACCTTTTGCATCTTCCATGAGTAGAGATTTACCGAGATAATTTGCCTGATTATCCTCTCTTGCCCCTTGCAAGTCTGAGGAAAACTTGCTGAGTCTCAGTGTTCTTTATTTTCCTACTTAAGTATTTTATGGCTTCAAGCCTGTTTTTCAGCTCTTTGTCACTTTGTCTTTATGGCTTTAAATTGCTGCTGTTCTTGTTCTCTGGTTATTTGAATGACAACCTTCTGCACCAGTTAAGGGATGCCATGCCTTTATCTCTTGTTCTGCTCTTTATTCAGATGCCTCTTCATACATATTTCCATTCAGATGCCATTCATTCCAAACTCAAGATTTCTGTTACAATGATCGGCAGTGTAATACAGTATTTGCCTCAGAAAAATACATACGGCACACATGGATAGCTTTTCATTGCTTTGGATGACAACTGTAGAAAGGTCCTGTGTAGAGGACCTGCGAGCAAATGTGCAACATACTTGAAAAGTAGTGTTTACTAGAAAAAACACTTTTTGTGACTTAGCAATTAAACCAGCAGGATTTTATACTTAAAAACACATCCTATACTTAGCAATTCTTAATTATTTTAAAATTACACTATGGTATAGTATAATAATATAGTAAGTTTAGGATACTAAAGTTTGTTACTAGAATGTCATCAAACAGAAACTGAAAGCAGTATGAAATCTCATGTGCTGACTTTTAAACCAATGCACATTACTCCATAGCTAATCAGTGCAAAATTCTTATTTAGATAAGACCAAGAATGTATGAAAGATGAAACAGAAATTGAATTTTTAAGATAAGCATTTTCTTTTTCCCTGTATCCTTATTATAACTGCCTGTAGCACAGACATCAGTAAAGTTTGCTCTTGTAGGACAGCGAGACAACCAGGAATCTCCTAAAGGAAAGGAAGGGACCCTGGATAGTCTCAGTGTTGACCTGCTGCCACCTTCTGGTCATAGAATCATAGACTCATAGAATCTATTTAAGTTGGAAAAGACCCTTAAGTTGATCGAGTTCAACTGTTAACCCAGCACTGCCAAGTCCACCACTAAACCATGTCCCTAAGCACCACATCTACCTGTCTTCTAGATACCTCCAGGGATGGTGACTCAACCACTTCCCTGGGCAGCCTGTTCCAGGGCCTGACTACCCTTTTGGTGAAGAAGTTTTTCCTAATGTCCAACCTAAACCTGCCCTGGTGCAATTTGAGGCCATTTCCTCTCATCTTCTTGTTGTGCCACGAACAGGTAAGGGCGCTTTGCAAGCATGAACTGTGACAAGGTTTGCTCCTCAAAACCATCGCTGTGGGTGCTGTCATCCTGTTCATATTTCAGAACACCCTTAATGCTCTTCCCCTCGTGAGGTGTCTAGAAGAATGACTAGTAAAATGGGAAGCCTTAACCTTTGTGCCCCAGATTTGAAGGGATTTCACTCTCCCAGACTGGGTGGTTGCGTCCCAGCTTCCTTATATGGAGAAGCAGCACTGTCTCCCTATTGTGCTTTCTGCCTACTTGGAAGAAGCTACTTTTTGACGAACAAGTGAATTCAGTTCCACAAGAGCTGGGGCAAAAGCTAAGTTGCAGACCCTTATCTTCCCAGCAACTAGAAATTTGTGATACCCATAATAGACAGGTGACCTCTATGAACAGAACAACTCAAGAACAGAATTTTAATTTCTGTTGTGGGTTCATAAAAGTATCTGTATATGAAGTCTCCTACAATACTGAGTATTTTACCCAAGCTGTTTGAATCATATGACATTGGGAATATTGGCTCTTAACTTTAAAGGCAGATTTCTAGTTTCCAGTATGCTAAATAAATCTAGGAAAACTGAATCCAATGGATTTGTAAGATACTGCCACACAAGCATTTGCTCTGTTAAGAAGTTCCTGCTGTTTGAGAGAAGATCATGGATATCAAGAGCCTCAATTCATGGAATACATGTAAGGAACAATGCCACAAAAGTAGCAGTGTTCATAGATATTAATTTGGATCTATGACTGCTTACACAGACTGAGGCATTAAAAACCAGATTATATCAATAGTAAGAACTCTGGGGAAATTGGAAAGCAACAAGAATTTACTATTAATACCAGAAACCAAATACAAAATTGAGTGCATTCCTGTTAGTGGTACAGGCATTTGAAAATACTCTATTTCTGAAATTACTTCATGCACGGAGGATATTCATCTTTCCACCATCCCAGAGAGTGGTTCCAAAATGCCACAACTATTCTCAGAACACTAGGAAAGGCACAGCTCTGGGTCCATGATATATTGCTCTTATACAAAGCATGATTTATCTTCTCTGCACCTCTGCTAGAGCTAACATGGAAAAAAAGGAAAGCAAGTCCAGCTGCCACCTTTTGACAGGCACAGCCTCTGCATCTCATCAGACTGCCACGTACACTTACAAAGATGTCCCTGAATCCAGAAGTGTGAGAACAAACAGTGGAAAATTTGAAAAGACATGGGAGGAAGATGGAGCCAAGGGGAAGACCTGGCTTTACTATTTGAGTTGAAGTGTGAAACCCACTTTGGGCAACGTGAGGAGGGAGTGGACTTCCAAAGTACCTAAATGATATGTTGTAATGAATTTTTAGTAAAAAAAAAAAAAGTAGAAAAAGAAAAAAATTACTCTTCTGTCATCTGAAAAACACCATCTGAAAAACTACCTATATTGCTACAAAAAAGCCCAGAAGGCTGAATGTGCAGAAATGGAAAATAAAGGTCTCTAACACATTTATCTTGACGGAAGGCACTTGAAGAGACCTCAGGATACAAATTCAGGCAAAGCACATTGCCTGCATTGCCTCTGGGGTGAAGTACAGGAGGCACAGTGCCGCAGACAGGAATATTCTGTAGTCCTTGAGATGTTCTCAAGGCACTTCTCTGCAGCCTTGCCCAGACACACCTGCTCCAGGCAGTCACACCCCAGGTACCTGTGTCTTTGTTAAACACAGCAGGCATTGGGGATGGTTTGGGATTCCTTCTGCCTTGGTCACTCTCCATCCTGCCCTGCCCAACAGGGGAGGAGAGGGAAGGGAAAGGGAAGGGGCATTGGAAGAGGAAGGCACAAGAAAAAGTGGGCTTTCGTTGGAGGGAAGAGCTGAGAGAACTGGGGCTGTTCAGCCCAGAGAAGAGAAGGCTCAGGGCGGGGTGCCCAGAGAGGCTGAGGAGTCTCCACCTGCAGAGCTACTCAAAACCCAACATGACCAAGGTCTGGGCAGCCTGATCTAGCTGAACCTGCTTCGGCAGAGCAGGATGGAGAGTGACCCACGCAGAAGGAATACCAAACCATCGCCAATGCCTGCTGTGGTTAACAAAGACACAGGTACCTGGGGTGTGACTGACTGGGACAGTCACAGGCAGAGATGATCCTGAAGGGCTCCTTGCGACTTCAGCAGTTCTGTGGTTCTGGGATACCGTGACATGGGGAAAGGCAAAGGCAAGGAGAACCTATCCCCAAGAGTGGCAATGTAAGTTTGGGTCGGAGGGGAGAGGCAAGCACTGAAGGGAGACCTGTCGCAGGGCAGGGCCAGGGAGGAGAATGCAGAGGAGAGGAGAGGAGAGCCTTGTAGTGGCTCCCCCATGCCAAGCGCTGGGAAATCCTCCGCCATGGAAAACAGGAGCAGAGCTGGGGGGCAGAGCTGCTCCCTGAGCTCACCTGCAAAGAGCGGAGCCAGCGGGGATGATGTCACAAGCAAGGAGGTGAGGTCACAGAGGAAGTCCTTCCCTATTGGTCCCTGCCACCCAAGGGCCCGAGCCTGTGCAGGAGAGGGCCTGAGCCGGAGCCCTTCTTCCGAGGGGCTCGGTCAAAGCGGGGTCTGTCCCGGCTGCCCTGCCACAGACAAGACTTGGCCAGGCCGGCAAGGACAAGCGCAGGCAGCCCAAGCCCAGAGACAGGCACCACCAGCGAGGGCCAGCAAGGAAAGCAAGGACAGGCGGGCAAGGCGGGCAGGGCACGGGAAGGCGCAGCGTGGAGATATCTGCGGGAGCAAGCTGCGAGCAGCATGTCTGGAGCAGAGGAGGTCTGCACAATGCCTGAGCAGGAGAGAGAGCCTGAAGCGACATGTTCTGGGGGCCCCTCCGGAGGCAGCGAAGGAAGGGCCAAGAAGAGCCGCTCCTCCCGGTCCTCCCGGGCCGGGCTGCTCTTCCCTGTGAGCCGCGTGGACAGGCAGCTGCGCAGAGGCCGCTTCGCTGAGCGCTTTGGAGCCAGGGCCCCCGTCTACCTGGCTGCGGTGCTGCAGTGGGTGACGCACAAGACCACGGACATGGCTGGCAAGATTTCCAAGAAGAGCAAGCAGAAGCGCATTTCTCCATCGCACTTGCAGATGGCGGTGCAAAAGAGCTCTGTGCTCAAGCAGCTCCTGCGAGGCGGCGTGCCCAGGCGCCGCGGGAGGGCTGTCCCCCAAAGCCAGCGCGTGGCCTCACCCTCCAAAAAGAAGATGGGCAAGAGTAAGAAGAGAGGCCCCACGCCAAGGGCTGCACCTGCCCGTACCACTGCTGCTGCCAAGTGAGAAGAAGGTAGAAGCTCTTGCCCCACACCAGCAAGGCAAGGCAAGGCAAGGACTGCTACACGTGCAAGGCACTATGTTCTAAGGGTACAATAAAAGCTTTTGCAATGCCATGCGGGACACGGGGCCTTTTGTGCTGTGTGTTGGACTAGCGTCTCCTGGCTGGACAAGGGCACGCAGCTGGACGCAGACAGAAAGCTCTGCAAAGGGAGGCTGTGGAGCAGCCCTTGCTGAGGAAGAGGGCAGGAACCTGCCTGGAGGGCAACTGGCCCTGATGGGCAGCACCTGCCTCCAGCTCAGGTTTGCACTTGGTCTGAAAGCAGCTGAGAGGGGAAGAAGGGATCTGCCGCCTGCAAAGGATGGGCGCAGGCTGTGAGGGGTGGTGAGGGTGAACGTTTCTGGAAGAGCAAAGGGCCCTGGAGGTTCCTCTTGCACCATCCCAAGGGGGAATATGGGAGAGACAGCAAGTGCCCCGCAGTCCAGCCGCGTTTGCCCTTCCTGGGTGGGGAGGGCAGGAAAGCGCTTGGGCTCATCACAGCCATCACCCCAATTCCCACAGCTGCCTGCCCATGCAGAGCCCGATGGGCGGGCGGTGTCTTCCACACCGTTCTTTCCATGGCTCTCGCAGGGCCCTCAGGTTCTGGATGCAGCCTGAGCACACTGCCCGCCTTTCTTGCAGGTGAGGCACGCAAGGACAGGCCCTCCTGTGGGATCTTCCCATCGGGCGTATCCCCACTCGGGACCCTTGGAAGTCAGGAAAAGCCACTTTCTGACAGTGACTGGTATTCATTTTCCCCCACTTTCCCTATTTATTTCCACACTGCAAGGTCTTCTGGATGTTAAGTATGTATCCTAGGCTGAAGCTGGCGTTCTCTGGAACTCCATGGGAGGAGAGGGAAGAGAAAGGAAGGGCGCACGTGCCGCAGGGAAGTGTGTTGCCTGGTTTCCATAGGCAAATGCATTCCACTCCAAACTGCTACAAACAGGTGACCCAGCTCGTTGCGGGACTTTATAGAAACTCGGGGCATGAAGCGCTTTGGCTCAAGGAGCGATTGAAACACGCTCTCCTTCAGTCTTGCTCTACTGACACGTTCCAGAAGTGGTTTCCAGTGGAGACAAGGGGGGAGACACATCCATCTCCCATTGTCTTCAAGCCTCAGAGACAACAGGTAGCACATAAACACACCTCTAAGATACCTGGGAAATCATCTCAGTGGTACCACACACTTGTTGTTGCTGATGTAAATGATACTGATATAACTACCAATACTATGGGGAATTTATAAAATCCACAGGTGTTCCTGACTAATAATCAGTGCTCCAAATGCAACAAAGTCAATACTAGGAGTCAAATACAAAGTCGATACTACTGCAATACTAGGAGATTTAAATTTTTTTCGGTATATAGAGGCAATCAAAGGTTAAAAAAGGCACCCCACACCTGGAAATCTGAAAATAAGCCACGGATAACCCGTGTTGTGGCTCTCTCCTTTCCTAGTGTTGAGGTGTGTGGTGCAAGATAACCCGGTACGAGAAAGGCGTACGGGAGAGCATATCCTTAAGTTTGACCCTTAAGTTTGAGGTGTGTTAAATATCTGCACTAGATTTCCTGTTTATGAAAGGAATTTTCAGACTCTTCAAGGGTGAGGATCTCTCCAGCCACTTATTTCCAACAAGGATTTGCTTTCTCCTTTTCTTTATAGCCATGTTCTGCGTTTGTTTAATCGCAAGGGATTTTTTCTAGCTGTGGGGCAAGACTGGAGTGGAGGAGGGGAGAACGGATGCTGCCTCTGAAACTTTCAAAGTCCAGGCCTTGTCACTGCTTACAGCCTCTCTGCTAATGGTCCTGTTGGCTCAGCGGCTTCCCGTCCTCTCCGCAATTTGTCCCCATTCTGCGTGACGTGAGAAGAACAGCACTCTTTCTCAATCTTAGGGGTGACGGGAGGAAGCAGGCGACTCCAAACGAGAGCGGTTGCTTCCACTGCGCAGGGCACTGCGGGAGAAACCTTATCAGTGGGACTGGCCAGCGAACGGGGGATGTGGTCACAGTCAAGCTTTGGCAGAGCAGAGGGACTCAGAGGGGGCGCGTCAGAGCCTTCGAGGCACAGGAATGGAGAGAAAACGGATGCAAAGGAAGAAAGGAAATGAGTGCAGAGAGGGAAAGGGGTCAGCACAGGGCTGCAGAGTCAATGTTTTGGATGAAAAGGGATCCTGGAGCTATAGAGAGAATTATCACAGCCAACATGGGAAAGTGTGAGAGGACAAAGTCCCTTATTTTCTGGGGCAAGACAGAGGAAGAGCTAGAGGCAGTGACCAGGAAGAGCCCTCTGTGTTACACCTTTCACGCACAAAGAAATGAAATGGGGCAGTTTTGGTCTTTCTGAAAGGGTGACCCTTGTTTCTTCATGCTGATCACCGTTCAGCAATCCCAACCACAGTAACAAAGTTTTGGATTCACCGTAACACCAGCACGAGCTGAGCTTTTATTCCCGACAAGCTGCTGTTAAAATAAACGTGTGGGTGGATTTGTGCACGTGCCTGCGAACATGGGAAGGGTGATATTTATTATGGACGCAAGAGCGGGCAAGGCAAGTCATGAGGTGTGTTCCCCCTGTGCGCGGTACGAGACTGATGAGTGCCCCAGGGTAGGCAGGCAGGTGGGAATCACCGCTAAGGCCTGGAACCTTCTTCCCCCACTACGCCTGATGTGCCTGTGTTCAAGCAGACATGAAAATGCTTTGCAAAACAAGAAATCTTAACTTTTAACAACCCCCACTGTGGCCTGTGTCGCGGCACAACAACGGCACTGGGAATCACCCGTGCCACTTGCAGATGCCCCGTCAGACTTGTTATCGTTGAAACGCTGACACCTTAATGACGCCTCGCGTGGCTCCTCTCCCGGCACCATGGGACCCTCCCCTGTGCCATTTGGACAGGCAGAGCCTCGGCCCTCAGGCTCTGTTACCCAAAGTGCTGAGCAGGGCTGCGTGACCCACGTGCTCGGTTCAGGCTCTGGCAGCGTATTGCCTGCATGGCAGGTCAGGCACAGCCACTGCTGCCGCTGCTGTAGCATTTGTTGCCCAGTCGCTGTCAGATAAAAGTTGGGATTTCACCCTTTACTTAGCTCAAGTTCAGTTCCCTTCTCAGCCGTTTCCTCATGCGTGCTTCCATCCACCTCTCCATCTACAGCTGCTCCCTGGAAGAGCCGTTTTCACCTGCTCCTCCCTTCCCTGTGCTGCTCTTCGGCTGTGCTTCCCTTGCCG
Organism: Nipponia nippon; assembly: GCF_047370975.1. Taxonomy (NCBI): domain Eukaryota; kingdom Metazoa; phylum Chordata; class Aves; order Pelecaniformes; family Threskiornithidae; genus Nipponia; species Nipponia nippon. The sequence continues at coordinate 83,948,650 of NW_028262347.1, read as the reverse complement.
TCTTAGGGATGAAGTGACTCCTATCGCATACTCGCTGTGAAATCCCTCCTCAAACCCCAAACCCCAGAGGCTGGCCCCCAAGGACCAAAACAAACTGAGATGGCTGCTGAGAAAACTGCAATTGACTGTGGGGAAGTGGAGAGGGGCAAAAAGCACCTGATTGCACAGCATACCAAAAATTAGCTGCAATTTAGATGCTTAGATGCCCTTGTGGACCGGGCCTTTGTGGAACTGAGAAAGGTGAAGCTCCTGCAGTCCCGGCCTGTGGGGGCAATCATACCCTGTGATTTGAAGGAAGGTCTGGGAAAAAAGGCACCCACACCTTGTGCGCTTGGCTTGGGTCAGCCATAGGGAGTCCAGGGGACCATAACAGTGGGGTGGAGCGCAGGCTCACATTTTTTGGCCAGAGGGAGCCATATCATCAAGGCCTTAAGCTCAGGAGGGCTTAAGTTCACAGATAGTTTCCAAAGCAAAATGTGGTTAAAGATAAACTTCCTCGTAGTGACCCCTGTCCCTGTCCTAATGCGTCAGGTTTAGGTTGTGCAGCAGACTTTAGAAAGGAACGGGGAAAATCTTGAGGCACCCTTGAAGCAGTCAGCAAAAGTGCGTGCTGTGAGCAAGTTATTCTAACGTGGTTTGCGATGTGGTGGTTAGAAAGAAGGCGATTTTAGCAGGGCTTAGATTGCGTGCGTGCAGGAAGGGAGAACGTGAGGTTCAAACAGCACTGTTCTCAGATGGGAAAGAGGTGCTCACACGGGCACCGCGTGACTTGGTGTTTGCTTCTGATCTTGCTGAATCTGACTGGGGAGGAGGGACTTGAGGGAGGGAAGTGGAAGTAAGCCTTGGGCATGAGCAGAAAAAGCCCCAGCCCCCAAGCAAGATGCTGGATCCCCATCCTTGAGCTATATGCTGCTCCCTCAGACTCTAAGATGGGTGTGTGCAGGCAGCCCAACCATGAGGTCAGACGGTGTTTTGCTGTGTGGCCTAACTGGGGCAGATGCTTTCTGATAGAGGAGAACCAGAGACAGATCAGCTCCCCGGCTGGACTTAACAACAGCTTTCTCTCTCTCCCACCAAGACAATGGGCGCAAGTCACTATAGCAAGACCAAGTCACAGTCGCTGTTGTCCTTTTCTCTGGCCGTGCTTCAGGTTTATTGACTGCAACTAACAGACACAGAGTGGAAGGGTGTAAGAGAGCCAGTCTGTTTCCCTGTGTTCAGAGAACTGGTACACTCCAGATGAACCAGGCATTCCTCGGTCTCCCACCAAGTGGCCAAGAGGAGAAGAGTCACAAGCCCAGCTATGTTCTCCGACAGTCTCAGTTTGAATGGAGCATAAATGGACATGGAGCTAACGGCCACCAACTCGAGGGCCCCGGGGCATGCTGTGCCATAGGTCTGGTGAAAGTCCGGGAGCTTTGTTCCCTGAGGAGAGGCTATCATCAGCTGGGCTGAAGGAGACTCCTGCTTCACTGAAGGGCTCTACACCCACCCGGGTCATAAGGACAAGACCGTTCTTCCCTCCACAGGGTGGTATGAAATGAGGAACAGAAAAATGTTCTTCAGGACCACATTGATGATCTCAGGGCCTGGCAAGAATGACACAGTCGTGCAAAGGAGCATTTGTCAGGAGGTACCCTGCTTCCGAAATGGGATGCTGGGCCAGGTGCCCCTCAGAGGTCCCTTCCAGTCTAACTAACGTCTATGAGTCTGTGTGTGCAGGAATTACCTCTGGCTCTGAACGGAAAGCCAACGTGGGCATGAGAACGGATAACAAAGGCAGCGAAGCTCTCTTACCGACCCGGTTATCCAAATGGTGTAGGTACCATGCTAATCCTTTACTCTTCAGTACCTCACGATGGTGTTTTCATCTCCCTTACCAGCTCAAAACCAGAAGCAACGTAGCTGGCAGCGAGTGGTGGCTGCAGGTCAGCTTTTAGTAATGCAGTTTCTCCTATTATGGATTATCATAGGATTATCCAGGTTGACATCCAGCGTTATTCCAAATTGAATCGTACCCTGCTTTTTCAGTGCCAAGGTACAAAAAAAGCCATCTGCCTAAGGGGAGAGCCCATTCACACCAGAACTTCAAGGAGCTCCCTTCACCTCATCCATGTGCACGATTTTCTTCCCAGGCCTTTCCGAAGGGCCAAGCGCACATCCTTGTTCCTCAGGCTATAAACCACAGCAAGGGAGTCACCACGGTGTAAGTAAGTGACAGAAATCAGAGTGTCCCCCTCTAGGGAACAGGCGGATTTGGGCCTTAAATAGATGATGGAGGCGCACCCAAAGTGCACAACAACCACAGTGAGATGGGAGGCACAAGTGGAAAAGGCTTTCTGTTTCCCCTCAGTAGAAGGGATCTTGAGGATGGCGTTGAAGATCAAAACGTACGAGAGGAGAATCAGCAAGAACGAGCCAAACACAACCACGATGCAAAAAATAAAAATTACTATCTCAATTCCATTATTTTCTGTGCAAGCTGCCTGAATGACAGGAGCCATGTCACAGAAGCAGTGATTGATTTCCTTCTCTCCACAGAAAGGCAATGTGAATATAAAGTAGGTATCTATCAGGGACAAGGTAAAGCCTGTGACCGTTGCAAAGGCCACTAGCTGGCTACAGACTCTGTCATTCATGAGGACGTTGTAATGTAAAGGTTTACATATAGCCACACATCGGTCATACCCCATTGCTGTTAGAAGCATACAGTTAGTGCCTCCACTGAAGAAAAGCATCTGAACAGCACATCCAGTGCAAGAAATGGACTTTTCTTCTGTTAGTAGATTTACCAGCATCTTGGGAATGACAGCAAATATATAGCAAGTTTCTGAAAAAGAGAGAGTGGAAAGGAAGAAATACATGGGGATGTGAAGGTGACAGTGAAGCCTGATAATTGTCATTAGCAGGACACTTCCAGTGAGGGTGACCACGTAAGTCAGGAAAAAAAGCACAAATAATGGAATCTGAAGAGCTGGAAGATCTGAAAATCCAATCAAGACAAACTCCGTCACTTTGGTTTCATTCATTGTAAAGTTTCTGATCTAGAAAGAGGTCACTGTCAAAAAGAAATCTGACATGAATAGTGAGAAAAGTAACAAAACCACTTTCCCTTTGTAATTCCCAAAGCATGGTATAACAGTGGGGAGTAGTCCTCTGACACACGTGGACAGTATTCCTACAGCGAAGCAGTAACAACAGTAAGCCAGAGAACTGTGTTTCCTTTTAAGTTCACTGCTTCTTTGCACACTCTCCTTTCAGTTTAGGAATATTATTCAGTGTAGTATTACGAAACATTTCTTTGCTGTTCCTTCAGTAGGAAGTAAAAGGGTAAGAAAACCAAGTTCGGTGTCTTACTCCGAAGTCAGAGTAGCAGCTTAGTCTAACAGGGCAAAAATCACTTCAGGCTTTTTTGAGGCTGAAATCCCAGGGGTTTTTATCTCACTGCATAATAAAATCTGGTATTCTGGGACTAGAGGGTCTAGAAGTGCAACAGTATTCAAAACCAGACAGTTTAAATACAGGGGAAGGAAAAGACGGTTTTATGCTTGGACAAAGTCTTCACTGTTCATCTAGCACTGCAAACTAAAAACCAGCAAGCCATTTCTTTCTATAATTCAATATTCAACAGCACGTAATGTCAGATAAAACAAACTGCTGATTGATTCAGTTTCAGCATTAGTGCCATTAGTGCCGTATATTAACCCATTTAAATACATTCTAATGTTTTAAGTAAAACCTAGCTATAACGAACAGCTTCACCACAACGCAGAGTGAAATATGAGGAAAGGCAAAACCAGGGAACTGTTTCTTTCACACCAATAGTGCTGTGAAAGAGAGAAACAGGGCTAAATCCTTCATCACTGACACTAGTCGCACTGCTCTAGAAATCGCTGGGAACTTGGTAGTTCTCAGGACCCTACAGTTCAGCTTACTTACATGTGTAACATCAGAAACCGAATGCCGACTTGCAGAAGCTGCTGGAAGTTCTTACCTAAAGAAACACACCTTTGATGACAACTCTAAAGTCACAGAGTGATGCAACTTTTGCTCAGCCTCACCATTAATTTCTTGCCTGAGATGTCAGTAGCAGTCTTTCCTGTCTCCCTGACAAGGACTGGAAAAAAAGGGGGATAGGCATCGTAACTCCATTCCTACTAGGAGAAAAACTAGCTGTTAGAAATGCAGGGTATAGAACAAGTTTTCTGAATACCTGCAATTCAAACAAGTCACGCCTTTATACGTCCTGTGAGACCTCTGGGACATAGTCTTTGTGGTAAATCAAAACCTAGGACTAATTGGTAACAGTATCATCAATGGGACATAATAAAACACTGTGAACTTCACAGTTTTAATTCATAAATTGAAGAAAACAAATCAAAGCTCTTCTCCCTAACAGAGGGGAGGTTTTGTTCAAAATTATCAAAAGTGTCTTTTTTAATATTATGGCTGGAAGACTGTTTCATTTTCAGGTGGGGGCCAGGGAAGATTCCTTCCACACAGTCTAACGCACAAACTCAAATAAATGCATATTTTTCAAGAATACATTAACAATTCTTTGGAATTATTTGTAAATAGCAAAGTACCTTAACACGGTAAATTCTTGTTAGCGCAATTGGAGTTGCGAGTCACAAGGCAGACTTCTGGGCCAGGAAATCAATGAGTCAACCAAACGCAATATGCCGTTATGACATAAAATGGAAACCCGTGAGTTAACTCCGTCAGCAGTGTCATTGGAGAGTTCAGAATACAAGGAAATGCCGTCTCTCAGACCTTGTAATTTAGATTTGTTTGATAGTTCATAATCTCGACCCTCCCTGTAAGCTTAGACCTGGCTTCATCTGTAACTTCTTGGTTAACTTTTTAGCAAACTACATTTTCCTTGTTTTCCAGATGCTGACTTTCCAGATTCCAAAACTGAATGGACTGAAATGGAAAAAAAAAAAATCAGCATAAAATATCCAGCATTGTTCGCTGGGTTAGTATAACCCGATAGCAAGAAATATAAGGATATGCATTACTTCAGCGCTCCTACAACTGGGGGTATTCCACAGGCTTTAGTGGCACAAAGCGGGAAGGCACCAAGAGAGACAACTGAGAAGTTTGTTCTGAACCGAGGTGATCATATGGCAAATGGGGAATGGCAAAAGACGACAGACAAACTAAATCTCCTATAGTACCCCAAGCAGAATAATAAGTGGATGAAGTATTTCTAAGAGGCTGGAAGTGAAAACAAATGTTTCCTATGAACTTAGTGGAAACAGGACTTGGGCTCCAGCCCTGCAACCAGGTATGCAAGGGGTTAAAATCACTGCCATGAGAAAAAGTATGGACAGACCAGATGTAAAGTTCCACACGTGTAGTGTGCCCAGGAGTGACAGGTTTAGGACTTAGTAGCGTGCCATTCGCAACACGCAAAGCTGCAGTCAAAAATGCGATTTGATACGGAACAGGATGATGAGATTCGGTAACACACCCCCCCCCCCCGCCACCAGCTGAGATTTCCTGATATGAAGATAATCGTTTGATGTGCATTGGCATGTCTGTGAATGACAGTTTGTTTTATCCAGAAGGCTGACGAAGCACCAGACCACAGTGTTGCAGTCCTAAAATTCCTGCTGTGCTTTTAGGCTTTAGCTTCCTGTCAGAAACTATTGTGCAGCATTGCTCTACTCTCGAGGGACTGCAGTCCAGCAGAAGCTCCTGAACGGAGTGGGTGCAGGATCAGGTCCAGTCACACGTGTTCTGCACTGGGGAGAGGGATGAGGTCAGAGAGGGAGACAGTGCAGGGCTCTTTCTGGATCTCAGAATGGCAAGGTCTGTGTGTGTGAATGTCTGAAACTGACTTCCGAACTCTCAAGTAGAAGCCCGCTACTTGCAAACTGCAACCGGTATGGGCTGGTTGTAAATTTTGGTAACACCTGGAAAAAGCAAAAGTGGTGTGTCCTGAATCCTACAATTAATAAAGAGCTAGGAGACAGAACCATCAGTTAGGAGGCTGGTGAGGCATTGTACTGCTCACAAAGACTATTTAGATTGGGAAAACTGGGGGCGTGGCGTTCCAGAAAGAAGAGGTGGTGCCAAAGAGAAGAAGGGATCTTGAAAAGAAGAAGGGGACCCTGAAAGAAAAAGGTGAAGATCCTGGCTGGAGGAAATACTCTGGAAGCGGGGGAAGATCTTGGAGAGCAGAGAGCTGTGCGGAGACAAATGCCAGGGGATGCCCAGGGACCTTGAACAGCAGCCTCCGAAACTGGTAACGGCGAGCAGCTGCACAGCAGGAACCAACGTGGCTTTCTGCCTGACCTTCCCGGACTGGCAGGAATGCCCCTGCTGGGAAGGGAAGTTGCAGTCTCTGCGTTGTAGCACTGTGTATGTGCTGAACCTCATCAGCTCACACGTGTGAGTGCGTTTGTGCATGTGTGTGTGTGAGAGAGAGAAATAATCAAGTAGGGGCTAGTCTTGTTGGTTGTTAAATAAAACCCAGAATCCAGATACACCACAGGTTGTTGTTTATTCTGATTTGCCCATGATATCACCACAATTTGTCCCGTCTTCTTATTAAACTCCATTTCTGTTTTCCTGAGTGAGGAGGTCTCTACTTTGTGTGTAAGGTCTAAGTGCCAGCAACTGGAAAGGGACCCTGGGCCACAGGGGACCATGGACCTGAGGCACCAGCAGCTGTGGAGACCGCAGTGTGTGCTTATTGTGACGGAGACATATCGTCAAGGCCTTAAGCTCAGGAGGGCTTAAGTTCACAGATAGTTTCCAAAGCAAAATGTGGTTAAAGATAAACTTCCTCGTAGTGACCCCTGTCCCTGTCCTAATGCGTCAGGTTTAGGTTGTGCAGCAGACTTTAGAAAGGAACGGGGAAAATCTTGAGGCACCCTTGAAGCAGTCAGCAAAAGTGCGTGCTGTGAGCAAGTTATTCTAACGTGGTTTGCGATGTGGTGGTTAGAAAGAAGGCGATTTTAGCAGGGCTTAGATTGCGTGCGTGCAGGAAGGGAGAACGTGAGGTTCAAACAGCACTGTTCTCAGATGGGAAAGAGGTGCTCACACGGGCACCGCGTGACTTGGTGTTTGCTTCTGATCTTGCTGAATCTGACTGGGGAGGAGGGACTTGAGGGAGGGAAGTGGAAGTAAGCCTTGGGCATGAGCAGAAAAAGCCCCAGCCCCCAAGCAAGATGCTGGATCCCCATCCTTGAGCTATATGCTGCTCCCTCAGACTCTAAGATGGGTGTGTGCAGGCAGCCCAACCATGAGGTCAGACGGTGTTTTGCTGTGTGGCCTAACTGGGGCAGATGCTTTCTGATAGAGGAGAACCAGAGACAGATCAGCTTTATAAATGTAACTGTGCCTGTTGTGGTTTGAATTTTAGGTGCTCTTCGGGTTTTTCAGTTCTGCTTTTCTCATTTTCTTTAGGAAAAGCCAAACTTCTACAGGGCTCAAGTAGGAATGGATTAATGTATCCAGTTTATTGATGCTCAGGGCTAGAACATCAGCAATAGTCTCCTCTGGTAGATGAACACCTGTTCAAACCAAATGGTAAGTGGCTAATCAATTTTTGGCATTTAGTGTGTTCATATTTGTGAACACAGCCATAGCTGGTGCCTGTTGCTGAAAGGGGTGCCAGCTTTCCCATTTCTCTTCTCTTGAAAGAGGACAGCTGTCTTCACTGTTATGTATTTCACAGGAAGTTTTCAACAAGTACCTGCAGTTATTCTCCTGAATGAACATATAAGGCAGGAACCTTCAAAGGTTTGTTTAGGATGAGGGGTAGGGAGATTTTTTTCTTCTCCTCTAAACTTGTGCCAAGTAGAAAGATCCAGAGGAATTACGTGTTGAATGTAGTCCATTATTTTGAAAACCCCATCCCAGTTAGCAGCCTTATTTCCTGGAAGGGATGATCCTGCAGACAATTAATTCCATTAAAGCTGATAGACCAATGGAATTTATGGCACTTTATAACCATTAGACCTCCTTGTTAGACATGTCAACACAGAGACCAGGGAAAATTTTCCAAAGCATAGTTGTCAGTAAATAATGCTGCAGGAAGAAAGACATTTGAAATGTGGGAAGGCACTAAAAGCCTACACCCTGAGTCAAGGTCAATGCAAGAACTACACTGCAGAGTGCAGATACCTCAGATAGCTCAGCCTGAGGAACTGCTGTGGGTAGCAGCCTGGCAAAAACCACGCAAAGCTCATTTCTGCACTGCAGTGGTCATCATGTTCACTTCCTACATGAGAGTGTGCAGAAGCAAAACTCTTCACAGGCTTATTCACCCTCCTGAAAATCAAAGCCCATTAGCATCATGTTTTCTCTCTTTTCCTTTCTAATAATAGAGTTGAAGCTCTAGCATCCTAAGGATATAGGAAATACAAATATGGTAGGGAAAAGTAATATCTTATTAGATCAACTGATATGCTTAGAAAAAAACCTGCTACATGGAAGTTTATTCTGGCTGCTAGTTAGAAATGAGAAAACAAACTATTTTTTCCAGCTGGGTCAATAGCTCTAGTAAAACATACTACCTGCCTAGGATGGCTGCATATGAGGAAGAATAATTAGTTATCTCTAATAAAAGGAATAATAATTAGTCATTTTGTGTTGTGATATTCATTAGACCGTACAGAGAAACAGAGACAAATGCATTTGAATAATCTCTTGTGTTACATTTTAACCACTTAAAATTCAGTGAGCAATACCCAAAGAGCTCAAGAAGAAAGAGCAGAAAGACAAGAGACAGGTGAAAGCCTAGATCCTGAACTACACGGAATGAAAAACTCTTTTCCTTCTCTGAAGCTTCAGCAAGGCTTCTTTCACCTGCTTGTTCCTCAGACTGTAAATCAGGGGGTTCAAACTTGGGCTGACAAGACTGTAGAAAAGGGAAAGAATTTTCTCCCTCCCAGACGAGTTACTACTCCTGGGCCCCATGTACATGAAGATGGCGTTTCCATAAAACAGACCCACCACGGTCAGGTGGGAGCCACAGGTGGAGAAAGTTTTGTGCCATCCTGCCACAGAGTGGACACGCAGAATGGTGGCCAGGATGTGCAGGTAGGAAATTAGGATTAAGGTTAAAGGGAAGAGGAGGAAGCACACACAAACAGCAAAGATCAGGACTTTATTGGCAGTAGTGTCAGTGCAGGCCAGCTTTAAGACAGCAAGGATTTCACAGAAGAAGTGGTCAACCTCGCAGGGGCCACAGAAAGGCAGGTGTAAAGCCAGAGACGCTTGCAGTGTGCCAAATAAGAACCCAAAAGCCCATGAAACTGCAGCAAGGGTGAGGCACACCCTCCAGCTCATGATAAGGGCATAGCGGAGTGGATGGCAGATTGCCACATAGCGATCATAAGACATCACGGCCAGCAGCACGCACTCTGTAAGTGCAAAAATTAAATAAAGATGTATCTGTGTCCCACACCCAGCAAAGGAGATGGTTCTGCCTTGTCCAAGGAGGTTCCTCAGCATATGGGGGACATTGTTGGAGGCGTAGCAGATGTCCACGATAGAGAGGTGGCAGAGGAAGAAGTACATGGGGCTGTGGAGGCGGTAGTCCAGGCAGATAAGCACAAAGACAAGTGCGTTTCCCATCAGAGTGGCAGAGTAGAGGACAGAGAAAATGGCAAAGAGGCAGAACTGCAGGGCTGGGTTGCTGGAGAACCCCAGGAGGATGAATTCTGTGACAGACGTTTCATTCTGCATGCTGTGCTGGAGGTGAGACAGCACACACTGTGGCCACAGGGATCTGGAAGGGAAGGAGCAAGGAAAAGGAAAGAAAATTGGAAGTTTTCTTAAGAATGTTGCATCCTTTACTCTTTACCCTGCAGCTCCCTTCTACCTGTTTTTCCCTCTGACTCCAGTGGAAGGTGCATACTGCTCTTACTATGCTGAGCAATGTAGATCTGAATTACAAGCTCTAATCTCTGCACAAACTTTGAGCAGTTTTGAGCAATCTTGCACAACTTTACTGCCTAGCTTGCCCTTGATGTCTTTCTTTTTCTGAGTTGGGTTTTTTTTTGGGCGGTGGGGTTTCACTGTTGGAGAAAATAACAGCTCTCTATCATGATGAAGATTGCAGGTGTCGATTAAGGTAAAGTCAGAACATCTTGAAAGCAGCTATTTTAAATTAAGTCCATATTAAAATGAATGCACAGTTCACAGAATAATCCCACTTTTACTATTAAGCCAACTAGCATTTCTAATCCATTGCTGTGTCCTCTTTACCTTAGAGAAATTCATACTGAATCCTGCAGTTGCTTGATCCATTATTCTCCATCTAACTTCACTTCAGATTGCTGTACAAACTGAGAGCTACACTTGGAGGCACAGCAGTTAATTATTGCTAAAAGAATGTTACTAACATTTATACACAAGAGTTTCCTTACCTGTAACATCTGGACAAATGTGATGTTTTCAGCTCTGTGTTTTTGATTAGGGAAACCTTATTAGAAAGTTCTGTGTACTTTCTCAGAAAACAGGTGAAACAAAGAGCTGTTCCACTCTGTTCAGCTCCTTACATTCATTTGTTTTTAAAGCCAAAGTTTTCTGTGTAATGCGTCTGAAGGGACACTGTTTTGATTGCCAGAAGGCAGTACAAAAATTAATCTCAAGTATAAATCCCCAGAGTTCCATACCTGAACTCTGGGGATCCTTCCAGAAAGTAAACACCACTTTATTGTGAAATGGACATGGCATTGTACTCACATGGCATTGTACTTACTGGCCCTTTCATTCATATGGGTTTCTTTACTGTTAAACACAGTCTCCTCCATCACTTTCCCCTTTATGCCTTCGCTGCCTCCCAGAATTTCCCTGCCTCCAACAGCATACAGAGCTTTTTGTTTCTGAGAAACTAGCATAATATAAATCCTACTGTAAGGAGTTGCCAAATCCAGTATCTTGATGCAGTGCAACACTGCTGCAGCTCCATGTCCCCATGTTCAACCAAGAAGTGAGGCTGAGCATGTGTTTTCCAACTGGCACACATACACATGCATACATGTATACATGGCCTGTCACATAGATCCACACCAATTGAAACCAAAGCACTCACACAAACACAAAGAGCACAAACAGCCTTGATCCTGTCCCCTCTCAGGCTACTCAGGATGAAAGACACTCGGTGGAAAACACATACATATGCACATACAGAAGAAGGGAATATGGGTCGCATCAGTAGCTGGCCTTAGACAGTTAAACTTATCCAGTACTTGGCCACAGGATCCCATGATCTCCTAGCTGCCTCAGGTACAAAAACACACATGCAAAAGGCTTTCTTCAGTAGCTGTTCCAGACCTACAACCTTATAAGATCTCCTGGTCTCTCCCATAGCTGGCTTGGGCCTCCCAGTCCACCCGGTAGCCAACTTCAGACCCTCTGGTCTCTTCAGTGTCTGTCCCAGACCTATGGCCACTCCAGGCCCTGGGTCCCAAGACCCTTCTTCTACTTGCTAACTAGTCGATCTTAAATGCTTACCAGCAGTTGCACACACTGACGTACACACCCTCACAATAAGCACACACTGCGGTCTCCACAGCTGCTGGTGCCTCAGGTCCATGGTCCCCTGTGGCCCAGGGTCCCTTTCCAGTTGCTGGCACTTAGACCTTACACACAAAGTAGAGACCTCCTCACTCAGGAAAACAGAAATGGAGTTTAATAAGAAGACGGGACAAATTGTGGTGATATCATGGGCAAATCAGAATAAACAACAACCTGTGGTGTATCTGGATTCTGGGTTTTATTTAACAACCAACAAGACTAGCCCCTACTTGATTATTTCTCTCTCTCACACACACACATGCACAAACGCACTCACACGTGTGAGCTGATGAGGTTCAGCACATACACAGTGCTACAACGCAGAGACTGCAACTTCCCTTCCCAGCAGGGGCATTCCTGCCAGTCCGGGAAGGTCAGGCAGAAAGCCACGTTGGTTCCTGCTGTGCAGCTGCTCGCCGTTACCAGTTTCGGAGGCTGCTGTTCAAGGTCCCTGGGCATCCCCTGGCATTTGTCTCCGCACAGCTCTCTGCTCTCCAAGATCTTCCCCCGCTTCCAGAGTATTTCCTCCAGCCAGGATCTTCACCTTTTTCTTTCAGGGTCCCCTTCTTCTTTTCAAGATCCCTTCTTCTCTTTGGCACCACCTCTTCTTTCTGGAACGCCACGCCCCCAGTTTTCCCAATCTAAATAGTCTTTGTGAGCAGTACAATGCCTCACCAGCCTCCTAACTGATGGTTCTGTCTCCTAGCTCTTTATTAATTGTAGGATTCAGGACACACCACTTTTGCTTTTTCCAGGTGTTACCAAAATTTACAACCAGCCCATACCGGTTGCAGTTTGCAAGTAGCGGGCTTCTACTTGAGAGTTCGGAAGTCAGTTTCAGACATTCACACACACAGACCTTGCCATTCTGAGATCCAGAAAGAGCCCTGCACTGTCTCCCTCTCTGACCTCATCCCTCTCCCCAGTGCAGAACACGTGTGACTGGACCTGATCCTGCACCCACTCCGTTCAGGAGCTTCTGCTGGACTGCAGTCCCTCGAGAGTAGAGCAATGCTGCACAATAGTTTCTGACAGGAAGCTAAAGCCTAAAAGCACAGCAGGAATTTTAGGACTGCAACACTGTGGTCTGGTGCTTCGTCAGCCTTCTGGATAAAACAAACTGTCATTCACAGACATGCCAATGCACATCAAACGATTATCTTCATATCAGGAAATCTCAGCTGGTGGCGGGGGGGGGGGGGGGGGGTGTGTTACCGAATCTCATCATCCTGTTCCGTATCAAATCGCATTTTTGACTGCAGCTTTGCGTGTTGCGAATGGCACGCTACTAAGTCCTAAACCTGTCACTCCTGGGCACACTACACGTGTGGAACTTTACATCTGGTCTGTCCATACTTTTTCTCATGGCAGTGATTTTAACCCCTTGCATACCTGGTTGCAGGGCTGGAGCCCAAGTCCTGTTTCCACTAAGTTCATAGGAAACATTTGTTTTCACTTCCAGCCTCTTAGAAATACTTCATCCACTTATTATTCTGCTTGGGGTACTATAGGAGATTTAGTTTGTCTGTCGTCTTTTGCCATTCCCCATTTGCCATATGATCACCTCGGTTCAGAACAAACTTCTCAGTTGTCTCTCTTGGTGCCTTCCCGCTTTGTGCCACTAAAGCCTGTGGAATACCCCCCCCAGTTGTAGGAGCGCTGAAGTAATGCATATCCTTATATTTCTTGCTATCGGGTTATACTAACCCAGCGAACAATGCTGGATATTTTATGCTGATTTTTTTTTTTTTTTCCATTTCAGTCCATTCAGTTTTGGAATCTGGAAAGTCAGCATCTGGAAAACAAGGAAAATGTAGTTTGCTAAAAAGTTAACCAAGAAGTTACAGATGAAGCCAGGTCTAAGCTTACAGGGAGGGTCGAGATTATGAACTATCAAACAAATCTAAATTACAAGGTCTGAGAGACGGCATTTCCTTGTATTCTGAACTCTCCAATGACACTGCTGACGGAGTTAACTCACGGGTTTCCATTTTATGTCATAACGGCATATTGCGTTTGGTTGACTCATTGATTTCCTGGCCCAGAAGTCTGCCTTGTGACTCGCAACTCCAATTGCGCTAACAAGAATTTACCGTGTTAAGGTACTTTGCTATTTACAAATAATTCCAAAGAATTGTTAATGTATTCTTGAAAAATATGCATTTATTTGAGTTTGTGCGTTAGACTGTGTGGAAGGAATCTTCCCTGGCCCCCACCTGAAAATGAAACAGTCTTCCAGCCATAATATTAAAAAAGACACTTTTGATAATTTTGAACAAAACCTCCCCTCTGTTAGGGAGAAGAGCTTTGATTTGTTTTCTTCAATTTATGAATTAAAACTGTGAAGTTCACAGTGTTTTATTATGTCCCATTGATGATACTGTTACCAATTAGTCCTAGGTTTTGATTTACCACAAAGACTATGTCCCAGAGGTCTCACAGGACGTATAAAGGCGTGACTTGTTTGAATTGCAGGTATTCAGAAAACTTGTTCTATACCCTGCATTTCTAACAGCTAGTTTTTCTCCTAGTAGGAATGGAGTTACGATGCCTATCCCCCTTTTTTTCCAGTCCTTGTCAGGGAGACAGGAAAGACTGCTACTGACATCTCAGGCAAGAAATTAATGGTGAGGCTGAGCAAAAGTTGCATCACTCTGTGACTTTAGAGTTGTCATCAAAGGTGTGTTTCTTTAGGTAAGAACTTCCAGCAGCTTCTGCAAGTCGGCATTCGGTTTCTGATGTTACACATGTAAGTAAGCTGAACTGTAGGGTCCTGAGAACTACCAAGTTCCCAGCGATTTCTAGAGCAGTGCGACTAGTGTCAGTGATGAAGGATTTAGCCCTGTTTCTCTCTTTCACAGCACTATTGGTGTGAAAGAAACAGTTCCCTGGTTTTGCCTTTCCTCATATTTCACTCTGCGTTGTGGTGAAGCTGTTCGTTATAGCTAGGTTTTACTTAAAACATTAGAATGTATTTAAATGGGTTAATATACGGCACTAATGGCACTAATGCTGAAACTGAATCAATCAGCAGTTTGTTTTATCTGACATTACGTGCTGTTGAATATTGAATTATAGAAAGAAATGGCTTGCTGGTTTTTAGTTTGCAGTGCTAGATGAACAGTGAAGACTTTGTCCAAGCATAAAACCGTCTTTTCCTTCCCCTGTATTTAAACTGTCTGGTTTTGAATACTGTTGCACTTCTAGACCCTCTAGTCCCAGAATACCAGATTTTATTATGCAGTGAGATAAAAACCCCTGGGATTTCAGCCTCAAAAAAGCCTGAAGTGATTTTTGCCCTGTTAGACTAAGCTGCTACTCTGACTTCGGAGTAAGACACCGAACTTGGTTTTCTTACCCTTTTACTTCCTACTGAAGGAACAGCAAAGAAATGTTTCGTAATACTACACTGAATAATATTCCTAAACTGAAAGGAGAGTGTGCAAAGAAGCAGTGAACTTAAAAGGAAACACAGTTCTCTGGCTTACTGTTGTTACTGCTTCGCTGTAGGAATACTGTCCACGTGTGTCAGAGGACTACTCCCCACTGTTATACCATGCTTTGGGAATTACAAAGGGAAAGTGGTTTTGTTACTTTTCTCACTATTCATGTCAGATTTCTTTTTGACAGTGACCTCTTTCTAGATCAGAAACTTTACAATGAATGAAACCAAAGTGACGGAGTTTGTCTTGATTGGATTTTCAGATCTTCCAGCTCTTCAGATTCCATTATTTGTGCTTTTTTTCCTGACTTACGTGGTCACCCTCACTGGAAGTGTCCTGCTAATGACAATTATCAGGCTTCACTGTCACCTTCACATCCCCATGTATTTCTTCCTTTCCACTCTCTCTTTTTCAGAAACTTGCTATATATTTGCTGTCATTCCCAAGATGCTGGTAAATCTACTAACAGAAGAAAAGTCCATTTCTTGCACTGGATGTGCTGTTCAGATGCTTTTCTTCAGTGGAGGCACTAACTGTATGCTTCTAACAGCAATGGGGTATGACCGATGTGTGGCTATATGTAAACCTTTACATTACAACGTCCTCATGAATGACAGAGTCTGTAGCCAGCTAGTGGCCTTTGCAACGGTCACAGGCTTTACCTTGTCCCTGATAGATACCTACTTTATATTCACATTGCCTTTCTGTGGAGAGAAGGAAATCAATCACTGCTTCTGTGACATGGCTCCTGTCATTCAGGCAGCTTGCACAGAAAATAATGGAATTGAGATAGTAATTTTTATTTTTTGCATCGTGGTTGTGTTTGGCTCGTTCTTGCTGATTCTCCTCTCGTACGTTTTGATCTTCAACGCCATCCTCAAGATCCCTTCTACTGAGGGGAAACAGAAAGCCTTTTCCACTTGTGCCTCCCATCTCACTGTGGTTGTTGTGCACTTTGGGTGCGCCTCCATCATCTATTTAAGGCCCAAATCCGCCTGTTCCCTAGAGGGGGACACTCTGATTTCTGTCACTTACTTACACCGTGGTGACTCCCTTGCTGTGGTTTATAGCCTGAGGAACAAGGATGTGCGCTTGGCCCTTCGGAAAGGCCTGGGAAGAAAATCGTGCACATGGATGAGGTGAAGGGAGCTCCTTGAAGTTCTGGTGTGAATGGGCTCTCCCCTTAGGCAGATGGCTTTTTTTGTACCTTGGCACTGAAAAAGCAGGGTACGATTCAATTTGGAATAACGCTGGATGTCAACCTGGATAATCCTATGATAATCCATAATAGGAGAAACTGCATTACTAAAAGCTGACCTGCAGCCACCACTCGCTGCCAGCTACGTTGCTTCTGGTTTTGAGCTGGTAAGGGAGATGAAAACACCATCGTGAGGTACTGAAGAGTAAAGGATTAGCATGGTACCTACACCATTTGGATAACCGGGTCGGTAAGAGAGCTTCGCTGCCTTTGTTATCCGTTCTCATGCCCACGTTGGCTTTCCGTTCAGAGCCAGAGGTAATTCCTGCACACACAGACTCATAGACGTTAGTTAGACTGGAAGGGACCTCTGGGGGGCACCTGGCCCAGCATCCCATTTCGGAAGCAGGGTACCTCCTGACAAATGCTCCTTTGCACGACTGTGTCATTCTTGCCAGGCCCTGAGATCATCAATGTGGTCCTGAAGAACATTTTTCTGTTCCTCATTTCATACCACCCTGTGGAGGGAAGAACGGTCTTGTCCTTATGACCCGGGTGGGTGTAGAGCCCTTCAGTGAAGCAGGAGTCTCCTTCAGCCCAGCTGATGATGGCCTCTCCTCAGGGAACAAAGCTCCCGGACTTTCACCAGACCTATGGCACAGCATGCCCCGGGGCCCTCGAGTTGGTGGCCGTTAGCTCCATGTCCATTTATGCTCCATTCAAACTGAGACTGTCGGAGAACATAGCTGGGCTTGTGACTCTTCTCCTCTTGGCCACTTGGTGGGAGACCGAGGAATGCCTGGTTCATCTGGAGTGTACCAGTTCTCTGAACACAGGGAAACAGACTGGCTCTCTTACACCCTTCCACTCTGTGTCTGTTAGTTGCAGTCAATAAACCTGAAGCACGGCCAGAGAAAAGGACAACAGCGACTGTGACTTGGTCTTGCTATAGTGACTTGCGCCCATTGTCTTGGTGGGAGAGAGAGAAAGCTGTTGTTAAGTCCAGCCGGGGAGCTGATCTGTCTCTGGTTCTCCTCTATCAGAAAGCATCTGCCCCAGTTAGGCCACACAGCAAAACACCGTCTGACCTCATGGTTGGGCTGCCTGCACACACCCATCTTAGAGTCTGAGGGAGCAGCATATAGCTCAAGGATGGGGATCCAGCATCTTGCTTGGGGGCTGGGGCTTTTTCTGCTCATGCCCAAGGCTTACTTCCACTTCCCTCCCTCAAGTCCCTCCTCCCCAGTCAGATTCAGCAAGATCAGAAGCAAACACCAAGTCACGCGGTGCCCGTGTGAGCACCTCTTTCCCATCTGAGAACAGTGCTGTTTGAACCTCACGTTCTCCCTTCCTGCACGCACGCAATCTAAGCCCTGCTAAAATCGCCTTCTTTCTAACCACCACATCGCAAACCACGTTAGAATAACTTGCTCACAGCACGCACTTTTGCTGACTGCTTCAAGGGTGCCTCAAGATTTTCCCCGTTCCTTTCTAAAGTCTGCTGCACAACCTAAACCTGACGCATTAGGACAGGGACAGGGGTCACTACGAGGAAGTTTATCTTTAACCACATTTTGCTTTGGAAACTATCTGTGAACTTAAGCCCTCCTGAGCTTAAGGCCTTGACGATATGGCTCCCTCTGGCCAAAAAATGTGAGCCTGCGCTCCACCCCACTGTTATGGTCCCCTGGACTCCCTATGGCTGACCCAAGCCAAGCGCACAAGGTGTGGGTGCCTTTTTTCCCAGACCTTCCTTCAAATCACAGGGTATGATTGCCCCCACAGGCCAGGACTGCAGGAGCTTCACCTTTCTCAGTTCCACAAAGGCCCGGTCCACAAGGGCATCTAAGCATCTAAATTGCAGCTAATTTTTGGTATGCTGTGCAATCAGGTGCTTTTTGCCCCTCTCCACTTCCCCACAGTCAATTGCAGTTTTCTCAGCAGCCATCTCAGTTTGTTTTGGTCCTTGGGGGCCAGCCTCTGGGGTTTGGGGTTTGAGGAGGGATTTCACAGCGAGTATGCGATAGGAGTCACTTCATCCCTAAGACGGCAAGGGAAGCACAGCCGAAGAGCAGCACAGGGAAGGGAGGAGCAGGTGAAAACGGCTCTTCCAGGGAGCAGCTGTAGATGGAGAGGTGGATGGAAGCACGCATGAGGAAACGGCTGAGAAGGGAACTGAACTTGAGCTAAGTAAAGGGTGAAATCCCAACTTTTATCTGACAGCGACTGGGCAACAAATGCTACAGCAGCGGCAGCAGTGGCTGTGCCTGACCTGCCATGCAGGCAATACGCTGCCAGAGCCTGAACCGAGCACGTGGGTCACGCAGCCCTGCTCAGCACTTTGGGTAACAGAGCCTGAGGGCCGAGGCTCTGCCTGTCCAAATGGCACAGGGGAGGGTCCCATGGTGCCGGGAGAGGAGCCACGCGAGGCGTCATTAAGGTGTCAGCGTTTCAACGATAACAAGTCTGACGGGGCATCTGCAAGTGGCACGGGTGATTCCCAGTGCCGTTGTTGTGCCGCGACACAGGCCACAGTGGGGGTTGTTAAAAGTTAAGATTTCTTGTTTTGCAAAGCATTTTCATGTCTGCTTGAACACAGGCACATCAGGCGTAGTGGGGGAAGAAGGTTCCAGGCCTTAGCGGTGATTCCCACCTGCCTGCCTACCCTGGGGCACTCATCAGTCTCGTACCGCGCACAGGGGGAACACACCTCATGACTTGCCTTGCCCGCTCTTGCGTCCATAATAAATATCACCCTTCCCATGTTCGCAGGCACGTGCACAAATCCACCCACACGTTTATTTTAACAGCAGCTTGTCGGGAATAAAAGCTCAGCTCGTGCTGGTGTTACGGTGAATCCAAAACTTTGTTACTGTGGTTGGGATTGCTGAACGGTGATCAGCATGAAGAAACAAGGGTCACCCTTTCAGAAAGACCAAAACTGCCCCATTTCATTTCTTTGTGCGTGAAAGGTGTAACACAGAGGGCTCTTCCTGGTCACTGCCTCTAGCTCTTCCTCTGTCTTGCCCCAGAAAATAAGGGACTTTGTCCTCTCACACTTTCCCATGTTGGCTGTGATAATTCTCTCTATAGCTCCAGGATCCCTTTTCATCCAAAACATTGACTCTGCAGCCCTGTGCTGACCCCTTTCCCTCTCTGCACTCATTTCCTTTCTTCCTTTGCATCCGTTTTCTCTCCATTCCTGTGCCTCGAAGGCTCTGACGCGCCCCCTCTGAGTCCCTCTGCTCTGCCAAAGCTTGACTGTGACCACATCCCCCGTTCGCTGGCCAGTCCCACTGATAAGGTTTCTCCCGCAGTGCCCTGCGCAGTGGAAGCAACCGCTCTCGTTTGGAGTCGCCTGCTTCCTCCCGTCACCCCTAAGATTGAGAAAGAGTGCTGTTCTTCTCACGTCACGCAGAATGGGGACAAATTGCGGAGAGGACGGGAAGCCGCTGAGCCAACAGGACCATTAGCAGAGAGGCTGTAAGCAGTGACAAGGCCTGGACTTTGAAAGTTTCAGAGGCAGCATCCGTTCTCCCCTCCTCCACTCCAGTCTTGCCCCACAGCTAGAAAATCCCTTGCGATTAAACAAACGCAGAACATGGCTATAAAGAAAAGGAGAAAGCAAATCCTTGTTGGAAATAAGTGGCTGGAGAGATCCTCACCCTTGAAGAGTCTGAAAATTCCTTTCATAAACAGGAAATCTAGTGCAGATATTTAACACACCTCAAACTTAAGGGTCAAACTTAAGGATATGCTCTCCCGTACGCCTTTCTCGTACCGGGTTATCTTGCACCACACACCTCAACACTAGGAAAGGAGAGAGCCACAACACGGGTTATCCGTGGCTTATTTTCAGATTTCCAGGTGTGGGGTGCCTTTTTTAACCTTTGATTGCCTCTATATACCGAAAAAAATTTAAATCTCCTAGTATTGCAGTAGTATCGACTTTGTATTTGACTCCTAGTATTGACTTTGTTGCATTTGGAGCACTGATTATTAGTCAGGAACACCTGTGGATTTTATAAATTCCCCATAGTATTGGTAGTTATATCAGTATCATTTACATCAGCAACAACAAGTGTGTGGTACCACTGAGATGATTTCCCAGGTATCTTAGAGGTGTGTTTATGTGCTACCTGTTGTCTCTGAGGCTTGAAGACAATGGGAGATGGATGTGTCTCCCCTTGTCTCCACTGGAAACCACTTCTGGAACGTGTCAGTAGAGCAAGACTGAAGGAGAGCGTGTTTCAATCGCTCCTTGAGCCAAAGCGCTTCATGCCCCGAGTTTCTATAAAGTCCCGCAACGAGCTGGGTCACCTGTTTGTAGCAGTTTGGAGTGGAATGCATTTGCCTATGGAAACCAGGCAACACACTTCCCTGCGGCACGTGCGCCCTTCCTTTCTCTTCCCTCTCCTCCCATGGAGTTCCAGAGAACGCCAGCTTCAGCCTAGGATACATACTTAACATCCAGAAGACCTTGCAGTGTGGAAATAAATAGGGAAAGTGGGGGAAAATGAATACCAGTCACTGTCAGAAAGTGGCTTTTCCTGACTTCCAAGGGTCCCGAGTGGGGATACGCCCGATGGGAAGATCCCACAGGAGGGCCTGTCCTTGCGTGCCTCACCTGCAAGAAAGGCGGGCAGTGTGCTCAGGCTGCATCCAGAACCTGAGGGCCCTGCGAGAGCCATGGAAAGAACGGTGTGGAAGACACCGCCCGCCCATCGGGCTCTGCATGGGCAGGCAGCTGTGGGAATTGGGGTGATGGCTGTGATGAGCCCAAGCGCTTTCCTGCCCTCCCCACCCAGGAAGGGCAAACGCGGCTGGACTGCGGGGCACTTGCTGTCTCTCCCATATTCCCCCTTGGGATGGTGCAAGAGGAACCTCCAGGGCCCTTTGCTCTTCCAGAAACGTTCACCCTCACCACCCCTCACAGCCTGCGCCCATCCTTTGCAGGCGGCAGATCCCTTCTTCCCCTCTCAGCTGCTTTCAGACCAAGTGCAAACCTGAGCTGGAGGCAGGTGCTGCCCATCAGGGCCAGTTGCCCTCCAGGCAGGTTCCTGCCCTCTTCCTCAGCAAGGGCTGCTCCACAGCCTCCCTTTGCAGAGCTTTCTGTCTGCGTCCAGCTGCGTGCCCTTGTCCAGCCAGGAGACGCTAGTCCAACACACAGCACAAAAGGCCCCGTGTCCCGCATGGCATTGCAAAAGCTTTTATTGTACCCTTAGAACATAGTGCCTTGCACGTGTAGCAGTCCTTGCCTTGCCTTGCCTTGCTGGTGTGGGGCAAGAGCTTCTACCTTCTTCTCACTTGGCAGCAGCAGTGGTACGGGCAGGTGCAGCCCTTGGCGTGGGGCCTCTCTTCTTACTCTTGCCCATCTTCTTTTTGGAGGGTGAGGCCACGCGCTGGCTTTGGGGGACAGCCCTCCCGCGGCGCCTGGGCACGCCGCCTCGCAGGAGCTGCTTGAGCACAGAGCTCTTTTGCACCGCCATCTGCAAGTGCGATGGAGAAATGCGCTTCTGCTTGCTCTTCTTGGAAATCTTGCCAGCCATGTCCATGGTCTTGTGCGTCACCCACTGCAGCACCGCAGCCAGGTAGACGGGGGCCCTGGCTCCAAAGCGCTCAGCGAAGCGGCCTCTGCGCAGCTGCCTGTCCACGCGGCTCACAGGGAAGAGCAGCCCGGCCCGGGAGGACCGGGAGGAGCGGCTCTTCTTGGCCCTTCCTTCGCTGCCTCCGGAGGGGCCCCCAGAACATGTCGCTTCAGGCTCTCTCTCCTGCTCAGGCATTGTGCAGACCTCCTCTGCTCCAGACATGCTGCTCGCAGCTTGCTCCCGCAGATATCTCCACGCTGCGCCTTCCCGTGCCCTGCCCGCCTTGCCCGCCTGTCCTTGCTTTCCTTGCTGGCCCTCGCTGGTGGTGCCTGTCTCTGGGCTTGGGCTGCCTGCGCTTGTCCTTGCCGGCCTGGCCAAGTCTTGTCTGTGGCAGGGCAGCCGGGACAGACCCCGCTTTGACCGAGCCCCTCGGAAGAAGGGCTCCGGCTCAGGCCCTCTCCTGCACAGGCTCGGGCCCTTGGGTGGCAGGGACCAATAGGGAAGGACTTCCTCTGTGACCTCACCTCCTTGCTTGTGACATCATCCCCGCTGGCTCCGCTCTTTGCAGGTGAGCTCAGGGAGCAGCTCTGCCCCCCAGCTCTGCTCCTGTTTTCCATGGCGGAGGATTTCCCAGCGCTTGGCATGGGGGAGCCACTACAAGGCTCTCCTCTCCTCTCCTCTGCGTTCTCCTCCCTGGCCCTGCCCTGCGACAGGTCTCCCTTCAGTGCTTGCCTCTCCTCTCCGACCCAAACTTACATTGCCACTCTTGGGGATAAGTTCTCCTTCCCTGTGTCCTGGGATCCCAGAGCCACAGGCTGCCCAGACATGGGTCCTGTTGTGTCCTGCCCATCAAGGCCTACCACCGCACCAGTGTCATTAATAGAGACATATTAAGCAGTGACAAAGACTGGAGATTGAATGTTCCAGTGCCAGCATACATTCTCCCCTCCTCCATTCCAGTCTTGCTCCTTAGCTGGAAAAAATACCCTATATTTGTGTCAGGTGTGTGAGAGAAAAATGCAGGGACTCGCCATGCAAGTTAATTTTCATCAAGTCATTGACTTTGTGTCTGAGAATTTGCATTTATATGAGACAAATTTTCAAAGACCTGTGATGAAGGATGTTTAAAACCAAACCTTTGGGTAAAGGAAACAATGCCTTATCTTCCCATAAGATATCAGCCTTGGTTTTGGTCTTATTTCCTTAGATTTTCATGTAAGCTTCCTCATTTTTATCTTTGTATGTAGGCCTTCATGTCACAAGGTTATTAGGTACATCACTTAAACTCCTCTGGAGTCTTAGTTGGGCAGCAAGTAAGTAAGAACCTACGATAATTTATTATTACTATTATTACTCTTACAGTTATTGTCATGTGAAGGACTGTTTGAAAGTGTGAAATGTTTTCAGTCCTTGTAACATTTCAAGGTATAATGGTGTATATGGGAAAAGATCAGCTTTTCTAATGGATTAAGCTGTGATACTATTATTTCATTCCTTTGTCTTATGATTGTTCTTTGCAGCAGAACATTTTTCCATAAATGAGAAAAGGAAATCAAACCCTCAAAACAGAATTAATCCTGCTCGAACTTTCCAGTTTTCTGGATGTGCAGCTTGTGCTTATCCTAGTGTTTTCCATCATATACCTACTTACAATTGACAAAAATATCACCATTATGGTGATTATAAGGATTGACTGTACTCTCCCATTTATTTCTTTCTCTCTGTTCCTTCATTTTCATAGATCTGTTATTAATGAGTCATTGTCCCTACTGTGTTGGCAAATTTCTTAAAAGAAATCAAGACCATTTCATTTATTGCTTGTCTTATGCAGACATTTTTCTTCATTGGTTCTTCATGGTCAGTTTGTTTCCTTCTAGTAGCAATGGGTTATGATTACTGCTTTGCAATATATAAGCCTTCAAACTCATCCTCATGAACCCCAAAGCCTATACTCACCTGGTGGCCTTTTCAGCACTAATTGGGTTTGCGCTGTCCCTAAGTGAGACATCTTCCGTATTTAACTTAAGTTTCCATGGCCATAAGATTAATCTCTTCTTTTGTGACATGGCACTTGTGATTATATGGCTTACATGGACAGCAAAGGAACTGAATTTTTCTTGTTTGGTCTTAGCATGTTGGTTATATTTGCCTCATTCCTATTGATGCTGCTTTCCTATGGCTTCATCATTGTTGTGGTTTAACCCTAGCCAGTAACTAAGCAACCACACAGCCGCTCGCTCACTCCATCCCACTGGTGGGATGGGGGAGAGTATCAGAAGAGTAAAAGTGAGAAAACTTGTGGGTTGAGATAAGAACAGTTTAATAATTGAAATAAAATAAAGTAAAGTAGTAGTGGTGGTGGTGGTAGTAGTAGTAGTAGTAGTAGTAGTAGCAGTAGTAATGGTAATGGTAATGGTAATAGTAATAGTAATAGTAATAGTAATAGTAATAGTAATAGTAATAGTAATAGCAACAGTAATAATATACAAAGCAAGTGATGCAGGAGGCAATTGCTCACCACCTGCCAACCGATGCCCAGCCAGTCCCCGAGCAGCGGTCCCCCCCTCCTGGCCAATTCCCCCCAGCTTGTATACTGAGCATGACGTCATATGGTATGGAGTAGCCCTTTGGCCAGTCTGGGTCAGCTGTCCTGGCTGTGCCCCCTCCCAGCTTCTTGTGCACCTGGCAGAGCATGGGAAGCTGAAAAGTCCTTGACTGGTGTAAGCACTACTTAGCAACAACTAAAACATCCATGTGTTATCAACATTATTCTCATACTAAAAGCAAAACACAGCACTATACCAGCTCCTAGGAAGAAAATTAATTCTATCCCAGATGAAACCAGGACAATCATAAAGAAAATGCCCTCTACTGAAGAGAAACAAAAAGCTTTTCCTAAGTGCTTTTCTCATCTTGTTGTGGTTGCTGCGCACTTTGAATGTGTTTCCATGATATATTTGAGGCCCAAATACAGATCTATCTTGGATGAAGACACTTTTCTTTCTGTTACTTATGCTGTAATGACTTCCTTGTTAAACTCTGTAGATTATAACCTGAACAAACAAGAACATGCAGCTGGCCCTTAGGAAGACCCTTGGTAGAAAATAGTTTACTGAGAGCACATTCAGGGCTCAGTTAGAAAGCTAGTTTAATCCCTTGAGAACTCCTCACCCAATCCAGCAGCTGACAGCTTCATGGAAAGAAAAGGCTGTGATATCAGCTGCATCATGGGGGAATCTTGCCTATTCAGTGTGTTCTGTGAATTAAGTGCTCCTCGGGAATCATTCTCATGCAAGAAAACCTTCAGTGAACAGAGGCTGGTAGAAACATGACTTCAGAAACCTATACAGGACAGCAGCATTTGCAACTCTCCTTCCTAGGCATCTGCTTGAACACACTCTTAGTTTTCTTTCCACTGGGCCATTTTTGTCCCATCTAGAATGTAGTCTTTCTAGGCTGTCCACCTCCTTATGGTTGTTTTTAGGAAGTGATTAGGAGAATGCTGATACCATCAGGCCTGCAACAGGCATCAGTATGGTGATACCAGTATGCTTTATCCGTCTGTCTCAGATGTTCCCCTGCTAACCACTGAAAGCATCCTGCTCTCCCCAAATCTTGACTGAAGAAGTTGTTTTCACATGTGTTCTATGGTCAGAACAACATGTTTGCTTTATGGTCCTGATTAGGTTGTGGTAATCAAAGGCAGGGATGCCCAGCAGGTACTCTTGGACAGCCCAAATCATTATCTGCATACTTTATTATCCCATTCCTTGTCCCTCGCATTCTCCACCCCAATCTTCTCCCCTACAAACAACCTGCCTGCTTTTGCTACTACATCTGTTACCTAATTTGAGATTTATGATACTGTTACCTAGGCAATTTTGGCCCTATATTGTATCACTCATATAACCTAACTATGGTTGGCCTTGAAAAATTCTTGCCACCAATACCTCCCTCCAATTATCTGCGAAGTGCAATGATTTCTCACATAAACTGCCCCTTAACCACCTGAGAAATCCAGCCATTCTTCACGGTGCTGTCTGTAACTTTTGTCAACCTCTCGCACTGTTACTTGCCATGTTGGACAATTTCTCATGCCATGGCCAGTAGTTTTCTATGCCTTAGTTGGTTAGTTTAACCTGAGGGCAGGGCATAGTCAGAAGCCTACATGTGCCTGCAGCCTTAGCAGTTGCCATGGGGGTATTTCAAACACAAATGCAGCCCCAAAGAACCACTCTTAGAAGAGGGAGCACAGCTCCTGGGCTGAGAGTTCACCACGTCTGCAACCTGAGGAGGCAGCAGAAGGAAGGGTTTCTTAGCCTCCTCCCAAACTAATGTCACAGACTTCTTCCTGATTTCTTCCTGAAAACTGGATTTCCCTGTTTCTCCATTGCACAAATTCTTCTGGCTTTGGTGTTCTCCTTCATGTGCTTGTCTGCTCTCGCTGGCAATATCTGTATAGTGGTGATAATAAGGGTTGATTGTTCTCTCCATTTCTCCATGTACTTCCTTTCTACTCTCTCCTTCTCAGAGACATAGTATACCTTTGTTGTTGTCCCCAGTATGGTAGTAAATTTGGTAAGAAAGCAAAAGGTCCTTTCCTTCATGGGACATGCTATCCAGATGTGGTTTTTTCCTTGGCTTTTGATGCATCAATTGCCTGCTCCTAGCAACAATGAAATATGATTGCTATGCCTCAGTCTGCAGACCCTTGCAATTACCATGTCATCATAAGCCGCATGTTCTGCCTGCTGCTGGCACCTTTTTCAGCGTGGACTGGATTTCTGTTCTCAGTAACAGAGACATGCATTATTTATCTTTCTGCAAGCAGAATAAAACTATCAGCTTCCTCTATGATCTGGCACCACTTCTTAAGCTTGTGTGTGCCAGGAATTGTCTAGATGAAATGGTCATTTTTATGCAGCTGTTTTGGCTGCATTTTGCTCCTTCTGCTTGATTCTGCTCTCTTCCCTTCTAATTCTCAACACCATCCTGAAGATACCTTCCACTAAGAGAAGGTGGAAAACCTTCTCCATTTGTACATCCCACTTTACTGTGGTTATTATGCACTTTGGATGTGCCTCCATCATCTACTTGCAGCTCAAATCCAGAGTACATCCTGAATGAGGATGTTCTGATTTCCATCACCTACACAGTGTAACTCCCCTGTTGAAACCATTGGTGTACATCCTGTGGAACAAAGATGTGGAAGTAGCTCTCAGAAAAAGCTTTCTTGTGAAAAACAAATCTTTGAGGTCCATGAAATTTATCAGGGATGGAGTTGAAAAACCTGTAGAGATGGAAAACAAGTATTTCAGCTACCTGAGAGGTGTGATAAAGTCTTTTTCCTGACCAAAAGGCTTGAGACAAACAAAGGAAGAAGTTGCATGGGGACAGTAGAGAAGCAGTGTAGTCGAAATGGGCAGCACAGACCCACTACTGCTGTGTCCCCTAGGTTGAAATATAAGGCATAGCCTCCTAGAAATAGTTAATTTGTGTGATTAAAGGCTCATCCCCACAAACCCAAAGGAACAGAATTAAGCAGAAGGAACAAGGGCAGGCAGGGAAACCCCAATAACCTGAGCAGAGCCACAGGAGCACCCTGACCCGGCTCCTCCCAGGGCTGCCACAGGGCAGGGACCAGCCCCATTGTGGGGAAGTGAGACCCACCAGGTGAGTCAATGGGAGGGACTCACTTACAGACTGCCTAGGGGTATGGGACTCATTACGGGATCATGGGAAGCACATTTTGAGATTGTGTGAGACATTTTATGGGATATTTAAGGGAAGAGCCAAAGGTGGAAAGGGAGGGATCAAGGTGCTTTAGGGAGGAAGAATGATGGGAAAAGAGAGGGAAAATGGGATAAAAGGGGCTGGTCCCGTGTAAACAGGTTGCTGGTCAGTATGCTTGTCTGGCCATGCCCTGCACCTGGTCAACACAGTCTCTCCTGTCTCCTTGTTAAACTCTTTTTCCTGACTGTTTTCATGGGTGAGGGGCTCTCTATTCTGTGTGCACCTGTGCGTATGGAGGTCTGCATGCCAGCCACTGGTGAGCGGCCCCTGGGTCAAAAGGGGCCATGATTCTGAGGTACCAGCAACTGGGGACACTGGAGAGTGCACCTGTTATGTGGGTGTGGGTGTGTGCATGTCAGTGTGTAGTCACTAGCAAATATCAAGTAGGGTAAGAGGTTTGACAGCCAGGTATTGGAGTGGCTGTAAGTCTGGATTGGATACTGGAGAGGCCAGAGTGTCTGAGAGTCAGATACTGGAGGGACCAAGAGGTCCAAGCCAGCTACTGGAGAGACTGGTCAGCTACTGGCAAAGCCAGTAGATCTGGACCAGCTAATGGAGAGACCTGTTGTTTGTGTGTGTGTATGTGTGAAACCAGGAGACAAGGCGATCCAGGAGCCAGTTACTGAACAGATTAAGCATCTAAGGCCAGAGGGATCCATAGGGTGTCTGTGCATGTATGTGTGTAGGTCTGAGTACCAGCAACTGAAGTGGGACTGCAGCTTATGGGCTTTTGTCTGTCTAGGTACCAGAAACTGGGCAGACCAGGGGATCCCAGGGGCAGCTACTAATTAGACTGGCTAAGATCAGCTACTGAAGGGATCCGTATTTTCATATATATATGAAAAGATGTAAATATTATAAATATTAATATTTTACACACACACACACATCCATATATATATATTTCGACTAACCTGTTTTCCTCCTGATCAGCTGGAGAGGGGAATAGGATGAGGCCATAGGTGCTGCTTATGTTTATGTGAGTGTTGTTTTCTGTTTGTGGTAATCTGTGGCCATCTGTGCATACAGATATGTATGTATCATGTGTATGTGTGCATGTGTTCCTACTGATAATCCATGCTCAGCTTCTCCACTGCCTGGACCTGGGGACATGGAGCTGCAGCAGCCTAGCCTTTATTGGGCTGCCAGAGTCAGCAACCCCAGTGTTGAAACCACACTTGATTCTGACTTCAGCTGGTGCAAGTTGTCAGGGAGCAGCAAGGGCCAGCTGCTCTGCAAGGGACAGGGTGCTGGGAGCCAAGAGCAGTAACAGGGCTGGCAGAGGCAATGACCGTGCCAGCGAGGGCTCAGTCTTGCAGTACCCAAGCAAGGTAAGCAGGGCAGGTCCAGAGGCAGTAACTAGGTTCAGACACTGTCCAGTGATCATCAGGCAAGTCCACAGTGATGAGGCAGGTCTGAGGTCAGGCTGGGAAGGCAGTTTGTGGGTCAGTATCCTGGCTTGGATCAATGGGCCTCATGGCCAGGCTGAGATGGTGCAAAAGGCTGCCATGTAAATGAGAAGCCATATCATCTCCTGTTATCCATGTGAAAGTGATGTGCTCAGCTGGCCAGACACCCTCACCAAACTGCAGAGTAGCAAAATGTGAGGTTTCTATCAAGAGTTTGGCAGAAAACAAGGGACTTTCAAAGGTATCTACCAGTGAGGCAGATGAAGTGGGGTTCTCCTCACGGCTCTGAAGTGGTGCCTCCCTTCTCCTTTCTGTGTTCCTCAGGTCCCCCACCACTGCTTCTTGCTACTTCTGGTTTGCTCAAGGAAAGCATAAAGTCTGAAAAGGTTCTTGAGACCCTGCTTTGAGCTAACTCCAAGGTGCTCCCACTTGTGTTCCCCTTATTGTAATACCCGTATGGTAATGGCTGCCAGGGCCTGCAGCATCAACATAACATTAGAAAATCTAATTTTCTTTCAGATATGGTCTCGTATTCCCCCTTGGGATGGTGCAAGAAGGACATGAAGGTCCCTTTGCTCTTCCAGAAACATTCATCCTCACCACCCCTCACAGCCTGCGCCCATCCTTTGCAGGCGGCAGATCCCTTCTTCCCCTCTCAGCTGCTTTCAGACCAAGTGCAAACCTGAGCTGGAGGCAGGTGCTGCCCATCAGGGCCAGTTGCCCTCCAGGCAGGTTCCTGCCCTCTTCCTCAGCAAGGGCTGCTCCACAGCCTCCCTTTGCAGAGCTTTCTGTCTGCGTCCAGCTGCGTGCCCTTGTCCAGCCAGGAGACACTAGTCTAACACACAGCACAAAAGGCCCCGTGTCCTGGCCACAGCAATAAGATGTCATTGACTCGTTATAGCACTCTCTAGCCACGGTCCAGGGAGGGCTGGCAAGCTTTACTGCCCGGAGAGGAGGACATCCATCTTTGGTCTGGCAGGATGTTTCCTGCCCACAAGTCCTGTCCTGCCTTCCCTCCTCCTGCCTATCCCCCAAAGTCCAGGGAAGCTGCTTGCTACAGGGTGCAGCTGGGCTGCAACTTGCAGGAGCCCAGAGAGGACCTTCCAGCTGGCAGAACAGGCTTCAGGAGTCCAAGAGCAAAAGAAGTTTGCTTCTGCTCTGGGACTCAAGTGTTCAAATGCCAAAACACAGCCAGGGACCCTGAAAAATCCCTCTACAGACGCTTCCCTGCCAGGGCAGTGCTGGGTGTCACTATTTAAACAAAATGCTCCACTGACACGGTGCTCTCTCCCACTACGCAAGAGGCAGTTGCTTTTCATGCTTTGCTGCTGAAAACCTGCAAAGTGTGCCCCAGGTACAGCTGGAATTGCAAGGGCTTTTATTGTACCCTTAGACCATAGCACTGGATTTGGCAAGAGCCTTGCAAACAGGACAGCCTTTGCCTTGCCTTGCCAGTGTGGGGCAAGAGTTTCTTCTTTCTTTGCACTTCAAGGTGACACTCCTATGTGCAATCCTTCTTATGGATGATTGTTTAATATTCCTCTTCTTGAGAGGTGAGGCAACTGACTTCTTTCTTTGGTGTGCCCCTGCCTTGCAGATGGTGATGCCTGCCAGGAGTTTCTTAAGTTCAGAGTATCTTTTGACAGTCTGGAGAACATGCCATGAAGAAATGTACTGTTTTGCTTTGCTCTGAAATTTCCTTGTCCATGTCTACAGTCTCGTATGGCAAGTACCGGAGTACAGAAGCCAGACACACAGGGGCTCCAGCCCCAGTACAAGCTTCCTGTTCCCCTTTGCGCAGCTGCCTGTCTGTGGCTCACAGAGCCGGCCAGCCCAGTCCTGGAGGAGCAGCTCATTTTGGTATTCACTTCTTTTTCTTCCAAATGGCCTGCAAAAGGTAGTTTCATGTCCTGTCTCCTTCTCAGGCATTTTGCAAGATAATGCTCTGTAATCATACTTTCTTTAGCTTGTATTGGTATTTCTTTCTGGTTTTTGTCTTTCATGACTTTCTTTTCTGGCGTGACTGATTTGCTTAAGCATTTTTCTTTTTAGAGAGTAGCTCAGTTCTCTCTACCTGGCATTCTTACCTACCTGTGAATTGCTTTCCTTGCTTACTTTCTGTCCCAGCCTTGTAAAATAGATGTAAGCAACTTGGGCACTGGAGACTTCTTTTGTGATTGAGTCTGTCTTTAAATCAGGGAATAAATGTCCCTTTTGACTGGGTGGATAGGAACCAATGGGAAGCTGTAGCCTTCATTACTCAAGCACAGAAGGCAGCTCATCCTTTTATAGCGTCACTTGCTCTGCTTATGGTGTCGCACCCTCTGCTGTGTACTGATTCACATGGTTCAGGGAAGTAAAATTCTCTTATAGGTTTACTAAGAATGTTACTAAGTAACCCACACTATTCTTGCATAATAAAATTTTTAATTTAAAGAGTGGTGAAGAATAAAGCAAGAGACACAAATTCAGTGCATGGCTGTAAGTGGCCTTTTGTGGGAGTTTTTATGAATGGATGCTATAGGTACTGGTTGTTGTTGATGGAGAAAAAGCTACCAGAAAACAAGACAAGGAGAAGCAAAGTATGTGCTGAGAGGTACTATGCAAAAACCTCCCAAGGTCTGATAAACTCTGGAGCGCAGGGGTTCTGCTGCAGCTGCAAGACCTGGTCAACCCAGAATGCCAAGAGCCTGCCAAATCTATACCACCAGCACACACCAGCACTTACAACACACACAGTAACTGAGACTGCTGCCGGGCAGTGGCTGCTGTTTGCAACAAAGGCTACAGTGTTGTGCACACATCTGATGAAACTTGGGGCCCCCGAGGGACTTTCCGAACACCTGCCTAGAAGCCACCAGTGTGTCGATATGCCCTTTTGCTGCTGAGTGTCATGCTGCACTTGGCCTCGCTGCTGCTGCTCCGACCTATGAACGAGTGTGTGAACTGCATGAGGGGAGCAAGAGAATGTGCTGTGTGAATAGCCATCTGCTTCTAGTAATAACTGCTTGGCTTTACCAATAATAACTGTTAATTAATAAAAGGTGTTCTAAATAATGTTGGCTGTGATCTTTGGCTCCCCCAAATCTTTTTTTTTTTTTTTTTTTTTGAGGGAAAAGGGAATTTACAACAGAAAAACTCAGTTCCCAAAGGAGAACTGTTAGGGGCTGCAGAAACTCATTGTTCCTCTGAAAAGTATAACATCCTGAGCCCATTTCTTGACTTAAATGAATCAGTGCTCAAACAACCAGAAATTTGTCCTATGCTGTTGCTCTGAAACATGCATCAAATACCACTTCTGTAGTTATTTTGTTCTTTGAACTGAATAACATAGAAGAGGTTTCTAAGAAAATACGACACATCATAAATACTTGTACACTAGGAGGTGTGGTAACATGTTTGGAGAAGAGAAGAGAAGATGTACAAGAGAAAATATCAACTTAACTGGTTAATTAACAGGTTGATCATCAGAGCTGGAAGCCCTCAGACTTTCCAACCATTAAGACCGAGCTTTGATCGTTAGTGTTGGTTTCTCAGGCTCAGGCCTCATTAGAGCTGTAGCTTCAAGCTTTTCGGCCCTTAGAAAGTCATAATGCTATTCAATAATTTGCAACAGCGTTACTTAGAACTGCACCATGGTCTGATGCCAGCTGAACTGTCTGCTTGAACTGAAGAGAAGCGGAAGCATTTCTTTCTATTCAGCTGTGTTCAGAAATACAGTGCCAGCCTTAGCAGAAAGGACTGAAACTCTCTCTTTCTACCATTGGTTCTCTTCCATGTGATAGAATAAGCCAGAAATAATGGTGGTTCTATTTAGTCTGATAAACTGCCCGTGTTGCATTGTGGTGCCCTTAAGGGGAAAGGGAAGCAGAAGAGCTGAGGGCATCGTCTCCTGCTCCTCCAGCTGCAGTCACTGCCTTTGTAGAAGATGTCAGATCACACAGATCTAAAGACTCATTCCCCACTGATGTTTAGCCCCTCTTTATCTGTAAGAGGCCAACCATTTCCCTTTCCAGACAGCATTCCGCCAAACTAAATGAGACAAGATTTTCAGTCTTTCTCCTGTAAGAGAGACCTCACATTCCTGTCATCAGCACAGCCTTTTTCTGCATGCTAGTTTTTGTTTGTCTTTTCTGACCAGAAATGCTTTAACCATAAGCGAATTCCAGATGAAGCAGAGCCTGAGCATGAGCTTGTCTCTGTTGCTGTTAGGAACATATTTCCCAAAGTTTATCATGCTCACAGGATGCAAATGGTCCATATACATCCTGTGACCAGCTTTCACAGTCATTTCCAGCAGATGCACTTACCGTTCCAAGCAGTCCTTTTATTTATTAGTCTTCCAAGCTCATGGCCTTCTATTTTGTGCTATCAAATTTTTCTGTTCTGTTGAGTTTTAGGAGAACTCCTTATGTACCAACAGCTAGTTGATCTTGCTTGCTGGCCTGAGTATATTCCAGCAGGTCTGACTGATACATTTATTTCACTTCCCAACTCTTCTGAAGGCACATGTTGCCTCAGTTGTGGTATATTACATGCCTAGATGAGCAGCTGTGAGATTTAGGGATGCAGCTAATTCTGGTATAGGTTTTTCAGGTTTGAGGATTCTTTTGATTCCCTTGTTTGCTTGTTTTTACTTTTGTAATATTGGGTTTGTGGTTTAGTTTAAAAAAAAAGTGCCTTATAATTGAACGGATCCTTCCCATGATACCTGACTTTGCATGGGTTTTTATGAGTACAATAGAAATTCGTGAACCTTATGTATGACTATCAACCTGTATTTTGGGAAAGGCCTATTTTTCCAAAAGGGAAAATGAAAGTGTAAGATCAGCTTACATGGAGGGCTGAATTATAATGGATGCTCCCATCTGAAAGCTATTACAGAATTTCACTTAACCTGTGTAAGAAATTTTTGTTCTAACTTACACCTTTGAAATATTCATAAACTGGGTTATAATCCTTTACTCCTGGGCAGACATTCTTCAGCACACTCCTACAATAATCTTACTTGTCTTTAACTGGCAAGGATAAACAATCCAAGATCCTTTAGTTTCCTGAAGTGTGACAGAAACTATATCCAACTGTTTTTACAGGTAGCCCTTCTCTACACCTATTCCAAACAGATCATATCCTTCTTAAAGTTTGGTGATCAGAACAATGAAGCAGAGTATTCTGTATGTGGTGTCACTACTGCTTTATGTATCAGCACTTAAATTTCACTACCTTTGCTCCAGACACTTCTTCTGATGTAACTGGTATGAGATCTTAATAGGCACAGTATATTCCTAATTCCTACTCAAACTCACAGGAAACATTATTATACCCAGGTCCTTCTCTTTTTGAGCCCTTTCTGATTTGGAAGGTTCTAGCTACCAATTCCCATATATGTGGCCTTGCCATTTGCGTTATTGAATTTCACCCTGCTTTGATTTTTCCCGTCCTTAAGACTTTCAGGAAAATGATCTGTAGCTGTATTTGCTTACAACAGATTAGAAACACTCTATGTTTTAGATTCAGTCAAGAAATCTTTCTCCAATTTACCTTCAGCACTGCTAACTGGCAAACGATCTTCAAAACGCATATTGAGATGCAGCACAACAAATTGTGTATTGACTAAATAAACAGCAAGGGCTTCTTCCTGTAACCTTAAATGTTTATAATTTTTTATTATCTGGAGCAATAGTCAAATATTAAATTATAACAGGCAATAAATAAATAAAAAGGATATTATTATACAAATGCTTATTTTTCTTAATGCCTACCTGAAAACGTTATAGCTTTCAGAGGTGCTGGGTGCTGGCTTGCCTCCTTTAAGTCAGTGAATAGCCTCTGAAACTTGAAATCCTTTAATCTGGTGCCTAAGAGAGGATGTAGGGTGGAACTTCCAAAAGCTCCAGAACTATCTTGGTGCACAAAGCTGATGGATCATTTTAGGTATTTACAAATAAACATCTTTTACCAATGACACTTCCCTAAACAAGCACACTTGTGGAAAACAAACAAACAAACAAAACCCCCCCCCAAAACAAGAATGCCCCCCCAAAACAAGAATGCCCCCCCAAAACAGGTCAAGTTGATTTTGAATAGAGTTCGGTTTCTGGAAACCTTGGATGTTTTTTTGATATTTTGTATTAAATGTATTTTTTTTATGTTCCATTTACATGGCTGATCCAGTATTTTAACAATATTTTAATATGATTTATTCATTTTTAGAACACTTTACACTCCTAATATGGGGTAGAATAGTGTCCGTAAGCCTCACACTAATCACTCAGGTGGTAATGTGCATGCATAATCTTTTTCTGTTCCATTCATCATGTTTGCTAAATTGCAAAAATTGTACCGGAAACTCCAGACATCCTGTTTTTGTCATGCACATTTAAGGTTTCACAACTGTGGAAGTGCTAAAAAACATTATGAAGAAGGGCTTAAAACTCCTCAGATGATCTATTCTCCTGCTCCTCTTTCCATTAAGGAGTATGTCTGCCTGCCTTTCTACTCCAGGTAGAATCACTGACATTTTGGCATCAACTGAATATTTTGCTCTTGCTCTAGAAGATCCTGCTTCATGGTCTCAGTAATGCCAGCTGTTACAAAATTTGCCCTAGTCAATTCTTTGGATAATAGCAATAGTCCAGCAAAGCACTGGCCTACCAGGATAACAAAGAATTGCCGTTATCCAGAGAAATGCAGTGACCAATAGACTTATGGGAGGCACACCGCAATAGAGCAGGTGGCCAATTTCTCGTGCAATGAAACATGTACTCCTTCCTTGGCTAACCAGGACTCCCTGTCATTTCTTTTCCTCTGTAGGATTGTTTGTTCACCTCAGGGAAAGGTAGTTTCTACAGCTGTGTCCATCTCTGTGAGGGAGATATATGAAATGTATTTTCTTGAAGACTCAATTTACTGTGCAGTCGCAAAATCTGCATGTGTGCTTTTCCACATGCCATAGATCTGGAGAAGAAACAAAGAATAAAGAAAGTTATTACAGAAATGGAAATAAAACATTAATGCCAGAAAACTGAGCAGAAGAAAATACCTTCTGAGATGTAGCCTTTGTCAAGAGGTCCTTCTAGTTTGGTGACTTAGAGCTCCCAGACCAAATGATCACTCTGGGATGTTGGCATGGAAGGTAAGAGCCAACACCCTGACATATCCTAGCTGACGTGCCAACCTCAAGCACAAGTGTTTACTTCTTTCAGATGAGAGAGCAATTTGCCAGCTTTAAGATGCAAGTCCACCTTCTGGTTTGCTTTCAGCACATTCCAGTAGGAAACAGAAGCTAAAGTGTGATCACATATCTGCTGCTGAAAACAGCTGTCCAAACTAAAGGATAACCTCAAAGCTGTAAAACATTTTATTCAGTTCTCTGTTTCAAGCCTGAACCTGATGTAATCAGGAATTAAATATTGTCTTTCCAAAAGAAGAGTTCTAATGAAAAGAGTTCTACAAAAGTCGCTGCGTTTTCTTCAATAATAGCAGAAAGAAATATATATCTGTCAGGGAGGGCAGAAGTGAGGTAAAGAGGAAGAAAGAGAATATAGCGGCGAGTGTGAGAGGAACATTTTCTTGGCAGTATTGTGATTGAGGAAGCTCAGATGTACCCGGATATCTTTGTTGCTTCATTTGTGCATGCCAATATAAGGAAACCCCGCAAAGGGGCAGATTTTCTTCCTAGCTTACTAGCTGCAAATGCTAGATCTTTTTCTACCTTTTTGTTCTGACACTTTTCTTTTTACCAACTATGACAGAAGAAGTAACATATGCCAATCTGAAATTTGAAAACAGCCACGAGCTGGATAATATCACAGAGCCTGAAGACACTAAGGAAAAAGGTGTGGTATCTATGAAGCTTTTATGATTTATTCTTGCTAAAGTAGATGGGATGGGAAATACTTTTAATTATATGCCCAAGGGACTTTTGTTAGCTTTGTTACTATCAGAAAAGTTATACTAGTTATAAATGTATCCTGGTTTTTGTTGCTGTCGTTTCTGCCTGAACTTTTTAGAGTTTGGAAGGTATACCTGAAATAGTGATCTTATTATTTCACAGAAAAGCATAGTACTGAGAATTATAGTAAACTCCACAAATAGTCCTAATTGTCTAAACCTCAAAAGAGTTAACTTGAACTGATTTTTAAAGTGAGTCAGTTCCATTTGATTTCTCCATGCATTTGCATTCAAACTTAGAACTGAATTAGCTTTAACTGACTCACTTTGTTTAACTTCTGAAGTTCTAGCCTGAATTAAGGCACTGGTCTTTGAAATGGCTGTATTTGTCAAAGATCTGAATACATTTTAAATACTATATTTTAAATACTAATTTTAAATTAATTTTGCTTAATTTGTGTTAAATTGCTTAAGAGTACCTGTGAAGATGAGCTCTAGATTTGAGTGGTGCAACTCATGGGAACAAAGAACATAGAAAGTGTGGGGTCAGCCTCTGGAGCAGAGGTTTACAAACAAGAGGACAATTTCCTTGTGATTCAGAAGGAATTCTCTGGGGAATTCTGTATCAAAGAGCAGTGGTTTTGAATGCTTTTATGTTTTTTGAACATATGTTATGTTTTTTGAGCATATGTTTTTTGAGCATATGTTTTTTGAACATTGTTACATTAAGCTATGGTTTTAAGCATTGCCAAAGTATAATTCAGGGGCTAAAAAAAAAAGTAAAAATCTGAACTGTCTTTGTGTTAAGCTCTGGTCTTCTTTTCCTTTAACGTCCAATGACATCAGTATCCTCATATGACTCCAGATGTCCTGCTTCTGTGTCCCAGGGTAGACAACACATATTTCATGATGAGAAAGCAACATTCTGAGAGGGCAAAGCACAGTCTGTGCATTATTTCACAAACTTCAAATTGAAACAACCACAATGAATAAATATATCCATTCTAGGACTATGGGAGTACTGTACAGGAAGGAGGACCCATCCCAAGGCCCCTTCAGCTATACTAGATGTAGAAGAAGCAGTGTGAGGTTACAAAGTACAGTACAGGAACCATTACCTAAAGAAACTCTTGAGGCAATACTTTAATTAAAATGGTCAAAGCTAAAACTACTGCTTGGTCTTGGTTCATATTACTGCCCAGAAAATATTTTGTATTTCTTTACGATATCCCACTTTCAAACTACAAAATCTTTCTCTCTTCTCATCTAAAAGCTCCAGGAAGCGTGGACTATAATGCTTTCAATCTTCAGCTTGGGGCTGTGACTTTGTAGAGGTAGGAGCAATTTTTTTTCGCCCTTTAGCTCCAATTCATATGAGTCTATTTAGCAGCCTGCCTTAGGGAGTCAAATTTCTATTACTGGCATCTAATATTCAGCTTCAGAGCATGTACAAAAGCACTTTGACCTTAAAAATATCTGTATGTCCTAGCAGTCAATGTGTCCTTAAGTCTTGTTAGGATCTGTAAGGTATGTGATTTTCCTATGCAGGCTTATACTCTGAGTGTATATCTATTGTATGCCTGTGAGATCAGACTTTGGAAAACAATGTAGAAGGGAGGTGTTCTTTCTCTTCATGAAGGGCCTGAGTATTTCTCTTTTATGCAATACCAAGCAGTTAGAGCACTTCCTTAGATTGGGGCTGCATTGTGTGATGAAATGCAGGTGCAGGGAGAGTGGCAGATGTGACATACATAGCAAGGCTTTTGTCAGTACCTCTTACAGTATTGTCATTCTAAAGCTGAGGAAGTATGGGCTGGATGGTGGACTGTTAGGTGGGTTGAAAACTGGCTGGACTACTAAGCTCAAAGGGGAGTAATTAATGGCTCAACATCTGTTTCATGGCGGAGTCCCTCAGGGGTCCCTCAGGGGTAAATACTGAGCCTATATTGTTTAATATCCTCATCAACGACCTGAACAATGACACAGAGTGTGTCTTCAGCAAATTTATAATGATACTAAACTAGGGGTGGTGGCTGACGCTACCAAGTGTTAGATCTTCACTACAGAGGAACCTTGAGAAACTTGAGGAGGGGGTGAGCAGAAACCCCATGAAGCTCCACAAGTTGTTGTGCACCAAGGCTGGACTAATCCCAGGTGGTGGTACAGACTGGAAGCAGGCTCACTGCAGAGGCCTCTGCTGGAAAGGACCTGGAGTTTATAGTGAATGGGAGGTTGAATATAAGCCAGCAGTGATCTGTGCCCCAGTTCAAGACAGCATCCATTGCTCAATCTTCTTTCACCTGTTATAATTCATCAACTTGAGTTTCTATACAGTGAGGCCTGGTACAACATTCTGCCCAGGATTGCTTCACCACAGAAGCTGACCACAGGTTATTTGTAGGAGAGGCACACTGCGTAGTTTCCATTCCTGTTCCTTCAGCTTGACTACCTAAATTTCAGTTCCTACTCCTTCAGCCCCAATTCAGTCCCCAATTTTAAATACCACTTTCCCTTTTCTAGACTAGCAATTTCCTCTCCACATTCCCATTCTACTGCCTTTATTGGATTAAGTCAAGCTCATTGCAGCTCTCCACACAGTCCATATAGTGGCAACTTTAATATCTGCCTTAGATTTAGTGCTTCCCTGACAAACTGAATGTTTTTTCTCCCTCCTTCAGTGCATCTTAACCCATGAAATCTTCCAGTTCCTATAAACAAGGTCTCTTTTGGATGGCCCACATGCTTAAAATTTCTTTTCCTCAGGAAAAGGTTTTTCCTTTTTCTCCTCACTGAATGCTTATTTCTGTATCTAGGCTGTAACCCTTGTTACAGAAAAATTCTCTGTGAATTCCTAGCTAGAAATCTCAAACTACCATAAAGTACCAGAGGAGTTTACTATAGTGCTCAAATTAACCAGATTACCCACAGATATATGCTGCATATCACAAATTACCACAACCATGCAGTACATATTTGTTTTCAGCTTTCAGCAATCAACTTGCTAGATTTTGCAATATCTTCCTTTCTCAGTATCTTTCTTGCCACAGTCTATGGCCTTTGAAAGGACCAAGGCTGTCCACATTCTCCACTGAGCTGTTGTGATCTCTCATTCTCTTACTTTGGGCATCTTTTGCTGTGTTCAGAGACTCTGCAGCAGGAATATACAACTGTAAAGTAAAAGCAGTTATTTATTGACCAAGGCACCATGAAGATGTCTGCGATTTAATGAGGCTAATGTGTTCACCATTCTTTTAGTATTGTGCCTCCATTTCATGACTGAATTCCTCCCAGGGCCTCCCACTTCATCCCGCTCTTGCTGGCCAGCAGTCCTCATTTTGTTCACACTGTGCCTGGCATTGCTGATGGCGCTGGTGACCATGGCAGTTTTACGTAAGTACTAGTGCATTTCTGTTTGCTGGGGGGCTCAAGCTACTGAATAACATCAGACTGACATCTCCTTCAGGTGCAATTTCTGGTTCAGCTGAGAACAGGCAACGAGGCAAACCAGATATTTTCACTTGCTGCAACATCTTTGTCCTCTTCTCGGTGTGATGAGGCTAGAAATGAGCAACATGGAAGGAAGCTGGAAAGGGGTGGAGTAGGATGTTCACTGCTTGCTGTGAAAATGTCTTATCGTGAATTTCAGTTTTCCAGATTCCCAAGGACTACAGGACACAACTTAGAGACCTCAACATGACAAAGAATGAGCTGCATGCAAATTTCTCAAATACGCTGCAAGCAATAGGAAATCAGTTGTGCTTGGAAGGCGAAAAAAACCTTAAAAATAATGGTAAATCAACAAGTTTTGATGAGGGTTTATCTTTCAGTGTGGCAGGGAAGGAAATGAGATGTGTCTTCTGTGTCTACTCAGGTCTGTCTCCACAGGTGAGCCTGGGTCTTCTCAGATGTGACCACCTAGAAAGTAGGCAATGATCATGTCTGCCTCATGCAGTGCCTGGAGAGAGGCGCCCAGCGTGGCCATATACGTGCATTGGTGTGGCACCTGGCAGTGGTACCAGGGCTTCAGGATTTAGTTTCCGTAAGAAAAGGGTCCTGTGGGATACCTACTGGACATGCCAGTTGCCATCAGCTCGAGTTCAGGGATCTCAACAACATGCTCATCTGCATCTAATAGACAATTTTACAGTGGTGCCTGAGAATTAAACAACTTACTGCACTCTATGTGAACAGTAGTCCACACACAAGACAGTGTGCTAGTACTGACCCCAGGTAAGACAGGAATATCCTAAAGTCAGAAGTGATGTGCGGTGAAGGATAGCTAAACCAACCTGGGAGTTCACTGCCTGTCTCCTGACTGTGTCCAGTGTAGGGCTGTTTCTGAATTCAGTTTGCAACAGCTTGGTTATTTAAGTAGCATCTGACAATGAGCCAGCCAGGGAATTAATTCTCTTCAGAAAGAGAATTCTCTTTATACTCTGAGGAGTAGGGGCATCAGGCAAAGGGATCCTATTGTGACTGTCGGGAAAGGGGATTTCATTTGTCCAGATATCGTTTCACAGACAAGCTAACTGTCTAGGTCTCCCTTTTAGTCAATGAAGAGAAATTGGAGAAATTGGTAGTGCAATGATACAGTCTGTTTCCTCCCAAGAAAGACACCTGAAATGAAAGAAAAAGCATGCGTGAGACACACCTACTTCTGTCCATTGACTAAAATCCAGATGACTCATGTCACCTTTGTAGACTCCTAAAATTAGGCAAAATAAATCCCATTTGCAACACCTGCACCTCCTCCCAGTGTTAAAGGAATGGAACAGATAGCAGGGTGATTCAGTTTTCATCTCTTTCATTACCTGAACCTTCTGGGATCACAGTGGGATTTTGACTGAATGAGGACTGTCTCAAACATCCTTAGTCCCTAATGGATCTTGTCATCACAGGCCAACAGCGATGTTCTGTGAGGGACAGCCTGGGAACAGAAACAGGGTGATGTTTTTCCTTTTCCAGGCCAGAACTGTGTACTCTGCCCTGCAAACTGGAAGTGGGAAGGTGGCGATACGTGTTACTATCACTCCAACGAAGAGAAGTCATGGGTACAGAGTTATACGTTTTGTTCCTCACAAAACTCTACTATTCTTCTGATAAAAGAGGCAGCGAAGATGGTATGGACTGCTTTTGCTCTCTGTTTGTCATGGAGGAAGTTCATGCACCCTATCAGCTACTCAATTCACATGTAATTTTCTTAAACGGCACTGTGAGCACGAGTTTTTCAACAGTGATCAGGTTGTCCTGGGCAGTGCTAAGGCATAGGACTGGTTATCACCACACAAAGTGCTGCCCTTAGAGCAGCTGGTGTTTGGAGACAACCCATCTTGCCAGGGCTTGCTGTGGCTGGCTACTTACTGGTATGACTGGTGAAAGCAGGTTCATGGCTGTTTTGTCACCGGCAGTGATTTCACTGATTTAACAAGTATTACAGATCCATACAAGGATTTGGTAAGATATTAGTGTGAAAGCCTCTTTTAACCTGGTCTCCCCACAGGCAAACCATAGTACTCCCCATTTTGTGGAAATTCTTTCCACAAAAGATGATCTCATCTTTTAAATCAAAATTAAAATACTTGGCAGTGAGTTGCTGAAATCTGTCTTAATCTTTTAGTAAATGAAAACAAACTGAGGTGGGAAGCAAAAATGTCAAGTGTAGAGTGAAATAGAGCTTTTGCCTCTGGATGCCAGCAGACATATTGGA
Organism: Nipponia nippon; assembly: GCF_047370975.1. Lineage (NCBI taxonomy): Eukaryota > Metazoa > Chordata > Aves > Pelecaniformes > Threskiornithidae > Nipponia > Nipponia nippon. Next base: position 83,906,078 of record NW_028262347.1, on the reverse strand, counting down.
AGACTGAAGGCAGAAAAGATGTCCCAAGAGCTAGCAGTCAGGGCTGCCTGTCTGCTCTCCAGCACTTGACAAATGCTAGTTCCCCTCTCACTGAGCTGCAGGCCATAAGGTTTGTCCCAGAAGGAAAGGGAAGCAGTTTTTTTCTCACTCTCCCAAATTGGTGACAGCAAAGATTGTGAGGTGCGTCTATTCTAGCTGTCTTAATCACATCATTGAGAGGTATGAGGAAAAAGAGAAAATGGAGAAGCGCACTGTGAGTGACAATAAGTGAAGGAAGGATGAAAACAACAGAAAAAAAATAATTCAAATCTTTAGAGAATTCCCTCAAGCAGCAGTGAGAAAGGCAGCATTACTTAAGTTTACATTCTTACCTGTTCTGCTCAGAGCATTTTTTAAGAACAGAATATCGCTAAATGCTTAACTTTAAGACCTCCTCTACTCGTCATGGTCCAGCTTTTGGGAATAGGTAAATGATAGTAGAGCCAAGTGTGAAGGTTCAACAAAACAAACTCAACAGCTCCCTGCAGAGGCTTCCTTTTTGCTGTTGACAAATGCTAAGGACAGAGTAAAGGGGGAGGAATGATTCATGACTAAAGGGGGCAGAACGATCCAGTGTTTCACCCAGAGGGTTTAAATCAGGTTGATGAGGGTGACATTGCTCTTCAGAACTACAAATGTATCTTCTCTCCGATTATAAACAGCTCTACTATCATTTCTCCTTTAATACTAGGCTTTTCCTCTAAGAGCAGAACTTGTCCTGACAGGTTAACAATTTGTGGTATTTATGTTCTTTAAGCAATTTCCATCAATGCTTTCAGCTTCTGAGCCTAAATATTTATTTTTCATATCTTCCTGAATATCTGTTTTGAATTGTGCTCACTCTGCATAGGAACTGGTAAAAAAATTTCCTAGAAAAACATACTGGCTTGGATTAAGATATAGAACTCAACTGAGAAGCTGGTATTGGACAGACAACACAGTTCTTAATGAAGAACACAAGTCTTGGTAAGTGGGCAGCTTTCCCACAGTACATGAAGTTGGTCCTCACGCATATGCAACTCCCAGTTTCTCTGACACAAAGGGAACATTGAAAACCCAATTTTTATGCAGCTTTTTCTGTATTCTGGGTCTCACTTTTCCGTTTCAGATTTTTCTTGGCCTCACCCAGGACTGCTTGGAGGGTAATCTAGGCACTATTACTGGGCAAAAAAAGTACCTTGAAAGTTTATTTCCACAATTTTGTTTCAGATTGACCATCAATGTCATATGTTTCTCTTGTATTTGACATCTTATTTCAGTGAGGACACACAGAAAAAACTACAGTGGAAAGGTGTTTAATTTCATGCTTTTGGTTTTATACTTTTTTATTTTTATATAAGACACTAATCATTCTCTAGAATCATTTCACTGCACTTTAACCTGCTATTTCAGAAATACAATATATTTTTCTTCTTGCTTTCAAACCTGTTTTGCCAATTTTCCTTTTCATTATGGGAGAGTCTCCTCTTAACATTTCTGTTGAAACAGCCACTGGCACCCTCCAGCTGGTACCCAGGAGTTATTGTTTCTTACTGTCAGGTACAAGAAATGGTTTAGGATCCACCCTTAGAGTCTGCTGGGTGTGCTTGTTGGCATGTTCAGGACAGGGTCAGCCTCCTAGGAGCTAGTGCATGATATCACTAAACGCTTTATTTCTTTGTTGGGCGTATATGTTCTTTGTGAAAGCCACATAAGTAATTCTTGCAAAGACGTCTCTTTTTGGAAGGGCAAGGATGCACCATTTGAATGAGGTGAGATGTAACAATAAAGATTTCTCTTTCCTAGGACAAAGTATCTAAACCCCCTCCAAAGCTGCGGATATGTTTATTATGGTACCATATATAGCAAACCATGTACGGAAGAGTTTTACTATATCTGTGAAAAGCCTGCCATCCGATTACAGCGAGGTAAAAACCATTGGCAGGAGGACTGGTTCGTCAGACCAAAATGATTATGAGAAGCTAGCAGACATTCTGCAAGGTTGGAATTTATTATTGTGTTTTTCAGAACTATCACATGAGAATTTAAATATGTTGAACAGACCTATTACCTTTCCCTGTTTTCATTCTCTTTTAGACATATGTAATAATATCTTCATACTAAGGAAACAGGCATAGTGACCGGCTCCAGGAGCGACCCACGTCTGTCATTCCAGATCCAAAATTGTCATATGATTACTCAGTTTTAACCAACACAAGTCATGGACAAAATGGCCAAAAGTGATGGCCAGGAAGAAAAGCACAGTGACAAGGCAAGCACATAAAGATATTGCTCCTCTCCCAGCATCCACTGATACAGTCCTAAATACCACTTGTCAGTTCATAACTGTACAGCTGTAACATAACACAAGTGATGAGGATTAAACATTTCCATTCAGGAGACGCTTCTGATGTCTTGTTGATCTGACTGCTTTAATACACTAGTAGGCTGGAGTATATGGCACAAACAGTGTTATCCTCAGAAGGTGGGCCAACGTGTTCCCAAACTGTATTTATAATTGTATTTACTCTGGAGCACAGGGATTCATAGTCCTCACAAGGACTTGTGCATGTGTAACAGGGTAAGATAACCTTCAGCTATGAATGTCTAGCTCTCTTCCATGCTCTATAATTCTTTGTCGTGGTTTAACGCCAGTTGGCAACTAAGCACCACACAGCTGCTCGCTCACCCTCCCCCCCACAGTGGGATGGGGGAGAGAATCAGAAAAAAAAAAGTAAAACCCATGGGTTGAGATAAAGACAGTTTAATAGGACAGCAGAGGAAGAAAATGATGATGATGATGATGATGATGATGATGATGATGATGATGATGATGATGATGATGATGATGATGATGATAAGAATAAAAATAAGAATAAGAATACACAAAACAAGTGATGCACAATGCAATTGATCACCACCCACTGCCTGATGCCCAGCCCATCCCGGAGCAGCGATCACTGCCCCCCGGCCAGCTCCCTGCAATTTCTATACTGAGCATGACGCCATATGGTATGGCATAGCCCTTTGGCCAGTCTGGGTCAGCTGTCCTGGCTGTGCCCCCTCCCAGCTTCTTGTGCACCTGGCAGAGCATGGGAAGCTGAAAAGTCCTTGACCAGTGTAAGCACTACTTAGCAACAACTAAAACATCCGTGTGTTATCAACATTATTCTCATATTAAATCCAAAACACAGCACTAGCCAGCTTCTAGGAAGAAAATTAACTCTATCCCAGCCAAAACCAGGACATTCTTCCTGGCACTGTTCTCTTTTTTCTTGATTTTTTTCTTTTTTTTTTCCTAATAATAATTCTGCTCTTCTTTTCTACTTTTCTACTTTTTTAATCTATTGCAAGAGTTACAGTAGGGTTCAGTCAGAGGCATGAACAGAACCTCCTTTTATGTATTTTTAGGATATTTCCTGGAATGCCATACTACTGACTTAATGTGCTGAGCAAGAGTCTACAAACCCAACCATAATGAAAATACCCCAAGCTAACACTGCTGAATGAACAAAATGTCTCCCTCCACATCTCTGTAGAACAATGACAGTCAGGCTGAAATACGAAATCTCAGTCCCATAACAGTGTTTTCATTTGAGCGAAAAGTCCACAAATTCCTAGCTTGGTACCTCTGGAGACTTGTGTATTCCTTGTGGATTGCATCCTAGATTATTTATAGTGGATCATTTACCACCGGTGTAGCAGCTGGGCTGCTAAAGCATTAGTCATTCCCTTCAAGGGGCTGTTCCAGTGTCTCACTGATCTCAGCACTACACAGCAGTTTCTGATCACCAACATGAACATTTTGGGTGTTATTTTCAAATACCAATTTCACACTCCAGAAACCTTAGTGGATTTTTCTTCCTCACTGCTGTTTACACTCATCACTCGCATCTCTAATGTAACCTCTCCTAGCTGCTCCTCTCAGTTTCTCTCCTAGCTGTTCCTATCTATCTTTGGGGGTGAAAATGGAGAGTGCTTCTGTCCTGCAGTGCAGACACAGCCCTGGTGACTTCTCAGAGTGTCTCTCAGTGTTCATACCAGCTACACTGAAATAAGAAATCTCATGTGGAAGGTATTCTGAACTGTATTCATGGCACATCCTTTCTTGATAATGAAGGGCTTCGCTGTAGTTTACCAGAAAAATTAAAGAAGAAAAAAAAACAACTCTGATCTTGTTTTTTCTTACATTAGAGTGACTGTGAGGAAATAGGAAAGATATTTCCAGGATGTTTTGTCATTAATGAGGCATGCCTAAGAGCAGAGGGGCGAATCCTAGGTGTTTCTGCAGTTTGTTGAAGACAAATGTGAGCTGAGATTGACAGCTCCCCATGCTGACATGCAGACACAAGGCTACACCATATCTTGCTGTGGCCTTGATCTTTTGGGTCAATTTACTGTCAGTCCAAAAGCAGTCTCTGGTGCAGCAACTGTATTTGTAACTGTAAAGGCAGGTGGGGTTAAAGTACGGTTTCACAGTGTGCCATGCTACTGAAACAGAAGGAGCTAGCTGCTTCTCCTCAAAAAACAATGACTGAAACATAAAAAAAAAATAAAAGAAAGAAAAAAATCACTGCAGAGAAGAAAGAGAGGAGGCAGGCAGTGTCCTACCATTCACTGCAGGCATTCAGAGTGCTGCAACAGCCTTGTCCAGCAAGGTTGAAACTGGCAAAGGACATACCCTGGTGGTGGCGTAAGCAGGTAGGGCTTCAGGATGCGCTGTCTGACTGTATCCCCTTTTCCATTGAAAGGAGCTCTTCCTTATAGGGGAAGAAACATAGAAATGTACTGTTTGTGTATTGGCGGAGATGGCATTTTTGAATCACAGTTCCATACAACAGTGTGTTTCCCATGTCTAAAATCCTCTCTTCCTCCCCATCATAAACTCTAGCTAATGCAATTTTCAAGGTCACACTCTAGTTAATAAACAGAGCTGTTTTGTCCAGCCTGCTGACAACATTTATACATGGGCTGTGTTCAAATGCAGACCCAAACTTCCTGCCTTAGCTTACCTTTCTTTTCATTTTGGTCTGAAAAAACAAGAAATTTTGCCTGCCCTGGATACTTCGAAGAACAGAGAGTGTGATGGTGAAGCTCCATCTAAACACTTCTGTTACTTCCGTTCTTGCAGCAGGATCTGTTTTAAAAGGTGACTAAAAAACCCAAAAGTTATATAATTAAGATAGATTGCTTATTAGATTGCTTGAATTACTAGATTGCTTGAATTATTAGATTGCTTGAATTCAGAGCTAGAAAAATAACACAAGAAAATTATTTTACCTCTTGTTTTCTCTCCAGAAGTAAAATCAGGTTGGAGAAAAGTTTCCCCAAAGGAGACTCATTACATGCTCGCGAAGTTATTGCTAAGACTGAAGAGGTTACTGTCATGAAAACCTGCAATCAAATTCAGTAGCACAGACACACTTGACTCCCAGTTCTCTACTGAAAAGCCCTTTTTACACTAAGGTGTCAACATACAGTTTTCAGGCCTGATAAACAAGGATTTTTGCACCATATTTAGCATGAGATTTTTATGAGGATATTACGGATACACTATGAATACACAGTGAATGCTACTCCTTGTGTGCCTGTCTGTGTAACAAAACTGACCGTAAACACCCTTTACTCCCAACTTTTTCCTCACGCCTTCTCTTTGCATATGGGTAAAATATAATGCAAGAAATACACGCACCCAGAGGTATTTCTGCTCTAGAAAAATCTATCAATCATCTGCACAGCAAGGCAGGAAGAATAGCACAGTCATGGCAGTGTATTTCCAGTCTGTTGGTATTATTTTGCAAATGGGAGACTGAACTTTACACACAAGAGCAGGAACAGCTACCACAGAAATTCCTGTCTTGCAATTTCCTTCTGACTCACCCTATCACCATGATGTGACTCATCATGTCTGGGCAAGTGCTCTGTTAAGGAGAGTTGGTGAATGAAGATGTTTAAGAACTACAGTTCAGCACTGGAGCAAGGCACTGCAAAGAGCTACAGATGGAGGGTAAGGATGGAGAAGCCACTTCTGCACAGTGACTTCTGCATACAGTGCAACAGCAGAGAGGTCCTCACTGTAGTCTGGTCTTTCTCTGACACAGGCTGAGCAGTAACGTGAATGCTGACAGGCTCCTGGCCTCGCCACCCTTTCAGCTCAGCTTTTGCCCTTCTAGCATTTATTTCAGTGATTTTTTTGGTAAATAATTTCATTTTTCATTTATTTCATAACAGTGTATGGAAATCCAGCCTATTGCTCTCAGTGCAGCTGATGTGTTGTATTTGTGCCCTGATACATGATATCTTTCATACCTTAACTCAAAATAGCAACTATTTCTAGAGCATCTTATTTTAAGGAGATAGAATATCCTGATGTTTGCTGTATTTACAGGGTCACATCAGGTGGATAGTTAAATGAAACAGTCTTAGCTTCCAGCCAGCAACCAAGACTCTCCATCTTCACATTCAGGAAGAAAACACCCATCCTTGACAGTACCGCTTTAACTCCTTAACATGCTTTCAACATCCTACACTTTTACTATGACACAGTAATCAGAACAGAGCCAGCTTCCTCCGTGGTTTCACTGGAAATGCTGAAACATGAACCATTCCCATCACTTTAGCATTGGTCTTGCTGCACTGTGCCCCTACTCCCAAAGTACTGCTATTGCAGGAAAGAAGTGTGACGAGCTGGAGATGGAGGATGAGGAAGGCTACACTGCTTTAAATTTACGACCCTCAGCTTCAGTTATTGCTCCTGGATATTCGAGCAGCAACAAATATTCCGCATTTAAGGCTCCAGCCAGTTGTGTTATAGTAGACAGTAAGTACAGATGGAAATTACCTTTTTTATCTAAATCAGGGCATAATTTAAATTTGCATGTTCATGTTGATTGCTTTAGAATCTTTCTAAACTTTGCAGTATATTCTTAGATAAATGTTCATAGAAACAGCAGAAAGAATAATCATAATGGAGTCTTGTGTGCTATTGTTTATGATCACAGATGATATTTTTTCTGAAGCCTATCTTTATTCCAATTATATTTTCCATTTACTTCAACACAGAAGACAAATTCCACCTTTCTATGGATTTTTTTTTTCCATTTTCATAGGACTCATTTATTAGAGCAGGGCACTACAGGAGAGGAAGGCACTATAGTTTTATCAGATAATGCAGGCCTTGGAAATGGAAGCAATTTCCTCAGCTATGAGGAGTAGAAAGATGCCCTGTTTATCAGTGAATGTAAGCTCTGATAGGAGTATATATTTTTATTTGTTTATACTCAAAGTTTTTCTATAAACAAGCTGAGTGTTAACTAAGGTAGTGAATTGTGCCTGTGGAATGCCTGAGACCATAAAATGATGACTCGAGTACTGTTGCTGCTGCTCATAAATTCACCACGTTGCTTATGTGTGAAATAAATATCATTGTTGCTATTTGCAGGTTGGGTAGAGTAGGTAAACACTAAATTAACGTCACTCTGGTGCTGTCTGGAAAAGATCTCGGGCTATCCATTGAAAATGACCACTTGACAAGGAGGATGGAGGAGAAGCTGTTGAGAAGCAGCAGTCAGAAAACCAAGGACAAAATATTAGGGAGTGTGATCTAGGGACAGAGCTTTCCAGAATGAAACACGTTGGCAAGCTCAGAAAGCTTTGGCCTTTGGATACACACAACAAACATGTAAAGTAGATTGACTTATGACCAAATTAGGTTGGGAGAGACTGCTATAGTTCATCTTTTCCGATCTTTTACTCAAAAGGACTAGCTCTAAAGTCTGATCAAGTTGCTGAGGGCCTTGCCCTCTTGAGTTTTGGAAACCTCCAGGGATGGAGATCTCACAGCCTCTCTGGGCACTTGCTCCAGTGCTGAAGGGGTAGAATTCATTTTCCTCACATCTAATTGGAAGTTTCCCTGATGCAGCTTGTGACTGTTGTATTGTGTCCATTCACTGTGCGTCTCTGAGAAGAGTCTGGCTCCCTTTTAGGTAGTGGAGGACCGAAATTAGGTCCTCCCTTAGTCTCCTCTTCTCCAGGCTAAACAAGCCTAGGTTCTTCAGTCTCTCTGTAGGTCCCTCACCAACTCAGTGTTCCTCTGCTGGACTCTCTGCAGTTAGCTTGACTATCTTGAACTGGGAAGGTCAGCACTGGACACAGTACCGCGACATGGCTTCATGACTGTCAAGTAGAGTGGAATAATCACTTCTCTTGACCTGCTGGTTGCAGTCTTGGCAATGCCACCCAGTGATGGCCAGCTTTCACTGTCACAAGGGCACACTTGAGGACACATGTTCAATTTGTCCACCAGAACCCTGAAGCATGGCTGCTTTCTAGCCAGTCAGTCCCCTACCTGTACTGGTGCATAGAATTGTACTATTACAGGTGCCAGACTTCACACTTGCCTTTGTTGAGCTGTTGCACTTACAGCTCATTCCTAGGATTTTTAGGTCCTTTAAAAGGAAGCCTTACCCTCCGGCATATCAGTCACCACCCCAATGTGGTGTCATCTGCAGTCTCTTCAAATTACCTTAACTGGTGAGGGTTAGGGTCATCTCCCTTAACTTTGACTATGTAAGTTTTAGTTGCCAAGTCTATCTGGACTTCTGGGCACCTCTGGAGGGTGACTCTTCTCACCTAAAAAAGGTTAGTTCCCTGGAGATGCTTGCTCTGATGCACTGGACTCAAGTGAAATACTTGATATGTGTAATAATTTTCAATTAACCTGAACATTCTAAATAAATATGAAAGAGTATTACAGAAAATTGCAGAGCACTGCTTCCCAAAAGGGAAAAATGCATATATATATATATATATATATATATATATATACAAATATTTTAATCAGGGGATAGTCGGCTATAAAATTCTGGAGAACTATATTCCTGATTAGACATTGAACCACAAAGAAAGATGCAGTTTAATGTTCAAATATTGCAATAATTTAGAAATCCCAATCACAGGTTCCAGAATTAATTATTCAAAACTAGATAGTAATTCCCTTTCAAGGTGGAGAAGTCTTAGAGATTTTTTTATTATTTCTGGGACTGTGGGAACTGCAAAATCTAATCTGTTTACCTGTTTCATGAGACGTAAATGAGGCATAAAACACTAGAGCCTAAGTTAATAAACATTCTCAGTGGATAAATAGATATTTCCCAAAATGACTGCAGGAAATTCAGAACAGTGATAAAAAAAAACTGCAGTAAGAAAAAAAGAGGCTCTGCAGATGGGATAAAGGTGACCTTGTGATGTCAGAGAGGAGGTAATACCACTGCGTGGTGAGGAGAGCTGCTATTTTTGTTGCTTAATGGTTTGGGTTTTTTTTGTCCCAGGAGCCTCCGCCTCATCTTCCGTATGGCGGCCAGTGGCCTTTGTTTTCCTCGCTTTGTGCCTGGTGCTGCTGACGGGGCTGCTAGCCATGCTGGCCCTGTGTAAGTATTGCGGTGTCCCGCAGGGGAGTGAATTCCAGCTGTACGAGACTGCTTCTTCTCCCCCTGCAGACTGTCCCTGATGTCCCAAAGGATATAATACAAGAAGAAGGGCAACAGTACATCTATCCTGCAGAAGCCCTCCCGCAACTGAATGTCAGCACTGGTCACTCAGGAACACTAATATCTGCACTTATACTTGCCTTAAAACTAAGGGTTACACTTAGCCTAATGCAAGACCTAATCCTAAATAACACTAACTCAAAAATTAACCCCGAAGTTTAACCCTAACCCTAAACCCCTAACATAATGGCCCTAATCCTAACACCAAAGCTAATCCCTAACCCTATCCCTAACCCTAAGCATAAATCTAACCCCTAAACCTAACCCCAACCCTAATCCTAAACCATAACCTTAACCCTAACACCTAATGCCTAACCCTAACCCATTATGAACCTAACCCTAATCCTAACCCCAACCTTAACCCTAACCCCAACCCTAACCTATACCCCCTAAGCCTAACCCTAACCCTTACCCTAAAACCCAACCGTAACCACTGACTAGCCCTAACTCTGAACCCTGACCCTAACCCATTTCTGAAATGCTTAGTTTTCACAGCTAGAAGCTCAACTCGTTATCCGCACTATCTGGATAATGGTGCCCCCCTGTGACTGTTACCGGAATATTTCACAGTTACAGTTCCCTCTTTTTCTTGGATTGCAATCCCGGCATCAACGCGTTGAGACTGGTGTATTTGCCCAACGATTACAGCAGATTTGCCATAGAAACATTTCAATTAACCACAAAAGATGATGCTGCGTTACATTTAGAAGCAGGGACAGAGAGTCCCCGGCTTCTTTTTGGCAGGAGGGAAGCGGTTGCAACTGCCCAGAACAAACACTCTGGGTGGTCTATGGCATCAGAGAAATGTTAGCTCAGAGGCAATTCTTCAGGTTTCTAGTCTAGACATCCACCCTTTCCTCCCCAGTATTTGAAGCTGGAGTATCATGAACCCAGATAAACTCATCTGTAGCTTTGTCCAGATGACTTTGAGGGCGGAGATGCCCCCACCTTCCCAGGTGACCTTTTCCAGTGCTGCACAACCCTCCTGGTAAAGAAAATGCGGATGTTGTACACACAACGATGGACATAAAAATGAAGTAGATAAAAAAAAAAAAGAATGCCAAAAGCTACAAATTAAAGCTAAAATTAAAGCTACACATTTTTGAAAACAATCTTTGATAAGCACTTTCATACCCTTCAGTTTTTCAGATTTCCAAGGATCCTGAGGAAGGAAAGAAGCTGCAGGAAATGAGGGAAGCATTGTGTTTTGAAGGGAAGGAGAAAAATGGTAAATGTGGTTGTTATGTAAATAAACACAAATCACCCGCTTTTTGGAGCCCATTGACTGAGAGACTATAAAATCACAGGGAAAAGATCTCATCAGTTAGTGTCTGTCTTTAACTGTGGTAGTATTTGAGATGTGGATACGTGTACACTAACATGCAAAACAACTTGTCCCTCGCTGCTCAAGAGCTCAGCTGATTCATGGCTACCCTTAAGCTTTTCTCAGTCAAGTCAGTAGCTAAAGCCCTCCTGCATAATACTCTCTCTGATTTCTAGAAACAAAATGTGCTCTCTGTCCAGCAAGCTGGCAAAACAGTGGAGCTGACAACTGCTTCTACATTTCAAAGGAGAAGAAAACATGGAAGCAAAGCCAGGACTTCTGTTCCTCAAGAAACTCCACTCTTGTTGTGCTAAAGGACAAAGCAAAGATGGTACAGTCTCAACCTCATGCATTCCTTTATGTCACATGTTTTAACTTCCAGCAATCTTGCAGGCAGAAAATACTTTGGTCATTTACAGTGCAGGTGTTTAATTTTCTCTGGGTCAAGTAGCCTTCCTGCAAGCCACAAGAGTGTCACAACTTGCAACACTTTCTAAATTGTGTGCTGTGAGAAATAGTGAAATTATGTATTTTGAGAAATAGAATAAGCCATTGTATAAAATACCTTAATTAGCTAATACTTAGGTTTTCAGAGAGAAAACAAGTTACTAGCATGGAGGACAGACCCAGCACACAGAATGCATGTTTTCATTATCGCTTTCCACAAGTTTTATTACTGAGGGCTCCCGGTATCAAACCCACATCTACGTGAAAACTAGAGAGCGGTTGATGCTCCATGGTACTGTCATTTGCATGCTGCAGTGCAAAATGGCTATAAAAGGTTGTTTTCTGACCTTGTGTTATACCCTCATGGAGTGGTGTTAATGATGGCACAAAGGCTAGGCAGCAGAGGATTATATTATGATGACTGAAAAAGGTTTAGGGAATTAATAATTTTAAGTAGTCTTACTAATCTGGGGGTGCTTTGCTGACTAATGAAAAATCTGTAACTTGCTGTCAAGACCTTATTTTCCCTTTTTGTACACACATATCTGGGAACCTCTTTTTCAACAGCTGTTAATCTTACACAAAGCCCAAATATCCTTATTTTCTTTTTGTTACATAAAACTTTTAAAAGGAAACCAACTTCCCTGGAAAACACTCTCCTTTTTCCAGATGGAGTTATTTTCAGATGGGGGTTCTCAACTCTTATTTTAAGGCATAAAGGCTGGCTTTTGGGATTTTTTTTGTTAAGTGAAAATCAGATGGGTAGAGACAAAATAGAAAGTGGAGAAATGGTTTATTATTGAGTTTAGTGGAATCCTGAGATCAGAAGTGTGGTTCACACTGTTGGGAGACACCTGAACACCACACCTTCAATGCTGAATTCAAGAGACAATTCTGGTATGCTATATAAATCCCTGGATTTATGGGATTTATGGATTCCCTGGATAGCTTGATTCCAGATGTTCTGGTGCTTGCTTTTTCTTCCATGTTTGGTATATGCAGCTGCAGCCAGACTGAGGCCAGACCAGTTTAAGCCAGCTGTGGATTTTAGATTTTGGATGAGTCCCTAAACGTGCTACTAAGCAGCAGTAGAGTATCTGGAGGACCTGAACAGGCTAAGATGCTGAGGAACCTCTTAGGTAGCACTTAGACACTGAGAGAACGATTCAGGTGCCTAAGCACAGGTTGCTAGGGCAATCTGAGATGCCTGGGGGTATTCTCTTTGACCTCCAAATAATGCTTCAGCAAGGCACAGTTCTTCCATAGGTTTTGGGTCTTGTCCGTCAGCCATATGTGAAGACCTCGGACAGGTTGGAGAATCTCAAAATGTGCTAGAGGCTTGTATTTAGGCAACAGGCTCTGCCCTCTAGGCTGGGATTCATCTCACCTAACTTCAGGCATCTACAGTGTAAGCGGTCTGCAACTTCAGAGCTATGTCCTCAGGCAGTCAGTGGGAGATTTGGCCAATACCTCACTATTCAGTAGCACTCCCACTGGGTGAGAAGGATCACTTCTCAGGATCCATTGTATCTCTTGGCCAGATCCCTGCTGACTCTAATTGGGGCTTAAATATCTAAAGACAGTGTAGATACTTAAAGGCAGACCAGATAAAGCTGCATTTTTTGTTTGTTTTTTTCTTTAAGAAAGCAGTGTTTTTACAGATCCAGGGTACATTTGTCTTGTGGCAATTCAATAAGCAACAGTATTTGAATGATCCTATAATCAGAGCAGTCAGCACTGTCTCATGGACAACAGGTGACTCTCCTATTGAGTCAGAGTTACCTCCTTTGGTTGCAGAACCTTCACAGCTGGATGATACAGGAACTTAGGTCTTATTTTTTAAATACTCTTGTGATGATTTTCTCATACCTACAGGTTTCTCTGCCACAGGATTCACAGTTTTACTGGGTTGGATTATCATACATACCTGAAAGGAGCGGCTGGTACTGGGAGGATGGAACAGCTTTTTCAAAAGAAGCAACAAATTGGTAAGCCTTCATAACTTAGGACCAGTGTGGTTCTATCTGACGGGCCTCAGTAAATTATGAGACTTGTGCTTCCTCTTACTTTCCCATGTTTGTCACATGTGCGACGACGAAGCAACATGGAGACCATAGTATCTGCTATGGAGCTCCAAATACATGTCATGTATAAGGAACAATAGGTGGCAAAGTACAGCTCAATCACGTGCACCAGACCCCAAAAGACCACCTAGCACAAATAAAATAGCTCCAACAAGGAAATAACTCTACATTCCAATGGCAAATCAGTATGATTACAAATGGTCCAAATATAGATCACATGATGTCACTGGGACATCATTAAGCCATAACTTTTAATTTCCTAGGGTTATGTTATATGACCACATCTTCTGTGCCTCCTTATATGGACGGATGATTTATGCCACCCACTCCTGTTCGACAAAGCAATTCTGGATCTGTGAGAAAGTGTCTGTTTATTTCACCTGAAGAAGCATTGCAAGAAAGGATGTGGGATCTGCCACTGCGAGATGTCAACTTAGGGAACTGAAAGTTTTAAATATATTTGTTTGTTTGTTTGTTTGTTTGTTTATCAAGCAGTTTTCTCAGGATGGTGAATCAAATGAACAGGTCATTAGAGACTAAATCTTCCTCTTAGTCTACATTTTGTCTCTCAGGCTCACAAGTGAGAAAGAGAAAAAAAGACCTACAAAGTTAAAAACTACAAGCCTAGGAAGCAACTTGGAAGAATTAGCTATAGTTAAGCAAAGATTCTTCCATGACTCTCTAGGCTGACAACCACACAGTCTCACAGATCTATATTCCTTGAGCTTCAGTCAGCATTTTACACTAACACCTGCCAGTCATAAACCAGTCCAACTACATCCTTGATGATTTTACTCACTGAAGTACTTACTGTACACACTAACTACCATCCACCTACAATCCTTTTCTAGAGAAGTTTGCCTAAGCATGCCTTCTTTCCTAAATCTGTTCTTCCAACTGTTCCCCTGTTTGAAGTACAGGGATACAGAAAGAGCACAAGGCTCTATTTATCCTCAAAATTCTTTTCATATATGCATTAACATTTATAGAAACAAAAGGACATTTGTGAGAAGACTACAGGGAACACCTGGAAGCAATTTCTGTGAAAAATAGAGTCAAATGTCATGGTTGGATTAAAACATTACCTGAATAATTTCAGTGTTATCATAACATTAATTGCTATGCAAATAGCAGTGAGGATAATAATTATGTGCTCCATTCAGAGCTACACACAAGCAGTACTCAAACTGATGCAGAATCCATTGCCACAGATCTTACTTGAGCTCTTGTATTACATCCACACTGTTTGGGATCTCTGGAGCCCAAGGTACACACTATGCATCATGTGTTATTAAAGCACTTGTCATAGTTATTGAAGGAAAATGATGCCTTCACTTTTCTGGGTGGAGTTTCATTGCATGAGTTCTTTGAAGTTTTGCATGTCATCATCTGTTTTGTATTACATATGCATATATTCCTTGTATATACATATCTTATATCTATGTGTACATGCCTTAGTATTTGGAGACTTTTCTTAAAATAAATGAAAAAATAATGATATGTCTTCAATAGTCAATATTTCCTTGGAAAATATTCTCAAAGACTGAAGCAGTTCCTTGGTAAAAAAATGAACCCATCTTCCTAATGTGCTGAAAGATGTTTGTGAACTGAATAAATTCACTATACTCAGTACAGCCAAGTCGTAATTCATGGGCACAACCAGTTGAACTATCTAGAATTCCTTACCGTTGCAGTCAGAAGTGCAAAGTACAATGCAAGTAAGGTATGATATTTCACCTGTTTCAACCCATTCCACTTGAAAAAATAATCCACAGCAGTCATCCAAGCTGCCACATTTTACCCGTTTTACTTCCCATAAACTAACACTTGATTTTTTTCCTAGCAATCTGCTATATGCCTTTGATGGCTGCATTGTGAAGACAAATGTTAGCCTCTGCTGACTGCTTGCTGTGACTTTTTAGGGAGCGTTCACTATTACTGCAGGAAGG
This sequence comes from Nipponia nippon, assembly GCF_047370975.1. NCBI lineage: Eukaryota > Metazoa > Chordata > Aves > Pelecaniformes > Threskiornithidae > Nipponia > Nipponia nippon. Next base: position 83,890,708 of record NW_028262347.1, on the reverse strand, counting down.
TCAGGTCAGTGGTGATAACTTGCAGGGTACATTTCTTTCGTTTCTATGGCTGGATGATCTTTATAAACTATTTCCATATCTTCATATCAAAAACTCCATTTGGTCTCAGCCCAAGTCTTGGCCCCAGCAGCATGAGAAAGGCTTTTCCCCTGTTAACAGTGGCATATTTCAGAGGGAAGAATTTATAGTATCTAGTATTTTAAATTCAAGCAAATTTATTATTTCATCCCGTCTGCCTTCTATCTCAGAGGCTGTCAAAGTTCTCCTGACTATACATGTATGGAGCCCAAGACACAAGCTGCTTAGGGAGGTCCACAATCCTTCCATGGCACTGGGAAGTTCAGAGAAGCTGTTCATTTGAAGCACATTTTGTATGGAAAATAAAACCTAGTATTGTACACTAAGTGTGAGACATCATAAATCTTGAAAGGTTTGGGAACTAAATAGAAGTTGTTGGCTTCAACATCCCTTCAAACAGGACATGGACAGTGAAGAAGATAGGGGTTAAGTGAATAAAGGGGTGCATTGGAGGAATGAGCCCTGCAGTGCCGTTCTGAAGTGGAAGGAGCATGACAGCTTCACATTTGCCCATCTACAATGAGATAACCAAGACAGTGAAATGGGAGGAGCCTAAATGTAAGCTGCTAGATAGGAAAAAACAAAGTTCATGGATGTCAGGAAGACAGGTTCACAAATAAAAGAGTTGAACCAAACACCCCAGCTGCACAGTGCCTCTTCACAGCCTCCACTACACTCTCTGCTCCAGGCCCTGCACCGAGTGCATGCTCTCTCATTCCCAATGGCCTCCATCATCCTTGTTATGAGCACATTCACTGTGCTGGAGGGGGTTCAGACTTGCCAGTAGATGCCAGTGCTCACATGCTGAAATGCTCTGTCAGCAAGATGCTAAATGATATGGTGCCAATCTATGTTCAGAGACTCTGTCTGTAGGAAGCAACAAAGAAAAATACCCCTTTCCCGTGAAGGTCAGTCAATTTACTAAAGAATTTGATGCTCATCTGTCCCTAGATCTTCCTTCTCTGTTTGTTCTATCTATTTCAAATCAGAATCTTAAAATATTTAACCATTATAACATCTTTCACTGATATGCTTTTAAATCAGTAAAAGGTGACTAAAAGACTACAAGAAGGTGCCCAGCAGCACAGATACAATGAGAGACATGGGACCATCTCTTTATCAGCAAGTGCTCCTTTGGAGCCCTCTATCTTGTCTCCATATTCATACTTACGCTCTGCCAGGGCTGATTAGAGCATTACCAGAGGCAACTACCAGAAACTGTAGTAAGGGAAATCCCATTTAGACACAAGGAGAACATTCTTCACAGTGGGGGTGGCCAAAAACAGGAACAGGTATCCAGAGAGGCTGGGATATCTCCGTCCTTGGAGACTGCATGAACTTGACTGGAGAAGTCCTTGAGCAACTTCATCAGAGTTCAAAGCTTCCCCAGCTTTGAAGAGGAGGTTGAACCACATGACTTCCAGAGGTTCCTTTCAAACAATGGCACTTAAGACATAAGTCTTAAGGCACCATGGTTCTGCCACGCATCTTTTCTTGGGGGTGCCTGGACTCCTTGACACAGGTCTCAGCTTTGGCTCATGCATCTCTAATGACAGGTTTCCACTTACACAATCTCACTATCACCTTACAGATTTTCATCGCCCTAAGCCTGCCTGGTCTTTCCCACAGTATCTTCTGTTCTTAACAGGATCTTTCAACTGGTATCATTTTGTCCATGGAGCATGGTCTTTCACTCTGTCCCTGCTTTCACTCGGTCAGTTTTTGTATTTGTTTTGTGTTAAATTAAATAAATGTCTACTCATCTGAAACATCTGAGGCAGCAGGTGAGGTGCCAACCTTTCAGAACCTTCTCTCTTGGAATCATTACTTTAATACATCCTATGTTCTCCTGGTAGGGGAACTTCCAGAGGAAAAAGGGAAGAGTGCACAGCACTGTGCAGAAGGGACAGCAAGCTGTGAGCCAAGCTTTGCAAAAAGAAAAATAGGCTCCTACTGTACTTGGGTGGTGCAGAGAATTTGAGTTACTAAAGAAAGTAGTATCCAGTCTGTTTCCCACTTTCTAAATTTTTCTCTCCAGGTTACAAGAAAGGGGAAGATATGCTATTTCAGGTGGTCTACTGTTGTTCCCTTGGGCATTCTCATAGTGAGTCTTGCCTTCATACTCATAGATCACAGAGTCATGGAAAGATTTAATTTGGAAGGGACGTCTGAAGTCCTGCTGGTCCAAATTCCTGCTCAGCAGGTCTAATTTCAAAGCTAGATCAGATAAGCCCAGTCCCTGTCAAGTCAAGCTCAGAAAATCTCCAAGGATGGAGATGACGCACCCTCTCTGGGCATCTCTTTCAATATATGACCACCTTACCTGTAACTTATGACCATTGCCTCTTGTCCTTTCACTGTATACCTCTGAGAGTCTGCCTCCGTCTTCTCCATAGCCCCTTTATGCAGTGAGAGACTGCAACTGGATTTTCCTTAGCTTTCTCTTCTCCAGGCTGAACAAATACAGTTGTCAGTCTGTTCCTGTAAATCAAGTGCTTCAGCTCCCAAGCATCTTTGTGTCTCTCCCTTTGACCAGTTTTAGTATTTATGTGGTTTATGGGATTTTTTTTTTTTTTTACTGGGGAGCCCAAAGCTGGACATAGTACTCCAGTTGCATACTCACAAGTGATGGAACGAAGAGAATCATCACCTCTGCCCTATTAGCTACACTCTTGCTAGGTCGGTCCAGTATGTGGTTAGCCTTTGCCACAAGGTCTCACTTCTCTTATTTGTTAAATCCTGCCTGTGTCTTTTTCCCACACTCTGATTTCCCTTTTCTCCCTCTGAGAAGATGACACTAGACTCTGGACAGCACTTCCTACCTCTTCTGTGTGCTCAAACAGCTTCAGCAGCTATTTGCAGCTGCAAACTTTGCTCTCAACTGAATACAGACACCTAGATTTTTAGTCCTTAACACTGAATAATGACAAGGGCACAGAGCTGAAGTTAGTCTGCCTCTGAGATGAATCAAAGATGTTTGTTCTGTTTTAAAATGTGGAAAACGAGATGAAAGTCATGGGGAGGCTAAATGGAAAAGAGGGGAACTACCAGGCCATACATTTACTGGGACTCATGTCAACCCTATGTGTCTCCTGACCTGAGGATGCAGACCCAGGCTGAGATGTGATGGGTGGGAAGAGAGGGGATCGTCCCCTGAGGGAGGAAAAGGAGGAGTCACACATAACACTTGAATACAAATATCTTGCCGTAGGGCATTTGAAGTGTGACTCATTTCTCTATCCCCTCCCTCTTTCTGCTTTTCTTTTTGCTTCTCCTTCACAAATCATTCAGGTTGTCTTTTAAGAGGATCGTTATTGAACCACGAATGAGTTCTGAGATAATGCAGACGAATACAGCAGAAGAGGATGGATACTCTAATTTAAATCACCTGCCACAGCATCCAGCCAGACACTACATGTCCCTGAACATCAACAAAGGTATGACTGACACTTGCTCTTTGAACTTTCTGCGCTATGGTAGACAATGACAATAGGAACAGTATCTTTTGTCCAGATCAGTAAATAAGAAAAATATGTACTTGTAGGTTTAATGTTATAGGTTTAATGCACTATTTGTATTGTTTTGTCTGATAAAAATGAGCATGCATGAATATCAAAATGCATAGAGTGGAACTACTGCCATTACTTGCTCTACATTTCTGTAGGAAAAGACAGTGGCTTCAGGATCAAACTATGGAATGTAGGAATCAGCTTAAATGTTGTTAGTTTTATTTATTGTTTATGTATTATTATCAGAAATTACTATAGAGACAGGACAATCTGACTTTAATAGGAAAAAAATTTTCACATTTTGCCTTCTGGACCTCAGTTTTTCAGAAGATGCTTAAGATTCGTAGCCTTCAAGGCCAGACGGGATGAGGCAGCACTGGGCCTGAATGCATAGGTCATGTCATTTCCCTTCTTCAAGTCCCATAGCTCTAGCTGGGCTAAACCATGTACTTCAAGAGGGTATCCAGTCTTGAGTTAAATATTTCTTCATCTGAAAGGTCCATCGTATTGCATTGCCATGACTGTTTGGTGATGGTAACTCTCAGGAACTTTTGAATCCAGGGAAACCTCAGTGGATCTTTTGGACTTCAGAATTTTCCTGAACTGGGCTTCAGCCTGGAGCTGGCAAGTAGCCTGAGCACTGTGTGCCCTGAGAGCAGGAAGGATTTGTGCAAAGTGTAAGATGGTATGCAAACACTTCCTTACTCTGTTCTGACAGAGCGGAGTACTACAGTACTGCCAAAGGAAAACAGGAGCATCACCTACTTCTAAATCAAAGGATCACTACAATGTTTCATAGCTTCATCATTTCTCAAAGGCATGGAATCCCCCACCTGTTCAGTTTAAACCTTGTCCAGTGTCTCCTTTCAAACAGACCTCTTTAAGAGGCACCACAGCTTTTTCTCAACTTGCATTTGAGTTGATCCTTAAAATATAATACAATCTGGATGGGGAACTCTTCACCAGATGTCACCAGAGTCACCAGATGGCTCTTCATGGAGGGGTGGAGGGTTGGGAGTGCTGCTGAACTGGGTGCTTGCCCTCAGATAAATTGTTGGTTTCTCCCAGGACGCTCTCTTCCCTTTGCTGTATGGTGGCCAGCTATCTTCACTTTGTTTGCACTGTGCCTGGCCCTCACCATGGGAATGATAGTCCTAGGTAAGTTCTGAAATATACTGTGTTCCTTTATTCATATTAGCACCTTAGGAATAACTGCATTGAAGAAAGGTGGCGGACTGACTGCAACAAGGGCAGTCATAGCTCATCCTCCCCACATATACTGCCCTTTCCTCTCCTCCTAATTGCCTGCGATGAATACTCTGCAGCTTGGTGTACATAAGGCTGTGACAGAAGCAATTTTTTTAAGTCTGGACCTGTGCCCAGAGCAAGGATACAGAAGTCAAGATGATATATTTTGGAAAGAGCGGGAGGAATGGATTCTGTACTCATCCATCTATTACTCATTTATTTGCTAATTCAAATTCAATTATAAAATTCTAATGTTGACTTTCATAAATCAGTTTGTTGTTTCCCTTTTCCTCTTCTCCTGTTGTTCAAGTCTCTCTGTTCTACTGAAATAGCAGTTCTTGTCTCATTCGTTTGATAAACCTTTCATGTTTGTAGACTACTGTCTTAACTTAGTTCATACGAGTATGCTAAAAATGGACATACTTCTAGTACTGATATTCATGAGGAAATCTCACTTTTTCTGTCTGTTTCACTCAGTCATCCCTGTTTACCTGAGATGTGCAAGAGAACTGAAGACTCTCATATTTATATTAGCTTTTATCATTGTGTGACATGACTGTACCTATACTTTCTATCACAGAGCCTGGACATAGTCATTCTGAGCTGTTGCTACCAAAAGCCAGTATCTAAATACTGTTGAGGAAGATATATAAAAAACCCCTCCCCACTTTCTTCAGAGAAGTTTTACCAGCCTTTAAGAATAAAACGGTTTTGTGATTAAACTGCATTTAAAATTTGGAAATCTCCTTATCCATCATTTTCTCATCTTCTAATCTCCTCACAGTATGTGACACTGTAGCATCAGAGTTGCATGTGAGCACGATATTGCAAAAAGTGAATTTGCAATATATGATGAAGCATGTATCATGCAGTAGCATCATCACAGGTTTTTTGTCTCATGAAGAATATCTTTATAAACTCCAGGTCTCAGAGGTTCTAAGGCACCCGCGGAACATAATGAAAACTTGCAAGGACTAAAGGAGAGATTGTGCTTGATGGGTGATGCAAACAGTAAGAATGATAGTAAGTAGAACTACTGTTCACACAGCCTGAAATCTGTGTGTTAGGCCTTATACCAAATTAAACAAAGGTGTTACATGCTATATCACATTAAATAATGAGTTTAAAAAAAAAAAAAAAAGAATGAATGTAGATGTGACCCATAAAGTGCCATATACATTTCAGCTCTGCATAACTTTGACTTTCCAGGCCTATGGGTATAGACTCCTCTACTCTTCCTTTGGCTGTTTGCAAGGGACTGATGGTTTCTTTCTGTTCTAGGATCCATATGTTCACTCTGCCCTGTAAACTGGAAATGGGTTGGAGGTGATACCTGTTTCTACTTTTCAGAAAAGGAGGCCACATGGCAGGAAAGTGAAGACTTCTGCTTCTCCCAGAATGCCACCCTTCTTACGCTGAAAAGGAAAAGCAAGTTGGTATGGTTCCAATCATACTGGTATTTCTTTGCATTGGTATCAACTATTCAAAACTCCTCACCAGTCAGCAAGTACCTCTTGATGTTACATAGTAATAGAGGTACTGTCCCCAAGGTCTGAGGCAATGCAGATTGCAGAGCGTTTAACCACAAATGTGTAATGATGAGGTAGCTAGCAACACAGGATATTATTCATCCAAACAGTGGACATGAGTGTCATAGATCCTGTGAAGGTTACAAGCAGTGAGTCTTTCATTCAGGAAATCTCTTTGAATACTCTGAGAGATAGGGCTCTAAAAAGAATTGTTACCCCAGTCTTACATTTAGTAGAGATGCCAGACACAAAATATTCCTGTTTGCATGCCAAATAGAGATGCTGTCTCTTGGAAAATTATGAGGGCCTGATGAGGAGTTCAGAGAGTCATTGTCAAATTACCTCCTTTGGTTCTTTCTTGATCATCTCCTCTCTCAACAGCAGTTGTTCAGGTACAGCAAAAAAAATACCCACAAGCTCCTTGGTGACAAAAGTTTTGCATTTTTATAGATTAGCATATCTCAAATATCACAAAAACGATCCTATTGGATTGGATTATCATATGGAGTTGATGGCTGGTCTTGGATAGATGATACGAAACTTTCTACAAAGAGAATGGACTGGTAAGTTTTCTGAACTTAAACAGTTGGTGGTTTTTAATCTTTTCTTGCACAATACCCTCCCTGTGTGCTGAAGGAGGAGGGAACCAAAATCCTATTAATGGCAAAGCTTCAAGGTAGAATAGAGCCGCAGATATATTTGGAGTCAAAATACCCTTTTAGGTGTGGAGTCCCTGAAATAGAGAAAGGGTCTCAGAAACCTGGAAGCATGAGCAGAATGAGTCAACAAACCAGTGCAACCAGTGACTGCTCTCACTATTTAAACCCATTCACTTTGTGAAACATGCCATGACTCTATAGGAAACAATGCACACTTCCTTCAAGACAGCTTACCTTCTGCAAAGCATTACTGCACCTGCCTCTTCTACTCAGCCACAATTATCCCAAATTCAATTCTCTCTTCCATCAACATTTTGAAACCTTTATTACACAAAAATAGTCAACATTAGGTGGAGAGAACCTGTTTACTTTTTCTGTAAAATCTCATCAGCTTACTCAGTGTGTTTCTCCTTTACTAACTGTGGGGAAAAAATCAAATTCCCATTCTGTTTTGTGTGAAGTGATCACTGTATGCAGTAATATGAGAGTCCTCTTCAGGGTCTGGAGAACCTTCTTCGAGTGAAGATTCTCCAGTGCCTCCTTGGTAACACATGCTCATTTTGTCTTGCAAACTCTTAGACTTCCTGTTGCTAGTAGACATGAGGCAGAATGATCTGGCTTCTTGATCAGTAGGACCACTGCCTTTCAGTTTCCAGACCCAAACTACCACTACATAAAGCAATGGTTGGAGTGACATAACCACTGGTGAGGAACTAGTGGTATTTTCTGCTTTGATGATGCTCCATATGCAGGCTTTCTTTTTTACATCTTCGAGCTGAAAGCAGGTGGCAGAATAATTATAGAATTATAGAATCATAGAATAGTTTGGGTTGGAAGGCACCTGTAAAGGTCGTCTAGTCCAACCCCACTGCCATGAGCAGGGTCATCTTCAACTCAATCAGGTTGCTCAGAGCCCCACCCAACCTGACCTTGAATGTTTCCAGGGATGGGGCATCTGCCACCTCCCTGGGCAAACTGTTCCAGTGTTTCACCACCCTCAGCGTAAAAAATTTCTTCCTTATATCTAGTCTAAATCTACCCTCTTTTAGTTTAAAACAATTAGCACTTGTCCTATCACCACAATAAGGTCTCCCTGGGGCCTTCTCTTCTCCAGGCTGAACAACCCCAGCTCTCTCAGCATTTCCTCATAGCAGAGGTGTTCCATCCCTCTGATCAGTTTTGTGGCCCTCCTCTGGACCCGCTTCAACAGGTCCATGTGTTTCCTGTACTGAGGACCCCAGAGCTGGATGCAGTACCCCAGATGGGGTCTCACCAGAGCAGAGCAGAGGGGCAGAATCACCTCCCTCGACCTGCTGACCACGCTGCTTTTGATGCAGCCCAGGATATGGTTGGCCTTCCAGGCTGCAAGCTCACATTGTTGGCTCATGTCCAGCTTTTCATCCACCAGTACACCCCCAAGTCCTTCTCCTCAGGCCTGCACTCAATCCCTTCATCCTCCAGCCTGTATTGATACTGGGGGTTGCCCTGAGCCAGGTGCGGGACCCTGCCCTGGGCCTTGTTGAATCTCATCAGGTTCACACGGGCCCACTTCTTGAGCTTGTCCAGGTCCCTCTGGATGGCATCCTGTCCCTTGGGCGTGTCAACCGCACTACTCAGCTTGGTGTTGTCTGCAAACTTGAGGAGGATGCACTCGATCCCTCTATGTCATTGATGAAGACATTAAACTGTACTGGTCCCAATACAGACGCCTGAAGGACACCACTTGTCACTGATCTCCATCTGGACATTGAGCTGTTGACCACCACCCTCTGGATGCCACCATCCAGCCAATTACTTATCCACCGAAGAGTCCACCCATCAAACCCGTATCTCTCCAATTTAGAGGGAAGGATGCTGTGGGGGACTGTATCAAAGGTCTTACAGAAGTCCAGATAGACAACATCCGTAGCTCTTCCCTCGTCCACTGATGCAGTCACTCCATCATAGAAGGCCACTAGGTTGGTCAGGCAGGACTTGCCCTTGGTGAAGCCATGCTGGCTGTCTCAAATCACCTCCCTGTCCTCCATGTGCCTTACCAGAGCTTCTAGGAGGATCTGCTCCATGATCTTCCCAGGCACAGAGGTGAGGCTGACAGGAAGGTAGTTTCCAGGGTCCTCCTTTCTACCTTTCTTAAAAATGGGTGCAATGTTTCCCTTTTTCCAGTCCCCAGGGACTTCACCTGACTGCCATGACTTTTAAAATATCATGGCAAGTGGATTGGCAACTCTCCCAATGCCCGTTTCCCAATTCCCTCAGGACTCTGGGACGCATCTCGTCAGGGCCTATAGACTTATGTACGTTCAGGTTCCTCAGGTGGTCATGAACCTGATCTTCTCTTACAGTGGGAGGGACTTTGCTCCCCCAGTCCCTATACTGTGGTCAATCCACTTGAGAGGTGTAGAAAGGGAGGTTGCCAGTGAAGACTGAGGCAAAAAAGTTGTTGAGTACCTCAGCCTTCTCCTTGTCCATTGTTACCAGCTTGCCAGTCTTGCTCATCGCAGGGGGTATGCTTTCTTTGACCTTCCTTTTCTGGCTGACATACCTGTAGAAGCCCTTCTTATTAGTATTTGCATCCCTTGCCAAGTTCAGCTCCAGCTGCGCCTTGGCCTCCTGACCCCATCCCTACACAACCACACAGTGTCCATATATTCTTCCCAGGATACCTGTCCCTGTTTTCACTGCCTGTGCATTTCTTTCTTGCCCTTTAGTTTGACCAGCAGGTCTTGACTCATCCATGCTGGTCCCCTGCCTTCCTTTCCTGATTTCTTACACCTGGGGACAGAGACCCCTTGCGCTCTATGGAAAGCATCCTTAAAGATCTGACAGCTCTGTTCTGCTCCCTTGTCCCTGAGGGTAGTTTCCCAGGGGGTCCTATTGACTAATTCCTTGAAGAGCTGGAATTTTGCTTTCCTAAAATTCAGGGTCCTGACTTTACTCTTCACCTGACCCATATCCCTCAGGACTGCACACTCCAGCAGTGCACAACCACTGCAGCCCAGGCTGCCTCCAATCTTGACATCACCGATTAGCTCATTTGCGTTGTTGAGCAACATGATCCTTCGGACTTGAATTATATGAGCTGTTATGTTCTTCAATATTTTGTATAAATCTTTATAAACCTTAAAATGACTAAGCAACTTTTGCAATAAAGTATGATTGTCCAAAAGGGCCTTATGGGGTTTTTTTAAATTTGTACATGAGAATTTTTAACAAGATGGTGTGGTTTTTTTTCTAGGATTGATTTGTCCTCTAAGCAAAACTGTGCATACCTGTTTTATCGTAAGCCAAGAGTTTACAGTGAGAATTGTTATGAGAAATACCCCTGGATCTGTGAGAAGGCAGCAGTCCAGCTGATCTAAAAAGATCATCAGCAGAAAAAGAACTGGAAGAGCATGAAGAAGATTTTGATGTTCAGATTTTTCAAAGAAGGGGTGTAAAACAATGGTTAATACAAATTCAGAGCAGAGTCTGTCCTTTCTTCCTAGTGTATTCACACAAACACAAAAAGAAAAAGAGACGGAAAGCCTTTGCAGATAAAAAGAACCAGCAGTAACAAATATCTACATATCAGAGATGAGATATTAATCTCATTGTTCTAGTTCAGAAACTACTACCTTAGCGATGCTGACAATCTTAAGCATTACTTACAGCCAAAGAAATTAGAAGTGTAAAGGCCTGTCGGACCACTTCTTGTCACTCTGATTGAATTTCATGTGTATCCATTTCTACCAAGGCACTCTCTTTAGTCCATTTGACCTTACCCAGATGATGAGTCTTCTCTCTTCTGTTTGTAAAGGTATTAATTCTTAACTATTTCCAGCCCTCTCTTCAGCACACTCACTTTCAGTTATTCTGTATTCCTCTAAAACTCCAAGGCAAGCTCTCCTCTCCTTTACTACTCAGAGACATGTGGCTCCCTTGTTCACTGCTTGGCAGTGAAGCATCATTTGCCATCCTCATCCTCTTCTTCACTGGGTATAGTATATGAATTTTAGATATGTTCAAATTTTACTTCCAGATAACGATGCTTTTCCTTTACAGGCAATATGATTTTTAAAGAATGCCCAGAAGTCAGTGTTAAATGAGTTTTAATAAACAGTATGCTATTACCATAATCACCTTTGCAGTTATGCAGGGAGAATGGGAATAATGATTGAATTTTTCCAAGAATGCCATCTGAGGGCCATTAGTCTTCAGCTAACATAGAATATGCCCATCCCTTTACCTAATGCATCTCATCATATGAAATGATGGATATATGGCATGAATGGCTGAACATTGAATGAATGTGGCATGAATGACTGCACTGATAGCTGGAATGCTGTGACAATATTCAGAAAAGTATTAATTGCTGAATGGGGAACTGAATTTTACAATGTATTGGAAACCACATATTTTTGGTATTATATATTAATTGTCTTTTGGAATGGATGATTTTCTAAATCTAAGTAACTGTATCTGGTCAGGATCCTGATGGAAGGGAGGTGGGTAAAAAGCAAGCTCACAGCCCTGGACTTCAGGAGAGTAGACTTTGGCCTCTTCAAAGATCTGTTCAGAAGAGTCCCATGGGATAAGGCCCTGGAGGGAAGAGGGGCCTTAAGAAAGTTGGTTAATATTCAAGGATTACCTACTCCAAGCTCAAGAGCGGTCTGTCCCAATGAGTAGGAAATCACACAGGAATGCCAGGAGGCCTATGTGGATGAACAAACTGATCTTGGCAAAACTTAAACACAAATAGGAAGCATACAGAGGGTGGAAGCAGGGACAGATAACCTGGAAGGAACACAGAGACACTGTCTGCGCATGCAGGTATGAAAGCAAAGCCCAAAAGGAATTGAATCTGGTGAGAGGTGTCAAAGGCAACAAGGAGGGCTTCTACTAGTACATAGGTGACAAAAGGAAGACTACGGAAAATGTGGGCCCACTGCTGAATGAGACCAGAGACCTGGTGACATAGGACCTGGAAAAGGCTGAGGTACTGAATGCCTTCTTTGCCTCAGTCTTTACTAGCAAGACCGGCCTTCAGGTATCCCAGGTCCTAAAGACCAGGGAAAAGTCTGGAGCAAGGAAGTTGTATCCATGGTGGAAGAGGACCAGGTCAGGGAATACTTAAGCAAGCTGGACATGCAAAAGTCCATGGGCCCTGATGGGATGCACCCACGAGTGCTGAGGGAGCTGGCAGATGTCACTGCAAGGCCACTCTCGATAGTCTTTGATTAATCATGGCAACTGGGAGAAGTGCCTGAGGACTTGGAGGAAAGCAAATGTCACTCCTAGCTTCAATAAGGGCAGGAAGGAGGACCCAGGAAACTACAGGCTGGTCAGCCTCACCTCAATACCTAAGAAGCTGATGGAGCAACTAATCTTGGAAACCATTTCCAGACACAAGAAGCACAAGAAGGTGATTTGGAATAGCCAGCGTGGATTCACCAAGGGGAAGAGATGATTGGCTTGGTAGACAGGGAGAGAACAGTAAATATTGTCTACCTAGACTTCAGTAAGGCTTTCAACACTTTCTCCCATAAGATCCTTATAGAGAAGCTATTGATGTAGAGGCTGGATAAGCAGATGGTGAGGTGGATTGAAAACTGGCTAAATGGATGGACCCAGAGCGTGGTAATCAGTGGCATGAAGTCTACAGCTGGAGGCCAGTCACTAGTGGTGTACCCCAGAGGTCAACATTGGATCTTCTATGCTAAGAGTGAGCATTTCTCACTCTAAGAGTGAGCATTTCTTCTTGCTCCGTTTCCTGGTGGGCATCCAGAATGGTGAGGAGCAGGGAGGGTAGGTAAGTTTTCAGGGTAGCAGGCATATGTGTGACTGCAAACCACTGACTCTGAATTTCTGAAACAGAAATAGAAATAGACTTCTCTGGAAGCATTTAGACAAGCTCTGCATTTTAGTTTTCAAATGTAAAATCACAAGTTTCTTTTTTCTAAATTTACAGGATAGGAATCTTAATTTAGCAAAAGGAGAAATCCCCATGTGACTCTAACCAGAGAACTGGAGGATGAGTAACATTTCCTTTTTTACTTCTTTTTTTAAGCATTAAAAATAGTGCTTTTATCCAAGAGGGTTAGGGATGAGATGGTGGTGGAAAGAGAATCAAAGACTAGAGAGAGGGCAAAGATTAGACTAAACAAGCTTGAATGTATAGGTTTAAATGCAGGTTCCCAAAATCCTGACTCTGTCTGCAGAATTCCAAGTGCACAGGAAAAAACTCTCTTGACTATCATCTCTCATGGCTTTGATTTTGATTTTAGGTCTAGGACATGAACACTCATTTTAAACAAAACTGAAAACCTCAGAAAACTTAAATATTTCACTCAGAGCACCCAATATGCAGCTGCATTTACTGTGATATATTCAGTAAATCACTGTGCTTCTTTCCTTGCTTCCTTGTTCTCTCAGCAGTCCTTAGCAGAGGTGATTTAGCAGCATTTTCCATATATCATGTGGCTGTGCAACTTGAAAAATGACAGTATATTTTTCAAGGCCTGCTGTTTAAAGACAGCAGCTTCTGTCTCCACATGAAATCATAGATGCATCTATTTTCTCTGCTATTTATGAGTATTGGGATCTTGCTGCAAGAACATTCTTCCCCATTTGGATTTGTTTGTTTTTATGACACAGGTGGTTTACTGACTGTTTGCCAACAAGGGTAAAGAGCATGACAATGCAGAGAAGAAAACTCATTAAAAAGTAAAGCTGTGACACTCCATTCAAGGTTGCATCTCTGAGCTTTGCCAAGAAATGAGCTACCTGTGCAGCTATATGTCAATATGAAGCAACTGAAAGCAATATAAGAAAACTAACTGAGCAGAACAATTTGTCTTTAAAACACATAGGTGTTATGAAGAAAAACATTCATGAGTTTGGTAGTTCTATTGAGACGAATACTCATTCTTGGAACAGTAGGGAAATTATTTGCCAAGAAGCACTGAGAGTGGTTTGTGAGCTGAAAGCTTGTTTTGTAACAATGTGGCATGGGTACAATGCTTATACTCTGATTTTAATGGACGTTGTATTGAACTGAAAAGGGTAATTATAGACTCAAGATTTTTTTTTATCACTGTGAACAACATAACATCAAGAATACAGAACTGGCTGTGCTAATAAAACCTTATGGCAACAACAGACAGAAACTAATTACTAATCTAGTAGTGGCTATCAAAAAAAAAATTTCACTCTTTGCCTTTTTCGGTGTGCAACAAAACCTAAAGGTTTGCCTCTGAGCATTATATGACTTGAAATGACTCAGTTCATTCAATTAAAGGTATGATTGCATGCTGCCTTTTGAACTTTGTCAGTTTTAAATGCTTTCTGCAGCCAAATGACAGCAGAGATGGCATCGCTCTTAAGACAAATTAACATTGAAGTTGTGGTAATTTTGAAGGACCAGACTTCAAGGGTAGCTGTGCAGAATGCAATGGTTAGCATGACTTGGAAAGCTAAGCGGAAAGACTGTTTCTCTAACTCATTGCTTACCGAGAATATTCCCTTTACTCAGCAGCACAGAACAGACTCCCGTGAGCCAACTAATTAACTCCTGTGACCCTGGGCAATCTGAGAAAGATTTCTAAAGAGGACATTTCACAGAGAGTTAAGAAGAATTGCATGAAGAACGCATAGAGTGATTTAGAAGATGGCCTGATGTGTGTAGGTGGCTATGGGAAAGGGTAAAGTGCAGAAGATATGTGCATGAAATTGCTTAGTTCTGAATTGCTTTAAAGTTCTGAACATTTTAACCTCATATAGGAAAAGATATGACAGTTGTTAAAATGATTATTGTATTGTGACTTCAGTGATTATCTTACATATAAGGCTAAATTTTTCCCTCCTGGTTTAAGCTGAAATACAAGAACTGGTTTACTACATATCAAGGAAATTCAGGGTTAAGTATTACTCAAACACACACAGTAACAGGTTGTACACTACACATCTCAGGGCAATTACTGGATGCCATGTGCTCTTCTATTCTGTGCAACTTGGCTTGTCATGTAGCGGTTATAATTATGAGTCATTGAGGCAGGAAGATGTGGTATAAAATGAAAAAATCCAGACAACAATGAGGACCAGGAACTTACCCCTTGTTTTATAAGTTCCTGAGCTTATGAATATTCAGCAGCCAGGCATGGGGACCAATGCTTCATGCCCTGGACAGGGGGACAAGACAGGCTAGTGGATTCTCCTCCCAAAGGCAGTACAGAACAGCAGACTTTCATTCAACATTTCCTTCCTTCATTTTCTGCAGCATTTCACTCCCAGCAACAGTCCATAATGCCAGTGCTTTTCACATGCAACACTTTTCCCTCAGCCAGGCCCTTACAATCAACCATTGCTCCCCTCACTGGTCCACTGACCCCATGCCCATCACACCAGTTCCCTCGCATCAGTTTCACTCACTGCTTCACCTCTTCAGCAGCTCCTCCTCATACCAGCCCCCTCAGTGAGGGCTCTCCTTGTGGTGTGATCTTTAAAACCTTCTTGTATTACCAAGGGTTACAAGATAGGGCCTCCCATCTGCCCTGCATGTGTTAGAACAACAGCCCTGTATGGGTTACCCCTCCTGTCATTCACATGGTACCTGCATCCCCTGTAGACCAGTCAGTGCTGGGATCCCAGGTAGTATATCTGCAGCTGCTGAGGCCTCATGGTTAGACTTAGAAAATGCAGCATTTCCGGACTATGAGATAGCTGTGTGGCAAGACACCCTCTGTTGTCTCTGCTCTTCTAAATTGCTTCTTCATATCCATAATTAAGATAATTGCCATATTGCTAAACACTCATTTAGGAGGGATACAGCACACTTGTTGGCTGTTGCTACTGCAGACTTCTGATGCACAGCTTTATGTCTGAAATAATAAACATAATTAGAGGCTTTCCTGAATACCTCCACCTTCCCTGACTTACAGTTCAATTTTCATTGAATGACTCAAATTAGTGCACAATACACACAGGAACAAAAGTCCTAAAGATAAACCTGACTGTTCCTGAGAGATTTCAAAGATCTCTATTGTTTGATAGTGTTGTAGAAGAGAGACACTCTCTCTGATGCAGTCTTCTCTTTGAACAGCCTCCTAAACAGCAGCGAAGCAGCAGGAGGCTTTGCATCATTAAAGGCCCTGTATTTGATGGTTGTTGAGCCTACTGTGCACTGTGACTTACTAAAAAGACACACTACAGGAAAGGTCAGTAGCAGCAATATTTATTCCAGTTGTGAAATTCTGCAACAGAATGGAAAATGGATTTGAGAAATCAAAGAACTGGATCAGATGTGACATGGATAATTATCAAGACAGATGTCTTAGAGGAATGCACCTTCCCCCCAACACCCAAAGCAGCAGAACAATCCACTAGCAGCTGGACTCGCATTCCTGGGCATTAAATATTGCTGACTTTCCTCAATAAAGATGTGTTCTGTATTTGCCTTCTGTTTTTTGAGCCCATAGGGCATACAATCCCATTTGACAGTTTTTCTCTCTAACCAGGAGAACTATAAATACTTTCATTTATCTTTTAATGCAGACTCTGATTCTGTTGCACTTTCTAGTTATCAGTAGTTGGGGGGTGAAATTAAATAAAATATTTGGGAATTTATTGTAAATTGGGAGCTCACATCTGTGAATACCCAATGGATGGATTTTGAAAACATGATGTGTTGTTCTTACAAACCGCCATTGATTCCTGTTTCTGGGAGATAGGTATGAATCTTTAAAACAGAGTTCTGGGAATCACATACTTAATTTTGTTTCAATTAGAAAGGAATTTATGAGAAGTGGATAGAAGTGGTTACACAAGAGTGCAAGGGCTGAAAGAAGAAAGAGGGAATTAAGTTGTTGTTAAAGAAAAAGCCCAAGGAGTCTGGCTGATGTGCAACACCAGACAGCAAGTTAAGCTTAGATTATCACTGATGTTACATTAACCTGAGCTCAGACTCATTTTCCCTATTGCAAACCCTGGGGCAGAACTCGCCCCCATGACGGTGTATCCCAGGACAGGGCTCTCTGCAGAGCTCTGCACACTAGTGCCTGTCCGAGTAGCTCAGTTGCTCAACCACTGCAGGATTCACCACTTTCTCACAAATGTAAAATTTGTACTCGCCACACCGTGCAGTGTCTATGTTTGCACCTTGAAGCCACACACAATCTAGGAAAGGACTTGAGCTGGCTCGTTGGATCTGAAACCTGTGAAAAAATAGCAGAGATATTCATCATCCCATGGAAAAAGTCACAGGCTGATACAATAATTCCCAGCTGGTGCTACCCATTTGACCCACAAAAGCATACAAGCACTCTGATGGGGGCTTGCCTAGGTTGATAAGCGAGTGA
This sequence comes from Nipponia nippon, assembly GCF_047370975.1. NCBI lineage: Eukaryota > Metazoa > Chordata > Aves > Pelecaniformes > Threskiornithidae > Nipponia > Nipponia nippon. The sequence goes on along the minus strand of NW_028262347.1, from coordinate 83,873,354 downwards.
TGGGTAACCTGTCTGCTGGCAAGCAGGTGGGGGCACAGGCAATTACTGAGTGGTGGTTAAAGGTTGCTGCTTCTGGCTCATAACAAATACACCTGGACGTGGTCTGTTCCTATCTGTGCAGTGACTTACAGATCAGGGGAGAAAGCTGATCCATCCTCCCACAGCCAGGGCCCCTCAGCTCCATCGCGAGATAGCCCAATCCAGAAAGAGTAAGAACTGTAAGACTGTGCTGATCGCATTGCGAAGTCCTGTACGGAAAAAAATGTAAAGCCTGTGAATCACATCCCTGCTTCAGTCATAACGGCCTATGATTTGGAAAACGAGAGAGGCAAATGAAAGCAAGCTGCTCACAACTGTGCGTAACAGACTTTGTTTTGCAAGTGAATCTGGGCAGTGACTCCTACTCCTGGCCGTCAGTACTGTTTTGGAGATAAGGAAAATGAACCTGCTGAGAGCTTTCAGTAGCTCTCAGCTAAAAGGACAATCTTCAGTTGAGATAACCAAAGCCTGCACATTAGCTGGGTAATGGGTATAGGATAATGACTTCCTTCCAACACCCTGGTTGCATAAGTCAGGCAGGAAAAGGCCTTTGCATCATTTGCTATCATTGTACGCAGGAAATTCAAAACACAGACGATAAAACCACAGAGTTCAAGACAATCCCATTGCCATTAAGGGTCTGGGTAGAAGTTCCTTCACAGTGAAGAGCTCTTCTGGCTGTGCTTTATCTGCTGCTTCATCTACAACTTAGACATCGGAAAAAGATATGGATCCTCTTCTGCTCATGTGGGAAAAGAGGCCAGGGATCAGGCCAGGCTGGTGAGCTTTCTAGTTGTGGACAGCAACAAGCTGAAGGCCAGGCTTCTGATGTTTGCTAAATAGTTTGCTCCAGCAAGACAACAAAAGAGTTGCCAACCAGTACTAGCTAAGTTATATTTGCCCTGAGGTGGGATGAGGATCTAGATGTAGAATCAAGCTGGTGTGTCTCAGTTAACTCCCTTGAAGTCAGCAGAGATGCACCAGGGAGGGTGCAGCCACAGTACAGCTAGAGGGGCTCCGAAGAAGCATGGACAGTTTTTGCCACTAGGTCCAGCACACACAAGCCATAGCATACTGCACCAGTGGAAGGATGGCATGGCTGTTCAGGCCACAGTAAAATGTAGAGTGTATAATTAGAGAGAGAGAAAAAAATAATCTTTACCAGCTCTTCCTTACTCTCTATCTTAAGAAGTCTGGAATCCAGAGCAGAGCATTGAGCCTTGCTTTCTTGCCAAGTTTTCCATTCCTTTGAAAAGTGGTAGCAGTTCTCCCCATACTGTAGCCAGTTCTCAGGACAAGGAATACATTTATGTCCTTGAAAACAAAAGAGCACCTGATCAAGTTTGTCAGTGACAACAGTCTCTTGTGGTCTAGTGGATCCCTGCAGGATCACTAGAGCAGTGCACAGCCTCTCTATCACAGAGGAGCAACAATTCCTCCTCCATTCTGCAGCTAAATTCATGTCTTCATTGGAGACTTAATAAACCCAGTTGCCAAAAGACCAGGAAAAACATTTCTAAATGAAACTCAGAAAAACAAATAATAAAGATTTTTTCAATCTGACCAGCAAACCTGGAGAGTGCTAGTAAAACGCAAATAGAAGAAATTTTGGAAGGTTGAGCCATGTTCACAAAGACATGGGTCTAGGTGGACGTAAAGGGAAACATAGACTTTCAGTCATATGGGTACATCTCTATTCATGTGAACTTACTTTTAGCTCCTTGTTAACAACATCAGGGCTAGCTCTTCCCTGCTATATGCTTTACCAGGTAATTTATACTTAAACTTCTCTGGTAGCATTTCATACTTGCTGTGGATGCAGTGTGCAGGAGTCAGATAGTGATGGCCAGCCAAAGTGAAAGATAACGAGCCCATTGCTCTTAAAGAAATACCTTTCTGGCAGCTGCAGTTTGACTCTTTCTGCCACATTATTCTGTTAGATACCTCTTGGGACCCTGAGTAATACTGAAGCAAGAAAGAACTCAAAATGTTGGATTTTTCTTTCATTTTTACACCTTTTGGGAAACTCCATTTCTAGGTGGAAACTGAAATAATCGCAAGCACCAAAAAGACCTGCCAGACAAAATATTTTGGAGATCTCTGGGAACCGGGTCCCAACTATAGAGTGAATCATGTTTGTTGCTCTACAGTTCACAGCACCATTTTATATTATAACAAGCCAGTGCCAGCTGGGAATGACAGCACTTGATGCTGGATGGCAATAGATAGCACAGCACGGTGCCCTTGACTCTTACGAGGAGCTTCTGGTTTGTGCTAAATTCAAATGCAGACATTTACATAGATAACAACCTTGCCACTCTCTCATAAGATTTTAGTTTATTATGATTCTCTTCCCTCTGCCATATGATAATCTAGCATATTCAACTCACCCATCATTAAAGTTTCACACCATTATTTTGCACAAGGAGAAAAAATACTCTCAGCATATTGTCTGTAAACTGTTAAAGCCAGTGATTACAGTCCCATTTGGTAGAGAGCAGCAGTATTTACACTTCTGCATTCACTCCTGCATAACAGAATGAAGCCATCTTGAGGAGTCAAAGCATTCCAGACAATTAAAGCCAGTAGGAATTTTCCATCAAAATTTTTTTATTATAATTCACTGAAACTGACTATAAAAGAAGGAATGGTAGCATCAATGAATTTACCTATTAGAAACATTTTTTTTTTAAGTGTCATCATCATGGTATTTTCTGAATTAAAATGTTTGTTATAGGGTATAAACCAGCTCCATCACAAAAATTCAATAAAGATACTTCAGAAAGACTGATACTTAAAAAATGATCAAAATGGAAATGTAGCCTTTTGATTGACTCAGTCAAAATTCATTTTTAAATTAAATAATTGAGGGTAATTTTAGAGATCTTGATTTTTTTACTTCCAATACAGATAACAGAAAAAAAAAATCCATCTGTGGCTACCACAATGCGATGGAACCACAATCTTCCCATCACTATGTACCTCTGGAGGTGGCAAGTTGCTTTACAGTCTCTGTCAAGTTCAAATTCTGAGCCTGGAGGAGCTCCAGCTGCTGGTTGAGGCTTTCCATAATTGCCTTTTGCAGGGTGAAGTTTTCATCCCTTTCATGTACAAGGTGGCAGACCAGGATGACTTGAATCACAGTGAAACAAGAATGAAATTGTTCCATTAATATTAAAGCTAAACTGCTCAATGCAACCTGAATAAACTTACCAAAGACACACGTACCTCCCCATGACTGAATATACTTGACCTACATACAGTTTGTGCACATCTATGAGCAAGACGTAATACATCCCAGTTTCAAAGATTGGGAGATCTCTTGAGCAGGTAAACTCTTCCAGCAAGGGACACTTTTTTGTATCATTAATCCCCTAGGCTAATCCTTTTCCTTAACTAATGTCCCAGACTTTTAGTTGTTCATACTGAACTCTGAGCACCCCTTCTGTGACCATACTTACACCTGGCAGCCAAGACTCCTGCAGCTGCCACTGAACTTAGGCAGAAGACCCCAAGTGCCACTGTAGCCAGTCGCCAATAGGAAGATGGACTGAGGGAATCTGCAATAGACAAAAAGAAGGAAAGCAGCAAGAACAGGAACTGCTCATCTTTATATCTGCAGCTCCTACATTGCACAAGACAAGGTGACCAGTAGTCTGCCCAGTGAATTGCTGAGTTTCAGACCAGCATATGGTATTACATTATGAAAATTGTTCCATCGTTTGGCCATGGCCAGTCCTTCTTAGGAGTTGGGGGCTGGGGAATGAGCAAGCCATGGAGACTAGCTTAGCCAGGAGCTTTTAAGAGAAAATGAATTGGACAAATAAAACTGAATAGCACAGAATTTCACATGTGGGAAAAGAACAGCAAGGAAGTATTTGTGCTTACAACATGGCTGAAATTTTCATATGCAGCCAGATACTGGGGTGTTTTTACTTTTCAGTGCCTAACCTACCAAATTGGGAATGAATTCACCTTGTCAGAAAATAACCTCAGAAACAGTCACCAATGAAAGCCAGGCACCTGCAAAATAATCTGAAACTAGGGCATACAGATGTGAACAAGACCACATACCTGCAGTTGCACAAAAACAGTCTCACACTTGGAAATGCACACACCCATTCTTGCAATGTGGGCAAATGCAAACACCCATGTGAATTTACACAGTCCCAAAAGACAGAGGAAAGGATTGCTTCCAATTTATGACTTTTGTGTTTTTTTACTAGACTCCAGTACAAAATTTCAGTGGGAATACTAATATTATGTTTAAGTTGCCAACAGAAATAACTGGCATACCAACCTGTGGTAGGTCTGCCTTTTATTCCCTGTGTTCCCTAACCCTTTAACCAAACAGTTACGAAGAACCCTAGATCACCGGGAGTTCACCTTCAGCCTCCAAGTATAAAACTCAACGACCCCTCAAAAAGTGAGAATGAGATAATCGCTGGCTAGCCAATAAGGGGAAATTTCCTTCAGAAAGAGCTCTTTAATCTACTAGATTATTATCAAATTCATCTCCAGACATTTAGCCAGGCTGGAACATAACATCTCTTTGCTTTGCTACTACCTTGCATACAGAGCAATTCCAAAGCACTAATGCATAGCATAAAGACTATAGATTTGGGATCAGTCACATTCCTCTCTTCCTCTGTGAAGCAAATGTAGCATAATTTTTATGATTTTTAAGTACAAAAAGGTACTTGTCTGTAGCGTTCATTACATATCAAGGTTATCCCCCCCCCGGATCTCCAGCTGACCCGGGCTTTATACCCCCAGCAGCAGGCGTGTCATGTTATAAGGGGCGGAGACAAGGGAGGGTCGACCCTTCACTCTTTCCGTACAGCGCGTGATCTTCCAGTTGCCAGCCCTTATCTTTACTACACTTGTCCATCTATTCCTTCTCTTGAGAGAAAATGTATCTTTTCTCTAGCATTTACTTCATTCAATTAGTCAGATTTAAATGAGTAAAGCTGAAAGACTTTTGCAAGGTCCCTTAGCCAGATTACTTCACTAACTTCCAGGAGCTGACACTTAATGTCTAACTGGAACGTGTTTATTTTTACTTAACTGCATCCCACAAACTTAATTATATCTCTCCTCTCAAATCTAAACAGTTTTTCCACATTCTCCAACCTTCCATTTTTCTTAATCTCCTGCTCTTTTTCTGTCCCTCCAATTTCCTAGAAGATTTGAGTCCAAAGGGCTCACAGAAGCGAAGACGCAATATGCAGGTGGCATCCTCCTCTGAGTGTCACATAAAAAATGTTCTCCAAGGTAAGAGTTTTCCTTGGAGAGAACTGCCCCCCAACACCACCACTACCTTTCACTCTGGCAGTCCGGAGCTCCTGGTCCTGGGATTTTTCTGGTGTCATGAACCTCAGGTCTGCGTATGTCACTTCTTCACTTGTCATTTCTGGCAAGGTTATAGGAGAATTCAAAAGTTGGGTTGCTCCCACAGGAGAAACAGGCATAAGGTTCTGGCTGGGATCAAAGGAATGGTCAGTGTCACTGGGAGCTGACGGAGTGATTCATCCAAAAGTCAGAAGGGTTTTTTTGGCTCATACTAAAGGATTTCATGACACAGTGGTGGTGGGGGTTGTTTACATGCAGCAGAGTCCCAGAATAGTATTTAACTCTTCTGTGTGTGCAAAAATGCAATGGGGCACGGAAATCTCGCAGTTCTTAGTTCCTAGAACGGATGCATAGAGTCATTCATTTTGGGCGTACATCCTTTCTTTAGAAAGAAAAAGAAGGAAGGGGAGAGGTGAAGAGGAAATTACATTAATTTTGGATTAAATCTAAACAATTCCTTGAAGTTTTTCAGCATCAGGGGGGTTTGTTTTCTGGCTTTATTATACAGTGATTAATATTCAGTAAATTCAGCCAGACGGGCTCCTCAATCTCTCAAGTGGCACAGGAGGACTGGAGGTAAAACAAAGTGAGAAACATACTGATTGCCTTTGCTTATTGCTTGTAAGCACATCGTGCTTGTCCTGATGGAGTAGCACATAGATTTGTCACAGCCATTGCCCATTCCTAGGACACAAAGAAATGAATCCAGGTTTGCCACCTGCCATTCCAAGTATGTCCGCAATGTAAAAGGGAATGAGCCAAAGAAATCTGCTGAACTAATGGGGAGTCTGGGTAGAAAATTCATGTACCAGAGTATGATGCTGTGCTCCTGGACTAGCTCTGGCCTGGAAGCAGTCCAGACAAAGTCACATGTGATAATCCCTTCCTTTTAGCAGGGATTAACAGAGCACAGCAGCATGCCATTGCTCTAGGGCTGCCCACTGCATCCAATGAGGGGTCACCTGTCAGCTTGAGTGCCTGCACCATGCTCTCTTGAACTTTGAGCACCAGGAATAAGATGGAGAAACTTAACTGGTCCTACATTGCCTGGTATTTCTAGGTCTGCTGGTGAAATGTCAGGAATGAGATCTGAACTTTCAGTTTTATTACATCTGGCTCTACTGCACGCAGCCCAAGAACTGCTGGTGTCACCAGCTCTTAACTCGGGAACAAGGATGAGCACCAGGTAGCACAGAATACTACCCTCCCTCACCAAGGGCTTTCCCAGCTTCTGCCAACCCAGGCTGCTGGAGATCAAAGCTCCCTGAGTACAGGGAAGAAGGCATTCCCAGACTTTTATCTTACAGCACAAAAATTGAGAGCAGTGACTTGGACTCCAGCATTTGGCAGATACATATAGACTAATACATGTTAATTTACAGGATTGTCTTACGTTATCTCCAATGAGCTGCTGCTTTTGAACCCTCTGTCACATTCTCTGTCAAAAGGAGGTAACAACCCTTATGTCTTCAGCGGAAAGAGTATGAAATGTGGGAGGGAAGTGTTCTCCTTCTTTATGTGCAGTTTGTTCAATAATGATCTGGTTTTGTTTTACAAGCAATGGAGCCCTTTTGGATTATCATCATCCAGTGTAAAATACATGAAAGCTTTGATAATGTCTCACTACATCTGCAAAAGTATCAGGGATCCTTGTGAGCCCCAAATGTGTTCCCATATTTTACATTTCTAAATGCTTATGGGGAAGTATTGGGTACGACTAACCAAGTTGGCTCTAGCAAAATACTCCTTTGAAGAGCAATAGGGAACAAGCAGGAATTTCTCAACAACTTCTAAGAGCACTACAACAGCATTTTTTTCAGCTCTTTAAGAAGCTTTACTCCCAGTTAAGATCATGCTACCTAGGAAATAAACGTTGGCTTGAGTTGCATCCCTTGATACAACCAGAACAGAGAAGCAGAGAGGACAGGAGTATTTCCTGTCCATACCACAATCTGCTTTCTCTGGTATCCAAGGAAGGGTGTGTTCAAATGACATAGCTTACTATGGAATGGACTCTTAGATTTTAAACAATGGCAGTGAAAAGTCAATGATGGGATATCTTTGTTTTAGCAGTTCTGTAAGAGTCTGATCACATTTTTAAAATCTTTTGAAAGGTGGCAAGGGGGAAATATGAAAGAGAAAAGTCACTTCAATCTAACATAAAACAAAGAAAAATAAAATATTGAGATAATTGAGACAAAATACCAGGGGAATGTGGAGAAACTTAAACCATTGTTGGATGGTAGGCTAGCAGGGCCATAGGTGGATTACTAGAAGCACAGTATTAATGACAATGCCGTAGAAACAGAAAAAGAATGAACAATAAGTTTCAGCAAGAATGACTAATGATAGGCTTTTGGAGGGGTCACTGTTTCATATCACACTACTGCTTTTTCTTTAGAGAATTTTTAAATTAATTTATCTGATATTTCTCCAGTTTGATCATTCTAGAATTTGAAATTCTCATGAAACTGAAGTTCAGTTAAAAATCAAGTGATGATAATCTATAGAATTATCACACTGATAATAAAAAGCCCCTGAAAAACATTGGTAATTTGCACTTCTTTTCCATATTGAATCCCACCAGTTTTAAAAGTTATACATACAAGAAAGGCTATTTTACAATTCTGCTGAGTCTTTTCTTCTAAAACTCCTGTAATACACAAAAGAATTTAAGGAGAGACAAAAAGAATATTGGGCAATTCCCATGTAAATACAAAGCCAATAGCTCATGTTTCTATGTTTCTTATTTGTCCACCAGGACTCAGAAACCTTCTTCCAGTAGCAGACTAGTTTAGATAGATAGATACATAGATAGACAGATAAATACATAAAGAAGTGCATTCTAAGGCATGTTTATACTGCACCACTACTTTTAGAGAATGGTAAATGGTTTTTAGACTGCCTTGGGAGAATACATTATGTTCATTAATCCACTGGTTCTGCTCTACAACACTAATATGCATCACCAAGGCTAATGATTCACCAGTTTAATGCGAATGCATTGTGATTGCAACATGGGGCAACAAGTTTCTCTAGTTGCTCTCCTGCCCTTAACATATATTTATGATTCGGTCCCAGGTGGTTCCCAAACACAAATAGTAACACATTACTGCAGAGCATTTTTTTCTCTCTCAGCTATTCAAAAGAGAAAGAGAAGGTGAACACAATTACATGCATGTAATAACACTCTGAATAGCCACAAGCAGTAACAGAAATCTAAAGCAGTTCTACAAGAGAGAGAAAATTAATGGGTCGTTGAATGGAACCTACTAATTTAACCAGCTGCAGGACAAATAGTATCCAGGATAGCAGAATAAAACATATATTCCCTGCGATGCAAAGTATTTGGGGGGACTTGGCTGGCCATGCAGGAAGTTCAGGAGTGGGACCTGTGAGTGAGCAGATTGTCAGTGACGGGACTGACAGAGCAGGAGACTACCAGGTAAGAGGGATGCTGGCAGAGCCTTAAAATGGATGACACAAGAGGTGTTGCATATGTGTATATATAGACATGCATATGCATACATGTATGTGTATATATATGTTGCATTCATATACACATAACTATACATATATACATACACATATACATATAACTATAAATATATAAAATGCTGTATATAATTATTATATTGCAAACTTCAGCAAGAACATCTTGCTTGTAACATACACTCTGGATGTTGATCATATGGCTAAAGTCAATAGATTGGATCCACAGAGGTTGGACAATGTGCATGCAGGGACAGAAAAGGTACTGGAGGAGGGAGAGCAACCTGAACTCCGTTTAAACAGGTCAATAACATGACCTTCAACCCACTCCCCTCAGGGCAGGGGCGGGGAGAGGAATAATTGGGAATGAACAAACTCAGAGACCCTTTCTGCTCACAGAAGGGAAGGGTCAGGTCGGCAGAGATCTCATGATGCCCTTCACTGAACTAGTTCAACATCTAGAGTAAGAACTTGCAGCCACCGCTTTTCTCCTGATCTGACTGGAAGGCTTTAGAGATCCCTTCAAAAGAGGAGAGAGGCAGGCCACGAGAATAACAAAAGGAGACAGGGAGAAACAAACAGGAATCGCCAGTGACAAAGAGGAAAAGAGAGAAAGCAAAAACCTGAAGGGCAGAGAAGAAGGATAGACCCAGAGGAGGACAGAAAGAGGTAGAGAAGGAAGAAAAGATTGGATTCAACACACAACAAGGAATCTGCTCATTCTTCTGGCCAGCAGACTGGTGAGGATGAACTGAAACTAGAAAGGACAAGAAGACATCAAGCAGCTAGAGACAGCAAGAGGCCACAGAACTACCCTACGGGCATGCACAGCCCAGTCATGATCTGCTTTGTTTTAGGGTGTTTCTTAGGGGTAAGTCACACCTCAGGTTCCTTTTTACGGGGTCTCTGCTCAGTTGTGGAGTGACTTTGGAAAGATGGAGGGGTGTTAGCAATTGACAGTCACAAGAATTTCCCTGATATTAGAACGAGCTGGCATTTCACAGGCAGACGCACAGAAGAGAAGAATATTTGCTGCTGTTCCAGGGATGATAACACAGAGGTCAGGGTACCCAAAGCAAAGGAATGAGATGCGTAGGAGTGCTGGAGGGACAGAGCAGAATTTAAGTTGGTGTGGGTATAATATGAAGCAGGATGTTTAAAGGCTTTTAATACTGGAGCATGGAGAAGGATCTACATCTGTAGCATGACATAGCTTGTGGAGGGGAAAGGGAAACTTGTGATGAGGGTGAAGGTAAATCGGGGTCTATGCTGGGAACAGTGCTAAGTAGGATTTTAATGACTATGGGAAGTTAAGATATGAAACAATGTAGTTGGTATCACAATAACTTCAAATCTACAGCAGAATATACGATGGAAAGAACGGAAGATATATAACAGTAAGTCCTTACCGTAGGAGATTCAGACTGGTAACAGTCCAGGTGACAGAGATAGAAGTTGCCTATGACAAAGACTTAATTCACTCTAGCTATGTCTTCTTTGTTTTTCTCCTTCTAGCTCGCCCAAGTGAGAGGTGAGGAAGGCTGTCTCAACACTGAACTGTGAGTATTTGTCGATCTTGCACTCTTTTAAGAAGACAATGAAGGACAAAGGCAGTAGTGGACACCAGTGTTGTGACACGGTGACTGACACTTTCCAGAAAAGCTTACTTTAATTGCAACTATTGAAAGCTCGCATAAAATTTCCGATGCTTCGAATGTGAAGTGTATTAATTACTATCTATTCAACAAACTGATTGTGTGGTACTGTTCCTGCTACCTATTTGGATAACTGTAATGATCAAGAGCTTTCTGGTGTAATTTTGATTGACTGAGATTATGAATTTGGAATTGACCTTTCCTGGAAAAATTGTTTTGAAATATACTTCTTTGGTGAATATTACTCTTGGTGATGTAATTTGTACGAATAACAGAAATTAAGACAAAACGAATGTGGATGCAGATCCCTAAGTTTTGCAAATGGAATTGGGCAGGCACAAATATCAGGGAAACAATAAAGAGAGAAAGCCGACCAGGAGGGGAACTCAGCTAACAGGAAGGTTGATGAGGTTGGACAACTGTCTCCTCCACAAAGTGCAGTGAGTTTCTCATCATTGTGCCATTTAGAAGCTGGACTGTAAGTGAGGAGCGTGAGGGGAGCTCGAAGAGGATACAGTAGGGATTTTCCCATTTATTTGGTATTCTGTGGCTAACTATTTCTTGTACCTTCTTCCCAGCTGTTCAGGTACAGAGTGGGACCGTTTGTGGTACATCTGGTAAGATGGCATATGTTTACTTTAAATATCTGCATCTCTGGGCAATTTCATTAGCAAAGAGTGGGGTTAAATGTGACCTGCTCAAGTGCGATGCCACCCCCGCTTTCCCTTGGCACCCCCTAATGCTCTACAATAGCAAGGCAACCCCTTAGCTATTGCATCATCTTGGACAAATGTTGACTTGCCACCACTGGTCTCCTCTTTATTCCATGTATTAATTTAATTGGATGCACAATATTAATAAAGCGTTCATGGTACAATATGCCTTTTAATGGGGCCGTTTTTTAAAGTAATTTCAGTCTGATTCCTTAGCAATCCTCACCAGCATAAGATTAAAAAGGATGGTAGTCATTGGACCTCTACAAGGCTGCATTAATATGAGTGTAGCCAGCAGACTGAGATACTATTTTTCCTCTCCTCTTGTCACTTACGAGGATACATCTGGAATACCTAGTCCACTTTTGGTCCCCCAGTACAAAAGACATGTTGACAAACTGGAGCAAGTCCACTGGAGAGCAAATAAAATGGTCAGGGGTCCAGAGGACATGATGTATGTGGAGGGGCTGAAAGGACCAGGTTTGTTCAGCCTGGAGGAGGCTAGAGGGGCAGCCTAATTGCAGTTTTCCACTACCTAAGGTGGATCTAGAGAGAAGACAGCCAGACACTTCTCAGAGGTGCCCAGTAGAAGGATCTGAGGTGACTGGCCAAGCTGCATCCAGGGAAATTCTGATTAGACAGAAGGAAAATATGCTTCCCCCAAGGGTGGTGCAGCACTGGAACAGGTGCCTGGAGGGGACACAGGATCTCCATCCCTGGAGGCTGTCCAAACTCTGCTGGACAAGGCTCCAAATGACCATGTCTAGCTTTGAGGTTAGACTTACTTCAAGCAGGGAGAGACCTTAAAAGGTCCCCTGCAAACAAAGTCTTTCTGTCTTAATTCTGTGTCCTCTCCCTTTCCAGGCTGGTGGTGGTGATCGGTGGGCTGCTGCTCCTGTGTGGCCTGGTTTCCATCTGCGTAAAATGCTGTTTTCATTGCCATCAGACAGGGGAGGAATCAGGTCCTCAGCCCTACGAGGTCACCGTCATTGCTTTTGACCATGACAGCACCCTCCAGAGCACCATTACCTGTGAGTTGGCTTCAACAGAGGCTGGGGACCTCAGCACACCCCAAAGTGAGGGGCTGCACTGTAAAAAGGCGAGATTGCGGCACCCCAAGGCTGGCAGAGGGAAGTTCATGGCAGGAGGCAGGGAAGGCTGCATGTGTACATGGTACAAATTAAGGTGCTCACCAGGATTCATGTAGCAAATGCAGCCAGATGGTGAGTTGGCTGTGAGACATGTTTGGGTGGAATTAGGGCAGCTATGGGCCTCAGTGGCATTTGAGGAAGGAGTAAATGTGGGATGCTGCTGATGAGATTTCACTCCCCCACCCCACCCCTTTTAGGGGAGGATGAAGGGGCAGGAAAAGGAAAACATTCAGGCTGTGGGGAGAGAAAAGCCTGTGTGCTGCAGATATACTTGTCCTCCACTAATCGCATGGTGCTTTCAGGATGAGGCAAACAGCTTTTGTCTCCTCCCTTTCAGCTCTCCATTCCGTGTTTGGGCCTGCTGCCAGGAGGATATTAGCAGTGGCACACTCCCATAACGCTGCGCAGGGAACACCACCCCTCTCAGCATCAGACACTCCTCCAGTCTATGAAGAAGCTCTGCACATGAGCAGATTCACAGTCGCCAAAGCAGGGCAGAAAGTGCCAGACCTGGATCCAGTGCCGGAGGAAAAACTGCACGCTTCTGCCGAGGGCAAGGATGCCCAGCCAGCCCTCCCAGGACACTAGCGCCTGTTTTTACTGAATGGCAAATAATACAGAGTAGTTAAGTGCAGAGACTAATTCTTCTGGGCACGGTTAGGAATATTAGATTAACTTCCTTAGTCTAATGAGAAAGGGAAAAAAAGAGACTAAAATTCCAAATATTTTTAGATTCAGCATATTTTGATGGCTCCTTTTGATACCTCCTTGAGATAATTGGCCATTGGCATTCTCCATGTCCATTTATTACATACACATGTCCCTAGTATCACAGTTTGCACGAATAAGCAGGCAGTAGGATCAAGGTGCTGAGCAGTGACCTGCAGGGAGATTGCAGATGCTGTCTCATTCTGCTTGCCACCAGCCTAAGATTCCTGGCTATGGCAGAGAGGTTTTCACAACAGAAAAAACAGACATGTAAGAAAGTCTTAATACAAATAATACCACCTTTGGAAAGTGCCAACCATTTATAGCAAATTTAAAAAAAAAAAAAAACAAAAACAAAAAAAAGAGCTGTGTAGGAACACAATCTGCATGTAAACAAAAGACAGCATACATTGGTAGTATGTGCAGTATAGTCCCCTAAATGCCATACAGGATATATAGAATGAATAAAATTAATGCAGTCTGGTTCTGAATACGATCTATAGCAATTCTGAAATAGTAGTCACAAGCTTTTATATTTGAATTAAAAAAATATGTGTGCAAAAACAGATCAAACAAGGGAAGGAGCAGGAACAGTACCCCTGAAATAAAGCTCAATCATATTTTAGTTACATTCACATTGTATCATTATTAATTATTCTTAATGTTGCTGTCAAAAGCAGATCAAACTAAATAAGACCATTTAAAACATTTAAGCCATTCGTCAGATGGAAATAATTTGTGAGTCTTTCCTGATTGATACAAATATGTTGAATCATCCAGAGATATTAACCAACCTGTTTGGATGCACATAGGTATGGACCATCTGTAAAATGTTTTCTTGGACTAGGTACTCATGAGAAGGTGACTGTTGAATTACATCTGTATTGTCTCTACCCCAAGTTCAGCAACTGAAAACATTAAAGCAGGACACCAAATGATAAGCAGCCATGAATGAATTGTGTATATATTAATGTTGGTATGAATTCACAGGTCACAGATATCACATCGTTCTGAAGTGCCTGCATGGCCCTTCCTACTGCAGTACCAAATTCTCAGTCCCTCATATGCTGATCTTCACAATGCTCCTGTGAAATACAGAAGAATATGGTTATTTTGTAGATAAGGAAAACAAGGACCAGGTCCCCAGATATGTTTAGGAACCTAACTGCTGTTGAGATTACAGCCATGGAGAATTTTAGAGAAGGTTGATAAGATACCTTCAGGGATAGGATAAGCAGAACTGAATGACCAAAACACCTTTGAGACCTTGCTTAGCCACAAGAATTTTGTATCCAAGGGAATTTAATGAGGGTCTTGACTTCCTAGGTCACAAACTTCGTCTTGAATTGCCTAGTCATTGCCTAATGGTACCACTAATGAGTGATAAACTGGAATGGAATAAATAAATAAGTGACATATAAGGGTATGTCTCTTCTGCTATACAGCATGTTTGAAATAATAATAACTGTTTGTGGAACATCTGCTAGAGTGACCTATTTCATCAGCCGCTCTCTGAAGCCCAGTTCAAGCCTGGCTTCTCCACCAAGCTGCAGAACATTTCCTGGAAGGCTCTTGTTTACCCCACAGTAAAAGCCTGAAGCAAGCAGAGACATTTGGATCTGCTGAACATGCGTCAAGCACTATCAAGCCCAGAAGCTTCCTTGGAAGCCTTCACAATCGTTTCCAGTGGGGAACATACCATTCCTCCGCTGCCTCCCCCCCTTCCCTTCTGCCTACGAGCCCGGAGCTGTGTGGGCATTTAACAGGAGATGGCAGCCCTGCTCCACAGGACAGCAATCCTGCCTTGCAAAACAGGCATGTGCAATTTTTAATAATTTGCATTAATAATTACACCGTAATTTTTGTATAAGATGTGCAATTAAAAGGGAAGTTTTCAAATTCTTAGTTTTCCCTTCCTCTGCATCAAATCACCTCCGCTATCTCCTTTCTCAGTTTCAAGGGGAAAAGTTACACGTCACTCGTATCCAGAGCTGGGTATTACCTGCTGATTTCAGCATATTTCCCTGGACCAGAGCCAGCATTGTCCAACTCTCCTGTCCTTTCCCATCTGCTCACATCCTTCTTTGCTTGTCTCACTCTTAGTCGTTAGGTGCTAGAGCAGGTACCCTCAAGTTTTTTTACTGGCAAGACATCCAAAATATTCCAACTTCACTTGCTCAGGGATCGTTTCCTACTAAACTGACTTCCGATGAGCAATTTCAGAGAAAATATTTATAACTCTTGCAAGGAATCAGCCACTCAGAGCCTATAAAACATTATAAAACACCAGATTAAAACAAACAAAAAATAAAACAGAAGCAGATCTACAGGCACTCTATCTAACCATACAAGATTGTGTATGAAAGCAAAGACCAGGTGTCAGTGACTGGAAACACTTCGCTCTCGCCCTCAGATCTGTTATGATTCAAAGAGGTTCTCTCCTCACAAACAATCAAAAAATGAGGACAGAGTCAATAAAGATCACATGTACTTTGTGAAAAAGCAGGAACACACCCCATAAAAATGTGGCAAGTTTACTTATTTACAGAGATAAACTGCAACTTGCTGTTATTCAGCTGGTTTTTTTACTCCATTAGTGGTGATTCCATCGCACAGTTGAGTCTTGACTTTGAATATACTTTGTGTGTTGTATTATATCAGCCAATAAGCACTTTGAAATCTTTTATGCTTTCAGATTGAAAATTAAATACAAATATTAAACATTATTAAACATGAAGAACTAATATTTTCATGCAACATTTAAACAAATATTCAAGTAGCAACTGTTTTCCCCATGCTTAAGAGCAATAGGGACATGAACTGCTCAAAAATACAGGATAACATACATTGGAAAATAAATAAAAGGTTTCTGTTAATCATTAAATAATTCTAGAGTTTGTTCAGCTGCTGTGTACAGCCACTGGTGTCAAGTTGGCTGCACTGGAGTACCCATTTTCTGCAGACCACTCCAATATCCTGCACAACAAGGGAAAGAATACCATCAAAAGCATTCTCTTTAGTTATGAATAATTAAGTATCTGCATCCAAAGATCCCCTTGAACTTTACAGACTTTAACCATGTTGTCAAGCTGCTAATGCATCAGACAAGCCTTAGTATTCCATTCGTAGATGGGGAAAATGATGCACAAAGTACTGAAAATAACTATATCATAAGCAAGTCACTGACCCTTGGCTTGGCTTCAGCTCGCTTGTTCACTCAACGCTTGACCAAACATTGGGAAAAGGGTGGGACCCGCGCAAGCATAGGACAAGTGATATCGAAGGAGAAAGAGCAACCAGTCTCCACTGGCTACCTTTAGCCTGCACATGGAGTAATTTGGGCTGGAACCATGTGAGGGGAACAACAGTACACTGACACTAGGTGCTGCAAAGGAGATGTCCTTGCCACCCTTAGGTTCCCCTGGAACATGTGGTACTTGAGAAAGACTGCTGTTCAGAAACACCCCACTGTTGTGTTGCTCCTTTGTTTTCACAGGACTGTGAGTAACAATGATACCCGTCCCCAACAGGCCACTCCAAACCATCGGCTGGAACAAAGGGATCTCAGACTTGTGTTATTCAGATCTGGGTTTTTGTCCTTTACTGCTGCTTTTCACACTGCAACAAGGTGTTTTCCTTAATCTCCTCATAACACCATTTGTATGCATTTAAGCAACTTGAGCTGAGCCTGGCCCATGCAATCAGTTTGGGAGGAATGAGCAGCTTTTTTGTAAAAATAAGAAGCCGTAGAAAATAGAGCAGTGAGAAGGCAGTTCAGCATAGACAGTACAGAGCCATTTCCTAGAGGAAAGGAAAACATCTGCACAATTAGCCATTGTTTGCTGGGAGTGACTAACCCTGTGTCCTCCCCAAGGGCCAGTGTGCCCGTACTGGCTCTGAGGCTGCTATAGATCTAGTGTCAAGTTAAACTGGTGACCAGTCACAAGTGGTGCAGGAGAGACGCCAGGCAAGGACTGAAGAACTATCCATGTGCCATGGATGGACATCAAATAGAGCAGTATCACAAGTGACTTCAGGTACACCCTCTGTGGTTTAATCACCATTCAGACTATAAAGTAGAAGCTGTCTGACATGAGAGGCTTTGATATTCTGAAACCACACTAAAGATTAAAAAAAAAAGAAAAAAAGTCAGCCTATGGAGGTACAAATAGGACAAGTACCCCAGGGCAGGTACTAAGAAAGAAATATCCAAGGGAATCCAGAGTTATAGGCAGCTGACCAGTAGCTCCAGGGGTTCCCAAAAGACATCCACCTAGATGACATCTCCAAGAAAAACAGGGCAAATAGTGGGTATTTTTATCCTTAATTCACAGAATTTTAGCCAGTTGTGTAGAGCTAAGCTAGCTTCACTTCACGGTAGTGCCCTGCAGAGCTCCTAGCTGTGCCCCTGGAGCACTGTGTGGTACAGCACAGGCTGCAAACCCTACCCCCAGGTTCTGTGTAAGTATTTTTATCTCCTGCTTCTATGGCTACAGCATTGGCAATGCTCGGGGAATCCCTTTTAAAGTGAAACTCTGCCTACATGAGCTGCAGACACAGCAATACACTAAGAGCATATTGTTTTGCCGCTCTGTGGACCACTTTGTGCTGGCAGTCCAGGGTAGGAAAACTAGCCAAGCCCGTTTCCAGTTCCTCCCTCTAGCACACAGTCCCAGAATGTGGGGTTTGTCACATGCCCATGGGTTGACATTTTAATAAGAACTCTAAGTCAGATGATTAGCTATTTGTCACTGCTTTTGCATGTATCATCTTCCTGCCTGCTGGTGTGCCAGGGACATTATTGTTATTATTGAGCTGGAGGAGAGGGCTGGGAATTCAGTGCCTGATGGGGAGGAAGCGGGGAAGTGGGAGGAGCGAGGTTTGTGGCTGCAAATCCAGGGCTGCGTCATCAGCGCAAGAAGAGTTCACAAAGGAGATTTGTGATCCTCATGTGGGATTTGTTGGAGGAGGAGAAGTCACCTAGCAATGCTCTCGCAGGCCACGTCTTTACATCAGACCAGGGAAGAACCCTGAAACTCCTCTCTGATTTGTCAACAGAAATTCAAACTAGATGCTAGCTCAGTTGCCTTGTATATAGTCCTGGAGATGGAAGCAGTGATTTGCAGGACAACAGGAGTTGGAGATCAGTCTGTTACAACTGCCTGAATGGGTTGGTGGCCTAGGTGAAACAGGCTAGAAAATTTCCTCTCTTTCGTCCCTGAGGAAGAGGCATCTACATCACTACAGACCTTCAATACACTTTAGCCACTGCTATGCTGCAGGCAGTTAGAAAGCAAGGAGGCCAAACACAGGTATTATAGAAAGGCACAATGCCATGAAACCATAATTTTCCCCAGGTCAAAACCCTGAGATTCCTTCAGCCTAGGCTAGTCACTATGGCACTGCACAAAAACAACGCCTTCCTTCTGACTCACCCTTCTGAGATCCTCTGACACTACCTGCAACCATGGGGAAATGTTCACATGTCCTAGGACAGAGAGGAACAAGTTGATGATTCTTCCCGTATGAACCTTATGCACGTGAACTAGTGAAGGCTGGGACACATCAGTCTATGCCATTCCCACTATGGGCTGCTCTATCTGTAAGAGATTCGGGCATGCACCTGTTGGAGCTGACCATTGAGCTGTGCAGGAGGTCACACTACATCATACCAAGTAGTAAAAGCTTAGACACTAAAGCACCTGTCAGGGTTCTTGGGGGCACACTTCGGCCATTCAGAAGTAGATGTCATGATTCAGGTGAGAAGAATCCCACCCCGACGTGCCTGTTTATTGCCATTGACCACAAAGGCAGTTTGAAGAGACAGGCTCAGCTGTACATGCCTACATTATAAGTGTAGGTGAGATTTCTATCCCATGCCCTTTTACAGGGGCAAGATTATCTGGGAGCTGCCACCATCTGAGCGTATCTGCAACTAAGTAAATGTATTTTCTCCATATCTTTCCTACTTATGTTCAAGGTGAGAGATCACAGTGCACCAGGGCTTGGAGGGGGAGCACCGCCAAAAGGCCTCTGAGTTCAAACAGTGTGCTATTGCTATTGAGTGCAAGGGTGGATGGTGGCCAGTACATGAAAACAGCTCTCTGCGAGGCAGAGGGCACAAGCTAACACCCTGGATCTGCTGTGGGGATTCGTAACAGGCCCTTCCTACCCCTGGTGCCAGCATGAGTCCCACCCTGCAGGCAACTCAAGTGTGCATATCAGTTTATAGGGATAAAGCCGCCGGTATTAGGAGTTTCTTGGGGCAGCCTAAAAGATTTATAGGAATACTTCTAGAAAAAGACCTGGGCTTTATGTTCCCCTGATCCTGGCTTTATCATTAAGGAGCATCCAGCTTGCTCTTCAGTTTATTCAGGATTCAAGCTCTTTGCTATAGTCTGGAGTTTTTTTTCATTCTAGCCACACTGTAGAAGCAGAGTGCCAGCAGAACAGCCACAATGTCTTTCCCTGCCCTTCTTCATTCTGAGTCAACACACTGGCACAGGGTTGAACCAGATATAGGAAACCTGGGTCCTCTCACCTTGGAGAGCCACCTTATGCACCCGAGGCAGTCTGCTGTCCCATTCAGCCTCTACTAGTACAACTAAAACTACTACACAGATAAAACATCATCCTTGGGAAAGTTCTGCTTCTCTGGACGAGGCATGCAAAGAAAGAATTATTTATTTGAGACGCTCCCAGTCACCGTCCCCGGGGTAGCAGCAATTAATTTTTATACTGATTTGAGCATGCTGATCCATTTATTAATACCTTCTCGTTTGCTGGCCAGTAAATAATTGCGAGCCCAACTACTCCTAGAAAAAAAACAAAGATATTCCAAGTATGTATCAGCTGAGTAACTGGGCTAAAATTGGCCGGCTATTTTGGCTTGTTTGCAGACAGTTCCCTTTAACTGTCTGCTGTTTGTAATGTGCATCTGGTCTGGCACATTACGTGACACACTTTCTGCCCCTTGTTGTTTAACCGAGATGTTATAAACAGGGGAATCATCCAGATCCAACAGCGACAGGGACGGTCAGGAAAAGTAGCATTTTTGGCGTCTTACATCTCACAGCCAGTTTAAGAATAGGTCAGGCTCATTATCCCTGTTTTAGGCAAGCAGAAGGCATTCAAGCCTGACACAGGGGACAAGCCCCGCTCCCACGCGTGGAGCACCGCCCCACGCCGCGGCACCGGTCGGGAGAGAGGGAGGAGCACGGCGCCCATCCCCGCAGTCCCGGGTGGATTATGTGCCTGCTCATGCTATATTTATAACCCCTGAGTCACGCTGCGGCGTTGCTCAACCGTATGTTTATTTTGCTGCCTCTAAAAAAATAAATCATTATTTTTAATTTGTTATTATTTATTTTACTATTTATCTATTGCAGTAAATCAAGGCACAAACAAACACGCGCGACCCTGACGTGAACCCGAGCCCCGCCCGCAGCCAGCGAGACGCCTCCGCCCCGGCGGCAGCGTGACGGCGCGGGGGGGCGTGTGTGCCTCCCCGTGACGTCACAGCTCCCAATTTGCCGTCAGCAGCTGGTGCGCTCCCGCGGCAGGGCTCGGTGCGTTGCGCTTGCGGGGGCTCGCTGCGTACCCGGCCGTAGGGGAGGGAACGGCAGCAGCCCTCGGGAGGGAAGGTGACAGCCCGGCAGGATGAAGTTCCAGTACAAGGAAGACCACCCGTTCGAGTACAGGAAAAAAGAAGGGGAGAAAATCCGCAAGAAATATCCCGACAGAGTCCCTGTGAGTGTGGGGTGCGAGGGCAGCGGCGGCTGCCGGCCCGGCTTGCCCGGCAGACCTCCTCGCCCTTGTTTTCCTTGTCGGCTGTCGGCTGCTGCTTTGTTTTTTAAGGCAAAAGAAATGAGATTAGTAAAGATGATTGTGATCTTGATGTTCTGATTCTCATTCCAGGCTTTTTTTTTTTTTTTTTCTCTATGGCTGTTTATTATGGTGGAAGGTCTGTGTTGGTGGGTGGGTGCGGGGGCGCAGGGGTGTAATACACCCTTTTTTCTGGGATCCGCAGTAATTCAACAGCGAAAATCTTTTCCTGGCAGCCTGCGTGCCTGGGGTTGGGGGTTGGGGAAGGAGCTTACCATTAGCTCTGTAAAAATGGAGGAGAACAATGAGTGAGTTAACCGGGTACTCTTCGTAGCAAACAAGGTCTGTATCCGTGCTGTCTGATACTTTCCCTTTATTTTTATTTCGCTTTCTTTTGGCCTGTCTTTTTGATGTAGTCTTGCTCTTGTTCTTTTCCTTTGCATGAGAGAAAAATGATACTTCTCAGTCTTTCTGCCTTCCTGTGTAATCATCCTGTGGAAAAAACGTCACTTGGAAAACAAGGTCGTCTTCTAGCTAAACTTTGCTTCCTCATCCTTAGGTCCCTTTGGAGTGCCTGTGGAAAACTTTTAGCTTTATAATTACTAATCATAATTGGAAAAAAGAAATGACAAATCAAATTACTTTTTTTTGGTTCCTTTTTAATAAACGTTTTGCATATGTTCTTTCTTTCTATCCCCACTGGAGAGATCTGCCCTAGATTTACTGCCCAGGGGTACTGCATGCAAAATAACTTAGACTCCCCTGTAGATATAAGGGCAAGGGGGGACAGTTACACCACGTTTTCCCTGCAGGCTAACACCATTTTTTATCTTGGGAGTGGCCTTCAACTGGAATTGCCAAAGTTTTTGGAAGTCTGTATTTGGGTGCATTTGTCCTAGCCGTTTTTGGGACCCCTGGCATAGCACAGCAGGTTGAGCACACAGCGAGTCAATGGTGAAGGGTATGCAGTTCTGTGGCTTATGATGAGGACCACAGAGGGCTCTGTAGGTCAGGAGTGAGACAAGCTGTAAACTGAGGATTAACGTGGCAGATTGTACAGAAGATCATGATAAATGTGTCTGGAAGAGCCGTGTGGGGAGCCCGGGACCAGACCTGGTCTGGCAAGAGGTAAAAGAGCTCAGGATAGGGGGGCATCAGCAGATCTTTATGGAGAAAGCCAGGACCAGAATAACAAGGCATGCTGTGAAAACGACGCATGGCGAGGCCCAGGTGTGAATTGTCAGGGGCAGCCTGTTGTCAGAGCTGCATATGGAGCAAATGAATGCAGCAGACTACTGTTCTTTACATCACTTTTGTCTCTGCCCTTCCCGACAGCAGGATCCTTGAAGATGACGTCCGTTTGGCTGCCTACACTGCAGTGCCCTGATACATCTCAGCATTTTGCTGAGATTGTACTGTTGGCATGGTCCCACATTACCACAGTCACCACCCAGCAACAACAGACATAGAGATAATCTGTGTCTGCCCTTTGGATTTTCTTTGAAGGTTTGTTTGTGTATGTGAAAGGTTTAGTGCTTCAGAAGAGATACCTGTGGTGTCAGGCAAACTGACTACAGTTGATTGTCAGATTAGCAGAGCGCTTCCATTCCTTCCCTGCCTGTTTGCAAGAGGGATATCTCTCTTAAGCTCAGTGATGATCTTTCTTCTCTTAAATCTTTCCTAGGGGCCTAGAAGCCCCAACAGTCACCTCTTCCTCATAGGCATGACTTCTTTTCCTGTATTGTCTAACAGTCAAGTACAAGCCACCCTTTTGAGAAAGGGTGGTCACATCAGAGCTGCTAGCTAGCAGTTCTGCCTGTCAGTAGTTTTTGAAATTGGAGGCAAGAACTAAAGGTTTCTCTCCACTGCAATTTATCGTGTTAGATACTGCCT
Organism: Nipponia nippon; assembly: GCF_047370975.1. NCBI lineage: Eukaryota > Metazoa > Chordata > Aves > Pelecaniformes > Threskiornithidae > Nipponia > Nipponia nippon. Next base: position 83,850,527 of record NW_028262347.1, on the reverse strand, counting down.
TGTTGGATGTGCGGGTAAAAAAATGTGCGAAGTGCTGTTGCTGTTCAGCTTGCACCTGTTCAGGGAGACTGTGGAACTGTCCTTCCTTCACAGCACGTACCAACTGCAGCTTGTATGGAAATGCACGTCCTACCACAAACTGCCTGAAAGAGCTTGAATGCCCTGTACTAAATGAGGTGCTTGAAGTTCTTGAAGTAGCAGTGATGACTTATGTTTCTATTTTAAAAGCAAACTTAGAATTTTTAGGGGTTTTGGCTGTGTTTGCAGCATCCAAATGGAGCACAGTGAAGAGATGTCCAAGCTAGAATCTCTATGGTTTGACATGCTGTGCAGATATTCACTTGGGTCTTGAAGGAGTCGAGTTGAATTAGCGTGGCACTTTGTCCAGGCTAAATACATCAAGCTCATCATCGTAACTTTTTTTCCCTGGCATAGTGGCTCACTGGTGTGACAACACCATTTTGCTTCCAAAGAAGTCTTAGTCCACAGCAGTTCAACCTTTTCTGTTACACAACAGATACAGTTGCTGATTTGGGTTGCCAAACAGCTAAGGGAGCATGGAGCCCTTAGAAATTAGTCCCACTGTGTCTCACATGGAGTATGTACAATTATAGGGTCTAACACAATTAAAAAGTTGAGGAGGTTCAGAAAATCTAGCTTCTTGTTTAGCTGGTCAAAATGGATTCTGCAGAACAGCAAGCCATGTAGATCGAATTATGTAATATGTCTCTCACCAGTTCAAAAATACGTATCACAAAAAAACCCCAAAAAACCGCCTTCAATGTTTTTCTGCACAATCCCAGTAGTTGCATGGAAACATACCTCCAACCTTCGGAAAGGTTTCCAAGGCCTTTCATGGAAGATCAGGTCACTTTGGAATACTTCCTGCTTCTGAGGTGAACATTTTGCCTAGCTCTGGTAACAAAAATTTTCCTGTAGCAGGACATCTCTTCCTCTGTTTGATCTTAAAGCTGCTGAGCTTCATATTTTTCTATGTCGTAATGACATTAGAATATAATGAGGATTAATATCTTGTGCCAAAGGTCTCTGTGGGTCCAGTTGCCCAGATGGTAGCTGGTTTTTAGTTATTAGATATTTATATGAATAAGGAAATGTCCATAACTATATGAAGTAGGGAAAATAACCTTAAAGGATATGAATTTCAGAGTAGAAGATAACTACTGAAGAACTGGGGATTAAAAAAAACCCACAACATTCCCTAATGAGCTGTAGTTTCTCTTTTATTCTTTGCTTCATTCTAGAGCACTTGGTATTGGTCAATGTAGAAATTAGGATGTGGGACTACTGGGAGTTTGCTAGGCAGTTTGGAACTGTAACCTGGAAACAGTTCAACTTACTTGTGTTACTTCTTGTGTTCATGTATTAGCCTCCTGGCAGTTCCTTCATACAAAATTAACCTGCATTGGGACCATCAAGGTGACCTGATTTTTTTTTTTTTCCTCGGCTATTATGGTTTATTTTTATGTCTGTTCCAGTCTCCATTTTATACTCACTGTGCTTACTGCTTCAGTCTTGGGCTCCCAGCACAGCTATTGCCAGTGATTTTAAGTCTTCTTCTCAACCTATCTGTCCTTCAATGTTGTGTATTTGTTGTAGATTAAATAAATTTCTAAAGGCCTGGTAGCACCATCTCTCTAAAGGGTAATTAATACCCTTTTCCACTGATGCTTTCTGGTCCATTTCATTTTATGATACTCATGGGTTGTTTCTTGCTTTCTGTCACTCTCTCTCTCCAGGTGATCGTGGAAAAAGCACCAAAAGCCAGAGTACCCGACCTAGACAAAAGGAAGTATCTTGTGCCTTCTGACCTCACAGGTAACAAAGTCCACCTCCTTTCTTCCTGATTTTCAGTGAGAAGGTCTCAGACATGCTTTTTATTCTATGATCAGCACCAAGAAAATATCCAGGCAGGCTCAACATCTTATCATTACCCCAGTTTACGTGGCTGTCCTTGTTATATTTATGTACCGTACAGCCTGGATTACAGCATGCAGAATTCTCTGAGATCTTCTGAGGTATCCCATTGACTTAGCTAACATGCATGTGTCACAGCTTCTAGCCACGATGAAAATGACTGAATTGTGTATCATAGGCAGTAGTATAGTCATCAGTCAGTGATGACCTAGCTGCAGAGTTGCCAGAGGCTGTATTCTTGTTGCAGGAAGAGACAAGTTCTTGAAATAGTCCCATTGTTTTCCACCCCTGTGGTTGGAGTCATGGCTACAAAGTTCCTTTTCTGAATGGTCATGGCCATTTTGTGTGTGATTACATTTGTTTTCATTTGAGAACATGAATGTGTTAAAGGAACAGCATTTGTTTTTCTTGCAGTATATAATGGATTGCAGAATACTTTCTTGTGCAACATAGCTCAAGCAAATAGTAAGGTATTTGTTTTCAGGAATTTGTTTTCAGGCATGGTATGACCATTTACACCAAGGCTAAATTCTCTAAGATGTCTTTGATCTATAGGATTTAGAGGTTAAGTTAGTTAGAGGTCTTCCCACCAATCCCCGCAGTAGAGCATTTCATACCGTAGTAGGTGGAGTGTGGATTTAGAGGGTACATGGCCTGAGGCATGTACCTGAGAAGCTGCCAGGTCGAAGTGGATTGGCTGCTCATGTGGTTACAGTCATGAAGTTGCTGCTTGCTTTCCTGCATTGTTCATTTTTCCCTACTTTTCACATACAGCATGTGACTTCCACCACCAAAAGAAAACAACCAGGGTTACAGTAAAAAAAAACAAACAAAAAACCCCAAACCAAAACGTTCTTTCTGCATCTAAGGCATTCTTCTCTGTTCCTCTTCAGTTGGCCAGTTCTACTTCTTAATCCGAAAGCGGATCCACCTGAGGCCAGAAGATGCCCTGTTCTTCTTTGTCAATAACACCATCCCTCCTACCAGTGCTACCATGGGCCAGCTGTATGAGGTAAGCCTGGCCTCTCTCTTCCTCCTTCTGTTGGAGTGTCCGGAAGAATGCATATCCTCGCTGAAGGACAACTGAGCACTACTCAACTGGCAGTGGGTGCAGCTTGCTCACAGATGCCTGGACACGGACCCCCTTGGCCTGGGCTGTATCCCATCATCTGTTTAGGGAAGTTCCATCCTGCAGTTATAAAGAGGACCTTGGGGAGCCTCATCATTTTAATTGTTTGTTTGCTAGTTGAAAGGGTTGTCGTATCAGGTGGTGAATAGTTGCCTCAGCCGTGATATGTTGGTCGTACTACAGAGGAAATACTGTGTCTGGGGTGGAGGGTGGAACATATGCACTAGCCTTCCTGGTTATACAAAAGAGATTTCCTTTTAGCCAGTAAAAGAACACAGTATCACTGGGCAACCAACTGTCTATAAATACGTTGTCAAGGAGCATTTATTCTTTGTTTGGAATTACTTTTTCATAGCTTGTACTGTATATGTGAGGATCTTGTAGGACACTGTGAACATTGCTGCCCAGCATTTCTACTGAGCAGTGTTATTTGATTGACCTTACATGCATATTCTGCCCATCAGAGGAATGTTCCTCAATTATATAGCCGTTATATCATGGCTGGTTTGCAGCCTGGATTGATTTCTCCTTGATTTCTCCTTCTGCTGTGTTAGTGTGTTTTAATAGCAGAGCTCCAGTATGGTGCTGTGAGCCTTGTTTGACCTACCACTTTTTGACAATAACTGGACAATGGGTATGTGGACTGATGAAGATAATATAAGATTAACACACGCAGGGAGTTTTGCAAATCTGGATGTGTAGGAGGAAGATCCGTCTAACTGTCCAGAGCTGAGATCAGGACTCTGTTCCTGGTGCTCTGCAGACCTTTTGTGTCAGTGTAATCACTTAACATCTCAGCTTTACTGCCCATATGTAAAACAAGACTAGTAATACAGCCACTTGTCAAAGTGTTCTGAAAAATATAATATAATATAATAAATAGAATAGAATAGAATAGAATATAGTATAACCACATTTACCAAATACTGAAGTATCGAGAGGTGATTTTTGACTTGTTACAGCCTTCCAAGTCTCTCCTGCTGACCTTAGGGCAATACCAGCGCTGGGATTCTGCTGCAGAGCCTGCAACAGTCAGAGCTGTTTCTGTTACACATTTGCAGCACGCTCTGGCTGTGGCTCTTCAAGTAAATTCACTGTGTCCAGGAATGTGACATGCCTGAATTTAGAAGCAGAGCTGTGGCCAGAGAGAGGAAGTTGCTATACGCTCTCTTTGGTATGAGTGAGTGAAGGCTTCGATGTAAAGGGGGAGAAGCAGTGAAAGAGAGGTTATGCCCTCTTGTTGTTACAATGATCTCTTGGTTGGGCTTTTTCACATGTAATAAGTTACAGGGCTTTGGTTTGTTACTTTCTCCCTTTCTCCCCTTGCAGGATAACCACGAGGAGGACTATTTTCTCTATGTGGCCTACAGCGACGAGAGTGTCTATGGCAAGTGAGCACCAGCCCCCCAGGCATGCAGGCGAGATGGACTGATGGAATGGATTTGGGGGGGGGATGTTGGAGAGGAGGAAGGAGAATGCCTGAGAAGAGGGGAAGGGAACTGGAAGTGAACCACATGCACAATGCCATCACCTTCCATGCATTAATTATAACCATTATTTTTTAAATTGAGGGGAGGGAGGGTAAGGGGACAGTGTATGAAAGGGTGAACTGAAAGGCTTAACAAGGGGTTCTGCGCTGAGGGATGGGGAGACTCCGCTGTTCGTAGTTCTTCTTTTGCCACAGCTGGAAGTAGTTAGCCAGTACTGGAGGCTGCTAGACAAGCCAGTGTGGTGGAGGTCCGGGAGAGTGACTGGGCACAATGGCCATTTTTGTGTAAACTTTTCATTGGATGAAGAAGTCATGCCATGTATTGTACGCTGACCTTATCACGCCTTGCCCATGGCATGGGCTGCACTCCTGTGAGCGTTCAGTGAGCTGTGAAGTACTTCACTCTGCCCACACAAGGCTGTCCTGCACTGACAGTCCTCACTCCAGCTGCTACCCGTGAAGCGTTTCAAGAGTACTGTGTTTCCCGTCACTTCCATCAGTGTTAGAAGGGCTAACTCTGAGGGCTGGGAACTCCTCAGCTGTGAGGTGCGAAGGTTGGGGAAAAGAAGGAAGGATTTTATTTTTTTCCTTTGTCGCTTTAATTGCAAGTGCTGGACAGAAAAATTTGAGACGATCCTTTTGTTCTTTTCAGTGAAGCCAACTGATAAACTCATAAGCATAGGGCTAGAAAGGACCTGAAGAGAATAACTAGCCCACTCCAGCTCTGAGACAGGACTGAGTATGCCAGACGTCCACCATGGCTGCTCATCTAACTTGTTCATAGTGAACTTCACTGAGGCAGATCCTGGAGGCTGCTGAGGTTGTCTGTTCAGTTCCTAGGTAGCCTACAAGTCAGAGAGCTTTTCTTACTGCCTGACTTTAGTCTCCCTTGCTGTGAATTAAGGCAACTAACTACTAATGGTCTTGTGATTGGTGAACACAGAAAATTATCTATCAGTGTTGTCCTTGTACCGATCTTCTGCAGAACTGAAGATGGCAGAAGTCCTGTGGGTTTAGCCTTCCTTTCCATGTCTCATTCGTGTACAGCTCTTGCACCACATGCACAAGCGGAAGAAATCAGTCGCTCCCACGTGTGTTTTTCTGGCTTTTTGTGATTGGACAACAGTGCCACTCTTTGCCACAAGAGAGGTGCTTGAAGGGGAAGGGGAATAGATTCTCTCCAGATTTTTTTTAATTATTTTATTTTAAGCCAGTGTTGGTGTTAGAAAGGTGCCAGATAGACACTGTCCTGTGCAAGCCTTATGCTGTCATGCCAAAGCAGTTTCTTCCCAGTGGCACAAACAGCAGATTTTCCCATAACTGCCATAACCCTGATGAAGGGATGGGGTTTGGGGAGTGAGCTTTCAGGAAAATTCTGGGGTTTTATCTAAAAATCAGAGAACTGGACCTGAATTACTGTAAACATTCCTACATTTAAGGGAGGGACCAAGAGGGAGGAAAAGACAAGAAGGATGAAGAAGACAGGCAGATTCCAAAATAAGTTGAGGGTGTTTGCTCTATTTACATGACGTTAGATCCCAGTTCTCTGCATTTCTCAGGAATAAGAAATCAAGATGAGTGCTCCTCTGATTGTGGGAGACAGGAAATCAGGTTTCAGCCTTCTCTGACTGTTGTTCCACAGAGGTACACGAGGCAGAAGAGCAGACTGGGAGTGTGAAGTGGGAGTCACTGGCAGAACTGTGCGAAGGTCAGGGAAGGCAGCGTAGTGGGGCAGGAAGGTCACTACCTGTGTGGTATGAGAAGTAGCAGAAGAATGGGAGAGAAAGGAGGGAGCACAAAGGATGTAGACAGAGGAGTCATAACAGACAGACAGAAAATGGGGGAACAGGGGATGAAATGAATGGGTTAGTATTCCCCAGGTTTTCATCCTGAACTTCAGGTTTGCTGTTCCATCATGTGCTCATCTGGAATAAACGCGTTTGGATGAGTTGTACCTCCCGCCAACTTAGATCACTTCAGTTTCTGCCTGCAGTGCTCAGTCCTCTCTTTTTGGCCCACTCTCCTCCAATTATCAGGCTCTTTTCACATCCTTTGGGTGCAAATTTGCATCAGTCTCTTATTTTAGGAAGCTCTGAATGTTCTGAAGCAGAGAACAGACCCTGGAGGCTTTCTAGGGTAAAAGACGAGATGCAGGCAGATGGTGTGCATCTCTGCCACTGTCCCACTTGCTCACGTGCGTGCTGCCAAGCACATGGTTGTGTGTTGTCTCAAATGAGCCCGTGCTTAGGCACGCTCAGGGGAGAAGGAGTTGGTACCTGGGGTGCTTGGTTTTGTGTTCAGACCTCCCCTCCCGCTGCTGGGTTTATAAGTGACATGTGTGGGACTAATCTCAGCCGTTTGTTACATGTAGAGTTTACAGTTTAATTTAGTTATTTCATGGTTCTTTTAACTGGATTGTGGCATTTACTTTTGTTTTTGCGCTAGTCCAAGTGTTGTACGAGGTAATGATGGTAATTCTTTTTGTGTTGGTTAGCTGCAGGTTCTTGTAAAATAAAGTTCATACTACTTGAGCTAAATCAACCAATCAATAAAGACGCATTTGAAAATCACAGGCTTAGTCCAAAGTGGGTGACTGTAGCATTTCTCCCTACATGTGTGCTTGTAAATAAAGGGGCAGCTTTGTCAGAACTTCTTGCTGCTACTTTTTCCCAGAACCTCAGATTTCCTCTGTCCCATCTACCAGGACAAGTCACATCTCTCCTTCTTTTGGTTATGTTGGCACACACAGACATGGCTGTGTCTTGCTGTGTCACCAACGTGAACTTTAATTAGACCTGGATGACATGAGAAGGTCTTAAGGAGCGTAGTGGATGCACTGAGGCATTCTCTGCCATTTTAAGGCCCTGAACAGTCCTAGCCAGCTGATGGGGCCCCGAGGGCACCACCAGCCCTGCCTGTCCCTGCCCAGCCCCCCCAGGGCCACCCCCCACCCTGCCCAGGACCCCATCGCAGCACCCCAGGGCTGTCAGCCCCTGCCCCAGTGGTGCCACAGCAGGGCTGATCTCCAGCTCTCACAGCCCTGCCCTACCCGGCCATGAGCCACACCGAGCCAGGCCCACAGGGCCCAGCCTCAGCCCATCCCCACAGCGCTGCCATCACTGATCCTCACCCTAACCTGTAAGATGGGATTCCCATCTTGATTGGCCTCATCACCATGATGAGCCTTATAGTCAGGGCTTGTGGCTGGGCCTAGCCACCATCCCCAGGCCTGCCCCATTCCCCACATTGGGTGCTGTAGGATGGGTCCAGCGGTGCCCTGCCGGCCATGCCCCTCAGGAAGCCGCTAGCCCTCACTGTCTTATGTCAGCTCAGGCTGAGATGGGACTCCCAGCCGTGGGCAGAGGGTTTGGGGGGGGGCCTCTTGGTGCCTCAGGGCCCTCTAAAGATAGTAAAAGCAGAGGTAAGAAAATCTAGGACTCGTGGAAATCCCAGCAGATCTAGGCTGCTTTTCCTTGCAGGTATTTGTGCACTGAGAGGGAAGGAGCCCAGCTGGAAGCTAGCAAGACCAGTGGCCGCCATTTGCTCAGCGCCATACCTCCACGTCAGGCACCAGCAGCACATGAGGAGGAAAGGGATGCGTGGTGTCATCTGGGGAAGCGGCAAGAGACATGCTGCTTCTTCTGCCTCATCACTCCTCATCACCTGCAGGTTTCTGCGAGTGCCGCTGGCCGGAGCGGCAGAAACGGGACGTGCTGATGCTGCGGAGGAGCGACCATCAGCTCTCGCGAGCACACTGAGCCAGAGTTGCTTGGAGCGCTGAAGTCAAGAGTTAACGACGCTGAAACTCACAGGAATAAAACTTGCTAGGCCTAATGGATCTTCTCTTCCCCACTGCATACTGGGTAGAGCCACAGTGTGAGCTTTTGATGCTAGCGCTGAGGGAGAGGCAGTACTTCATCCTGCACCGTGTAAACTTGGAGTCTGCCCACAGTTTCTGTGCTCATATCCACCATGGTGACTAAAACAAGGTCGCCTGGTATGGCAAAAGGGTACTGTGGCTCCAGCCATATGGGCAGAGATCAGCTAAAAGCTTACACTATCAGCTGAAATAATATGAATTTCAGCTTCGAAGATAGTGCACGTTTTGCTGTCTAGGTTGTAGTATTGTCTGCTGGCTCAAGTAGAAAATAGCTATGGAGTTGTATCCATATCCAAGGCAGGCCTCTCCCACTCCCCCTCTCACTCCTTTCTTAGGAAAATGGTGCATCAGTGATATTTGTACCTGCCATGCTGCTTTGCATGTGCACGTCAGTCCCATCACTGAGAGAAACAGCAGGCAGGTGCATTTGCTGAATGTGATTTGCCTGGTCCGTATGTGAAATGTTAGCCTGTGCTCAAAGGCTGTCACCTTTATTATGTGGGTTATGGAAACAGGATTGGAGCAAGGCCTGTGGGAAAACTAGGGGCTCAGCTGGTTGAGACGTTAAGTCATTAATACTCTGCCTTGGTCACTATCACTGTACATGGGATCCTCTCTCCAGTCATCCTGATGCTTGCTTTGGAAGAAAACATTCTCCTGGAGCCAAGAGTACCTAAGGAAAAAGATGGCCTGGGGCATTAGGGCCTCACAGCATCACTGTGAAGGATATCTGGGCTAAGATAACAAATTGTGCTAAAGACTGATGTTTTCACTTCTGTGAAACAGTCATGTCCGACATGGAAGAAACACTGATTAAACCAGAAATAAGACTACTGAAGGGAGAAACTCCAGCTCATTCCTGTCCCTCAGTCTCGGATAACCACTACCCCAGGATGAGCCAGAGTGTGACTAGAGAGCTCGTTGCTGGCAGGGCACTTGCAGGACTGACCCAGGCAGAGCACGGCTGACCACGAACAGCAGCTGCCCCAGCTCACGCTGCCAGTCTTTAGGAGGATGTTGCAAATCCCATGGTATTTGTGTTCCTGGAAGCTGGCGTGCCTCCCAAAGCGCTGCTCATGCCTGAGTATACGTGTGTTACAGTAATTAGTTAATATTCTCCTGAAAAAGCTGGATCTTGCAGCACCTTTCTGTAAAGTAAGGGTCTGATTCTGCCTGATTTTGCACTCTGGACAATGTCATCTGGATATTGTATTGTTCTTTGGGAATTAAAAATTGTTAGTAAATGCTATAAAGAGCAATACGTGGAAGCAGTAGGAGAACATAAAGGTGCTCATTTTCAAGTGAGGGCATTACTAGAACTGCATTAAGGTTGAATGTCCTGGATTATTAGCTGAAGGAAAAAGTGATCTGATTCTACATCCTGCACCTTATGCTGGAAATGCCACACCATGCTCACCCCAGACACACTTGTACACACATATGCACCTTTTCTGCCACGCCTCACACTGCATTAAACACACGTACATCTTCATATGTTTCACTGGCCACATCATGAATATACCATGTCAAAATCCACTCTGTGTCTTCAGTTGTACCCCACACCACAGTGAATTTGCATGCATTCTCAGGATACACTGTCAATAAACATGTGCTTCCTATACCAAGCCTTGTATTGCAGCAAATATGCAAAACATACCAGTCCAACAGTGTTCACCTGTAGCACATGTAAGCAGAGGGGATGTAACGGAGAGAGCAATATACACTGCACGCTTAGAATATAGTTTAACTCCCCACATAGACAGCTCATATGAAAAACACTGCGGAAAGGGAAGAAAAAGGAAGATGCATGCACACACCAAATATGACACTTTACAGGCCTGAAGTACAGCCACTCCATCAAATATAGTGTATCCAGGCAATCAAGAAAGAAATACAGCAAAATACACGCCTGTGCACACTGGTTTTCACCCAGCCCTTAGGATGATGGACAAACATACATTGTGCTCTAACATGTATTCAGTGCAACTGGAGCCAACAACCACATGGCAAAAATGGCCAAATTTCCAAAATGGAAATCAATAGGGAAACACAGGATGGAAAAATGCACAGGGTAATAATGCACAGTCATGGGCTTCAGGTGACTACAGAAAAGTTTGCAAGGGTAAAAGTAAGAGTGAAAAAGGAACCTGGAGCGCTCAGAAAAGGTACTGCAGTCTACACCCACTAAACTGCCTCTTATCTGTGGAGTGCAAAGGATGCCAAGAAAGGATCAGGTCATAGGAAACCTCAGAGGAAAGGAAGCCACTACCTACAGCCATATTTCAGAGGTGGAGAAACAGTGGTCCCTCTTTCTTCTTTGCAATTGAAGGTGAAAATTAGAGTCTGCAAAAGCAGAACCCTTCTGACTAGGACTGGATTGGACTGGGAGAACAGGAGGGAGGTAAAACTGGAGTATCAGCAGTTTGTGGAGTGCAGATGAAGGTAGTAGACTGGCAGAGCAAGGTGTGGGAGGAGAGCAAGAACAGACTAGTGAAAGGGCTGCAGGATATGAGTGAACCTGGCAGAACTGTGTGGGAAGCCCAGCACTGGAATAACACAGTGGCTCCAAGGCAGGAGTGAAAAGACACAGACAGCTTAAACTAATGCCAAAGGGATTGCAGAAAAAGCTCCTCCTAGATCAGGGGTGTGGTGGCTTCAACAGGTACCTGTGCATTCAGACTGCTATCACTACCAGTAGAACTGCAGCTGCATGTAGGGCTCATTCGCAAAGCTGAGTATCTGGCGACACCATGGTTATTTACCTACCTATCTCTCTATCTAGTCCTTTTCTGCATAGTCACTACAGCAGCCATCCGAGCTCCCTGTGCCCGTTGTGCTCCCTCAGTGCTATCAGTTAACCTCTTTGACAGTGGGGGGACTAAGGATTAAATGCCTTTGCCTGACATCACACAGGAAATCTGTGGCAGGGCGAGGGAGTGAACAGTTATCACAGGGATGGCCCTTTTTCTTAATAGCTATTCTGAGCCCCAGAGCAAAAGAAGCATGTAGTTAAAAGAGTGGCATCACGATGCAGATATGAAGGGCAATAGAGTCGAATATTTAGGAGAGAACAAATAGAAGACAAGGGGCAAAACAAGCCATTTAGAATGAAAGCCAAGAAAGGGAGGAGTCAAACTGCAATGCACTATGTAAGAATGTCTATAAAAATGATGGAGAAGATGCTAATACAGATTAGAATCTGAAATAAGTATTTTTCCATTTTACTGCGGTTGTTCAGATGTAACATTGGAATATTTCAGGTCTCACTCACAGTTCCTTTGTTCCAAGGGGCATACAACAGAAAATGAGCAGTGACGGGTCTGATCATATTTCATTAGTTTGCATTTTATTACTTCACACTTATATAACAAATTCTATATGTCAGTCTCAGTCCTTTCAGAAATGCTGATCTATTCAGCCTCACAGCAGCCCAGTGGGGTAGCTCTTATTGTCTCCAGCCTGCTGCTGGGGAAATTGAGGTGCAGAGATGTGGACTGGCTTGCCTCAAGGCCACATAATGAATTAGAAGCAGAGGCAGAAAAAAAGGCCTTGGCCCCCTGATCTCTAGCACCTCTAATAACAGGATTATAATCACTACACAGGAAAATTTGAAATGTGGATTCTGTATATTCATATTATCTTTCATTAATGAAAGAAACCCTTCATCATCTTTGGGAACACAGCATTGTAACATTTTGATGTTCTGCCATTTGCAGACTGGAAAAGCTCTGATTTCTTTGCCAGAACCAGCAACAAGAAGGTAGCTCCTGCTCTTGACATACTGCCAAAAAAACACTGCTCAATTGTCTTTGAGCAACAGCTCTCTTCAAAGCTCATTGATACATTTATCAGTGCCTTCTTTCTCTGGAACAAAAGCAAATCACAGTGCAAGCCTGGAAAAAATGTGCATTTTCTTCTTGTCATTAGCATTTTGTTGGATTTTCTGGCAACTTACAAGTATCTAGTATCTGCTCTTCTGTTCTATTATGAAGATGTTTCACAAAATTTGCACAAAGATTCAAACGATTTAGAAGCCTAAATGTAATTTTGAAAAGAATTTAGGCATTTAGCTCTAGATCTTCAGGGCTGAAGTCCCATTCACACTTGAAAAATGCTGAAATAAACACAACACTGTAGCCACAGACTTTCAGTGATATTTTGTTTTGTAGTATTTTTAAAGACATAGTCACATGACAAAGCAGAAAGAAATCTTGATGTTTTTGAAACTATATAGCTATATGCAGCTGTGGTTGTCTAAATAAAAATCAGACGTAAGACACTTTTGGAAATGTTATCCTTTTGGGATAGCATCTCCTGGCTGGAAAAAAAAAAAAAAAAAAAACAAAAAGAAATGACCATTTTAAAATCTATACATTTGCTGTGGATGTCATGGAGATGAGTGTTTCACGGTTAGAGAAAAATGTCATACACTGTCTTGGTCCCAGAAGATGAGAAAGCACTTAGCCAGTGGTAGAGACTGAAGGCCCTAGGGCTACCTAATAAAATTGAGAAGCAACACTAAGTTAACATCACTGCAGTGACAGAGATATTTTTGCTTCTTATAAAAGGTGTCAGCTTATTTTGCCTCGAGGATGTCCTGTAAGAAAACTGCATTTCCCTAACTCAACCCCAGGGAAAAAATACCTTTTATTAAAACTTTGACTATTCCAGAAGGCAGAATCAAGTGCATATTTGGACCAACTTCTGAGCTCCAGAAAAATCACAAAGCTGCTAAGGCAGATTCATATTTTAGCATATTCTTATAGTCTATTTTAGCATATTCTTTTACTGTAATATTCTCGTATTTTTCCAGAAAGCAGAAAACACATTCAAGTAGTACATCCCAGGTAGCATGAGCTGCAATTTCCTGTAGCACACTGGCACTTCTCTTGACTCAGGTGTTGCAGGTCGGTTGCTCCCACAGCATGGACATTTTCTCCTCTTTCTAAAGTTGGTGTTGGGTTGTCCAAACTACAAAAATCTCCTTGAAGGTACCTCCCTGCAAAGGATTCCTGGTCAGAGCCTGCCTCCCAGAAAGGATCTGAACATGCCACCCGGTCTAGCAGCATATTCTTGACCAAGATAATAAAGAAACACTTTTAAAAGGGAAGTAAGCTGTGCTGGGCAATTTAGGGTGAGGTCGCCACAAGAAAAGAACACCACTCAGTGACTTAAGATCTAAGATTTATTTACTAAGGGAGATGGTATTAGCGGGTGGCTGGCAATTTCTAGCTGTGAAATGCACACACACACTCTCTGCAGAACACACCCACCCCAACCAAAAACTCCAGTATAACTGTGAGTGGCACCGTGGACTCAGGGCAGCAACACTGCACTGAGCGTAACTGGCAGGGTTTCTGTAACAGGGGGCTGCAGGGCTGCCATGTGTGGAAAGAGTCAGTGATCTGCCCCATGCCAGTCACAGCTACTTCCAGCTGACTCTGAAATGGATGTGAACAGCCCATGGGGCTCCAGAAACCTCAGCCTGTCAGAGCCGATCAGGAGATCCATGGCAGAGCACGTGGCACCCCTGCTCAAACAGATTTAAAAAAGAGCAGCACCCACAAAGGGGATGAGATATGTGAGAAGACACATGGAAGACGTTGCTGAGGACATGGCTGGAGATGCACCCTTGGAAGGAGAAGATCCATGCCAGAGCAGGGACACGCCTGAGGGACTATGGCTTGTGGAGAACCCATACCAGAGCAGGGATATCCCCCAGGGGACTGCAGCCTGTGGGTGAGCCATGCCAGAGCAGAGGAAAATGAGCAAAACACATGGACTGGCAGAGAGAAACCATTATGTTCCAACCTCAGCCTCCTGCACTGACCATCACATCCCTGAAGGGATTGGGAGAGACTGAGTGTAGTGCATGGCAAAAATAAGGGAAGTTGGGACCAGGAAGGGATGGGAGTGGTGTTTGACTGAAGTTGAGCTGGGGGAAAGAGGAAGAAAGGTGTTTCCTTAAATGTTTGTTTAATTGTTTATTTTTTTTTTTTCTCAATATCCGAAGCAGTCATCAAAAGTTTGCTCTAGTTGGCAATAAATTAAATTAAATTAAATTCTCCAAGTCAAGACTGCTTTGGCCATGACAAGTACGCTTACTCCAGCTGGTAAAAGTGTCCAAGACCTGCCTGATGGCCCAGCTTGTACATGTAGCAGTTCCAGCTCAAGCTTAGCCTTCTGTATGGTGCTGTACATCTGGGGATGTGGTTCCTTCCCTCAGTGACAATTGCTTTCACTATTTATTGCTGCCTAACTGAGGTGGCCTGTAAGTGACCAGTTATCTCATTTTCAGGTCAGCCCAGGCTGCTTTAGCTTTCTCCATATGTTAATCCAATTAATGGCCTTTTCTGGGGTCACTAATATGTTAGAAGGATGTAAAGCTGTTAAGAGTTCCTCTGTGCCTCTTGTTTCTGTCATCTGTTTCATACCTGAATCATTTGGAACAGGGCGGATGTAGTTCAGAGCTTTGGGCAAGCTTTCCCCACAGCACCTATTTGTGCTTTCCTTGTTTTTCCCAGTACATACCAGAGTCGTCTGAAGTGTTAAAGCTGGCAAAACAGTTCAGGTCTCATTTTGTCTGAGGGATAGTTTTGGGCAAGTTTCACCACATGACAAGCCTAGCCTCCATTTCCAAAGGATCTCAAAGCAATCTACAGAGATTGATACTAAAATGGTCATCCTACTTATGGAAAGGCAGCTGTTCTTTGAGTTGCAGAAAACAGTCATAGATCAGCTAGCTACAGGGTAGAAAAAACAGAATAACATCAGGTCTCTGAAGCAGGAGGTGGGGGGATTCTGTCTGCTAGAACTCGGTCAACACTTTCATAGACTCATCTGCTTTCAGAAATACTGGAGATAATTTACTATTATTCATAAGCTTAGTTTGAAAATTGTTTTCTGTCTCCAAATAACATGTTTTTTGATTGGAGATACGAAAGATGTAAGCCATGCGTAGTGTGGGAGTTTTAAAAGCAGAAAAACGGAAGGCTAAATTATATAATGAAATAACAGAGAAAAATTATATATGCTGGCTACAATTTGGGGATAGTGTGTTTTCTGGGGAGTTTTGTACTGCCTCTTAAAAAGTACAGAAAAAGAGACAGGGTGAACTAGTCTAACCCAGTGTAAGTGAGACAGAAACCTCCCAGCTGTTCCAGTTTTCCACTTTCAGACAATTGTTACCATAAGCATTTTCTATTAAAAGCTCACGTTTCAGGCAAAGAACTCAAATATCCACTGTTTATGTAAGAAAGATATTTATTTGTCTGCCTGCTGGGGTGCAGGAGTTGTGAATCTCCAAAGCGTAGAACAGAGATTATAAAGTCATCCAATGGGACAGATTCAGTAATGTTAGTGCAGGACCCAAGACCACAACATTAAGGAGGATTCACTGCTGTGAAGTTTAGAGGCTGTAACCAAAACTTGACTCTCCAGTGTAAAGGAGAATAGCCTTATCCTTCCAGTTAGGTAACAACGACAGTAACTAATAAACTCCTCTGGAGCAAGAAGTAGCAATGAGTCTCTACAGGACAGGAAAGAGCATCAAAGGAGATATAAAGGATTTATACTGGAAGAAAAATATTAGATGCTTGATCCTGCTTTCACTGGCACTACTGAAGAGCTTTGGTTTGGTTTCTATGAGAGCAGACAGCATCCAAAAGCAGAGACAAGATTCTGCTCCAGGCTACCTTCATGGCACTGAGATTGGTAGAGTTGCAACAGAGGCGACTGACAGTAATATCTTGCCTTGTCTGTAAGCACCAGCTTAAAATCTCTCTCCTTCTCCGCATAAGAACCAGTAATTTGATAAAAATCAGGTGTCCTTTATGTTAAAAGACTGTTCTAAGCAACTCTTTTTTTTCCTGGAGACTGTAACACTTTTTTAACATAATCAAATACATTTGCATCAAAATACTTGGGAATCTCTTCTGCCAAACCTGTGCATTATTAGTAAATATTATTGAATTCACTTTTTGTACAAGGAGATATTAATAGATTTCATAATGATATCATTTCATTATAATTTGCAAACAAAACCAGAACAGAATTATTAGCAGTAAGTATAATAATTAGCAGGTCTGACTGTGTACATTATTTGAAGACAACTGACAAGACTCCAGTCAAGGAGTAATAAAAAAAATTAAAAGGGAATGATTTTAGTCTTGTGCTGAACCAGATGAAGAAAAACGAAAATAAATTAATTAAAAATACCAAAATACAAGTCTGCAGAAATATTATGTTTAATTGGAAGTTTATTTCAAATAAATTACTTACTGTTAGTTAATTACTGTTGCCAAGCACATTTTAAAGGTTCAAAGTGCTAAGAACTGCCAGGTCTGGCAGAATGGTGCTCATTCACATCTGCTCCTGTAGGAGGTTGATAAGCCAGGGTTATTTTACGCACATGATATTTTCTTCTTCTTTCCAAAATAGCTGAATAAAATAACACCTACTCTCAGAAGTTCTCAGCTGAAAATGAAGTTGAAAGTTCCACCCCAGAGCAGAACCATGAGTAATGGAATAAATGGATATTTCACCCTTCCGATACCCAAAATGCCGGCAAAACTGAAGTTCTTTGTTTCCAAGCAGAAAATCTGTTCCTCTTCAAAACTCAGTGAAAAAATTCCTTTCTTTCTTGGTGGGAGTCGAAATGAACCCAAGAAAGCTTTGTGGTGGTTGTCTGCAGCTCTCTATCACGAATGCTTCAGCCTACGGATGGTGCCACCCTCCTTCACTTCCCATTTCAGTCATCATCATATATGCCAGGCTGGAAAATGCTGTTGAGAGGTGGTTAATAATGGATTTTAGACTGGGTAGATCCTACCTGGGGACAGCCAGCTTGAAAGAATATAAAGCAAGGTTGCTGCGGCTTTCCTTTTGTGCTCTCAGTGGACCCAGCTGGGAAATGATGCAAGATTTAGAAAGGAAGCTGGGAACTAGATGGAAAAAACATGTTCTGATTGAACTGATATCTCATGACAGGTCTTATTGGCCAGCAAAGCAGCAGATATGAGACACTTTTAGACACTTTGCTGGGTGTGACATATGTCACCATCTCAGGGTGTTCACAGTCCTCAAAACCTCGTCCATTAAAAAACACTGAAAAATATATCAAGTTATTAACAGATGGCTGTTAACAGCTCCTGAGATAATCCTCCCCTACATTTCCAAGTAACTACCCCTTCAGTAGTTTGCACAGCATTAACTATAACAGGTGGTCCAAAGAACCCAGACCACAGTGAAAAATTCTGTTCTGCCTTTCTGGTTAATATTATTAAACAAAATAGACTACAGATACAAATTCTTAAAAAAGAACTGGATTATCTAAACTTTTTTTTTCCCCATTTTTTTTTTCCCCAACACTATGTACACAGCAGGACTGCTTCAAATTGTGTCAAATACCATAAGAAAAATTCACCCCCTTTTAGGCCTTTAACACACTGAAGGCAGCATAGAACAGAAAGCTAACAAGGTTTCCACCAAGTCAGTCATTAGGAGAGATTGTCAGATGGCATAACGCTTGAATGGGTATTGTCAAAAAATATCAGGGTTTAGATGTCAGTCTTGCAAAATTACAAATAACAAGCAAGTAGGTAATAGACCAATTTCCCATCTCCTAGATGTCTGCGGCAGCACGATTCTTGTAACAATAGCACCCGTATAACTGCTTTAGAATCCTCTTTTGTGGCCCACCTCCCCTGGGTTAGGAGCACCTTTTCTCAATATAGCACCATCTTTCCCACACCACTACCTTCTTAAAATGCATCCTGATCGCTATGCTCCCTGAAGCACTGGGGACCTAGGGTCATATACTGTTTCTCAGTGCAGCCATGCTTTTTCCCTGTTTCCATCCCTCTGACAACCAGTGGAGCAGCTCAGCAATGCATAGTGCCTTTAAGAGAAGGCTGTGCTAGAATATTTACTTTTGTCTTAGAATGTGTAAACACTTGTTTTCATTCCAGAGGCCAAATAATTTCCCACCCCTCCAGTGCTGTCAGTATAGTTTATGGATCTAATAGTTGATTATGGAAAAGTCACAAGCAATACAATCTGCAGAAGTAACCCAAACCCATTCCTTTCATTCCTCAGACTCTACAGGGAGAACAGGGCACAAATTTCATGCGCTGAGAAAAGACTTATATATTCATGAGGTGCTATCGTACATATTAAACAGGACAGTGCTCCTCAGAGGCTGAAACAACATCCACATGAGAAGAATTTATGTGCCAGGAATCCTGCCTGGTTTGCTTTACATTCTGCTAGGAAGAAATACAGAAAACAACAGTATTTATCAAAAGGTATTTGAAGCACCTCTGCTGTTTTTCTCACATGCTGTGTTAGTTTTTGTAACTCAAAGTGAATAGCTATTAATGAAAACTAATGAACACAAAGGCGTAACGTTTGCAAAGTGATTATTAATTGCTTCTGAACTGATTACACTTTTAAAATAAACTCCTTTTGCATCTGTACAATAAGCACGGTCATGGAAGAGTTCTCTGACTGGAGAGTGACTTGCAGCATGCCGTGTAGGGCTGAAACTGCTTTTTATTCTTTACTGTAAGGCACAAAAAAATCCTGGAAGATTGCTGTGATGGTTGCTGAAAATTTTTAAATCCTTCCAAGGCAATCAAGACGAGTATTTTGCAAAGCAGAGGGGCTACAAATACTGTAGGATTTTTTCTCCAGTATGTCATAGCCCTCAGTATTATTCTTAGTAGCATGATTTTCTCTACCTCATTGATGAGGGGTTTGCCTTAGAAAGCCCTTTGTTCACAAATATGAGCTAGTCCTTAAGTATAGCCAAAGGAATAAAGATCTTCTGTTCCAAAAGAAGCCTAGTGTTCTATGCCATCCTGTTTTGTTTGAAATCCGGAATTGGAAGCCATCTTTTATTGTTAACTCTTCTAATCTTACTATAAAAGGCACATAAAGAAATGGTCCCTCGTTTGTTTCTCTGGGTACCCTTAGTTTTCTTGGAGTTTATAGGGATTCAGCATGGAAGGGGCAGATGGGTGAGCCACACCAGGCTCTGCTTCATCACAGAAGTCTGTATACAACAGACAAAAAGTAAGGCAGATAAATACACTTAATATTCTCCTAAGAGAAAGCCCAGGAGCTGTAGTTGCTGCTGTAGTGTGCACTGTCAGACATGAGTACATCCTGGTATTGCTTCATAGCCTTGGAAATGGGGGCTAGTAGACAAAGAGAGTAAGGCTTAGCACAAGGAAGAACTCATGGCCGCTGTACTGGGAGCTTGGGACAGCAGAGGGGAGACAAGGGCCAGAGATAAGGACAAGGGCCGTATCAGTAACACTGTCCTAACTACTCAAAATGCTGTTATAAAAACCTTTGTCTGCCCAAGCCTTGAGACAGAACACTCCTCCTTCCTTCTGCAAGAGAACGTAGCCAAAGGCCTCCCAAAGCAGGCTTTGTAAAAGCACAAAATAACAAACAAGGATAAGATAATCTTGTAAACAAAAGAAACTCAGACTTCACCTCCTGGGGGGGAGGGGCCAAAATCTCCTCTGAGTGCTCTGTCCTGTCAGGCTGGTCCTTTCCTGGTCCAGTTCTGCAGTTTTTTTCAGTGATTCCCTGATTTAAATAAGCAATAAGCACCCTCAACCCCCAGAAGGCATGAGGCTGTGCTAGAGGTCTGCACACAGAGCAGATCACCTTGCTCTGCTCTGGTTTCAGGGCTCCCCCTTCCTGTGTGAACCCTGCCTGCCCCATCCCACCTTCTGGAAGCTGAGCATGTCCAGCCAGCTGCAGGGAAAGTGCCACCTCCCCTCTCCTCAGTGAGGTCCCGTTGACTGAGCATGCTGCAACAGGGATGGGGTGACTGAGCAGACTTTCCTGGCCTCCCACCTCTGCCATCTGGCTGTATGTCTTACCTTCCTCTCTTGTAATCTATGGCCCTTCAGCATACCACCAGCAGAGACCGCACATCCTACAGCATCAGTGTATGTAGGTCTGGGACTGAGAAAGACATTGGAGAGATTTCTAGACTCCCTGTCACTCAAAGGTAATACAAAACCTGTTTAAGGAGAGCTCCATGCATCCTGAAACAAGAATTTCTTTTTCAAACAAATACCCCTTTGACATACAGAAATCTAGTTATGGTTCCTCTCGTGTTCACTTAACCCTCTGGCAATGCCAAAACTCCCAGCCCTGCCCAGTGTGCTGCACCTTCCAACAGCCTGTGTGTCCTCACCTTCCACGTAAAGTCAGTGAACACCAGGATCGGTGGTGTTGCATGCCATTCTCACCTCCTTGGGTTGCTGCTTTGGATGGTGAGATAGCTACTTGGTAACTCTCCCATGTCATCATCTATGATGTGATGATCCTCACATTTCCCCTTTGGCACTCTCTGCAGAGATTTCACCATTTCTCTCTGCTCACACCTCACAGACTCTACTCTGAACAAGAATGTCTTGCCATGCCTGAAACTTTTCTAATTCTTGGAGACACTGACTTCTTTACAGGGAAAAAGGTAACAGCTTTCTGAAGTCCTGTGGGGAAACAAACTGCATCTCAGGACTCATTTTTGGTGACTAGATCCGAGCGAAAGGACCATGAATAGTGAGTCCAGGCCAGAGACCAGATCTTCTGATGTAACTAATAGTTCTCAACTAAAAGCAACCCTCAGTATATAAACTCTGCCTTAGAACTTTGCAGAAAAATCTCATCTCAAGAAAATCAGTGAGTCCTATAAAGGTATCAGCCCTGCAATATTCTCATTTTGTAGCAGAGGAAGAACTCTGAACAGAGAGAAGGACTCATTTTCCTTATGCACTTACTAAATGCTGACCTGGACCCAACTCTCTGGCAGAACCACACAGAGCACCATACCTCAAAACCTGAAGCAAGGTCTACTGCTGCTTTTACCAGCAATATCACCTGCAGCCTGTCAAGGCCTCCTAGACATTAAAATTTTCAGGAAAGAGATTCTGGGGGAAATATGGCCTCATTGAAATCAATGGAAAAACTCCCTTATAAAAAACACATCCTTATAAAGCCAATTTTACAAAAGTCTTACAAAGGTCCTATCACAGCCTGGAGGTGTAGAAAAAGAAATATGAATTATATTTATGAAATTATTTGTATGGTAACGATACCAATGCTATTCTGTATCAGCCTTATGATCTTTGAAAGTGCCTAGAAATGTCTGAATCCTGGAGAAAATTAGTTGAATATATACCTAAATGGATTTTGCCAGGATTTCTTGGAAAATTATTTGCTTTCTTATTAGCCTGTGCATGGCAGCTGACTGCAGAAAAATACCTTAGAATAAATGATGCAGTCTTACGTTAACCCTGAGTTAAGATTATTGGAAGGTGAAGTACTGTTAAAATAAAGTAGAACAAAATTTAGGAGAGAAAACCCAGGGTTTTGGTTACAGGGAGGCGCCTCAGCTGCAATGGTGGCTCAGCTCCAGCGGCAGGCAGCTGGGTACAGGCTTTTGGCTGCAACCTGTCCCGTCCCCTCAAGTCGGGGACAGCCTTTGCTTCCCACCGGGTTAAATGGCAGGGAGCTGAGAGAGCATCACTGCCCCCAGGGTGTCCAGGCAGAAGACAGCCTTCCTCTGCACAGCCTTTGAGGGACTTCTACCTGGAAGACACAAAACAACCCCGCGTGTTTTCTTGCAAACCTCTCGCAGGATCTGTCAGACTGACCGAAACCTCCTGCAGATTGGGCTGCTAGGTTGTGTCTATCTGCATTAGTCCAAAACCATCTTTCAAATTGGCATTGCAGCAAAATGAGTAATCTAAAACAAAACTACATCTTTACAGAACTGTCTTTTTTATCTCATTAATTTATGCGTACAGTTAACAAAGTTATAATTTCATTACCACTGTAATGTAAATATAGTGTTCTATATTTAGAACGGGGACATCTGATGTTGCTGTATTAATTTTGAATAGCAGAGGGCACCCTTCAGACTTTCAAATTAGCAGAGAAAAGACTCATACGTACAGGTTATATATTGTAAATTTTCACAGGATTTTCCTTGGCCTGCTGCTGTGCTGGAGCTACACTATTTTTGTGCTTATGGAATAAGCTTCCCCAAACTGACACTCACCATTCCACTACACAGCCAGTGGACATAGCAGGAGAAGGTTGATTACACAAATTCCTGCAGGCAAAGCACTAAATGCTTTGATATAATTCATAAATACTTTAAAAAGTATGAAGCTTTCTTTAAAAGCTTCATGGAACAATGGTTGAGAGCCTGCTCTGATTTCTAATTTTGGGTTTGTTCCTAATATAAACAAAGTACAGCAGAATGAATAACTGGTGGTTGTTTATTAGTCATTTAAAAATGTTTGATCAAAATATCTATTTTTACTAATCCAGTAGATGATTCTAAGGAAGTTGTTGGTTTGGGGTAGGGTTTTTTTCATTATATGCTCGATAATATGACCATAGATGAAAGAGTGTAACAGAAAATTGACTTATTCTACTGGCAATTCTTCCAGCCATCAGTATTCAGAAGACACAGCTCTGTCCTAGCAAGCTTTACAGATCCTTTATCTTTAATTGGCATAGACTGTTTGGCATTAAAAGAAGGTTATCACCAGCAGGTTGAGGGAGGTGATCATTCCCCCCCCACTCAGCACAGGTCAGACCATGTATCGAGTACTGTGTCCAGTTCTGGGCTCCCTTGTGCAACAGGGATATGGACTTACTGGAGCGAGTCCAGCTAAGGGCCACAAAGATGATGAAGGGACTGAAGCATCTTTCATATGAGGAGAGATGAAGAGAAGGCTCAGGGGGCATTTCATCAATGTATATAAATTCCTGACGGGAGGGAATGAAGAAGAGGGAGCCAGACTCTTCCCATTAGTGACCACTGATAGGACAAGAAGCAATGGGCACAAATCAAAAAACTTGAATTACAATCTGAACAGAAGGAAAAAAAAATACTGTGAGGGTGGCCAAATACTGGAACAGGTTGCCCAGAGGGTTTGTGGAGTCTCTATCTGTGGGGAGATTCAAAACCAGACAGGACACAGTCCCGGGCAACCTTCTGTAGCTGACCCTGCTTCAGCAGGGGGTGGTGGGACTGGGTGATCTCAAGGGTCCTACTCAACCTAAATGATTCTGTGATTCTGTAAATTAAAATATAATTTCTTAGGAAGACGTATCTTGTTATTCGCTGAGGTTCAGATGTATCATTTATTTTCTTGATGCACTGAGGAATCTGCAGAAATAAGTTTTTTTGTTTCCAGTCATTGGCTTTTAATATATGACCTGAAATTTTACATCAGCTTAAGTGGTAGGAGGTAATGAGTGGTAGAAAAATGTGAAAATAGCAGAAATTTGCAAGTTTTGTTGAATTATAATTAAATTACTGCTTTCTTCCTATTGACTAATGAAGAATATTCCATTTTTCTAACCAGTGTAAAATGTAATTTGGAACTGATATTAGGAAATATCAACCCAAATATGATGTTCTAGACATAGTATATTGCTTTGAGAGGCTAATTTTGCTTGAATAAGTCTCTATTAGCACTTGTTTTATTTACAGCTCTGTTTAACAGTACAATGTTGATTTCCAGATGTTTTGGTATACATTTGGTGCCTTTACTTTTTTAAATTATTATTTTAAATTATGAAAGACATAACAATACACTGTTATGATTTCCATCTCAATTAATTATTTTTGCAAGTTCATGTTCTGTAGGATTCTTTGCATCTTTTCCTGGTCTTTAGCAATATCTGGTTTTCCCATTTAATATTAATGTGTTATTTATTCCTTTCATAGAAATTTTTAACATACATGTATATATCTCAAGAGTAAGCTGAAGAGACAGAATAATTACTAGAATCAATGCCCTGTCCTTCCTCACATAGGTGTACCACACCAGTTACCATTTCTTTTACTTCACAGCTATAAACTTGTTTCAGAGCTATGGCAAGATAAAGCCAGTTGTAGGTAAATAATTTTCTGCAAAATTTGAGAATCTCCATGCTTTGCTCTTCTGTGCATGTATTCACCATCTCCACTCCTTGTGCGATGCTGAATCTCCAGATGGTGTCCTGAACGGTAAAAATGACCAGTGATTTCTCCAAAAAGAAATGCTATCACAACATACGCTTTTAGAAGTATAAATCAGATACACTGGATGGACTGACACAATATCAAAACTGTAAGTGCCCCATCACTTCCATTTGCACTGAGTAATAAAGAAATCAACACTGTGCTTCTGTAAAGTCTTTTCATTGAATTCTCGAATTTGAAAGCTGTCAAGGTAGTTCCCTCCAACAATGGTCTACCTGAATAATGAAAACAGCAAGAGAAATACTTTCAGCCACAGAGGATTTAGCCACAGCCATATTCTATATACCTCCAGGAAGAGGCTGGAGTATTGGAATAAATCTTTCTGCACCATATGTGATTTTGTCATGTATATCAATCTCCAGGAAAAATGCCTTGATGAAAGATGATCTGTGCAAGCAGAGAGGAAGATTTATTTGCTTGATGACGCTTTCAGTGGAAATCACCACTACTAATACTAGAAGATCTACCAAGATCCAGACTGCTCACCACATCGAAGGTATAATCTCAGAATAAACCTGTGTGGATTAGGGTAGAGTCCCAGGTTAAACGTGCACATGTTAATTTTGTTAATTTTGTGTGTTGACTACAAATGCTTGACCGGTAAAGGAAGCTGGCAACCCTGCCTGTGAAACACAGAACAGCAGTCCAAACAGATGGTAACCCTGTGTGAAAAATGAGACAGGGTTTCTTAGGCTACATCCATGTTAGTCAATCAAACAGTGCTGGGACAAACTGTATTTGTACTCTTACCTTATGTCTATGTTGCGTGTCACAGTGCTGGTGTCTCTATTTCCCACACTAATTTGGCTTTCTGAATAGGAAGCAAAAGAAGGCCAATTTCTGCAGCTGACAAGGTATCACTTAAGCCGCAGCATCCACCAGGCCTGGCGGGAAAAACTGGAACTTCCCTCCAATAAGTCAGAAACTTGTCCTACAATTACTGACAAGAGAGGAGAGGTGGCAGGAGCATGGACATGGACCGTCGCCTCTGCCAGCCATGTTACTGCTCTCAGCTCTCAGCAAGCCGTGCACTCACTACAGAGCAGCTGGCCTTTGCTGCTCCCTCACACCTGGTCTCAAACCATCCAGCTTGTAATTTAGGCAAAACCCTGTTTTGAGGGACAGTGAGTTTATTTACCATATTACAATTAGAATTTACAATATTACAATATAACCATATTAGCATATGGTTACAGAGCCCCAGACAGTTTCGACAGCAGAGAACATGTCTTGGCACATTCTAGAATAGATGTGGCCTTAGAATAGCATTCTTAAAGTCTCCTGCTAGCACATTTCAGAGGACACCTGGTCAAAACATCACAGAAGTGCTGCAGAGCAACAATTGCCACTGCTAATGGGCGTATGGGCTATATAGGTCTATGTAAATCCTGAGTCCAGTATCTGAAATACCTCAAGCGCCTGAGATACGGAATTTAAAACCATGACCACATATAGCACTGGGAAATGCACAGAGGACAATAGAGGTTTGCTGAACCCAAGGGAATGGACTTGAGCATGTGAGGATTTTTTTGGTTTTCATTCCTGTCTTTGGTGATTATATGACAGCATTCCAGTCTAGAAGCTCCAGCACTACCACCAGCAGTACTGACAGTTCATGTCTCAACAGGACAACAAAATCAGCAGCACTGATACAATCTCAATTTCAACAGTTAATCCTCCATAGGGCCCATCAATATCTTCCTCACTATTTGTCCCCACAGCACAATCCCATAGTCAGGGAAAGGCGAGCAACAAGTGAGTTTCCAGAGCAGATCAGCAGAAGACTTCAAGAACAGCAGACTGGCATGGGCAACTGGCAATCCATAACCTTGCAAGCTGGTGTACAAGCTTGGCATTCAAAAATGAGAAAGCATGCAGGGCAGAGAGTAGTAAATTAAAGCTGTTACAGTAAAGATGCACAGAAAAGGAGATTGCCCTTGATATGGATAGTATTTGGACATACCACCTGGGACAAAGCCAGTAGGGTTTGTGGAGTATAGAGGTGTTAGGAGTGGACTGCCTATGGTGAGCCAGCTAACCAGGCCTGGAGTGTTTTTTGCATAAATAGGAATAAGACAGAAAATCAGTATCAATACAAGCTAAAGTACGATGAGAATATTCTTTAAAACACTTGTGAAGAATACAGGAAAAGAATCATTTACTACTCTTGCATAAATTTAAATGAACCTTACATTTTTTTAACATCAAAGGAGTGCTAAAGATGAGATTTTTGGAAATGTTCTTCAGGTAAACATAGCAACAGCAACTGTTTTGTCATCTCAAGCATCCTGGGTGTTACATTAGAACTTCAATTTTATCAGTAAAGAACAGCTGTCTCACTGTAACAAGCACACTTCTCTCAGATAATTCTAATAACTTATTTTGTGACTGCTTAGGGGCATGAACCTAACAACATAATCATCAGTATTTTAAGAAATATTGTCATGAACTACCACCAGAGTGTCACTAAAAGGTCATCACAGTCGCCCTGTCATGTAGTCAAGGTGTTGTTGCACAGCATAGGACTTTGGGGTGACTGTAGCCTACTTGTCGCAAAGATTGGAAGTGTATCTGTCCACTGCATCCCATGGGAAGAAGTGCTGGTGAGGGGTATGGAGGGACTTCTTTAGGAGGAGAGCTGCTCTGGAGGAAACTCAGTATGGGGCAAACAGACCATTCAGTCAAGGCGTGGTGTGCTACGCTTGAACCATGGCTGAGGGCACCTTCACAGGTGGGCTTTAATACAAAGGGGCTAGAAGATGAGGGACTGCACTTACTTGGCTACTGATGAAAGCCAGTTTATCAGTCTGTAATCCCTCAGGTGGATCTGAGGTAGGAGTGAGCCTGTTTAATAGCTGTAGCTGTATCTTGTCCTATGGAACAGGAGATCCTCTGCTGCAGTGTTATTGCAAAGAAAATATTTCACCCCCTGCCTTCCTGACTCTGTTCCTGCTACCAGCTTCCTTTCTGCCCATTTAGCAGTCGCTCAATGCACTAAACAATGATGTTGGGGAGGAAAACAGGAACAGTCACTACTCCTGAAGAAACTGTTAGAAGCAACCCATGTTTATTTTCATCTCAGCAGGGTAACAGGTTTACTTCTTCACAGCTAATTACATAGCAATGTAAAACTGAGAGCCATGCTCCAGTTTTCTGCATGTACAAACATAAACCACAGAAGAATTTAGGTTAGAAGGGACCTCTGGATATCATCTGATCCAACCACTTGTAAAAGCAGGCCAACTTCAAACTTCATGCTAGCTTTCAGCCTTGGTGTATGCCACCAATGTTCACAAGAGAGAGAAATTAACCCACAGCTTGCACGAGCTAACAGATGACAATCCCATCTCTCCCTAGGATTTCCAATGCCAGGACACCATTCCATTGTCAGTGCTCAGGTGTCTCTGAAAATGACTCAGAGACACTTAGAGAAATCTCTCTTTCCCCTTCTCCACCACTTTGAAGACTGTCTGTTACAAGCTGATGGCTAAGAATATGAACATCACCAGTGTGATCCTGAATGAAGCCAGAAACAGCACTCAGACCTCCTGTTGCAGCTGCTCATGCCAGGGCTTTGGCTGCCGCTGCATTCATTCCTTGCACTACAGCAGGTGTCACAGCAGCAAGGAGCACAGCCAGGCACTCTCTGAGAGAAGTTTCCTGAGTCACCTTCACAGGGATCAAGCCTTAGCACAGCTCTCCAAAGGACACTTCCAAGGTCCACAGAGGTCACTGAAGAGCTTTCTCACAGATCCATGGGGCAGTGAATTCGCAGCTGGAAGCACGGATGGCACCTTCCAGCAGAACGGCGCAGTTCTGCACAGGGCTGTTGGACAGGACTCTGTGGGAGACACTGGCAGAGCAGACAAGCAGGGGGACATTAGAGAGGGATCCCCACTTTGGCAGGGGGAAGAACACCTCACAGCTTTGGAGGTAGGAGACTCGCTGCAGCTGGGCTTCATGACCTCATGTCAGAGAAGACCCGTCCTGGGACACGGGAGGTCTGGCAGTGGGGCTTGCTATGCCTGGAGCTCACCATGAGACTTTCAGTTAGTCAGTCTCATTCTGAGCTCTCCATTTACCATCCCTAAAGAGAGAAAAGTTGTGTCCCACAGGGGACTTTTTGCTGTTCCACTTAAGGCATTTGGAGACCTTGGGACAGAAAGTATCAAGTATTCCAGTTTAAACCTCTTGTATGGGTATGTAGAAGGTGAAAGTCTCTGCTTCATTAAGGTAATCCAATCAAGAACTGTTTCAGTGCAAACAGGGATAATAAGGAGGAAACAATTAAATGGAAATCCACAGAGACACAAACCTGGCGCACAAGAAATAACAGAGGCAATGGCAAAGACCAAAAGTCTTTCACCACTAACTGATGGGCCATCAAGAAACTCCAGGCACAGCTTTGGAGAGGGACACCCTGAGCTTTGTAACTGGTAAGAAGAGGGCAGGGGAAGAGGAACAGGAGGATTTGGGATATTCGAGGGGGGCCTGTGGGACTGTAAAAAACTTGTTGAGGAACATTTAGGGGAAGTGGGGTTAACAGAGAGGAGAGGATGGGCCATGTATGAGCAGTTGCTGATGGGTGTAAGCACTTTTCTGACCCAGCCCAGCATCTGATCACTGCAGTCTGTCCTGACTTCTCATTAAACCCTTCCTTCAGTGCCTCACTCTGCAATCTTACTCCCTGCCCTGTGTGTGTCAGTGCTGTAAGGACGAGGTGCCAGCAACCAGGGGCACCCTCTGAGTGGGCGTGGTGCTGGCTCTGGAGTCAGAGGGGGTGCAGGACCCCGGGTGGTGGTGCCAGGCACTGGGGCAGGCGAGGGGCTCAGCGCCGGCAGCTGGAGTAGGACTGCAAGTCACAGACCATGTGCTGGGTGCCGGGTGCTGGGCGGAGAGTGCCTGGGTCTTCCCCCAGCCTGGGGTGTGTGGGCTGTATTTGTGCAATTCCCTAGCAAGATCCAAGATGCACTAGCTGGCAAGTAGGAGGCCCTGGGTCTGGGCAGGGGTATCAGGTGGGCAGAGGGTCCGTGCTGGTATTTGGAGGGAGTCCCATAAGTGTGGGTTGCCTGTGAGATGAGTGTGTGAGTGTGTCTGCTTGCTAGCAAGCACAGAGCTGGACCTGCTGGTGAGTAGGGGACCTGTGGGGTGGGTAAGATGGGTTGGGAACTGGGCAGGGGTATCAGATCGAGAGGTGCTGTGCTGGTACTCAGGGGATCTGTGAGTATGTGTGTGCGCTTGTGAACCTAGAGAGCACTGTGTGTGTGCCTTCGCTAGTGAACTTCAATGCCGAGCAGCCAGAGAGGAGGAAGGGGACTTATCGGCCTATAGTTGTGCTTTATATGAGTCCTGGTAGCATTACGTGTGGGTGCTGCTGAAGGCAGTGCCTTGTCTGTGGCAGTCTGCGTAGCCAGCTGTGTCAGAATCCTTTGCTTGCATATGTGTCTCTGTGTATGTTTGTGTCTCTGGAATACATGCTCAACTTCACTACTAGTTGAACCTGCAAATGGGAAAGTAGCAGCTGTGTCCATCAGCCTGGGATAGAAACTCCCAGGTCTCTGGGTGCACCAGACTGGGCTCCAGCAGCTGGGCAGGAGGAACCCCTTAGTTCTGGAGCTGCTAGATCCTGCAGCCACTCTGAACATCCCTTAGCAGCTGTGTTCACTATTGGTCAACTTCCATTGGCTACAGATGGGACATTTCATGTAAAAGAGTCAAGGGCATGGGAAGGATCTCAAGCCCTTTATCTAAAAATACAGAGGAAACACCATACTCACTTTTTGCCACCCAGTTTTGAGCCGTCTTCCCAGGCCCAGCCACCACCAGTGCTATTCTTCAAACCAATCCAGTGGGATTCAGTGCGCATCACCTGGAAGAAGTCCTAGGAGGGACAGAGAGGCAGAGAGATAGCAGAAATCCGATAAGAGAAACCCAGTCAAGTCCTGGGTTCTGAGGGGGAAAGAAAGGGGTACTGTGTGAGAGAGGGAGTTTTGGGTACGAAACACACTGCGTGGTTAATTACTTGGTATTTTTACATTTCTGACACAAGTGTTTCATGGAACTAATGGTCTCTAGTAGTGGTAGCTTCTTTACTTTAACGGTAAACTAGGAACAGGTCCTTTATCGGATGATCAGAACAGAGCCACAAAGTATTGTAAAGCAGTGCCTAAATCATGATTAGGAATGAAAAACTTGCATTATTTAAGATGACATTAATGATTGTTTATCTTTACAATACTTTCCACAGAAGTTATTTGAGGTATGCTTAAATTAAACATACTTAAAAACTATATTTTCCAATGAAAACAAGGCAACGTTCTGTAATAAGCCACAAATTTTATTTCAACATGGCCAGTTTTTGATCTCAAAAAACAATGTTCCATTTAAGGCTCTTTTTAATACAGAAATTGCCACCATGACTGATGTTTTACAAAACTTTTAGTGTTTCAAGACTCACATAGTAAACAGATAACTTCTACTCAATATCCTTTTGAATACCCATGCCCTTCCATCCTAAAGGGACCTGCTTTGTGAGACAGCATTTTCAGAGTGTCAGGCAGCCCCCTGACTGTGGGGTCTGAGGGCTGAGCCCGTGGCAAGCCCAGCAGAGGCAGGCAGAGAGAAGCGAGTCACTCTTGCAAAGGTGCCAAGGGAAAGCCTTGCCACTGCAAAGGCACCCACCATTTCGCTGGTATCGCTGATCACCAGGAGATGAGCTCCCTGCTTCAGGCAGGATTCCTGGCTGGAATGCCAGTCCTTCTTCTCCTTGGAGAAGGAGTAGCAGCTCCCTCTGTAGCCTACCCACTGCTCAGGGCAATGTGGACAGAGACAGCCTGCAAAACAGTCATACATCTCTCTTCCCATTCATAGTCATAGCCTAGTTCATAACAAGCAGATTTCACAAATACATCCTCTCCAGAAAATGATTCTCCACAGTTACAGTAACGCCATCCTTGGAGCTCTTCTGAGACTTGCAACGACAATGTAGTTACCTGCATCAGAGTCTCTGAAGGCGTCTGTAAAGGGCATCCATTTTCCAGACTGGGAATAGGTCATGCATGTAGGGGTCTCTTGGGACCTTCCTTTTCCTTCCCAGTATTTTTACCTTTTCATTTTTCCCTCCCATCTTTGTTCTATCTTCTCCATATAAACTTCATCTTTGTCCCATGTTTCCATCTGTCCAATGGGACAGGCAAAGCCCTGGCACCTGACAGGTTTGTGGCAGGCCACCCATTTCCATAAAGCCTCCACCACTAGTGCTAGCTGTGCTAGGGCACATCCTGAAGTACCATTGCTTCGTATGAACAGCATTTCCCATTACTATACTTGCCTGAACCTGAGCTTCATAGCATTCCACAGCAAGCTGGTCAAAAGGCTTAAACTTCCCAGGAACAGGAATAATTTTATAACAGCTGCTAGTCATGAAGGCCTTGCAGTTTGAAGCACCCTCCTTTTCCTTCCTAACAGGAGAGCAGCTGATGCTACTAGCCCATGGATGGCCACTGAACACCTCAGGTTTCATTCTTGTGCTGTACAGCACTGACCTCCAAATCCACAGAAAAGAAATGGTCCTTCAGATTATGTCCGCCAGCCTAGAGCTATATTCATCAGGATGTAAATGTTCCTGAGTGGCTGAGCATCCAACACAGTGTGCTTGCTATACACTGAAGTCTACCCAGTCACCCTTTGAAAGGCATCTTTGATACCCTCTACCCCTTACTCTTTCTTTCTGCTGCGAGCAGGTCTAACTAGACCAAGCTTAACATTTAAAAATCTCAGAAAAAAAGAAGCAAGTCTTTTTTAAGAGAGAAAAGCTACTTCCATACTTTTCTTGGACCCCTGACCAGATTTCAAGAGCTCTGTTTTGCTCCCTGACAAAGTTCTAAATTCAAATAAAATCTTTTCAATGGAGGAGATTTATTTACCCTTGATAATAAAACCCGCTGTTGTTCCCAGCAATGCCACGAAGATGATCCCTAGAATCACTGCAATAATCCAGCAGGTAGTATGTGAAACAGGAGAATCTAACAAGAAGAAAAGGAACATAAGTATGAGAAAGGTGAGGCTTTCTCAATGGCATCAGCTCTAAAAATACAACTTATATCAAACTGCAGTGTCTGTTTACCTCAACCTGCACTCATGTCAGAGTCCAATACTGTCTGACCAGGTTCCTTGCAATATTCCACACATGGATGATTTAATGTTTCATACCAAATTTACTTATTTGAAGATATGTAATGTTACATGGGATTCTGATTTAGCAGAATGATACAGCTATGTGTTGAAAGCACAACACAAGTGCAAATTACGCTTAGCAGAATATAGCAATTTCAATACACAGCTGAATCACAATACAAATGTGATTCTCATTGCCAGGCTCTATGATATGCCCACCATCACAACGCTGGGTGGCACCGGGAAGGAATATGTGGGTTTAAGCAGCTCAAGCCTGTTGCTCTCTTCAAAGCTCTTTTTGTCCGTTGTTCAGTGCTTGTACTCTGTGTTGGGCTGAGCCACATATACACTCCCCCCATGCTGGTCTGGCTAACTCAGGAAGACATTCACACTCTTTTGATTAACTCATGGACAAAATTTTACACAACCAGCTGATCCACTCAACTGGTACAGCCAGTTGATACAACTGTTAATCTAAAAAAAGGTACCTCTCTGGTTCCCTTAAGTTTCTGACACCCATGTTCAGTCACTGCATACTCCATGAGCACATTGCACTTGCCCGTCTCCTTTGAGCCTTCTCCCACTGTAGGGGCTTATTGATCAGTCACAACTCAGGATTATGTCTGAAGAGAAGTCCAAATATAATGACTGTTTTGATACAGCATCAACAGAAAATATTAGACCTCATGTTACTTACTCTACTGGAGCTGCAAGTCTCCAACTTTAACCTTCCTTGAACTGCCCATCCTTCCCAACTTCAAACAGCAGGATAGAAATGAAAAATTTTTGGCATACAAATGCAAATCTCTAATTCAGACATGAAACCTTTTAGACTCTTTATTCAGTAATGCATACACCTTTCCCATTATTAACAGATTTTACCTTTGTTCTTGATGTTCTTGTTCTCCTCTGTTCTTTGTGTTCTCATCATCATGGAAGAAGTGTTGTGTTTCACATTCAGATAGATGTGCTCCTTTTTATTCCAGTCACATGCTTTTAAGTGTTGCTTTTTTTCCCTTTGCTTTACTTGGAATTTAGAAGTCCAATTAGCTACAAAGTCCAGGTCTGGATCTGAATTTCCCTGAAGGTCAATAGAGCTTTCCTCCGAGCAGTTTGGAATCATTTCTAATGACAGAGCATATTCTTAGCAGACCAGTAATACATAGAAGGAATGATGTCCTAAATCAGCTTTCTGGAATACAAAATCATTTAAGCAATGACAATAGCTCATGAAGAGCTCTACCTTTTGTGATTAAACTGCTGCTATGATAGATGCTATGTAGGTCAACATTAGACAGGGGATCTTGCTTTCACAGGGAAGTGAAGTTGTCTAGCATTCTCCACATCAACTAATATAAGTAAGCAACTTAGGCTTGACCAAGATGACAAAGGTGAGGAATTAAATTTCCTTAGTAGGAAATGGATAGACATGGGTAATTCTAGTGGGACAATTTGCAGAACACATTTCTCTCTTTCACTGCAAGCACCATCAATAAAAGCAATACATTTGATCTGTATCAATGACATACTGATTTAAAAACAAAAGTCCTTGGAGCACTTGAACAAGAAAATTGGGAGGGAGGTTTACCTTAATTCCACAGAAGGAGGCTGAACAGGTGGTGCATTTGTTCTGGTCTCCATATGTGACTCTGCAGGATGACAAAGTGATCATTAGCACCAGACTGAAACAAGGCAGCTGAGAGATGAGAAAAAAGTTTTGTGGCAACCCACACAGGAAACTTGCATTCTTTTACCACAGCACAAAGCTTTACCCTTTCAGAGTTATAGTGCCAAACTTGTGCCTGCCATGGTCACACCAAACTCTGAGCTAATTGTAATGTCACATTCACTGAGCAACAGAATACATTGAACAAGTTGAATCTGGAGAATCTATTGCTAAAATCATAGGTTTGTACTGCCAGTTCTTTTCCTACAAGAAATTCCTCTGGTCTGTCCAACAATATCAGTCTTTCCACCCAGCTCTTTGGTCTGTGTAGAAAAAAGTTGCTCATGCCTGCTTTACAGATAGGTTGGGACTTGGCTTCAGATGGAAAAGAAAAATTATAGTGCCCTCAGAACAGAAGAAGACTTCACAAATCACTTATTTTGTTAATTCTGAGAACTAATCAAAATCTGGAAACATACTTCTATGAACATTTGCATAATTATTTTCACTTTATAGGTTACCAGGAACATATATGTTTAATTTCAAAAGATAAAAATATTTTCCATCCCTTTTCTTCATTTCCTTTCCCTTCTTTTTCTTCTTATTCCATTTATTTTTAAGGACATGGACAAGAAGTGGTCGAGGATGTAAAGGTTGGGGTTAGGCTTGGCTGCAGTAACCATGAGATGGTGGAGTTCAGGATCCTGAAAAGAAAGGTAAAAAATGAAAAGCAGACTCACAACCCTGGCCTTGAGAGCAGACTTCAGCCTGCTCAGCAATCTGCTTTCAAGAATCCCATGGCAGACAGTCCTGGAGAGAAGAGGGGTTCAGAACAGCTGTTTGGTTTTCAACTCCTCTGAACTCAAGAATGGTCCATCCCAATGAGTAGGACAAAAAGCAAAGGTGGCAGTGGGCCTGCACGGATGAGCAAGGAGCTCCTGACTAAACTCAAACATAAAAAGGAAGTGTACAAGAGGTTGAAGCAGGGTTGGGTGACCCAGGAGGAATCCCCTAACTTGCAGGGATGCGGTTAGGAAAGCCAAAGCCTGCCTGTATTTGAATCTGATGACGGATGTGAAGGGCAAAAAGAAAGATTTCTACAGGTACATCAGCAAGACAAAAACTAGGGAAAAATGCAGGCCTGCTGCTGAATATGCAGTGGAGCTGGTCACAAAGACAAAGAAAAGGGTGATATACTCCATGACTCGGTGCCTTCTTCGTCTCAGTCTTTGCTGCTGTGACTTGCGTTCAGCAATCTCAGGTTTATGAAAACTATGCGAAAGTCCAGTGCAAGGTAGACTTATCCTTGTTTGAGGAGGATCATGTTAGGGAGCATAAATGAAATGTACATACACAAGTCCATGGGCCCTGATGGGACACACCATAAGTGCCGTGGGAGCTGGCTGAGGTCATTGAGAGGCCACTTTCAATAACCTTTGAAAGGTCATGGTGATCAGGGGAGGTCCCTGAAGACTGGAAGACAGCAAATGTGACTCCTGTCTTCAAGAAGGAGGATCCAGGCAACTACAGGCCAGTCAGCCTGACATCAGCCCCTAGGAAGCTGATGGAGCAACTAATCCTAGAAACCACTTCCAGACACATGGACAAGAAGGTGGTTGGGGAGTAGTCAGCATGGATTTACAAAGGGGAAAACATGCCTGACCTACCTGATAGCCTTCTATGATGAGGTGACTTGCTCCATGGATGAGGGGAGAGCTGTGGATGTTACTTATGTTGACTTTAGTAAGGCTTTTGACACTGTCTCCTGCAACATCCTCACAGACAAGCTGATGAAGTATGGAGCTGAATAAGTGGACAGTGAGGTGGATTGAAAACTGGCTGGGTCCAGAGGGTTGAGACCAGTGGCATGAAGTCCAGCTGCGGGTCAGTGACCACAAGCATGCACCAGGGGTCAATACTGGATGCAGTAGTGTGTAACATCTTCATTAATGACCTTGACAATGGGGCAGAGTGCACCCTCAGTAAGTTCTCAAATGATACATGACTGAAATGAGTGACTGATACACCAGTTGGTTATCCCAGCATTCAGAGAGACCTAGACAGGCTGGAGAAATGGCCAGAGAGGAACCTTATGAAGTTCAATAAAGGTAAATGCAAACTCCTGCACATGGTGAGGAACCAGTACACAGAGGGGGCTAACTGTCTGGAAGGCAGCTTTGCAGAAAAGGGCCTGGGGATTCCTGGCAGACACCAAGTTGAACATGAGCCAGCAATGTGCCCTCGTGGCAAAGAAGGCCAACAGCATCCTAGGTTACATTAGGCCAGATGCTGCCAGCAGGTAGAGGGAAGTGATCCTTCCCCTCTACTCAGCACTGGTCAGGCCATGTATTGAGTATTGTGTCCGGTTCTGGGCTCCCCTGTACAATAAGGATATGGACTTACTGAAGCAAGTAGCAAAGGGCCACTAAGATGATTAAGGGACTGAAGCATCTTTCATATGAGGAGAGATTGTGATAGCTGGGACTGTTCAGCCTGGAGAATACAAGGCTCAGAGGGACCTTATCAATGAAAGCTTTTTCTTTCTTTTTTTTTTTTAATTTACAGTGAGTGTAGTCAAAAACTGGAACAGGTTTCACAAAGAGGTGGTAGAGCCTCCATTTTTGAAGATATTCAAAAGCCAGCTGGACAATGTCCTTAGCAACTTGCTTTAGTTGACCCTGCTTTGAGCAGGGCATTGGTGATCACCAGAGCTGCCTTCCAATCTCAACTATTCTGCGATTCTGTGACAAGTAGTGGAATTTCAGTATGACAGAGAAGAAGATGAAGGCTGGATGGAACAGACACCTGATTCCTCTACTGCAACTTTGGAGAGGCAGGTAGGTTCTCCCTGGCCTTCCAATACAATAAATCTTTGGCTACTGGAAGGGACTCCTTGGACTTAGTAAGTTAAAACAGACTTTGGGTTGCTCTATCTTGTGCTGTTGATAAGGTCTAAAAGAGATTTTTCCCAGCCTCTGCATCCCAAAGATCTCCTCCTCTTCCCTCACTCCACTTGGTGTCGTGTGTGGTTCAAGGGGCTGGTGAATCCATGCCAGCTTCAGGGACAGTTCTGCAGGAGTGAGCCGCAGGATGCTGCTGACCTGTTTCCATAGAAAAATTTAAGAGTCTTTGGCTTTCAATATTTCAAACTCAGCCAGACAGAGCACAAGCAACTGTAATACAAAACATCTCTCTCGGGGCAAAACAAGCTAGTATGGTTCTTCCTAGTAATTATACTATGCACTTTAACTCACAAGATCAGAATCAATTGTGCACACAGCAGAAATCACACAAAGGATGAACACTGACTGGATGAAGAACTTTTTAGCACATATCTGTGCCTCCTTGTGGGCAGATTTTTGACACAAACATCAGATTTATCACGCTCCCCAGCAAGCTGGATCTAAATTCCGCCCTGATGCCCCTGCATTCTTCATTGTGCTGCTGCAGCTGACTTCATATTCTAGGGTAGGATGGTCTTCATTTAAAACACGGATGTATCAAATAATTTAAATACAGAATGCAGGATTAAATTCATTAAAAGGCTTCCTTTTCATAATTCAGTATAAGAAATTAAGTAATTAAACTTATTAAAACATAACTAATCAAACTAAATGCTGTCCTCCAGCTTGGAGCTGGTGTATACCTGTGCAGGAAATACACATTCAAAAAAACTTAGGTTACGGACAATTCAGCTTGCTGCTGGCTCCTCTTTCTTGTCATGAACAATAAACCACAGGAAATCCACACTTTGAGAAGATAACACTAGCTTACAGGAAATGCTTCTTCTGAAGACATTAGCTTCAACCAGGCAGAAAGCATTAGCTTCACAAAAAGCTTTGTTGCCTGATATATTGCTCATAGGAAGGAATGATTAGTAAGAAAGGCAGTGAGGAAGATCTGAGTGCTTCTCTTCCATGATGCCATATATAAGTCATAATGCCATTTCTTTGTGTGTTTCAGGAGATAGGCCTGTTTTGCAACATGTCCATAGGTTAAGAACTTAAGCCAAACACCTCCATTTATGTTTTGTTTGTTTGTTTGTGGGGGATTTTTTGCTGCTTTGGTTTTTGGTTATCTCAGACTCAACACTTCTCATGAAAATACAGAAATACAATTAACAGCAAATAAACTCATCTAAACAGAGCAGCATACATTTTTTATGGTATAAATTTCCACAGTGTACTGTACTGCTGCTCTCTCTTCACCTTATCTTGAAGACAGGTTGTGGTGAAGAGCTGAGCGCTGCAGCTCAGCTGCGTACATACAAGATCACATACAAGCTATTGGTACAACAAAGAAAGGAACAGCTGATCATGACCTGACACAGGTACAAATATTTAATTGCTTTCATTCTTGTTACAGTGATTCAGGTGAAAAGTAGTGAAAGATTTCTCCAGTGGCAACAGCTCTGCTATAGCTTTTCCACATCAAAATGTTGCCTTCTTACCTACCCAAGTCCCATGCATCTCCTCTGTGTACTGAACTTTGAAGTACTAACCGCAGGAAACCGAGCAAACGACTTCTGCTCACACTGACGCTAAAATGCTTCTGTATGGCTATGTGGGAGGTGAGAGCATCCACTTCATTACAGTCATCCAATCAAGGACCCTTTAAGTGCAAAACAGGATAATAAGTCACAGAGACACAAACCTGGTGCACAAGAAATAACAGAGGCAACGCCAAAGACCAGAAGTCTTCCACCATTAATTGATGGGCCATCAAGAAACTCCAGGCACAGCTTTGGAGAGGGACACCCTGAGCTTTGTAACTGATAAGAAGGGGGAGAAAAAGAGGAACAGGAGGATTTGGGATATTCGAGGGGGGCTTGTGGGACTGTGCAAAACTTGGTGAGGAACATTTCGGGGAAGGGAGGTGAACCAAACGGATGGGGTAAAACAAGGGACTGCTCGTGTGTGAGCAGCTGCTAATGGTGTGTAAGCACTTGTCTGACTCAGCCCTGCCCCTGATCACCTCTCCCTGGAGTCAGAGGGGGGTGCAGGACCCCGGGCGGTGGTGCCAGGCACTGGGGCAGGCGAAAGGCTCATCCCAGCCCTGGGGTCCAGAGTGGTGTGTGTGTCCCGGGGATAGCTGCTGGGGGACCGGAGTGAGTGAGGGGCTCAGCACTGGTGGCTGGAGCGGGACCGCAGGTCACAGCCCATGTACCAGGTGCTGGGGGGAGAGTGCTTGTGCCTTCCCCCAGCCTGGGGTGCATGGGCTGTGCATGTGCAATTCCCTAGCAAGATCCAAGATGCACTAGCTGGCAAGTAGGAGGCCCTGGGTCTGGGCAGGGGTATCAGGTGGGCAAAGGGTCCGTGCTGGTATTTGTGGGGGTCCTGTGAATGAAGGGTGCCTGTGAGATGAGTGTGTGAGTGTGTCTGCTTGCTAGCAAGCACAGAGCTGGACCTGCTGGTGAGTAGGGGACCTGTGGGGTGGGTAAGACGGGCTGGGATCGGGGCAGGGGTATCAGATCGAGAGGTGCCGTGCTGGTGCTTGGGGGATCTGTGAGTATGTGTGTGCACTTGTGAACCTAGAGAGCACTGTGTGTGTGCCTTCACTAGTGAACTTCAATGCCGAGCAGCCAGAGAGAAGGAAGGGGACTGGGCTGTTTGTACCTAATGTTTGTGTGAGTCCTGGTAGTGTTATCCATAGGTGCTGTTGAAAGCATCGCCTTCCTTTTGCCCTCTGTATAGATGTTAGTGTTAGTGTTGTGTACTTGTGTGTGTGCATGTGTGTGTCTTGGATACAGGCTCAGCTTTGCTACTGGTTAAATCTGCAAACAGGAAAGCAGCAGTTGTGTCCATCAGCCTGGGACCTCCCAGGACCTCAGATGCACCAGTCTGGGCTCCAGTGGCCAGGCAAGAGGAATCTCTGAGGCCCAGAGCTACTGGAGGTGGCATCCACTTAAAACTTCCCTTATCAGAAATCAGAATTGTGTGTCTTAATTGCCTGATATACACCTGCTCATTTACCCCCTCAGAGAACTCCAGTTTATTTGCTGAGAGTGAGTTCCTTGCACACAAGCAAATTCATCTCCTTCCTCAATGCATTGTACTTAACACCTTGTCTGTTCTATGTTTGTAATGATTTCTACCAGCACGTGTAATGTGACAATCAAGCTTCTGGTCTGTAGTTTTAAGACCCTTCAAAGTGGTGCCACATTTGCCTTTTGTTTCTTTTGTGTTGGGATAAATTCAAGAAATGAGTTACTGTGGTGGGTTGACCCTGGCCAACAGCCAAACCCCCATCCAGCCACTCATTCACTTCCCTCTCTGATGGGACAGGAAGAAAACAGAAGTGCAGTGAGAGGACTTGGGGACTGAGATAATGACTGTTCAATCAAGAAAGCAAAAGCTGCACACGCAAACAAAGCAAAAAGTTCTTTCACTACTTCCCACCAGCTGGCAGATGTCCAGCCAATACCAGGAAAGATGGTCTCACCACAGAGACCACCCCTGCAGCCCCCCACTGCCCACACCTTGACACAGACACCCAGCACAGTTCCATACGGTACCCAGTGCATTCACAGGGAGTGGAGAAGGGGCGCTTGCTTAGGCAGCAAGTGCAGCTGCAGGCACCAGCCTGCCATCAGGGCAGCTGGAGCTGGGGTTGCACCACAGTCACCTTGCAGCTTCCTACTTAAGAGCTCAGTTTAGAAAGGTGGTGTTATTTATTTTCTATATGCATTCTGCCAGAGGGGTTTTTCCTTTTTTTTTTTTTTTTTTTTTTTCTGGTCATGGTGCTATTTCACAATGACTTCTGCTCTTCTGCTTTATAAGGCTTTCTTTTTACCTCTTACCACTTCCTTTACTTGCCTGCTTAACACCTACACTTTTTAAGGTCTCACACTTAAACGTTCGACATGATTTTAAGTATGGTGACATTTGTAACCACATTACGTGGTTCACTTCTTTTAAAGGCATATGGCATTGGCTGGTTGGTTTCTTGTGAAGTTTTCATCTACACTGCTCTAGACAGGAACAGAGACTTATGAATGTGAAATGCTGTGTTGTTTTTTTTCTGAAACCGTCATACATGAAGAGGTAAGCAAGAAGAAAAGAAGACATCGGGAGATGCAATTCTTCCTTCCTTCCCTCCATTACTTATATTGCAACCACTGAATTTGGATCTCAGAGTCAGCAATACCATGCCTGCATCCGGGAGGTAATAATGCAGGTCTCTTCTCGTGTTGGATGGTATTGTGTGGATATATTAAAAGATTAAACGTATTAAAAGATCAGCCAGCTAAGGCTCTTCCTTGTGGTGTAAAGTCCCCACCCACACGTCCCCCACAAACACTCCCCCTCTTCTTTTGTTGAAACCCTGCTCTCAAAGATAGTTAAGGAGTATAATAACTTTGAACTATGTACATCAATGTATAAGTTGCTGGCATTCCCTGTACCAAGTAAGGTATGATTATTTTGGCAGCACGAAGCTAATTTTTCTTCTCCTTACTTGTTAAAATAACACTTGTTAAAATAAAGGTCGCAAGACAGCATTTCTCTCATTTAAAAAAATGGAACTGCCCCATCTTTTTTTCCCTGTTTTCTTTTTTTCTGACAGCAATAATGTATTTTCATGGAAAAAGAATTTACTCAGGTGGGCCAAAACAACATCAGGGCCCAGGAATGTCACAACCTAAGGGTTTACCCAGCCTGTGGGTGTGTAGAGATTGCAAACATGAGTTTGCAGGATTCTGTAATACAGAAGGACACAGAGGCTTTATCCTCTAAATTTCTCTACTTTATTACATATTACCACAAATCACCACTAGTAACTATACCTACGATTAATAAAATGAATATTTATGTATATATAACTATATATCAAGCTATTACAAATTATTATTAACAATCAATAGCATAGAAGCAATTAAGAATAGCAGCAATCAAGAACAGCAGCAACAACTGCTGCCTCCCTGGGGCCCAGGTTAAAGATGTGACAAGAAAGCTTCCTACCCTGGTACGGCCCTTTGATTATTATCCATTATTGCTTTTTCATGCAGGCAGCGATGAAGTTGCAATAAGAAGTCCAAGGGCAATCAAAAGAGACTTCAGGGCCTTGGGCTGACTGCTTGAGGGGTCAGGACCACAAGTAGTGTTCCCCTCTATCCTTCCAGTTGCCCGGAATGATGAGGGAAGAAAGAGGAAGAGCCAGCAGAACAATACCTGGCTCCAGGCTTGTGTCACTTGCAGAATTTTTGGTTTTTTGATCATGGGTTGGTCTACATGACACTAGCCCTGCTGGTGACAGATGGGGTACGCCTGTCTCAAAGGGGGAAAAAGGATCTTTGTGCAGGAGTTAGCAGGGCTCATTGAAAGAGCTTTAAACTAGATTTGAAGGGGGAAACAGATAAAACCAGGCTTGCAAGAGAGAAGCCTGGAGGCAGAACGCCAATATTTGAGGGACAGCGTCCACTCCATGATGTGCTGAGGACACTGGAGCACATTTGAAATGTCCCTGTACTAATGCACTCAACACCTAGCCATGTGTAGGGGATGGAGATCCACATGGCAGCAAAGGCGCAAGGGTTGTCAGTGCCATTAGAAACCACAGAAGCACCTGAGAACAGTCACATAGGAATTAGGGCTTCTCCCCCCAAAAGGTGGTGGGATCAATAGCCCAACTGAAATGCATCTACACCAATGCATGCAGCGCGGGCAACAAACAGGAGGAGCTGGAAGTCATTGTGCAGCTGGAAAACTATGACACAGTTGCCATCACAGAAACATGGTGGGATGACTCACACAACTGGAGTGCTGCAGTGGATGGCTATAAGCTTTTCAGAAGGGAGAGGCAAGGAAGGAGAGGCAGTGGGGTAGACCTGTATGTTACAGAGTGTTTTGACTGTCTAGAGCTTGATGATGGTGATGAAAGGGTCGAGTGTTCATGGGTAAGAATCAAGGGGAAAGGCCAACAAGGCAGATATCATGGTGGGAGTCTGTTATAGACCATCCATGCAGGATGAAGAGGCAGATGAAATATTCTATAAGCAACTGGGAGAAGTCTCACGATTGCGAGCCCATGTTCTCATGGGGGACTTCAACTTACCAGATGTCTGCTGGAAATACAGTACAGTGGAGACAATACAGTCTCGGAGGTTCCTGGAGTGTGTGGAAGATAACGTCTTGACACAGCTGGTGAGGGAGCCAACTAGGGAAGGCACCCGCTGGACCTGTTTGCGAACAGAGAAGGACTTGAGGATGATGTGATGGTTGGAGGCTGTCTTGGGCATAGTGATCACAATAGTGTTTGATTCTTGGAGAAGTAAGGAAGGGGGTCAGCAAAACTGCTGCCTTGGACTTCCAGAGAGCAGATGTTGGCCTGTTTAGGAGTTTGATTGACAGAGTCCCTTGGGAGGCAGTCCTGAAGGGCAAAGGAGTCCAGGAAGGCTGGACATTCTTCAAGAAGAAAATCTTAAAGGTGCAGGAGCAGGCTGTCCCCATGTGCCAAAAGACGTGGTGGCAGGGAAGAAGACTGACCTGGCTGAACAGAGAGCTTTGGCTGGAACTCTGGAAAAAAAGGAGCGTTTATGACCTTTGGAAGAAGGGGCAGGCAACCCAGGCAGACTACAAAGATGTTGTGAGGTTATGAAGGGAGAAAATTAGAAGGGCCAAAGCCCAGCTGGAACTTAATCTGGCTACTGCTGTAAAAGACAACAAAAAATGTTTCTATAAATACATTAACAACAAAAGGAGGGCTAAGGAGAATCTTCATCCTTTATTGGATGCGGGGGGAAACATAGTGACAAAGGACGAGGAACTGGCTGAGGTACTTAATGCCTTCTTTGCCTCAGTCTTTAATAGTCAGACCAGTTGTTCTTGGGGTACCCAGCCCCCTGAGCTGCAAGACGAGGGACGGGGAGCAGAATGAAGCCCCCATAATCCAAGGGGAAATGGTTAGCGACCTGCTACACCACACAGACACACAGGTCCATGGAGCCAGATGGGATCCACCCAAGGGTACTAAGGGAGCTGGCAGAAGTGCTCATCAAGCCACTTCCCATCATCTATCAGCAGTCCTGGCTAACGGGGGAGGTCCCAGGTGACTGAAAGTTAGCAAATGTGACACCCATCTACAAGAAGGGCTGGAAGGAGGATCCGGAGAACTACAGGCCTGTCAGCCTGACCTCGGTGCCGGGGAAGGTTATGGAGCAGATCATCCTGAGTGCCATCACGCAGCACGTACGGGACAACCGGGGGATCAGGCCCAGTCAGCATGGGTTTATGAAAGGCAGGTCCTGCCTGACTAACCTGATCTCCTTCTATGACAAGGTGACCCGCTTAGTGGATGGGGGAAAGGCTGTGGATGTTGTTTACCTGGACTTTAGTAAAGCCTTTGACACCGTTTCCCACAGTGTTCTCCTGGAGAAACTGGCTGCTCATGGCTTGGATGGGCGTATGCTGTGCTGGGTAAAAAACTGGCTGGATGGCTGGGCCCAAAGAGTTGTGCTGAATGGAGTCAAATCCAGTTGGCGGCTGGTCACAGGTGATGTTCCCCAGGGCTCAGAACTGGGGCCAGTACTGTTCAATATCTTTATCAATGATCTGG
Organism: Nipponia nippon; assembly: GCF_047370975.1. Classification (NCBI taxonomy): domain Eukaryota; kingdom Metazoa; phylum Chordata; class Aves; order Pelecaniformes; family Threskiornithidae; genus Nipponia; species Nipponia nippon. Next base: position 83,805,633 of record NW_028262347.1, on the reverse strand, counting down.
ACGAGGGGATTGAGTGCACCCTCAGTAAGTTTGCAGATGACACCAAGTTGGGCGGGAGTGTTGATCTGCTGAAGGGTAGGAAGGCTCTGCAGAGGGATCTGGACAGGCTGGATTGATGGGCCAAGGCCAATTGTATGAGCTTCAACAAGGCTCAGTGCCGGACACTGCACTTGGGTCACAACAACCCAATGCAATGCTACAGGCTTGAGGAAGACTATTATTCACCTTTCCAGATGATATGTTGCTGTTACACTGTCTTGTTGTTGCGCTTGTCGATGGTATCTCAGGCTGTCTCCGGTTCCTAGGTACCCAGCTGCTCTTCAAAGATGCCAGCTGTGCTTCTCAAGGATGCTTCTTCAGGAGGCATCATCTCTGTCAATATTTCATCAGACATCTTCTTCTGTTTAGTAATTTCCCCCTTATAAACAGATCGCCTTTTTGGTTGTTCACATCACACCACTCCTTGGGCTATGACCACCTATGGATCACTAGGAGTGAGACAACACCACACCTGGCACATGTCTCTTGCCTCCTAATGTGTGAGGTAGAGGAGACTCATATCTGTAGGTTCAATGTTGTTCTGACTTCTGCAAGGGTTTGTCTGCTGGGACACAAGTATACAGTACTAGTTTGGAGAAAAGTGATGCACACAGTGATTTGATACAAGATACAATACAGAAAAGCACAAATCCCACAAACCACAATGAGAGCTAATATCATTAAAATGCCCCATGCCCATGCTCTGAGGTCTGGAAGCCAGGATCACAGCCATGACCAGTTGGATGCCAAGCCTCCGAGCAAGGGGTTTTTTTAGGCTATTTGGTGAAAGATTCGGATGCGTTGCTGAATCTTGTTCACATCACGTTCGATTTGCTTGGATTTGTTAGCATAGAAGCAACAGGCAGTATTTATTAACACACAAATACCTCTTTGTGAGGCTAAAATATAGTCCAAGGCCCAAAGAGATTGGATAGCCAATTGTAAGAGCAAATCATACTCTGTCTGTAGATTCATTAAAGCAGCTACAGTAGCATTTTGGGTCATTTCAAGTGTAGCGGAAATGTTGTCGATAGCTTGTTCTAGTTCAGCAACACCCGAATGTGGAAATAGTGCACGTACAAATTCATGAAATGTGGTTGGTCATGTTACTAAGGGGTTAGACACTCCATGCTTATTACGTGCAGGGTAATGGTTGTGTTGGAAGTTAAAGGTTAAATTTTTACATTGGACTGCAAAAGGACTGAGATGTGTTATGGTACAAGTGCCTGCCTAGTGTGGGTAGACTTTTATAGGCATTAGTGCCACAAAGCCAGAACCATCCAGGTGCTAAAATGGTGGACCACCAGCCCTGTCTGGAGTCATTGCGATGTTTACAGAATGAACACCATGAGTGAGAAGAACAATCGAACTTCATTAAACTCATTTGACGTAATTTGATTGTCTGAAAGGGGTTACCTCCTATACAGCCAGACACATTGTTTGGGCTGCATGCATCCCAACTATCATTAGTACTCAACCAACCATTCCTCCATAGACTATAGCAGGTGGAATTAGGACTCTGAAATTATAGTATCTTTGATATTTTGTGTTATTAACATTCAGTGTAAGATTCCAGAGTTCCAAACCATTAAAAACATCTTTCTTGGTAGCTGCTGATTCATTATTACAGATCCATGAGGTTTCCAGATCAGAATCAATACAAGCTTGTGTTCTGTCACATTTAAATTGAAATCGTGCTTGGGTGTGATTGTAATGTAAGATGTAACTACAATTGCTTGCATTCCTCACCCAAATTGAACTTACACTCTGTAGCATCATACTACACCATGGGGTGTTATCATATGAACATGCCTTAAAAGGTTGTTGTCGATAATTTGGAGTATTGGGAAGTAAATATGCCAAATTAGGTTGATACCAAGATGCTTCAGGGACAGGTTCTGCTAACCACGAAAATTTGGCATCTGTGCTCAAGGGTGGTGTAGGCAATATCAACAATCTGCTTCACTGCCCATTTGAGAGATTGTATTCATGAACTGAACAATGTGATTGCTATCCCATCCCTGGGAAAAGGGAACAAGCACTACTGTAATTATGAGGTGTGACCCAAACATTGTGTATATCAAATAACAATTCTAAGAAAGAAGAAAAATTGAGGGAAGATTGCTCACGGCATTAGTTCATTTCAGGTGAAATTGCCAATCAGTAGGATGAATAGGGTAGACCAAAATCCAATTAATTAATTAATCTGAGTTCCTGGTTGCTGATGTTGCAGGCAAGGCAACTTGAAAGAACAAAAAGTAAGACTGCTTCATTTATTTTGGGTATTAGGTAATTTGGATATCCTGCACTCAGAAGTGAGGTGCCTGTTACCCTGGGGATTGAGCATCTTCCACATGGTACTTTGAAGAGGTGTTTGTAATACATATGGAAACTTTCTTTTTGTGGATGATTCACCTGGACAGTTTGTCCAATAGATAACTGATGGTAATCATTTATGCCTGAAGTTGAAGTTATCCAAGGATGAGTCACTTTTGTTCTATAGCAAAACTAAGATTTTTAATAGAAGGGACAGCAGCATGTAAGGGCTGCTTTTCATTCAATTCATTCAATATTTTCATTCAATTTACAATAATCTATCATCAAATGCTGAGTGTCATTAGGCTCACAGACAGGCCATGTAGGGGAGGTATATGGCGAACTAGTTTTCTGAAAAATACCTTGTCATTCTAAATCCTGAATGACAGCAGTTATGCCTTGTGAGGCTTCAAGGCAAATATGATATTGTTGTACATGGGCTAAGGTACTTTTAGGTAATTTAGGTGCAGCCTGTAACAGAAAAGTAGTAGATCCTCCAGCTGGTATTTCATCCATAGAAATTACAGAAACCTGAATTTGATGGTTTGGCACCCAAGTGCCTAAAGGAGTCTTAAGAGTCTGAGATTTTAATATATCCATACCTAATATACTTAAGGGTCCTACTGCCACTAGAGGTCTCAGTATTCTTCCATGGGGCAAAATCAATTTTATCCTGGCCTCAGGGAGCTCCTGGCTTTTTTCTGCAATCCTTGTTATAGAAACACTTTCTCAAGTTTTCTGAATTGATCCAGAGGTATCCTCAGTTTTAATCATTGATGTTGAGACTCCCATATCCATGAGAAAAGAAAAAGAATATAAATCAATTACTATTAGAGATATACAAGGGCTGTCACTAGTATTAATTCAAAAAATTTTGGCCACTTAGAACAGGTCAGTAGAACTCCCTGGGCTGGTAATTAGGATTTTCTCTTTTTGTTTCCCAATAGCAGGATTAGGAAAATAGGTGGAAGATTTTCTTATTCCTCTTCTCAGGAATATTCCTATCCAGTCTTCATTCAGCTTTTTGCCATGCCCTAAGGACATCTGCCTTAGCTGTTCTGCGTTAAAATTTGTGGTGGTTGTCATGACCTGAGGTGAGGGACAACCTCTGTCTCTGGCAGGAGCCGGGAATTGTACCATGGAGGTTTTAGTGATAGGGCAATATTCATTTTAATGAATACAAGGAGGCTGTCTTACCCATATGATGTTCAGGTAACGAAGTAGGGATGGAAGACCTGCTCTCAGAATCAAAATCATCCTCTTCATTATCGGTTTTCAATATATTTGTTCTTTCAGCGATGTCATTCCCTGAGACTGGGTATGTATGCTCTTGCTCTGGCTGTTGTAAAGCCAGAGGTCTGAGGTTAGCTTCTAATTGTCAGAGTAATTGGCTCTTATCATTACTATGAGATTCAAGGGCAGCTGCTCTAGCTCACTATAAAGTATTATGAGCTTGCTGCCTCCTGGCTTTAAAGAAAGTGCCTGCAGCTGCTAATGCCTCCATGAGAAGCCCTATGAAGGACCCTTGACTGCCTTTGCTTTACATCTATGACTCTCCTGCCACCTCTGAAATTCTGCTCACAGCATTTCCCAATTAAAACAATTTTTAGCTACTCAATTATTATCCCACCTACGTGTTTTCCATCCCTTATCTTCTTGCCATCTTCATCATCTTTCTACTGCCTCCTCCCAAGCATCTGTGTATTTCACAGAATCCCACTTGTGACACCAATTAATGTCACAACCTAAAGGGTTACCCAGCCTGTGGGTATGCAGAGAGTCACAAACATCGGTTCACAGGACTTTGTAATACACAAGCACACAGAGGGTTTATCTTCTAAATTTCTCTACTTTATTACAGATCACCACAAATCACCACTAGCAAGTGTACCTGTGATTAATAAAGCAAATATATATATATCAAGTTATTACAAATTATTATCAGCAATCAATAGCATAGCAGCAATCAAAAATATACATAATATTTCAGGTTACTACAAACTTATCATTAGTAAAGCAAACTTATCAATAATATAACAGCAAATATCCTTATGGTAGATTACTTACATGGATATAAAGGTATGTTCATAGTGTTACTAGTACCAAGCACATCAAACAAATTCCAGAAGTGGGCCCAAATCAAACTGACCCCAGAAGTGGGCCCAGAAATGGGAACCATAAAATAACAGACAGAGGATCACTTCAAAGATGATCCATGTCATGGAGCTGGGAGTCAAACAGGTGTCCCCAGTGACGGCCCAATAACTTGTCTAGGAGATCTCGTAGAAAAGTTCATGCCAGGAGTTCAACCTGCTTAGGAAAAGTACGTGCAGCATGGGAAGTTCGCAGAGACAGAGGCTCCATTTTGTGCCAAGTAGAAGTCACTTTTATATCACAGAGACGTAAATGGGCATAGGACAACACCACCTGGAGCAGCCAATAGAGGCAGTTAATTTCTGTTTTTCACTTGGGGCAGCCAATAGATGATGATGTTTTCTGTTCTCTCAGACCAGTTTTTATTTTTCCAGACTGTTTTCCTGTTCTTGCAGCTAGAACAGCCAACCATAGTTAACGATTCTTGCTTTCTCAGGGTGTTTTCCCCTTTTGCCAGAGTATTTTTCACCTTTCCAGATGATAAGTTGCTGTTACACTCTCTTGTTTTTGCGCTTGTCAATGGTATCTCAGGCTGTCTCCGGTTCGTAGGTACTCAGCTGCTCTTCAAAGATGCCAGCTGTGCTTCTCAAGGATCCTTCTGGTTCCCAGGCCTTGTTCCCAGGCTGGCAGGCATTTTCTCTGTTGGTATTTCATCAGACATCTTCTGCTGTTTAGTATTTTTGCCCTTATAAACAGGTTGCCTTTATGGCTGTTCACATCAAGAAAGAAACTTGCATTTCTGAGAGAAGTCTGAGACTTGCAGTGTCATTTGACGTGGTCAGCTCAAAACCTTGAAGCTGGTTGTGAACCTTTCCTAAGAAATTTTTGCAGTATTGTCTCTGTTATAATGGAACATGAAACCCAAATTTTCCCAGGTTCAGAGCTGAGCTGGGACAGCAGGAGGGGGAGAGAGACCAATTTCCAGAGTTGTACTCTGGTAGCCTGGCTCTTATGCTAGAACATTCAACACCTAGGTTTTCTTTATTGTTTCTGAAACACTGGGTTTGGATTAAAGACCAGAACCCAGATGTGGATGCCCTCACCATATAAAAATATATTAATTTTATATATATATATATATATAAGTGAAAAAAAACTGGTGAGTGCTCGGTTTGCATTTCCTGTCTTGCATGCAGTGCGTGCTTCAGGCTGGGCACAAAACAACAGGGGCATTAAGCGTCATGCAGGAGCATTCCTTGGCACTCATCGACTTAGATAGTGTAATACCGTGAATAAACATTGTCCTGACCACAATTTTTCTCAGAGTTATGATGCCTACTGCCTTCAAGCCTCAGCTTATTTTGAGATATTGTTATCAATTCCAAAATCTTGCAGAGAAGCTTCTGTATGACTATACTCAAGTTTTTAACATCTGCATATTGCATGTTGCATAAATCATCATGATCTGCAAGTAATTTGCAAGAGTTTTCAAGCCTGCATGCACATGTATGGGATGGAAAAACAGCTGGTAATCATGAATTTTCAAAATGTGCTCACCACACAGCTGCTAGTAGAAGCCATGTAAATATTGACCTCGATGTGAAGTTCTATGTCTGTCTTCCCATGACTTTCTGTTTCTCATTTTAGGATTTTCCTTTCTCTCATTTTGGTTTTGGTGATGAACTGCAGTAACCAGTCATCCTCTGCCTACTATTAACGTGAGCATTATGATTTTGAGTACATGTACCCACAGAAAGACACAAATGAGAATATCATATATTCTTGCCCAGTCACAAAACAGACCTTTGATAGCATGCCACAAAATTCCAAGTCTCAAGTGAAGCAAAGCAACACTCACTATTTCATCCCTTACATTTTCCTAGACCTGTTCTCTGGAGAAGAAAAAAGAAGATATAATTGAAGGTCAGAGATGGGCAACCGGTGCTGCAAGACTACAGCCCTGGTAAGCATACTTGGGGACACACACCACAATTACATTGCAGGTAGGACATAACAGCAGGGCTATCAGCCACGCGTCTTGCTGCTGTCAGGTACAAGACAAGCATGAGCACTCCCACTTCAAAAAAAACCAACCAAAGGATGCCTACAGGCCACAAACAGGCCATCTGGAGTATCTCAGCATGCATGCTCACACTGTGCCAGCCTGAATGACAAGCCTGGACAGGAAGCAATCGCCAGGCATCCTGACCCCCTTCTTTTCACAAATGGTGCTTCATTTCAGGTCCCAGCGTCTGCCAAAATGATGCCAACCATGGCTGAAAAGACAAATTTGGTGCTGGTTACATCATCCATAACCACAATCCAGACCTGCTTCCAGTGTGGCTGTGCTCCAGCAATCCTCCCTGGCACCATCACCAGGAATCCCAGTTACAGGGCAGGATCCCAGTGCAGGCAAGCGCTTTGGCCAATGTGAGGTAACTTGGCAGCTTTACCTCTGGAGTGAAAAGCAGGCTCTGTTACAGGCAACAAGATAACCTACATTGGAATTGCAGTGTGGTGCCTGTCAAAAAAATAAGCTATCAGTTAGGGGATTATTTTTCTAATTTAATTTTTTCTGACTTAGTTCAGACTTCCATAGAAGAGAGCTCCTTCAAACACTTTTGTCCTTACCTTTGCCATGTAAAGCAACTTACTGAGTAATCACATGGCTGTACTGTAGCCACATAACTCTGGATGTGCCCTGAGTCAAAAGAAACATACAGCTCCTCTCACCGAAGAGGTAATTATGTCTGCATTCAGCAGCTCCTGCAAACAAAAGTTGGTTTAATTAATATGAATCACACTAGCACCTCTTCCTACTCCGAATACTCCTGGAGGAGTTAGTCATATCATAGCAAATGTCACCTGAAGACAAAATATTCTAACACGTGCTAGCACAAACAGATGAAGAAGCCAGCTATTAACAACTAAGAACTAAGAGAGAGCATTTTCCATATAATGTCCTGGTTTAAGATTAGCACGAAGAACCATTCCAATGCAGGTACTGCTCTGCAATCTCAAACCAGGCAACTGTGCACAAAATCACTGATTTTGAACAAATTCCACACAGTCTTATCTTGACTATCTCAGCGTTACTCTACTCCACTGGCAGGCTCTTCCAGGTCCTATTCTGACATATCAGATTCTCCCTGGGCACTGCACTGAAGGGCTCTAGATGCCATTCCAGGAGGGAATGTATCTCACAGAGCAAACATGCATTGTCTTATTAATGAAGAAACAGGGAAAGAATAAGTCTGCAGTGACTGGCAGAAAGCAGGAAGAAAGGCTCAGCGTGGGTCTCATGACAGGGCTTGGTCTTCTGCTGTCATCTTAATACCACCCAGCATGTGAACAAGCTTCCTGACAAGCAGATCCAGCACCTTTGGAAGGTACTGGATGTAGGCAAGGGTCATCCTATGGCAGCAAGAAGACACAGTAGCTTCTTCCTCTGCCATGAACATCTCCTCAACTTCTTTAATCCTACCTGTGCTCTTCACTTCCTCTTTAACAGTTCTTTTGCTCTTAAATGCTGAATGCTGACATCTTTACTTCTGCCAAAAACTGCTCCAAGAAGAAAAACTTCAAATTTAGAGTCTGTACAGAAATCATTCCTTGACTCATGTGCACCAATTTAAATTCTAATCTAAACACTATTATAAATACTTCAGAACATGCCTTGTTGGTAGTGTTGTGGCTTGAGCCTAGCACTATTAAATACTGCTTCCTCACACCATGGGTCTGCTATAAGTTTCCCAAAGTCAGAAGTAGTTACTGTAAGTGAAGCAGAGTGTGAAAAAAGGAAGGAGAGGGTGAAGTGAGTCGGTTTGGTTGTAAGAGATACTTGTATTGAACATATATGACAAAAAGACAAGTTTCTTATTTACCTTTCTTTTTTTTTTTTTATTTACACTCAAGGTTGAACAGAGATATTTGGAAAGGAGTGATTTCTGTGAATGCAGTGTACTGGGTGATAAAGCAGGACATGCTTAGAGGCAGCCTTCAGGAAGCTGGTCAGCTGCCGGGAACCCGGAGAGGCACGAGGCTGCGTATCTGTGCACAGGCCAGGGCACTCCCCATGCACGCTTCCGGGTCTGACAAGACAGCAGCTGTAAATACCATGATAGAGCCATTTTCAATACACAGAAAGAAATCTCTAACACAGGACACCTCAAAAAAGCATCCAGCACCACTACGTAAAACAGCACAGGGGAAGAAGAGTTTTCAGCTTAAGTAACACTTACCCAGCCACTCACTTGCCAGTGAAGGCTAAGCCTCCCCACTCATACTTCATGATCTGCAAGCTCACACAGTCTTAAGAGCTCAGAAACAAGTCCAAGATGAACTTTAAATCTGCGCCTCCAACAGGAACAGGAAAAAAAGCAGTGCTGGGAACGACAAATTTATCAAACCCAAGAGGGAAGTATGGAAGATCCCTGAGTTGTGAGACCCTTGGGACAGCTGGAGTCCAGTAATTTTTGCTTCAGCTTTAAAGGAGATTATACGGGATGCAGGATCTACAGATAAGTGTCACCCTTATTGAGATCCAACACTTCAAGACTTTCTTGCCTTATCTGATATGATACGGTATTTCACATGCCAACTGCATCCAGGTCAGATTTACTCTAAAGATACAGAAGCATGCAGAAGAAAACACTGTGGCTGTGCTTCCCACACTGCATTTCTTCATCTGCTGCTTACTGGCTCTGGCTACTCACCTAGAGCTCAGCCACATGGCAGGGAGCTTACAACTCACAAACCAACAACCACCAAACTGAATTTTAAAGAGGTTATAAAAGCTGCTACACAGCACAGCCAGATTTCAGTAATGATTTTCTGAACAAATTATTCATAACTGAGGTGTATCCCATCACTTACAGCAACAAAGGCTAGGTCAGATGCCATTCCAACATTGGACCATCAAGAATGGACAGTAATTTGCAATAGGGGATCATACCAGATTATCAACACTTCTAACAGGAGCAGCAAAGTCATGGTGGATAAGACATGACAGGTATTCAGGAAGCATTCTCTAACTCCAGTGTATCACTTGGCCTGAAAAAATAGGTATTTGTTGTCAGTCCCAAATGGTTTAATGTTGCCTTGGCAGCATTTTCCAAGCGTTCCTTTTTCACTTGATACCTATCTGTCCCGAGTCAGACTCCAAACTGTGCTGCCATTACAGATCTGAAAAGTCACCCATAGCCACCCACATCTTTCATGTATGCACATCTTAAAGAAAAGACTGTGATCTCCTCTCCTGGTTTCACCTGGCTAAAGGCACCTACATTGGCTAAAGTCAGCTCTTTCTCTACAGCCATTAGGTCTATCTAGCAGCTTTTATAACCTTTAAGAATGAGGCTTGCAAGCACACATTTTAGATCCACACAATATTTAAAAAATATTATTTAAAACTACCCTACAAACCTTTTAAGGCTTTTCTGCACAACTCTGCCTGTATGTGTTTAGTCTATCTCAACCACCTCTCCAGAGGATAAGGCCTTCAAGGCTTCTGCCTTCACTTCTTTTTTTGGAACAAATTCCAAAAATATTCCATTATTTTAACATGCATAAGTCCAGTCATGGACTATACTATGTTTCCTGGTCATCTTAGCTTTCCTGGTATGTTTTGTACATGAGCCACATTCAAAAGTCCTTGGATTACCGACAAGCTATATGAAATCCAGCTGTTTTGCTGGGTATTGACTAACTCCATTGCACTCCACAGGATTGCTTATGCCATGCAAAATAAGAGTTACTGTATTTTTCTGTGTGATATTAAACCAAGAATGGTTTTGATATAGTACTCAAGCCACTGTTGCTAGAAGTCAGTGATGGCAGCTCAGGCTAGCTTGCTACATACTCATATGAGATTCTTGGGAACGAGTTCTGCAGGGAAGAACTGTAAGAAAAAGAGGAACGAAAATAAGCTTCCAAGGGCAAAACGGGGCGGGGGGGGGGGGAGGGGGAACAAACCCACAAAGGGAAATACAGCATCCTGCACAGAAATAATTTCCACAGGGGACAGAATTTGAGATAAAATTATTATAATCCAAAACAATTTACAATAAGAAATCCAAGACAGCACTCATTACCATTTAGAAAAAAATTACTGGATAGCAAGCCCTAAGCCACAAAAGACTCAACCATTGTCATGAACATCGCCAAACTAGCAATTTTAAGTTTCGCATATGAATTATCAGTTTTACACACTGAGTAGAAATGTACTAATGGCCCAAAGGGTTGGTTAGAAAAGGCTCCACCGAATCAGTATACATGTGGGATAACCCAGAAAGAGATACAGGAATATCTCAATTCCTACAGCAGTTCAAATGTGGCAGGCTTCATCCAAAAGCTCAAAGCATATTAGAAGACAGTACAGCTACTACTGTTACCTGAAATGTATGAATCGACTACGTATGGAGTTGTTTGAATTGTATTCAGATTCACAGTTGCATTTAAACAAAATCAGATGTACAGTCAAGTCCTCCTCTTGCATCACAGCATTAATTCTTAATTTTAAGGTAGGCTACCAGAGGGCAGATGTGGTAAGACCAGTCAGTCCTGCCATACAACTGACTCCAGCAAGTATAGATAGGGAAACGAGGGCGAACACTGCAGCCTGTGGGACAGGGCTGAGTTTTGTCACATTGCTGCCTGTTTCTTATATCAGAAACCGTGCTGGCATCCTTTATGAACCTGTGTGAAGTAAAGGCACCCATAACCCTGTAACAAGGATTTTTTTGGACATTCGTTTGATCTGACATGTGAGAAACTTCCCCTGCCTCAGTGAGAGCGACCACCGCAGTGGAGCATGACTGATCCCCGTTACTAGAACGCCATCTCAGAGCAGCTCTGACAGCAAGGGCTGCTCCAGCAAAGACAAATAAAGAGCAAAATATGCAGGGCGATGGCAGCAGGGGAAAGTAAAACAGATCTAAAGTACTGCTGAAAAATTGGAAATAAGCTTGCAAGGTGAATGAGCTTGTAACTTCTGAGCTACGGCTATTAACATGCTTTGTGTGAAGCTATGCTGACATGGGAACAGAAGAGCAACACCTCTAAAGTAAAACACAAAGCTACAGAAGTAATATGCTTCTTGCAGAAATGGATGACAGTGGGGGCTGTTTAAAAACAGGGCAAGAAGAAAACCCAGGCCATCTCCTCCTTTTCTCATAGGTAGAAAGACCTGGTAAAGAATTCTATATCTATGAGACTAACTAATGTGAAAAAACTACCACTTTATGTGTCTTGGAGAGTTGGGGGGGGAGTGTGTGTTTGTGAATTATTGCTATTTCTAGATGGTGCAGTACCTGCTATAAATAAAACCACAAGCTGTAGGAGGCAGCATAAACAAATGCACTCTCACATCCTCAGGACTAAACCACAGCCCTCACTGAAAAGCAATTCTGTGACCACAGAGGAGCAAGTAAGAGCACTGCAGTATCTCTCTTCTGTGTGTTTAAATGGGAATCCTTTGGTCCGTGCCCACTGTAGCAGGAAGAAGATTTATGGAGGCCTAGAGAGTTCAAAAAGACTCTTAAAAAGCTAATGGCTCATCTGTGGTTTCAGGAAATTCCAAGCATGGTGAAGGCAAACCGCACCATGAATATTTAGGATCCGTGCACCCTGTCTGTTGTCACTTTTTGGACCATAACCTTTTTTTTCTCTCTGCCTGCACTGGACAGAACTTCCTCACCCTTGGGAGAGCTGTTGGAGGTAATTCAGTCTCTCACTGAAAAGATGATCAAATGGCTGCAGAAGGCAGGTAGCAGAGAGAAAAGTTTATCTGTAATGAAAGACATGCTACATCTACACTTGAGAAGGACAGTGAAACAATCCACTCTTTTCCAGTCTCCAATCCTATATAAGCAGGTGCGTGCAATGCTAGTCAAATAAAGACTCAGATGCGTACGACTTACATGCTGTGGTGCTAAACTGCTCCTTCCTTGTCCTGTCAGAAGCGAGGCCGGGCAAAGTCATACTCAAATGAGCAGCAGAGTGAGGCAAAAGAGCTGTTGCTGACCCCAACGCTCACTCCCTCTCAGCAGGCCTGATCTGCTCAGGCACAGGGTCTCAGTGTCATGGTAGCACTGCTCCAAGTTTCAGTACTAAGTTAGAGGGTCTGTGTTGCCTCCCACTGTACAGTGTACAGTACCTCTGTAGAGGAGGTGCCAAGAAGTGGGAGACGGTCTGCAGAATAAAGCAGTGGTATATGGGATGGTAAATGCAAACAAATTCTAATTCATGTAACATAGAGGTTCAGCTACTTCTTACTGTCCTGCTAAAACAGCAAATAGAATGTCTTTACCCACTTTTTGTTTTTTCCAAAAATGATTTTACACGATTTTTATTTTATCATTACATCACCATGGTAAGGGCTTGAGCCCTGGCTTCAAATACATGGGAGACAGCAATGCAACAGCTGTGTTGGTTCTCTGCATTTGTTCCAGATGGAGGAATTCTTCTCTCATGGTCTAGAAAACTTCCAGACTTACACCCCAAAGCTAGGGCATCACCATGTGGAAAGTAAAAAGCTTTGATGGCAAATTGTCAGATAGAATCATAGAATCATAGAATCGTTAACGTTGGAAAAGACCCTTAAGATCATTGAGTCCAACTGTTAACCTGTCACTGCCAAGTCCATCACTATACCATGTTCTCAAGCACCACGTCTACCCTTCTTTTAAATACCTCCAGGGATGGAGGCTCAACCACTTCCCTGGGCAGCCTGTTCCAGGGCCTGACTACCCTTTCGGTGAAGAAGTTTTTCCTAATATCCAACCTAAACTTCCCCTGGCGCAGCTGGAGGCCGTTTCCTCTCGTCCTATCACTTGTTACTTGGGAGAAGAGACCAACCCCCACCTCGCTACAACCTCCTTTCAGGTAGTTGTAGGGAGCAATAAGGTCTCCCCTCAGCCTCCTCTTCTCCAGGCTAAACAACCCCAGCTCCCTCAGCCGCTCCTCATAAGACTTGTGCTCCAGACCCTTCACCAGCCTCGTTGCCCTTCTCTGGACACGCTCCAGCTCCAGAGAGAAGTATTGCAAATCGTAGAGGGAAAGTCCAGGTGCAAAGTCCATTCTGCCAGTTCTGCAGGCGTTGTGGCTCCTCTGCTTCACACTAAGCCAGTGGCGACTGATTGAATTATGTAAATGACCCTGCCATCTTGGAGAAAATCTCAACATAATGATAAAAAGTCAACATTTTTCATGGGAACAAGATATTGCAATTAAACAAATAAAACAAAGTCTTGCATGGAAAATCCATGCTTCTCTACAAAACAACGATGAAAAATTTTCACTAAGCCCTCAGTGGTTTCACTACAGAGAATTCATGCGTGAGTCTACACTGATCCTAAAGATTTAGACCCATGCATGAATGAAGACTGCCGTGTGAAAAAGATTTCTATATAGACTACTTTAATTAGCATGAAGTGTAGTTAAACTAGGATAACTCCACACATGTAATTCCTTTTATGTCACTATAAAACTTAATCTGATTTAGATTCAGTCACGTCCAAACCTGTGTAAGCTAACCTGGGGAAAAGGCACTCAAACCAGAATAAGAATGCTCACATTCAGAATCAAGCCACTTTATTGAAAGGAAATTAAGTTTAGATCTTATCATATAGCAGGAAAATATCTTTCTGTGGACAAATTCATAAGCAGGGTCTTGGCACAGATTTGCTCTCAGGGGAAACTAAAGCAGATCTTTTGTTAGAGGCTGTGAGGTGCTCAGCATCCTGAATTCCCACAGATTCCCTTGATCACAGCTTTGATAACAGAAACAAAGTATGAGGATTCGTGTAAACTAGAACATTGCTTTCTGTGATGTAACAAGATAGGGAGCTTTGAGAACAGTGATGCATTTGTCACATTTATCTCTCCGTTTAACAAAGCTCCCTATGAACCACTGTGCATTATTCATCAAGTCTGCCGCAGCACTATGGGTGCTGTTCACAGTTCAGAGATTGTATTACATACCTAAAACACACCCACCTTTCACTGGTAAGACCTTTGAGAATATCCCATTCTTGGGTGGGAGGTTTGAAACAAGCAAATGTTTTTTTAATGAATAGTTTATTCACCAAAAAAATAACATCAGTTGACTGGTAACTGTAAATTTGACCTACATTTGCCAGGTAGTTTTGAACCTGTTTTCAAATGAGGGAGAGAGAAGAGAATGTTATTATACATACCTGCTTTGGCATTTTGAAAAGAAGATGTTTCAATTCTTCAAGCTAGATTTCCACCAACAGTGGTTATGGACATTAAGGTGGCGATCAGCCAACACTGTAAGAAAAGCTGGAAAGCTAACTGAGCACTCTTTAATGGAGTTTGCAATGTTCTGGTATATAGTGGTGATATATGTGCTGTATGAACTAACATTACTTTTATTTCTGGATGGCAACAGAGTTTCTTACAAAGCCTAAGTGATACAGGAAAAGCAACCATTCCATTCATGTTATTTTGCATTTAAAAGAGAAAACTTCTTAACATTGTCTTTGGAAGAAGAGCAATAAATTTTGATGGAAACCAGAATCTAAGCTCCTTTTTACAGCTGTATATGTTTAATACCTAAAGTGATGGCTGAAGACTTCCTTCAGGGTAAATATTCCCCTTTAGAAGAGCCATCATTTAGCTTTTTTCACAACACTGATTTTCAGCCTTGCATCCTAACACACCTAATTTTGGCCTCGTAGGATGCTGCAGGCCTGCAACTTGTTCTGAAATTGTGAGGGATTCAACTACATGAAAGACTGAAACCTAGTGAATATAAGTGACTGCAATTAGCCTTTTGTGGGCAAGTATGCCCTTCAATTTCAAGCACACACAAGAATCATGCTAATTAGAGGGATATTGAGTGAACATTTAATCCACTTTTCACACAGAACAGTAAAAATATTCCTTTAATGTGCATTTATAATTTTTTTTACAAGAACCTTTATTGCTAAAAGTGCCAAAATAATTAAAGGAAAATATGTAAGGCACTGTCACTGGGGGCTGCGGTCAGTTCACCACACATTGTCTCTGCTGCTCCTTCCTCCTCGCACTCTTCCCCTGCTCCAGCATGGGGTCCCTGCCATGGCAGACAGTTCTCCACGAACTTCTCCAACATGGGTCTTTCCTACTGGCTGCAGTTCTTCATCAACTGCTCCAGCGTGGGTCCCTTCCGTGGGGTCACAAGTCCTGCTGGCAAACCTGCTCCAGCGTGGGCTCCTCTCTCTATGGGGCCACAGGTCCTGCCAGGAGCCTGCTCCAGTGCGGGCTTCCCACGGGGTCACAGCTTCCTTCGGGCACCCCCCTGCTCTGGCGTGGGGTCCTCCACGGGCTGCAGGTGGAGATCTGCTCCACTGTTAACCTCCATGGGCTGCAGGGGCACAGCCTGCCTCACCATGGTCTTCACCACGGGCTGCAGGGGAATCTCTGCTCAGACGCCTGGAGCACCTCCTCCTCCTTCTCCTTCACTGACTTTGGTGTTTGCAGGGCTGTTTCTGTCACATATTCTCACTCCTCTCTTCTGGCTGCTGTTGCACAGTATTTTTTTACTCTTTTTTAAATGTTATCCCAGAGGTGCTACCAACATCACTGATGGGCTCAGCTTTGGACAGTGGCAAGTCCATCTTGGAGCCAGCTGGAACTGGCTCTATCGGACATGGGGGAAGCTTCTGGAATCTTCTCAGAGAAGGCACCCCTGTAGCCCCCTGCCACTACCAAAACCTTGCCACATAAACCCAATATACTCCTTTAACTCAAGGTTCTCATTACATTTTCTACAGCTTCCTAAACCCACTTTGCTCCCAAATCACCACTGGCAGAGTGGTATCAACAGATTGATTTCATAATGATAATAGTTTGTTGTTTCAGGTGTGGAGGAGAGATCTGATATACATAACATGTTTGAAAAACAAAGGGATCCCTCCCAACATACACACCTCATTCTGAGCTTGCGAAGTGTCTAGAAAGGGCAAACTCAGAGACTTCTCCTTTACCAACCTGTAAAAGTGTCCTTCAGAATATAGTGTATTCACTCACAAGACTGTGCACATCAACACCAGCAACATTAGCATAGAGTTCAGGCACCACTAGCTCAGGCACCTGTAGTACTGCATGGTCATTGCTGGTCTTCATAGCTGTTTGTAGGGACCGGATCAGCTCTACTGGAGAAGGCCGGTTAGCTGCATCCCACTGCCAGCAGGACTTCATGATGCTGTACCTGTAAGATGGAGAGAGGAGGCACTGGGAATGAAAAGCACCAACACAAAGTTTTACTACAGTCAAGTCATCACATATTTAAAATGTCTAGAGACCTCCTCTTTTTCTGCTTCATACAAAGTTCTTTCAATAACCCTTTGAAATTTGCAACCACATAATAATGTGTCGGGACAAAGGCATGCAGTTGTTTGCAAGGATGTCAACTGTGAGTATGAGAAAAGGGAAAAAGATTGTTTGGTATTCCCTTTTGAAACAGCAACTGAGATTCCTTATAGAAGAAAAAGCCTCTGAATATTAAAAGAAATTATGTCTTCATAAGAGGGAATATAATGCCTTAGATCTTCCCTGTGGATGCTTTGTTCATTTCAGGGAGAATCCCACAACTTAGAGGAGAAAGATTACTCCAGAATAGTCCTGCACCTTGCAGGGAAGCAGTGGAGCAACAAAATGCAAGGGCAGACACCGAAACAGAAACAACAGCAGTTTTCAAAAGCAGGAAAGAGAGTTTTTGGCAATCAAGGTTTCATGCAGCAGAATCCAGTAAGGAGATGTGGCATCAGACATGTGAGAACAAGTCTCCTCAGCTAACAGGTTACTGTTTTGTATAATCTAGACTTGGAGATCTTCTTTAAGATCTAGTTTTGTATGGCTCACTTCCATTTAGCTCTGCAGATCTCAAGTCCAGCTGTCCATAAAGCAAGTGGCTTACATGGCTTGCTGGCAGCTTGCAGGCTGCTTCATAATGTTCTGTCTCTGCAGGTATGATAATATGTCAGAAGGTGGCACCTCAGGATATGGTGGAGCACCTGGAAGGGCAAAAGGAATTAAGGTAATGGTTGCAGATAGCAGCTTCTGTATAAGAATGCCTTCCTTCCCTACCAAAATCCATTTTTTTCCTACCACAATTCACACTGACAGAAAGTCTAAAAGGAATTGTCAAGACTTTGCAAGTTGGAAAAAACAGAATGCTTATTTAAATGGTCCTACTTTACATTCTGAAATTCGAGATTTTGGGTTTTGCTAATTTGCTGCTTCCTTACATATTTTTTTGTTATCATTAAATCTTCTTACCTAATGTAATCATTTCATACAGTAGAATTCCAAACGACCATCTGCAAGAAAAGAAAACAAAGCAATGCTGTTTCCATTCTAGCTAGCTAGCTTAAGTACATACAAATGACTAGGCATGACCTGCAGAAATGAGAAGTTATGAGCTATAAAGTGGAGCATTATGCTGAGAATAGATATGCCTTACTGTGAACTTCAGGACACGACATGACACATACAGGAGTGAAAGAGACAGGCCTGACAGACAGATGAACTTTTAGTCCAAAAATTAAATCATACATGTCTGCCTTGATGCTGGGGGGTTTCTTCAGGAGCTGCTCTGGAGCCTGCCACTTGACTGGCACAACTTGTGTGACTGAATTGGCACCATATGTGTGAGTTTCATAGGCCAGACCCAGACCACAGAGTTTAGCAGTGAAGTTGTGATGAAGGAGGATATTCCTGGCAGCAATGTCACCGTGAAACAACTTCTTCTGTTCAAGGTAAGCCTGGAAAGTTAGAAAAGAAAGAGACCATGATCATTGAACCTGAAAGGAGGTTCTAGCGAGGTGGGCATTGGTCTCTTCTCCCTAGTAATAAGTGATAGGACAAGAGGAAACGGCCTCCAGCTGCGCCAGGGGAGGTTTAGGTTGGATATTAGGAAAAACTTCTTCACCGAAAGGGTAGTCAGGCATTGGAACAGGCTGCCCAGGGAAGTGGTTGAGTCTCCATCCCTGGAGGTATTTAAAAGAAGGGTAAACGTGGTGCTCGAGGACATGGTTTAGTGGTGGACTTGGCAGTGATAGGTTAATGGCTGGACTTGATGATCGTAAGGGTCTTTTCCAACCTTAAGGATTCTATGATTCTATGATTCTCTGTAATTCTAAAAGGAATTTTAATTGGTATAAATTTTCACTTAGTTTATACCTGTCTTCCATGCTGTGGAATAGAGGCGTATGCTCACCAAAACAATGCAAGCATATTTGGCTCAGTTTTAACAAAGCACATCCGCACTGCTTAGGCCAAGAAGACTTAAGCCACCATGCAGACTTGTGTTGCAACCAAGCGAGAAAGGAAAAATGCAGCGAATATGAGCAAACTTACCAGAGCTGCTGCAACTTGCTGTCCAACTTTATATACTTGCCTCTCAGTGAGGTCATAGGGGATATCATACATTGTCATTACATCCTAGAAAAAAAAAGAGCAGACCTTGGATCAAACAAATGCCTTAGCTGTAGGGTACTGGAGAATGTTTCCTCGTAATCTAATAAAATGGATACTATCTAATCTTATGCTCTGCCAGCTAATTTCACAATTAGTCATAAACTGACTGAAATATAAGGAAGCGTGGATGGGTGATGTGGATGGATGGATGGATGGATGATGTGCTGCGTAAGACAAGTACGCTAGAGACAACTGGTGGGTAAATTGAAGGGTGGAGAAGAAATGAATAGGTTAGACAGAAATGGGCAGAATGACAGTGGCGAGTGACAATCCATACAGATGAATGAAAGATCTATTATAAATTAGAATGATGAGTAGAAAAGCACATTTATAACATATGAATGGTTATCTGGTATGAGACTAGCAGTCCATCTCCCTTACTACCCTGCCTGTAACAGTGACCCTAGGTAGATACTCAGATGAGAGAAAGAGAATAAGGTAAGCACACAATGCTTTTCCTGTGTAGTTTTTCAGCCCCCAACTATTTTCAGCTTAAGGACTTCCTGAGATGCTTATGGTTTCAACATGTTCAGTAACCTTTGAAAGGTTATGTTCCATCAATGTATTCACTCTTGCCTTGAACCCATGTAAAGTTTCAAAATCCACAGCAGTCAGTGGCAAGGAATTCCATTAGTCAACTCCCCACTTCATGAAGAACCACCTCCATTTGTTCATTTTGAACATGGCACTTACTAGCTTTATTTGCTATCCCCTTGTCCTTCTGCTTAACAAGACAGCGAGCAATCTCTCTGTATTTAGTGTTCCAGATGTAGGAGAATGATGGATTTATATAGTGCAGAGTTTTGTTTCTATGCCTTTCTTAATAACGCCTAATATATGGTTTCTTTTTTGGCTTGAGTTAACATTTTCATCAGACTGTGTATTTTCATACAATCAGTCCCATGATTTCAGTCCTCATCAGCAATGGGCAGATACGAGGCCATCATTACATATGTGAAGCTAGGATTGCTTTTCTACATTGGGCATCATTTCATTTTTAACTATACCGAATTTCATCTGTTCTTTATAATGGCCAGTCTCTCCATCTTGGAAGATCCTTCTGCAGTTCCTCAAGGTCAGTCCTTGCCTTTACTGGCTGGTATCACTGGCAACCTTCATCACCTCACTGTCATCCCATTTTCTAGGTTATTGATACATGCAAAGAACAGCACCAGGTCCTAGCATATATACCAGCAGAACTTCATGGGTTCCTCCCTCCGTGCAAGTACCAATCTTTCACTTTTATGCTCTGTTTCCTGTTTTTTAATCAACTAGTTGTCATTCAATGACCTTCTCCCTGGTGGTGTAATGGCTCTGTTTTCTTAAAAGCATTTGGAGTGGGACATTATTTAAAACTTTTCAGAAATTCAGGTAGCTGTATCAACTCTCACTCCAATGGTCTGCAAAGCAGGACTTTGCTTTACAAAAGTATGTCAACTTCTCCAAACTATATCATATCAATCGAGATATCCACTAATTCTATTCCAGTTTAGACTTGTGTAGAACTTCTTTCGGGGACAAAAATAGTTTAGACTGATATAGATGGATGCATGGAGAGATGAAAAGAATCATCTAAGACTTATGGACTATGACTTATGGATAGATATGTACCTAAGGACTTAAGAAGATATTCTATCATCATTTCTTTTGACTCACCTTCCGACATGTCCATAGAAATGTCAACATGTCACCAAGAGACACATCTTCCATGATCATATAAAGTGGGAGCTTGTCTACACAGCATCCAATCAGTTCAACCAGGTTCTCATGACAGCCAAGACTTTGGTGGAATTTAATCCTTCCCAGGAAATCCTTTACTTCCTGAGGACTAGCCAGGTCTGAAAGAACAAAAAGAAAAAACACAAAAAAAAACCCAAAAAAACAAATGGAGGCAGCAGGTGAGTCACTTTTAAAATCAACATAAATGGCAATCTTCTTTAGTCCGACCAAGACACTCCTACCAAAACACCACTCTGACTAGCTAACGTGATACTGAACACAGCTTGTTCTTGCCCAGTAATGACTGCGAAGTTCTGCCCAGCATCATGTCTTTGATAGAGAAATCTGTACCAAAGTGGATCCTGGACATGTGCCTTACCTTGTAAGGCTTTCAATACTACAGTCTTAGTCTCCCCAGGGTTCCCAGTTTCCAATTGTGCTCTGTAGATGCTCCCATAGCGGCCATGTTTTATCAACTGCAAGGTGCCTGGTGAGAGTTTCTCTCGCGGTATCTCCAGTTCTTTCAGAGTCGAGGATGCAGAATTTAGCAGGCTTTCCACAGACGTCTCACTCAGCTGGATATAGTGGTCCTCTGTTGAGCTGGATTCCTGTCGATTCTTGTCATTCACTGACAAAAACAAATACACATGATGCATAAAAGCAGACAGATGAACTCTTGTAGTAGCTGGCAATGCCCGTCCTTCTATCCTCTTTGCTTTTTGCTCCATACTGTTTTGGAAATTAGGACAAAGTGAGGAACTGTTATTGTATCTTACTTATCCTGGCCCTTGAAGAGGTAAAGGAATTTATCTCCCACTCTATTTGATGGAAAGGCAGAATGAGTCTGGAGATCTCTACTATATTTAACTATGCAAACTTTCTAGATAAGACACATTTGTACTTGATTCCCATGTGTTGAAGCAACGACCACTTTCTTTTATCACCAGCTACCAGTTGTTATGAAAGTAACATGTACAGGGGGTTCCCACAAAGGCCCTATCTTTGTTCTTAATTATTTCCCTTTATATAGGCTGAAGAGGCTTTTTCCTCTACAATCCCAAAATCAATTCAGAACTGGATTTTCATTTCCATACAGCAACATGTGTCTGCAGTACCAACAAACCTTTCCCTACCCCCTCACCACTCCCTGTTCTATTTCCTGTTGTCCCCATAGGAAGTGGGAGACAGCACCTTGAAATTAAATTTTTTAAGTGACAGTATAGAAAACGGATTAACTAGGTGTGATCTACATCAAAACGATTGTCATTCATAATTACCCCAGTGAAACTCTCCTTGCAGTAGCATCTAGATGTGCTTTTTTTTGCAGCTCTCAAGTGATGTCACCACAGTATGTTAATCAGCCTATATGGTATGTTGCTTTAGGTTTTCTCAGATCCATCTATACTACAGATTCCACTATTACTACTGCAAGTGGGGTAAACCAGGGTTCCCAGTTTTTCTAATGTTCACTGGATTGCTGAATACCACTCAGGCTCTTCGTAAGTGCTATTGCCTAACAGCTCAAGCAATGGGGAAATGGGATTGACTTCTGACCACTGAAACCAACACTCTTTCCTCTGCTTGAAACAGATTTTTTTACCTTGGTGTCCAGATGATGATGATTGCTCCTGCTTTGCTCGCAAGCCTCGGCAGTGGAGCCAAAGGATCACAGTTAGCATGATGACAAAAAAACCCACAAGGAAAACTGGGACAACAATCACTTCAGTCTGATGTTCACGCACAACTATCAGCAGAAAAAGAAAATGGGAAGCCAAGGAATAAGCAGCACTGCCTGATGCACATTGGTTCTGTATAAAAAAGTAGCAATAACCCATTTCAGTAACTTTCAACCCCAAAAGCACGTGTATCTATCCTCTGCTCCTTGGAATAGCAACTCAACACTGTTAGTGCTGCCACCCTATTTTTCAAAGGTGCTGAGTATCTAAACTGCATGAAACCACTGGGACTCCTGCACCTATGATCACTTATTTAGATGCCTTAATACAGAGGCTAGGAATTGTAGCCATGTGTAAGTATCATCCACCTGTGAAACAGAGCAAGCTCTGGCAGAGGGACAGTAGGAAGACGGGAAGGGCTGGATATTACTGTGCCATCACAAATACACGTGCAATTACAGGTTTAGCTCCTTCCATTAAAATTTTAGGGATCATTTTAAAGAAAACTGGGCATGGTCACCTGGTTTGGATTTGACCGGAAGACATTGCAATTAACAAGCATGTTGCAGGTAACTAAATCTCTTAGGTGCCCAGATTTGTAGGTGATGCTATTTTTGTGTAGGGTGAGACCGCATTTCAGTTCCCAAAGATGACAGAAAGTCATGAAATCAAAATCTCACAAGACTGGTCCTTAGGGAGGCAGCAGGGAATCTTTAATGACTGTATTATGTTATGCCTCAAAGAAGAAATATTCTAAAATGGCTAAAATTATGTGAGATGAATCCCACCACAAAGGCTGCATCCCCTTAAAAGTTTCTACCCTAAGACACAATGCAAGGAAAGCTCAGTCAAGTCCTTCTGTGTGGGCTGGGATGCAGGTGGAGGAGAGGAAAGGGCTTGGCCCACTTTTTAGCAAAGCTGGTCTTCCTGCTCAGCATGTGAAAGCTTACTACTTAAAGGAATCTGTGAATCTTACCACATAGCTTGTCACTGCTGTTGCATTCCAGTAGCATGCGTGTTAATCTTTTTACATCCCCTGCCATGTTCAGTTACAAGCAAGTGGGTCTCCGACCTCTGTCTCCTGCACAGACACAAAGAATATTAATGAAATTTATCAGGAGAAAGCATGATTTATGAAGCAACAAGTGAGCTGACTATGGAGCTTTCTAGCTCTTATGATCAGTGGTTTTGTGAAGAAGCAGCACTGGGATTTCGAGGCTTAGAGAATGATACAGGATATCCACTATCAAATCCTAGGAATGGCAGACTGCATGACCAGACAGAAGTTAAGATTAAGCTTGTTCTACAGTGCTTCACAAGCAATTGGGTAGGCATATGCACAAAAAAATCATAGTCATTAACTTAATTATATTTAAAGAATAGCTAATACACTTCTAGTTAACACACTTCTTAGATGCCAGAATGGCTCAGCCTTTTATCTTCTGGTCCATAACAACTGAACAGATTAGCAGCATGCGTACAAAATGTCTGTCATTCTTGACTGACTACAGCCCCTGCCACAAGTCGTATTATTGGTCCACAAAGACAAGGGAAAAAACAGTCTTGTCATTAGGCCTCTCTGATACCGACTCCTTCACAATGCCAGGTCTATAACTGATCTGAATCACAACATCTGGAACTCTTCTGCATTTGTAGTTGAAAATCCAGAGCCTGTGCAAGCATGCACCTTTCCAGCTGTAATGTCAACTATCAATAGCCTAATCCCTTAGCATGTGCAATCATACACTGACAAAACCTTCTGATTGTGTGCGTGCATTTGTCATGTGTACAACCCCGCTGAGACAGGGCTACGTTCACCAGTGTATGCCACTGCCTTTGAGCTGTGCCAGGACTGTGGATCAGCTGCAGGCCTCCCAAAACACATCCCTGATGTAGAATTTCAGCTGTTCTGCATTACAGATTACTGAGGACTGAAGTCATGAGATAGGAATACATAGGAATAGATAGGAATATATCTGCACTTTAAGATATCACAAAAAGTCTGTTTCATTTTTTTATTTCCTTTGATTCTTCATGTGTTAGCAAATTCACCTGTTTTCAGGGTGTGGCTACAACATGAATCCAATCGAAGGAGCAACAGTACAACAGTAACACCAAGCTTTTCAGGTACACTCTGAAAGCAAGCACACTAACTCAACCTATCTTGGCTATAACACATACACACACTTACACACAAATACACAGGTATCACCAGAAGAGGAACAGTTCTAGCTTCTTTCACTCTCAGATACACACAGATATGAAAGACACATATGAACAGACATGATGGCATCACAGGAAAATAGACTTTAGGACCATTAGCCAGCAATCACGTTGTATAATCTGAGTCATAAACAGTCCAAGCTCTGTCTTGACACTAGCTAATGACTTTGCTTTGTACAGATGCTCACTAGAAATGCACACTTACTTTTAAACGATGTACATGCACAGGCACATATAAGCACACGCATACCAACTTGTACTTACACAGAAAGATGCTCATAGAGTCGCAAAGATCAATGGAAAAAAGCTTTGATGCAGCAACCATGTCTACACTGGTCCCCTGTCCGTAAAAAAGATTCCTACCCACTCCCTTATGCACCTTCCATCAGTGATGCCAGTGGGTGGCATCCAAGTTTTCTAACCACACTCAGGGCAGAACTATGGGATCCAGAAATAAAAACATTGGCAGCCACAGGTGCTTTATTTGCACTGGCACTCCCATTTGTTGCTGTTGCTTATGGAACTGCACAGGTGTTACCACTGGAAAAGTTTGATTAGACAAGTCCATTGACACTCTATGCGTCTATCCTCTTGCAAAACTCAGGAAGTAGGAAAAGAAGTTGCACTTAATAAGAAAATTCTGAAATGCCTTTCAGCGCTGCTTTCCAGGCTGAGACCAAATGAATTCTCATACTTAGCTCTTTCTGCAGCTTACTGGTCTAAAATTAACATTATTGCAGTTCCTACATTTCCATCCTCACAGAAAGAGTGATAACTCAGAAATCCACAGATCTCACGTTATACACTTAACAAATATTTTTTGTGGCGTACCAGTAGGGGACACATGAACACTACGTGGAACTAATGTTTTCAATGTACAGGTGCATACTCACCACACAGCAGAAAGCATATTGGCAGTGCTCAAATACTTCTTACGTGAAGACAGTTTTCCAGTATCAAGCCAGGATAAGGGGGACAAAAATAGCTTAGGAGGTTCAAAACCTGTATCTCACTGGAATTCTGATTTTCCTTGTCTGCGTGGTACGTTGTACCAAGACCAATGCTGTCTAGATCATGAGCACAGAAGAACATATCCTGTATTACTTCAATTTATAATTTCCATTGGACAGTTTGTGCAATTGCAAGTAAATGTCAGCTTAGTTACTCCACTGTTTTTTTATTACTTTTTTACATGCACTGAAATCTACTCACTGGAATTCATTTCTTTTTATTGTTTACTTTCAAAAACATATCTGTTTCAACAGTCTGCTCTCCTTGCCTGGGCCTATCTGATCTTTCAGATTATTTTGATTTCTTCCTCCTTCAGTTTAAACTCATTATTTTTGTTGCTTACACAAAACCAGGAACTTTCCTTTTTCTCTTGGACATGCATCTTTTTTCATCAGGTCCTCTATCGTGCAGCACATCCGTGTGACTTAAAACCTTGTTTAAGAAAACTAGTTGGCAGTGCAATACAAAAATCAAACACGATAGGTACTGACCACAGTACTAGGCCACTATTCCTTCAGAACGCCAAGGCTCAAGGTAAGGATGGTATGTTCCCGCTCAGTTTCAGACTCCAAAGCCTTCCTGAAAGACACCTTCCTTTTGATAACAGTGACCAGAAAGCAAATGAACTTTTCTAGAACAAATCACCTCAACACAAGGGACTGAATCGGAGCAACAAGGGGCTGTGAACGTCTCTGTAAATGAGTTTTGAAAAGGTACTTGTTCCCCTGACTGGAGCTCCGAGGGAGGCAACAGGGTTTCCACTAAACAGATTAGGAGAGAATTGGGAGCTTTTGCTGTGGCAGAGGGAAATTAATATGAATCAACGCAGATACAGTGGCCTAGAGGGCAATGCTCAAGGTATTATTAACAATGTTCAGATACTACACAGTTCCAAGCAGACTGCAACAACAATGGCAGTCAAGCCTTTCTTCGACTAATACCTGAATCCAAAGCCCCATGTCCAAGCTAAATATACAGTGAAGACCATGGAATCTAGAAATAGCAGAAGCAGCTGCCCTCACACAATGAGAGATATATAGCAAAACCTTAGCAGAAGCTAACCTACAGTCAACAGCATTTGCAAACTGCTACTACCAGACTAGTTGGCGAACTGCGCAAGGCACAGCAGTTTCACAGCCTGGTGACAGTACCAGGTTAATTAGCCCCCGTATCTGCCCTACACAGACACTTACTGCTCCTCTGTGCATGTCTGTCAACAGGACAAACACTGGGGAAAAAGGTGGGGTTTTGTTTTCAGCCATGTTTTTTTGCCAAGTTGATCTGCTGCCCTGGCAATTTAGACAAAGCATAGAGGGCAACACAGGGACAGGTGTAGGTAGGGAAAAGATGGCAGATGTTGGGGCTGTTTAAACTAGTTCAGGAAGCCCCAATATTGAATGTGGTTTTGTGAACGCAGCTGAGCTGAATTAAGTGCTCACCAATGCCAAAAGAAGGGAGCATCTCTTCTCTCTCTGCTCTCTTCCACTCCTTGTTTCACTCCCAGCTGTGCAACTGACCACATGGTAAACTGACTCAAACCACTAAGCCAGCAGGAAAAATTAACTTTTCTTTTGCCAGGGTAATTTCCTGCAATTTTAGTGAGCAGTATTAGTTCACCAAGCAATTCAACAAATGCTATCGCAGGCTCAAGGAAGTGGCGGGAGCGTGCATCCAGAAGCAGGAACTGGGAAAACGGATCTCCTGCTGCCCAGTGTGGTGAATGGCTAATTTGCCTAAAGCCGTATTGTGAAACCATTCCCTGTGTCAGCACAGATCCACAGGCACTGTGTGCCAGCATAAGCCCTACTATGATTTTTCCATTCCCCTGTCATTCATTCCCAGATGCATACTGTCCCCTTAGCGCCAGCACAAGCATTCACGTGGCAATGTGGTAAACTGGATCTGGAAGGTGATCTGCCCTAAAATAATCAATCCTCTCTCGCATTTTATGGACTTAAATTTCTCATTGGGTTCAATTTATGCTATTTAAAGTGCGAGGACATAAGAGTCAAGATGCCTGAGTGACAGACATTGTGGTGAAGACTGAAAAGAAAGAGAAATATAAAGTCTTACATACCCATGGAATATATGGGAGCAGACAGCTTGAGAATTGCATGCACAAAAAACTGCCTGCTGCTTGCTCCTGCCATGTTCAGGAAAATAAGATGTTGTACATATTCACGGTAAATACACAGTTTTGCCAGTGAATATGTCTGACTTGGGAACTAACATCAGTTCCCATCATCAGTGCAAACATGTAAATCCTTGAGCACTGATTAGCTATTCTGTCTAAAGAAACAGCTAATTAAATTAATTAAGTATCATAAAAATAAGATTCATTTGGATCTTCATTAGACCTTTTAAACTGTGCTATGAGCTGATATGGAAGTTAATGTAGTTATTTCTCCAGACTTTCTGGACTGCATTAACTGCACACCACTTTATTATATAAATATTCTTACAGGTGTTTTTCATGCACTAATTGTGAGGACCAACTGTAATATGACTATAGGCAGGTAAAGAACAGCTAAGTAACTCACTTCAGTCCAGCATACTGCCTGACTGATAAGAGACAAAATAAATCCTTTAACCATGATGCCTTCTATTTAATTTCTTACAGCAGCGGAACCATACTCTCAAGCTTTTCCAGTCACCATTTCTGCACTGCTCTTATTATTTTCCTACTCTTTTACATGACCTTTGAACACGGCCACCAGTCAAGGCTTAGGCAACCATTACGCACAAGCGCACTGCCCTGGCCGTGCAGCTGAAAGGGAGGGGAGCAATCAGGGAATTGCAGGAACCAAAATGGCAGTGAAACCACGATGTGTGGGCTCAGGACAGCCAAGCAGCTGTGGACATTGCATGTGAAAGAAGAGGGAGAAGAAAAACACCATGAAAAAGCAAACAGCGAAACAGAGATTTCTTCCCCTGTAATGTCCACCGTTTTACTAAAAGCAGCGTCCAAAACAAATAAAAAACAAGTCCCACCGGTTTCAAGCCTAACAACTTGGTGCCATGAGAACATATTTCTGCAAAACGCTATGTATTTGTTAGACTACATATCCTGTCTCTCCTGCCTTCAGAAGACCTTAGTGACTATTTCCAACACCCTGGCAGATCATGACATCTTTGCAAGGTTTCCCTGGCCCATCGAGACATCTCACCTCTCACCATACAACACCCATGGGCTACAAAGCAGCATCTCCAACTGTGTAGAATGGGAAATTCTGACTGGTCAACCCAGGTTATAACATACCAGAGCCACCTCACTTCTGTCCTGAACAAGGATTACTGGTAATATCCTGCAGCTTGCTGTACTGGCTGTAATAATGTCTCAGCTATAAAGATTTGGTACTCTAACTCACTTTTGCAACAGCTGGTAACCGTAACACCCTATAAGAAAACAAAGTGTTTCAAAAAATCACGTACAGTGACTCAAGATTTTCTCTTAGTCCATGATTAGAAGCAGTACCTGAACATCAAACCTAGGCTAGCTGCTTACTGAAACATATTAAAGGAGTAAAAGAATATTAGGCTGACCACTTCTGAAGAGCTAGACCATGGAGAAAACAGCAAATAATGAGGTCCATGCTGCTATTTCAGCAGGTGAATTACTGAGAGCAAACTTGGCTCCTCAAGGAAGGAGAAAAAATAGGCAAAGTCAGCAGTCACTACTGCATTGAGAAATATGAGTCAGGAGGACTCTGCACTGCTGTGCTATTATGCTAACAAAGTTAGTCCAAACTGGCACCGTATCAGTGGAGATAGACAAGTTCTCATGGTGCTAAGTTTTGCTTAAACTTAGATCATCTCACAAAAATTAATTTGTTTGTGCAGTGTGAGGAAGTCTGAGTACAGAAATGTGAAACGGTACAGAAACTGAATGGTGATTAAGACAAAATATTTTTTTCTAATGCAGACATGGTCTACTATAGTTTCTGAAAAACTAACATGTATCTTGATCACACTACCCCTGAATTAAGGCCACAAAAGTTATTCCTCACAGGTAATCTGCAAAATAAAAGTTAAAATAATTTAAAAAAAAGTGAGGAATACATTGACCTGAAGCCCTCAGTGAGCAGGCTGTTCAGAATATGAAAAGTCTAGAGGCTAAACTCAACAGCACACTCTTACCTATGACTTCCTTTTGTGTAGTCAAAATCACACACTACGTTTGAAAATGCTGGCCATTCTGTCTCTTTTTTTACTAACTGAACTCTGGTTTTGGTGGTAGCTGCCAGTACTAAGCCTCTATTAAACCCTAGCACAAACTCGATACAGATATTCTGAAAAACTGTGACAGCAAAAGCTGTGACAGGACATAAGAAGTATGAAGGAGGTTTTCAAAGGACCATGCATACATGTAGCTCTTGTTGTAAAAAACACTGTGATACGAGTAATGCATGATATTACATTGCTGCATAATGGCTTAAGAAATGGAACGTGAATCTGCTTTCATAAATGCACAGCCACAAGGAAACTGAGTTGAAGCTGTGTACACAACTTTAGCTTCACAGTTTCCCAACTTCTCGATGTTTCTTGGTGCATTTAACATAGATTTTGTTTGTAATTCAATCAGTAGCTCATGCACACACATACACAGATACATGCAAACAGGTAAACACACAGAAAAATCTAGGTATCTGCACCACATTGGATTAGTTAGCTTCCTGCATTGTTTCAGTGAACTGAGACTAATTCTATACAAAACTTATTTCCTTTGTTATTTTCTTTCTGTTTAAAATGTGCCTAGAAGTTATTCCATTTAAATCAACCTGTGTGTAGAGAACATATTTCTTTTTTTTTTTTCTCAAACCCCAATACCATTATGATCACAGAAATTTATTACTGTAAGTAACTTCAATACAAGCAGTCAGTTCATGCACAGATGTATATACACACATACACAGACGTACAGACTTTACAGTACAGCTAAATGCTACTTCAGGTCACATTTATGTTAATAAAAATAATTTTAAAAAATTAAACATTCATTAGCTAATCTTCCAACAATGTTTTCTCTCACTTACCTGGATTACACCACTTCTCTTGCCCCGCGGTAGTCTTTTCCTGAAGCTCGCCTGCTGCTGGTTCCCAGTTTGTCTCAGGCCACTCCTGATAACGCTGATGGTTACCTCATGCGGTTGTAGTTCTTATGACTCAGTTCCTTCTCAATGATTTTCCTACCCCAGGCCTGCGCAGCTTCAATTCTTCACTCCTCAAGGTCTTCTCAGCTGTCTCCCCAGGGAGATCGCGTGAGTGTACGTCCAACACGCGAGCTGACAGGTAGGCACACACTTGTAAAACGGGTCTGCCTGGCTTCCACACACCAGCTGCTCTCACCCACAGATGACAGAGACAGGCAAAGCAAAGAATCCTCGGGCGGGGACCTGGAGCGTAATTTGAAAGGCAGGCAAACACAGATCAAGAGGGATAGGCTAACGTAACAAACAGAAATCATACACTTCAGATTACAGGTTCACATTTAGAAAAAATGGGGTCTTGGAACAGAAGATACGCGCAAAGCCCTGAAGACTCCAGACACTGAAAGCTCTTTCTATCAGGAACACAATCGGCAAATGAAGAAAGAAAGAAAAGATTAATAACACCAAAACATGCTACAACAGGCAGCAGCAATGCAGGCTTTTTTCACGTTCCGCCTTGCTCATTCGTATCCCTCCTGCTCAGGCTGTCCATGCATCTGCCAGCATTTTCCAGTCCTGCCGTTAGCTCTCTCCTGCCCTCTCCTCCCAGCAGTCCAGCCCGGAGCTCCCACACAGCCCTGGCAATGACCCTCACTTACAAACCCCCTTCAAAATCCACCCTGAGCTCCCCAACCAGACCAGATAATATTCTTGAACTTGCCCTGTGACCTTTTCCTGCCATGATGCCCTTGGGGTCACCGTTGCACTCTGCTGGTGCCCTCAGTCCTCATCAGCTGTGTGGCATAATCTTCATTGCACCTCAGTTCCTCAGCATTTTAGTTCTGGCGACTTTCTTCCCACCCAGCCGGTGTATGTGAGTCCCAGCTGCTGACCTGCAGGCTCCCTCCGTTAGCTCAAAGATTGCCCTCTGCTCTCACTGAAAAATCTTGTGTTAAGAGTTTCAGATTCCTGACTCCTGGTTATATGAGTCTGTACAAGATTATTTGCTTACCTACTTCGTTCAAGTGAGAGGCAGTTGAACTACAAGAGAAAACAACATGAGACCTATTGTTGAGAGACAAAGTTCATTTCACAGTCAACAACATGACGCAGGTGCCCTTGGGAAGATGTAGAAGATGATATGATCTTTGCCAACTGTTTGAGCAAAACTTACCTACTCCTGTCAACACTTTGGTGCTGCATATATTATTTTGTTGTGGGAAAATTTTAGTTGTGGTAGAGGCAATAGCTTTAGATACTGAAACACGATAGTTCATTTATCCATAAAAGAGACTGCATATCAATATATTTGTACACCAGTACATCCTAAACTTCTCTCTGGGATTATTCTTCCAGCTGACATTTACTGTCCATGTGTGCAAAATGGTGAAAACCAGGAGTGGTTTTCTTCATTGCTTGATCTCTCTACAGAGACTGGCAGAAGTTGGCAAAATAGTATTAGTTAAATAGCTCTGTGATGTGGACTTTCATCTCCTGAGACACCAGGAGAGACATCTTCTAGACTGAAAATTTTCTTGCCTTAGAACTATCACCACAGCTGCAGAGTGTAGGCTCAGACTCTGGTTTCAGCTTTCCTCTTATTTTGGTACTAACTTGCATTGACTCTCTGCAGTATTTTCTCCACGAAGGAGCAGGGGATCTGTCCTATACCCCATTCCCTGTTAAAAAGTGGCTAAAATGCAAAGGACAGTTCCTCATTTAAATGAGCTCTTCACTGAAATGTGTTACTTTCCACAGGCACCTTCCCCAAGGGCAGCTGGGGGAACCTATTCAGATTCCTGTTTAAAAATATGATAATTGGCAATCTTCTTCCTTTTGTTCCTTCTTTCACAGTTTCTACAGCCCCCAACTGTAGAAGAAAGAGTGGGAAAGGCAAAGGGTTAATATTCAAGATATGCATATGCAAAAGCAGCAACCTCTGCTGCTTTTAATTTCCCCAGTCAGTCTTTCTGCTGTGCTCCCAGTCGGACTGGTTGGAGAAGGTATGTTAATGGTTTGGGCCTCACAGTATATAGTCTTCCTCACTGATCCACAAGCCCCTCCCCCTGTTTAGTTAAAGGACAGCAGTCATTTATTGTCACGTTTTGTCCTGTGAAAAACAAACTTCTGCTATAAGCCTTGTATTGTGTGCCCATTCACAAAGAAAACACTGCCTGTTTAAATGCCTCTGTCCTTCTCTGTGTTTTTTCCTTAAGCAAGTATGATTAGGCACACTGAAAGGCAGCAGACCAGCAGTCTTACTAAAAAAAAGTCCTCTTCATCTCCAAGACAGCTACAGCACACCTAGCAACCATCCAAACCACACAGCAGCTGCTCGGTGGCCTCAAGATGTATTTCTGGGACTAAGCAGCAATTCAATCACAAACCATTCAGTCTTTGTCCTATGTGCTGAGACTGTTAACAACGGTGCTAATTTTGCAGTTCAACTTCCAGAAGGTAAGCATACTCCAAGTAACTGCTGCTGGACCAGAAAAAGCAAGCTTCAGATGAAAGGATCCCCTTCTTAAATGTTATTGTGGTATTGACTTTTTCTGCAGTAATTTAGAGGCGGTAAGGTCTCTGACTTACTTTCACATCCTAATGTAAGATTTAAAACTGTGGCTTAGAGCTGGTAGACTGTGACTGATCTTTTGGTCAGCCCAAGCCCACAGAGGTTGAAAGGCTCAGTACCTGTTCTTTTGTTTCTGCAAGCCAGCCATTCATCCCTGAATGGGGTAAGAATCAAAACAGATGATCTATAAGTGAAAGAAAAATTCCCATCATTATCCCAAGTCTCTGTTCTGCCTCATGAGCTTTGCCTCTCAAGATGGCAGGTCTTCTGACTTGAGAACAATTCATTTGCCTATTTAATATTTAGATTTTTCTTGGAAATGGTCATTCTAGTGTGATTTTCAGTTCATCCCTGCAGTTTTTGTTATTTAAAATTTCCAAAGGAACAAAGGCTAGGAGGGGGTAACATTATATGAAAAGAAGTAAAGAAAAAAAAGAGCTTCTCCTTATAAGAATGAAATGACTGAAGGATTATGCATCAATCTTCAGCCAGTTGAAGGTCGAGTAATTCACTAGCACCTTCTCTATTCTGGGTTGGGCACATCTAATAATAGTCTTTTTCCTCCACTTTCCTGCCAAATTAGACCTCATCATCCCCAACTCTTTTCTTAAATCTAAATGGAAATTTCATTTGCACAGTTTCATGCAGTCACTGGCCTGGTCAGCCCTCGCTTCTCAAACCAGATGCTCAGGAAAGATCCTGAAGGTTGGTTAAATGCTGCTAAGTAGGCTACAGTACAGTTTTCCCCTTTGGTTTCTCTGGCAGATTTTCCAGGACCAGAAGCTGGGATTCACTCAACACAGCTGAAAAAACTAAGTTAAGGCCATAGTTGCCCTACATTCCCTGTATAGTTAATACAAAGTCAAAAGAACTTCTGTAAAGCAATTCAAGTACTAAAATCCTCTCTCCCTACCCTGACATCACAGGTACAAGGGGTAACCTAGCTCCTGATTTTCATGTTTTGGTCAAATGTCAGAAGTTAGATGCCATACATTTGGGCTAAATTCCATTGTCTTCCCCTTCTTCAAAGAAATAACTTCCCTGAGCAGGAGCTCTTCGGGCTCCCAAAATCAGTACTTACCTGCAGCGTAACTCGGTAGCTTGGCCACAGCCTCTCCCAGAACTCCAGGGCTGACAGATGAACTGTTAGACTAAGTTAGGTGCAGCACGTATCCCATGCATTCGGTTCCACTCTGTCTAGTTTTTAACTATTTTTGTCCTGAGCAACCAACATCCTGAGCACAATACATATACATATTCTTCTGTTACTTTTACCTTTTCTCTTTCAGTTTCTTATGTTCTTTTTGTTGAATATATAAATTTTCCTTTTAAGTTCCTGCTCTTTGCCACCACATTTTTACACTGTTCACATTTTCCAGTGAGAACCCAACAGCTCCCTTTGGAAAAACCTGTAAGTTGGTGAACAGACCTATAGTGACCTAAACACCCAGTCTCAGGATGGAATAAATTGCAAGGCTTCACACATAAAGAAGCAGAGGAGCCAGCTATCCCCTGGAAAGGATGCCCATAAAGACCTTAGAAGAACTAGAAAGTACGTATCACCAAGAGCTGTAACACTGTGACACAAAAATGCATTTAAGAACTATTCCATTTAATAATATAATTTTTTACATCTGTATTTCACCCTCTAACACATTGCTGTGTCCTAATTATAGCAGAGAAGAATCAGAAATAAGCCAAGATATGTTGAAACAAAACATGCTCCTGTCTGCCAGTGTCACTGGAGATGGATTCTAGCACATTTATTATTATGCAGTGGCTGCTAAGCTATTGGAATTACATGCATAAACACACGGTATTTGCTGCCCAGGTTTTCACAGAGTAATGAAGCAGTATTAAAAAGCAACACTGCTAGACCAAAAATCAGCCCCCTAACCACAGACACACACATGTACAGCAGGAGGCAGCATCTGGGAGACAGCTTAAAGGCACAGAATTTAGGGGCTGGGGTTACCTAAGAAATGACTGTGCCACCTCAAACCAAGGGTCTATCAGCCTCGTACTGTGCCTCAGACAGCTGCCAGTGAGAGTGCCTAGGGAAATAAAAGACTATAACAACATAAAATGATACTTCCCTTAATGCTTTCCCCAGCCTCCAGCAGCCTGTGGTTCAAGGGTTTATTTAGGCAAACATAACTTTCATATGCCGTGAAGGATTCTGCTCACCTGCTTTTGAACCCCTGCAAAACTTCAGCAACACAATGCTTTGTGATAAATTCTGCAGCATTAATATAACTTGGGTGAAAACTTTGTTTTGTTTGTTTTGAAGACGGACTGCCATCTTCAAACCAGCTACTCAGTTGGCACTGCAATGAGTGGTGATAGCAAGAGATGAGTAAGTTTCATGCATGATGAGAATACTAATATACTCATTCATTTAAAAACAGGGTTAAGTCTGTGTTTGTGTGGATGAAAAAGAAGAACAAGAGACAGCCCAAACCGTTTAAGGTTTGGATATTGATCTGGAATGGGACACGATTTGGGGCGTGAGCAATTCAGAGGGTACTTGATTCTCACCCTGCTATATACCAGGTAATTGCTAGTATCAGCAGTATCAGCAAACTCTTGACAAACTTTGAGTCTTGCTGCTCAGTCATCAGAAAATTTCTAACCTTTCTTTGCTTACTCCTGCAAACACCTTCTCTGATTTTTTTTTTTTACAAAGACAAAGATCACAGAATCACAGCACAGTTTGGGCTGGAAGGGACCTGCAAACATCACCCAGTCCAACCCCTGCCATGGGCAGGGACACCTCCCACTAGACCGGGTTGCTCAAGGCCTTGTCCAGCCTGGCCTTGAACACTGCCAGGGACGGGGCATCCACAGCTTCTCTGGGCAGCCTGTTCCAGTGCCTCACCACCCTCATCGTAAAGAATTTCTCCCTTATATCTAATCTGGATCTGCCCTCTTTCAGTTTAAAACCTTTGCCCGTTGTCCTGTCACTACAGGCCCTGGCCTGAAGTCTCTCTCCGTCACGCAGGCAGGGAGATGAACCCCCACAGAAAAGAAGCAGAAGCAACACCCAACTTCCAAACTGTGGGCTCAAGACATTAACTTTTGGGTTACTTTCAGGGCAACTCCGGCAAGGACAGGCCATCCGGTGCCGGCAGCCGGGGCCGCGACTTGGGGCGGGCAGAGAGGGAGGGTGAGGGGAGGCCCCGCACCGGGCGAAGGTAAGGGGGGCTGGGGGACAGCCGGAGGGGCCGTAAGCTGGGGCAGGGGGTTACCTCCTCTTGTCCGGCCTCCGGGGAAGGGCAACGACGGCACCGCGGCAGGCAGGGGACGAGGCGCTGCCCAGGAGGCCCGGCCCTGCCCCAGAGGCCAGGGGGGTGGCTAGGCCGGCTGAGAGGCCCGCCGTGCCGCGGCCCAGGACCGGCTGTGGGTGCAGTGGAAGGCAAGGGGTGGCGGGACACGGAGCCGTGCCACAGCCCGGGCCCAGAGCCGCGGAACGCCCCGGGGGGCAAACCCCTGCCTTTCCCCTTCCTGTCCCTGGGCCGCCTCACTCCTCGCCCAAGCGCTTGTTTTCGTGAAACACAGAATTAATCGAGTTCGCGAGCTCCGGGGCAGAGCGGGCAGGAGGGGACGGAGAGGACAGACCGCCGGTTTTTTGTGTCCCGTTCCCGCCCGCTCCTCCCTCCGCCCCCGCTGGCGACGGCCGCGGGCCCCTGAGACGGGAGGCGGCTGGCGTCGGCGGGAAAGCGGGAGGGTGAGGCGCCGGCGGGGGCCGCCAGACCCCCCCCGCCTCGGCGGCAGGGCGGGCTGGTGGGAGGGAGAGGGAGAAGGGCCTTTAGCCCCTCGGGAGGGAGGGAGCGGGCTGCGGGCTGGTTACGGACGGCAACGGCCGCCCTCAGGGGGCGGCTCCTCAAACGGCCGTCGGGCTCGGCCCCGCCTGGGCGCCTCGCAGTCCCGGTGGGAAGGGAGAGGGTACCCGTCGTGGTGCGGCAAGGCCTTCGGGCTTTCGGAGGTCTGCGGGGTGAAGGGTTTACCGGCACGCAGTTACCTCATGAAACTGGTTGTGTGAAGAGACCCTCGAACAGCCAGCGTCTCGATACAGCTCGGCGTTGCTTTACAACGCTGTACCGCCGTTATAAACTGTTGCATTCCTTCCGCGTTTATCGGCAATAAAAAACGGAGAGTGGATACCTGCTAATTGAGTTTGAGAAATCATATTTTAAAAAAGAAAGCTGACAAAAACTATGCCTGCTGCTTGATGTGTAGAGCCCCTACAGTGAAACTCTTCCATCTCCTCCTTCATAGTTTTGTCCCATCCACCAGTGGTGTTTTCAGAAAAGGAAATTAAAGGCAAGGCTGTGTGTCACGTTTTCGGTTAGTATCAAGGTTCTGAAAATTTTAATTGCATAAGTTGGGCCTCTCAATCTGTATTTTTGCCCAAAGCATTTTTACTTCCTGAAATTTTACTACCTAAAACTTAAAGCAGAGGTTAGTAAATCATAAGCACTTAGCTGCTTATATGGTGACAGAACTTAGTATATGTAGTTACCCTGCTGTAGCGTGCAAGTGTGAAATACTGGATACAAATGGGGATTTTACAACTAACTTTGAAAATTAGGAATAGTCTTATGTCAGAGTATTTGGGACAGAAGCTTGAAGACAACTCTAACAGGATAATAGATAAAATTTTCTAATTAAGTGTTTGACATTCATCTTTTTGTTATTACTGATACCAAAATCTTTATTTGGCACATACACAGCATGTTTGAATGTAATCCTTTCTACTTAAATTAATTTCAAAATGGATTGAAAATAGTATGCAGCATACAGGTGACCCCCAGTAACTTGAAGGTCAGATTCTTAATGAATTCACGTGTAAATTGAATATTTATATACACTTTTTTTTTTATTTTATTGCTATGTTACTTTCTCTCAACTGTGAAGATCGACTCACTTCAAAGTAAAATAAAGTATCAAATTCCTGGTTTCCTTGTAGATGGCCGAATCAGAACCTCAGGAAGGAAACTATGATAACATGGTAAAGGTGGTGGAGGACTTGAACAGGGACTTAGAAAAACTTCTGGAGGAAATGGAAAAACTAACAGGTACAGGTCTTTATTAAGAATGATACAGATCTGTCTACTAGAGTGACAGCATTGAGGATTTATTATTTATATTTATTGCTGTAAAGTTGCATGTGATAGAAATGTCAGTGGAAACAATGACCATCAACTAATGCCTTAATGTTCTTAATTGGGAAAAAGCGTGCAAATAATCTAGAAATTTCAGATGGCTCAGAATTGAAAATTAATAGGTGATGGATGCTCAGTTCAGAGTGGTAGTTGAAAACAGAAATAATATGAAGGTATTTTATGTACAAGTATTGAAACATAGTATGTAAAATGAGATTTAATTCTGAAAAATGGTGGGATACATAGTAGCTCTCAGGTCAGTGCATGACCTGTTTCATTCCTCAGCTTCAATAGAGACTCCTCTGCAAATTTAATCTTAGTCCTGTATGTATGGAGAGGACTGCATATTCTTCTCCGTGTTCTGCAACAATGCTATCAGAAACTGTGTGCAACTAACAAGAATAGATGGAAACTGTTAATTAAACTATTTGTAATTAAACACAATTTATGAGTGCCACTGAGAAAACTACAGTCAATTTATGGTAAAACAAAAGGGAAAGTATGAAATATGACAAGGTGACCCGCTTAGTGGATGAGGGGAAGGCTGTGGATGTTGTCTACCTGGACTTTAGTAAGGCCTTTGACACAGTCTCCCACAGCATTCTCCTGGAGAAGCTGGCTGCTCACGGCTTGGATGGGTGCACTCTGCGCTGGGTTAAAAGCTGGCTGGACGGCCGAGCCCAGAGAGTGGTGGTGAACGGAGTCAAATCCAGTTGGCGGCCGGTCACGAGTGGTGTTGCCCAGGGCTCAGTGTTGGGGCCGGTCCTGTTCAACATCTTCATTGATGATCTGGATGAGGGGATTGAGTGCACCCTCAGTAAGTTTGCAGATGACACCAAGTTGGGTGGAAGTGTTGATCTGCTGGAGGGTAGGAAGGCCCTGCAGAGGGACCTGGACAGGCTGGATCGTTGGGCTGGGGCCAACTGCATGAGATTCAACAAGGCTCAGTGCTGGGTCCTGCACTTGGGTCACAACAACCCCATGCAATGCTACAGGCTTGGGGAGGAGTAGCTGGAGAGCTGTCTGGCTGAAAAGGACCTGGGGGTGTTGGTTAACAGCCACCTGAACATGAGCCAGCAGTGTGCTCAGGTGGCCAAGAGGGCCAATGGCATCCTGGCCTGTATCAGGAATAGTGTGGCCAGCAGGACCAGGGAGGTGATAGTGCCCCTGTACTCGGCACTGGTGAGGCCGCACCTTGAGTACTGTGTTCAGTTTTGGGCCCCTCACTACAAGAAGGACATCGAGGTGCTGGAGCGTGTCCAGAGGAGGGCAACGGAGTTGGTGAAGGGTCTGGAGCACAAGTCTTACGAAGAGAGGCTGAGGGAACTGGGGTTGTTTAGTCTGGAGAAGAGGAGGCTGAGGGGAGACCTTATTGCTCTCTACAACTCCCTGAAAGAAGGTTGTAGCGAGGCAGGGGTCAGTCTCTTCTCCCAAGTAACAAGTGATAGGATGAGAGGAAACGGCCTCCAGCTGCGCCAGGGGAGGTTTAGTTTGGATATTAGGAAAAACTTCTTCACGGAAAGGGTAGTCAGGCCCTGGAACAGGCTGCCCAGAGAAGTGGTTGAGTCCCCATCCCTGGAGGTATTTAGGAGAAGTGTAGATGTGGTGCTTAGGGACGTGGTTTAGTGGTGGACTTGGCAGTGCTAGGTTAACGGTTGGACTTGATGATCTTAAGGGTCTTTTCCAACCTTAAGGATTCTATGATTCTATGAAATAAGTGCTAAAACTATTTGCTGCACTTTAGCAGATACTCGTTATTTCAAAATCAATGTCATTATTTAGGTTGTTCTTAAAACCTTTCATCTCTATGCTGCAGCCTCCTTGATCTTACTCTTCCTCACCTAACACAAGCCTCCTGACTGTAACTGGTTTCAAGAGAGGATTCTTTGGTTCATTTATTTTAAAAGTCTGTTGAACCTTTCTTTTTGATTACCTGTTTTGTTGTAATTTTTAGGTAAAGTGTCTATCTCCCTTTTGTAATTTACATCAGTACACTTCCATTGTGAAGTATTACGAGATATTTATAAAGGAGTAATACTGAACAGTCTTTTATTGAATCTTGAGTATTACTGTGGGCAGTTTCCACTTTATTTTACAGCAAGCCTTCTCTGACATAAGACCTGAACTGATAGTAATTCATGTCCTATATTCATTTATTGAATCAGCCATTGCTTTTATTTAGCCAAAACTCCTGGCTTAGTAGTATCTGTTGGGTTTGTAGTGCAGGCAACCTGGATGGCATATGACATGGTAGTCATACGTACCAACCCAGACCTGGCCAACTCCATGAGGCGTTTGGAAGATGCCTTCCTGAGTTGCAAAGAAGAGATGGATAAGAAATGGCAAGAGGTGCTAATAGAATCTAAAGGTGAAGAGCAAAAAAAGGAATGAACTGAATTCAGTCGTGCTGGCAGAACTACATCCCTTGGAAAATCACTCCAGTCTTTTTGTTTTCCAGCCATGGACGTTTCACAGACGCTGTGGAAAATGGATTGGCTTTCATCTTGCTAAGAACTACTTATGTGTATACATCTATGGAATTATTTTAATGAGATCACACATATATATATTTATATTGTTGAAGGTAAAAGGTAACAACGTGTCTTTTTATTATGCGCATCAGTAATCCTTGTAGTGTGTGTGCATACAGAATTTACATGCCTTCTGTGTCTTTCTTCCTGGAAGATCATACTCACTTTGTCGTCAATATACATGGAATTCTTTGACAGCTAAACAAATTGGGGGGAGGGGGGACAGGGGGGTGCCATGGACCATCGCAGTGGTATTGCACCAGCACATTCCTTTCAAGGAAAACTGAAGATTTACTTTTTTTTCCAAAAGAAAAATTCTAGATTTGCAGATAGATTGAGTTAGTTTGATGTGGGATTGCCAACTAGGTGTTCAGTTACAAAATTTTATTATTCGGATAGCTCATCTGTAGTTGTTTCATTTTGTCTCCTTGGATTTTTAACCATTTCTTTGGACTGGTTTTCCCAGAAAGATTGTTCTTCTCAAACCCTCTGAAGGTAGCATGTCTCATTTAAGAAAAAATTGTTTACCATTATAGACTGCACTGTGTGTGGTGTAGTCTGTGGGATTGCTGCAGAAACCAAATTAACCATGTTATAAAACATGCTTTTCTCCGTATGCTCCTGCTGTGCAATATTAAAAAAGGAAGAAAAGAAAAAAATTTACGTTTCTTTTGCAGTCAAGATGTGGATTAAGAGCACCACCTTGTGGCTTGCAGTTAATGCATAAATGAGTATTTTATCTGAGATGGAAGTCAGTGCAAGTTTTGAGGAGAAGGATCTTCCCTTTCATTAAAATCAGTCTCTTTTAACTAGAAAGTAAGCACCACGTAGCAAGTGAGAGCATCCCCATTTCCTTTGAAGAGGCATTTAATGATTTAAGTCACATCTAAATGATCTGTCAAAAGTTTGCTAATTTTTAGACAATGTATTCTCTTAAGACTGGTTGATGTCGATTCAGACAGAATGTTTATCCCGCTGAAGTGAAAAATATGTAAGTAATTTAAGTTTTTTTTTAATGCTACCAAGTGTTTCTAGCAGTACAAATGGTGAAGAACATAAACTTTGAACTCTTGACTTTCCAGTGGGTAGGTCTTCATTCCAGCCAAGGTAAGGCAAAATGGCAGAGCAGCATGAGGAAACTTACACTTTGATTAATCTCTGGAGGATTTTTAATGGCATGTTGTCATTTTGGTACCTTTGACTACATTGTCTTCACTCTTTAATTCTGTATTAAAAACAAAATTATTTGAAGACGCACTGTCTTTAACAGCTTGTGTAGGAATGTCCTGAATTTTGTGATTTTTTGTGACCTTTTGGCCATAAAGTGCTAAGTATAGATCAACTAGATTTTCCAGGAAGCCTAGTTTTCATTTAGACTTTTAAACCAAGTGGCCAGTGTTAAAAAAAAAAATAAAATTTTTTTGAATCCAGGAGTCCCATTGAGAATAGAGAATACTGCTCAAACCGAACACTTTGAAAAAATATGTCTTTTAATTAATTAAATGTGGCATTCAGTGAAGCTGTATCTTTTATGTAAAGTTGAATCCTATTTCCTATGATTAGAGGGCTACAATAAGTGAGTCTGTCAGAATACTGTTTCTCCAGAGCGAAGGGCCACGATCAGTGAGTGTATCTGTAAGGAGAGGAGGCATCTGGTAACATTATTTTCAGTCCTCAAGTCTGAAAAAACCCCCCAACTTTACAACTTTTCCTTTCCGAATTTTGGAAAATGGATTTTTTTTTTTTTCTGTATAACTGCTGAGGCAGAAGACATTACAGCACCATCAGCAGACGGCATTAAGAGCACCTTAATTTTCTCGTCACCAAAAAGCAGACAAATGATGGGCTATTAACCACTGGGCACCAATTTAGTCTCAAGGACTCATGCTGAGGTAGCAGGTCACCCCACTGTGAAGGAACAGAATGAGTTCGCAGGAGGGGTGTTGGGGATACCTGTGAACATTTGTCATCTCTGCCACCCTTTTTCTTGCTCCTGAAAGTTCTCACACATGTGACCACGAACACTGAACAGCAATGAGCAGTAGGGACAGACATTGGGAAGAGAGACCCAAAGGTTGCAGCTGGGAGCACAGCATGTACCCTGCCTGGGGAATCTGGCTGATTAGGCTGAGTCTGCCTCTTTCTCCCCAATTTTCTTCCCAGCTATGTGATGATAACCGGAGGAGTTAGGGATATGCACGAGCGTAGGAACAGCGTGTATTCTTTGAAAAACTATACAGCAAGAGCAAGATGATTATACTTTTCCTTTACTACTAAAATAATTTGTGTTTATTTTAGGTTGGTTTTTTGGTTTTTTTTGGTTTGGTTTTTTTTACATTGAGGATCTGCTTGTGGGGATTGTGAGTTTTGTTTCATGCACCTCACCATCTACCACATTTCAGCCCAGCTAGATGCTGCGGCTTGCAGCAGAAACCAGACAGCCCACATTGAAACACCTTAATTTCCTGTCACGGGGGTTTAGCATATAAATTTTCAGTAAAAAGTATGTGGAGCAACAGCCCCATCTAGTGCTCACATAACTTAAAACTGTAACAGTAATCCGGATTGCTGGGTTGACATCTCTTCATCACCCATCACCAAAGATTACTGCAATGAAAAGCGTCAGCAGCAGTTTAGCTCTCCCTCAGTGAGCTCCGCTTTTGCGATCCGAGCCTGTACAGCGGTTACTCACAGGTGCTTCCTGTACTGTATTTAAGGCAAAGCACGCTTCTGCAAAACAGCTACAGAAGCAGGGGAAGTTGGCACCGCTGCCCTGCCAGTCTGCATGCCCAAATACAA
The DNA here is from genome assembly GCF_047370975.1 of Nipponia nippon. Lineage (NCBI taxonomy): Eukaryota > Metazoa > Chordata > Aves > Pelecaniformes > Threskiornithidae > Nipponia > Nipponia nippon. Next base: position 83,761,857 of record NW_028262347.1, on the reverse strand, counting down.
CACTAAGGAATTTCATTTCCTTAATTATTCATTCCTTAGCCTCTATTAAGTGAACACTTAATAAGCATGTCACAAATCAGCTGAAATGTTGTTCTTTTTTTCTTGTTATGCAGACACCTGGACAAGTCCTGGAATCTGTATTCACCCTGGTTCATTTTGCATGAGCAGATAGGCCAAGTCTTACTTCCACCATTGGATCTCAGAAGTGTGTGAAGCTTAGCAAAGAGGTTATGGACTTGACCCTTAAAAACCTATTAAGGGTAGTAAATGCTCTGGTGTTTAACACTGCAATGCTTTTACTGTCCTCGTCACAACAAAATCTACTGATCTTAGTTATGTACTTAAGCTGTTTGCAAGGCAAGAGTTGGGTGCCTAAGAGTGAACTATCCAAGAGCCATCACACTGAGCCGTACATCGTCTGGCCCAAACAGCCTGCAACGGTGTAGCTCAAGGCACATTCCCCTTCTGCATGTAAACAGCTATCTTTGCTATAAAACAGAGGTGTGTGAGGTGTCCTGCGGCCCCTTTTTGTCTAGCAGCTCAGGTGCTACTGCACTCATCAGAACTGCCTGCATTCTCAACACTGTTTAGCATTTCCATTAACAGTTTCTTACGAAGAAACAGATGAGACTTCGCTAAAAGGCCAACATGCAGCCTCCCAGGAAATTCTGATGGTCGAAACCATGCCCTTCTCCCCAGCGTAAAACAACTGAGAAGGGGCTGTGGACATTTCACATATCCACTTAGGCATCTCAATCCTCGTCAGAACATGGCCTACAGCTCTGTTTAGAATATTTATTTCATTTAGTACTAGTGCTTTCCAGTTCTTGATTATTATAGCCCCAACTCAAGTTATCTCAGAAAGGCTCAAGAGAATGCATACTAGCTGTTCTACTTGTTGGCATCAGTTGTTTCAAAATTTCAGTCCAGAGCCTTGCAGCAATCTTTCCTGAAATGCGTATGGAAAGATTACCCAATCTCTAACAAACAGCCCTATTTACACATACTAGTATTAAAATAATGTTCTTTTGCTGGCATTCTTAGCAGAGAAGCAAAGAGCTTATTGAGAACAAAGGGGGTGAACAACATTCCTTCTGAGTCAGTAATTTCCTCCAGGGCACGGACTATATCACCTAGGCACTGTCGGCATGAAAGCGGTAGTGCCTTTTCTGTGTACATTCTATTAATACTGATTTCTTTTTCATAGCGCTGCCTCCTCCCTGCTTCTGCACCACTGTAAAATGGATTTACATTTTTTCAACAAAAACATATTATGATATTTTCTCATTTTTCTGTTTCTGATAAACTATTGTCCGCTTGCCTGGTTGTCTGTAGGTGCTCTGGGTTTGGATCATTGGGACAGACACATAGGCAGGAAGATTACAAGGTTTTGAGGTGACATGTAATTTTACACATGGATTGTGTCCTGCTGGTAACTAGAAAATTCTCTATGGCTCCTCAGAAAGTCAAATAGTGAATAAAGAGGACACATAGCATCTTCCCATTTATAGAAAGCCAGGCTAAATAAAGGCACGTGGAGATACTAGTTAGAGCAGGTTAATTTAGTGACTGTTTAAGCTCTCATGCCACATTTGGGATACCATCCTGAGGTTGTGAAATTGCTGGTATTTTACATGCAGCTTGTTGTATACAGCAGGACTACGTTATGCAGAATATTTTAAAGGAAGAAGGGCAAGATTTAGAGGCCATTAAAAACTGTTAACAGCAGTCTCCAAGTCATGGACAAAAATGAGAGTATTGTGTAATGTAAGTGAAAATAATTGACAATCAACACACTGAACAGTAACCACAGAACACAGACCTTCTAAGCCTCTGGAAACAAGACAAGACTATTACAGGCACACTGTACAAAGCATATTTTGACTCTTCCCACCTAACTGATGTTACCTAATATGTTAAAACAGAAGTTTGACTTTAACTTGAGGTACAGCTAAAGTTGAGTTTTAGCCGATACTAATACAAGCCGCTTATCTGAGCTAAGACTGTGTGGATCTTCACACATTTAACCCACGCTCCGAATTTTTTGAAGACACATCTCTTTTTGTACTGCAGACATATACTGTATGGCCAATCATCCTTAGAGTTCCTGACTAATTCTAAGGACCTATGTAGTCCTACAAAAGTCACAATTTACAAGTCAAAACTCCAGACTGATAGCCAAGCTTTGAAGAATGATGCATTTTGACAATGATCAGGAAGTATGAAGCTCTGAACTCAGTGACAACTTTCTGTAGGTCTTTCCTATCGCATTTTAAAACCTTAAGGTATCAGAAGTAATTATTCATCTCATCAGCTGGTGGTACTAAGTCATCAAGATTAATTTTCTGCTCAGTCTATCATCATCTAGCTCCAAGACTCAAAATGGAATCACAGCTGCATTGCTCCACTATTGTCAAGGGCACAAAATGACGAGCTCAAGCTGCCACCTGTTTGACGTGGCCTCCAAAACTTGCTCATCTCCTTTACACTTGACCGAGGGTCCCACTGCCGCTTGGCTCGCGCGGCTGTTTCTCCCCCAAGTATGTCTGAACATCTCAGAGCAGACACTTTCTTTCTGCCAAACAACAGTGGTGCTGAAGGCATCCAACCACAGCTGAAAGCATTTCACTGCCAAGGCATTTGTCGCACCTGCGTACAGTCCTCCCACAGAAGTGGGTGGGAAGGGCTGCACACAGCTATAACATTGCTCAGTGCAGAAGTTTACAGGATATGTATTTCTCTGAATTGAAGAGTATCTTGTCATTGCAAGACTATATGTTTAAATGCACAGCGCACAGACAAAGGCCTACGGAACTTTCTTCTTCCCTTCTTTATCCTCCTCAAGAGATCACAAGCCACAGGGAATATTTTTGTGGCTAAGTAACAGTAGACAGCAGCCTTCGCAAGCAAAAAAGCCTGGTTACAGTCAGGCAGGCAGAGTATTATGAAAACACTGTAAAATGATTACACTGTAAAAGTGTAATCCACTCCAAGTGTAAGCCATTATAAGTGCCCATGAAAGGGAAGAATGCTGGCATGAGAGAATAAACATAACAAAACCAACAGCTCCAAGTAGGTATAAAAGCATGTTCACTACTCTGCAAATTCAAAAATCCTTGTAGCTAAAAGTCTCCAAAAAAAGCCCAAACACACACAACACTAAACTAAAACTAAGCACTCATCTGAAGTTCTGCTTGAGGCAAATAACCCATAGTCTTACTTACAGGTACACAAGCACCACAGTTGCTAAGAGAAGTGACCCTCAGTCTTGAACACCAGTTTTATATTTCTTCAGCCAAAGTTCAGCTAACAAGAGAACAAGTGGCCTAGTAAGGGAACAATTTATGCCCAGCCTGAGATATCTAAAATGTAATTTTAGTAAGTGCTTTAGGCTTGCTAGAGATGAGCCTGTATTTTCATAAGCAGGAATTCAGGGACTAAGGGGGTTCTCAGTCATGAGTTTGTTTTATGCAAAGATTCTTCTTATCACAAAAGGCAGGAGTGAAACAACAGAAAAAACTAGACATTACTAGGACATTACTTGCATCTCCCTCAATTTCTCCTTTTATAGAATAAAGGTAACTAGTTAGGTGCTTTTGTTAAACCGATTCAAATCTGACCTACATTTTTGTAGATATCAAGACAATTTTATTTGGCCTGTCAAATCTCACTTTTAGAAAAAGAACACTTGCTTTTGAACAACTGAGGGCAGTTCAAGTAGTTTTTATGAAAGATTCTGCAGTAATGTTTCAATATTGCAGCATCTTACATCTGTTTATATTACAATGAAACTACCAGCCTTGCCCCAATCTGCCTGAACTACATTTAGTTCTGAACAAAAATTGAAGCCTACTAAGGATTATCCTACTTAAGAATTTTTAAAAGGTGCATTACTTATGTTTTCTTCCCCTTATTACATTTTGTTCTGTTAAAACAGCCGTATTCTTCATCTTCCAAGGAAAGATAGTAGATTACCACTGTATCCATCTCAACATCTTTCCCAGTCTACAGCTTACCAGATTTGGTGCAGAAACTCGGTCTCACAGCCATCCTTGTCTCAATGTACTTTCAGAACTGCTGGGTAAGTGATCCAGTGCTGCAACAGCAGGTTACGCTTACATGAGCTTGCGGGGAATGCAGCAGTGTATGTACTCAAGGGAGTCAGAAGGATTCTCCTTCCCAAATCAAGCCTGTAGCTTTCACTTCGTACATTAAAAGTTCCTAATTCATCGCAAAAGCAAGCAGGAAATCCCAAATGTAGTCAGCTATGGGCAGCGCAACTCATGCATCACTAAATCTTCCCCTATGCGTGCAAGGCGGAGGCAACAGGGCGCAAGGGCCATTCCTTGCCTTCCCAGAAGCTGGAAGCAAAGTGCTTTAGAGCACACTTATCCCCTATGCTCCCCCTACTTCTCATTTCCTGAGGGGTAACATGAGAAAGTGTGTCTCCAGAGAATCTCATATAATTTTTAATTATTAATAGTGTGCAAGAACAGAGAAACTAGAGGGGACAAGGACAGAAAGTACCTGCCAAGAATCTCTCCACTCTCATCTAGTCCTACACATGTACAGTTACAGTGTTGCTCCAGACTAAGGGGTTTTACATCAAGTATTATTCAGTAAAGGCTGGGTAAAGATTGCATAGCTAACAGAAAGAGGTGTTCTAAGGAAACAAATATGCTATCTAAGGTTTGGATAACAGCAACTGCAAGACAGGAACGTGAGAAATGTTGGACTAGAGAATGAAGGACACAACAAGATAGCTGAAAAAACACACCCATATTCAACAGCTGGAAGAGGACTGATAACACTTACAAGACATCCAAGTTTTAGGGAGGAACATTAGAAAAAACACACACATTAGTAAGACAGTTAAGTACTCTGCTCATTAACACAAGATGGCACAGGTACAGATATTTTACTGGTTTCAAGTAAGGAAAAGTGGAGAGGCTAATAAAGTGTACTGCCATTGTTTGGAACAGAAGCTTGAATCAAGTGGTAGTTACTAAACCCACTTTGTCTTTTTGAGCAGACGAGTCTCAAAGCTTGGACTCTACTGTTTACAGAACACAAAAGCCTAGCAAACAAATGGGGAAAATATCCCAGTAACCCACTCCAAATCCCCCAAACTCCTGCCACGAGATGGTAACAGAAAAACCCAGCCATTTCAGCCAGAAAAGCAGAGAAGACAGCGTAGATTATAGCTCTGTTGTATAATTCCTTTGCAGAAGATTGAAGTAGATTCACCTAACCTAGCCATGTCCTTGCACATGTATCATCCAGCATGGTTTTAAACAAGATATAGCAACACGTATCTCTCATTTTCACATATAAATGCTGAAGCAGCAAGATTTAAATCATGAATTATTTTAAAGGTAAACATGAACAAACACACTAAACCAGATTTATTTTTGGTAGTTGAAATCACTTTTATTTGTGAGGAACGTCACCCATGCTGCACAGTTTCAAATAGATCTTACCAAGGAAAGCGGAAGTTTCTCCTCCCCGCGTCCTGCAGTGAACAGGACTGGCACAGAAAAAAAAAAAACTCATCACACCTGGGAGGTTTAGCACCAGCATCCAATAAAAAAAGCATTTGATTTCAGTTTCAGTTCTTCGGTTGGGGTTTTTTCCCTTTTCAGTTTGATACCAAAAGAAAAATTGAAAAATTCAATACTAGCGAAATAGTGAAAATCTATAAAAAAAATATTCCCCACAGTTGCTGTTGAAACTGGGGAGGTTACTCTTTCTGAATCTCGCTCTCTTTTTCTCTCTTCATGCATCTATCTTGCAGGCGTTCCCTGGATCTCAGCTGCTGGTAAGGTTTTTTTTTTTGTTTTTCTTTTAAGTTCCGATGTTTCAAATCTTTGCTTTCATCATCACTGTTGATAATTTATTGCTTGAGTGTTTCTTTGGTGTTACTTTTGAGTTGTATTTTAGGACACCTGTTGAAGAGCCAAATTTTTAAAAAATTACTTTAAGTTTCATTTTCCTATTGAAGATATGGGATGTCAGGTGGAGAGGGAGTTATCCTAATAACAGACAGGACAGGCATGACTGGCTTATCCTATCTATAAGCTGAGAGTACAGTATCTTCCAAAAGCAAAACATCACTTAACTCATTAGCAAATGCTATTGCTATATAGACCAGACAGATCTTCCTGAAAAAATCAGGCTGATAAAGCAAAATTTACTTTGTGACAAATACAGACACAGAGGAGAGAAAGAAGAGAAAGCAGCAAACAGTTCCTTGGTTTGCCTATACAGCACTCTCAGAGGTTGTCACAAGTATCTAGCCAATACATAAGGGGACGTGGCCAGAGCCCAAGTCCTAGAAGTATACACAATGCTGCTTCAGTTGGAGAACAGGAACTATCTATATTCCTTACCTGAGGGATGGTAAAGGTGCCTGGGGAGCCGGACATTACTCAGCACCACTCTGCTCGGTCACTGGAGCAGGATTTTCAGCAGGCGTTTCAGTCACCTTTGTCTGAGACACAATAAACTTTTATTATAGGCAAAGACTGACCTCCAGACCATTCCTCTGTTCAGTGATAGGGCCAGCATAACCCAGGTTTTAAAATAATCAAGGAAGGTGAATCCTCAGAAAATACTAACTATAGGAAATACACTAAAATTTAAGTATTACAGAGCAGGTTCTGTCAGGGGACCACCTCAAGTAGATATAGAGTAAGTCTTTCCTCATTAAGGTAAAATCTGTCTTTGCAAACAGTTCCCTGAAATCACCTGGTTCAAGCAGTTCAGGAAATGGATCTGGAGCTTTCTAATCCCTCTCTCATACTACATACAGACTGAGGGCTTGAGGAAGCTGGAAAACACAACTGTTTCTCTCCACTTCAAAAATACTTGTTACAGTCTGACCCCAATTAAAGACTAACCAGAAGCAATCCCTCTCCCACTGCTGGCTCCATTTAAGATAAGCTGCGCATTCTCAAAAGAAGTCCACAAGGAACAGGCAAGGAAACCAGCTACTTTCAGCCATCAGCACTTTGGACGTGGCCATCAGACTCCTCCAGCACACCAACAGTACACTAGTTAAAACTCCCACAGGACAGATGGTCTTGAGCACTCACCCCATCAAAACTCTGTCTCTGCCACGTAAGAGCATGCTTACCTCTTTCCCATCCTGAGCTGGAGCATTGGGCGGACGAGGTCGACGCCGGTAGTTGTATGGGCGCCTATACCCACGGCGAAGTGGCTGCTGACTCATAGCGTTGGCCTCATGATGGTTCTCTTTGTTTTCAGCCTCTCCAGCCACTGGGGCAGGGCGTGGACGCGGGGGCCCTCTGAAGAGGGGAAGAAGTATGTGTTAAGTAGGAGAGAAGCCCGAGGAGGTTAAACTACCATAATTTTAGCCCAGCAAAAACCTCTCTAACCAAGTACCATCTGCAACAATTTTGAATGCTAGTAAACCATGCCTTTGGAGTTCAGCTGGCATATAGCTAGAAGGGAAAGACCTGTTTCATTGGGTTAGACAAGCAACCAGGGTGTCTCTTCACTGCTGAAGCTACATCAGCATATTCTGCTGTCAGTCCTACAATAAAGAGGTAGTTAGCCCATTTGAATTGCTGGCTAGGAGAAAAAACAAGGCAGTAGCAGCCATGCAGGCTGATTCTGCCAAGTTAGAGTGCCACTAGCCGTATACCAGTCCAGCCCTATTCATAATTAATGGTGTGATCCCTTCCTCAAGGGGGGCAGCGGAGAGGAAGGTCCTGATCTCCTCTCCCTGGTGAGCAGCAACAGGACAGGAAGAAATGGAACGAAGCCATGTCAGGGGAAGTTCAGATTGGACATTAGGAAAAGGTTCTCCACTGAGAGGGTGGTTGGTCACTGGAACAGGCTCCCCAGGGAAGTGGTCATGGCACCAAGCCTGTGAATGTTCAAGGAGCATCTGGATGGCAGTCTCAGTCATATGGTTTAGTTTTAGGTAGTTCTGCAAGGAGCACAGCGTTGGACTCAATCCTTATGGGTCCCTTCCAACTAAAGATATTCTATGATTCTGTAAGCTATCAAGTCCATGTTCCTGAAGCGTGGAAGAGCATTTCATGCCATTTCCAGTATAAGCAAACTATGTTTATAAACTGTCAAAACACAGCCAAAAGTGATGACGAAGTCACTGTGTATCTTAGTTCCCATTAGCTGGCTTAGCTAATCCACAGCTATTCAATCCCAAAAAACAAATTTAGCTTTTCCAAAGGAGCCTAACACAAAAGCACTAGTATCTCTGGATTTAGGTATTGCTTGCATTTACATGCACTATCTGTTAACTCAAACAGAAACATTCTTCACTCATATTGGATACAGTAAGCTATCATACCTCTTACAGGGAAAAATGCACCAGAAATGCATAAATTCCCATTAGCCATGGGCAAATTATCCAGCTTGTAATTCACCCACATGACATGCAAAAGCTCAGGTGCCTCACTGTACTTGGTGTGGTGCTACTCCTGACTGCCCAATGCTAATGAAAACTTTCAGGAATAAAATTTATTCTGCTCAGATCCCTACAAGCAGCAGCATCAGTATTACCCCATTTCCCACAATCCTAGATAAGAGAGCCAACTTTAACACAAAGATTCACAGATCAAAAACCTCAGAGTAGAGGTGGAAGGCTCATAGTTCTACACCCAGCATTCAGAAGAATGGATCCATTTTGCATGGAACAGGTAGTCATTACAATTAAGGACAATCTTGTTATTCCTATGAAATTCAGCTTTTTGTTGCTCTTACACCGTTATTTACACCTTGCCATTTTCAATCAAACATGCATATGCAAAAATGGGGATTACATCCATTTCATAGTTCATCTCTCTAAATTCAGTGTTGGAACTTAAGCTAGTTGATAAAGACAATGACAAGAGAAGGAAGGGAGTGAATGGCAGACTAATACAAATCAGCTCCTTGAGAACAAAATCATAGAACAGTTTGGGTTGGAAGGCACCTTTAAAGGTTGTCTAGTCCAACCCCACTGCCATGAGCAGGGACATCTTCAACTCGATTACATTGCTCAGGGCCCCACCCAACCTAACCTTGAATGTTCCCAGGGATAGGGCATCTACCACCCCTCTGGACAACCTGTTCCAGTGTTTCACCACTCTCATTGTGAAAAATTTCTTCCTTCTATCTAGTCTGAATCTACCCTCTTTTAGTTTAAAACCATTACCCCTTGTCCTATTGCAACAGGTCTAGCCTTTAAGTACTGAAAGGCTGCAATAAGGTCTCCCCGCAGCCTTCTCTTCTCCAGGCTGAACAACCCCAACTCTCTCAGCCTTTCCTCATAGCAGAGGTGTCCCATCCCTCTGATCATTTTTGTGGCCCTTCTCTGGACCCTCTCCAACAGGTCCATGTCCTTCTTGTACTGAGGACCCCAGAGCTGGATGCAGTGCTCCAGGTGGGGTCTCACCAGAGCAGAGCAGAGGTGCAGAATCACCTCCCTCGACCTGCTGGCCACGCTTCTTTTGATAAGAGATAAAGCCAAAGATACAGCTGGCTTTCCAGGCTGCAAGCGCACATTGTTGGCTCATGTCCAGCTTTTCATCCACCAGTACATCCCCAAGTCCTTCTCCTCAGGGCTGCACTCAATCCCTTCATCCCCCAGCCTATACTGATACTGGGGGTTGCCGTGACCCAGCTGCAGGACCCTGCACTTGGCCTTGTTGAACCTCATGAGGTTCACACAGGCCCACTTCTCAAGCTTGTCCAGGTCCCTCTGGATGGCATCCTGTCCCTCAGGCATGTCAACTGCACCACTCAGCTTGGTGTCATCTGCAAACTTGCTGAGGGTGCACTCGATCCCACTGTCTATGTCATTGATGAAGACATTGAACAGTATTGGTCCCAGTACAGACCCCCGAAGGACACCACTTGTCACAGATCTCCATCTGGACATTGAGCTGTTGACCACCACCCTCTGGATGTAACCATCCAACCAATTCCTCATCCACCAAACAGTCCACCCATCAAGTCCGTATCTCTCCAATTTAGAGAGAAGGATGTTGTGGGGGACTATGTGACAATACTTTATGAAGAACACCAGTGAAAGTAATCCAGTGTTTTATTTAACATGTCGCTCATTCTCCAAGATAAAACAAGTCACAAGAAGCCAAGAATCTGAATGAGCTTTTCCACTTAACTCAATTAAAACATAAAAAAAAAGTGAGGCAACATCTCAAAAGGTATGACAGTCAGAGGCCAACTATTTCACACTGATATTTTTAACTGCACCAAATTCCTCAGCTATGGAATTGTTACCTCAGTGTAGAGGCTGGAAGCTGGAGTGGTCATGTCAGAACTAAGGCTGGAAAAATGAAGAAAACATTCCTACACTGGCCAGTTTAAGGTATGACTAAACACAGATGACTCAGCAACTTACTCTGCATATCCCACTGGAAAGCATCAGTGTTCCTGTGAACTCCAAGGGATCTTTACTAAGAACGGCCTACTGGGTCTTTGAGTGTCCATTTATCCCAGTTCTATGGATCCCTAGGGAAAAATACGGACAAGGAAACCTACTTCCCAAACAGCCTCCCAGCCTCCACTTATTTTCCACACCGGGGATTTCCTGAGCCAGACAGAGTTTGCCTATTTAGAGATACCACAATGGTGTTATCTTCTAGCTCTTTGACAGTCTCCCCCAAGCTCATGCAAGCTTTTAACATCTCTGATATCCTGTGGCAAAAGGCTCCAACAATCTGCTGTATGCATAACAGCTCCAGTCAGCAACCTAAACGTGAGTCAGCAGTGCACTACTGCAGCAAAGGCAAAATGGATGCTGGGCTGCATCCACAGAGACAGCAACAGAGAGATGTGAATACCCCACTCTACACAGCACTTATCAGGCTGCACCTGGAGTACTGTGTCCAGTTCTGGTCCCCACAATTAAAAAAAAGGAGGTGGACAGACTGGATACAGTCCAAAGGAGGGCCATTACGATCAAAGGGCTGGAGAAACTGACCTATGAGGAAAGACTGAGGGACTCAAGGCTTTTCTCCCTGGAGAAGAGAAGGCTTAGGGGGGGAACTCGCAGTATTCTGGTACTCAAAGGGCAGCTACAAAGAAGACAGAGGCTCTCTTCACAAGAAGCCACATTGAGAAGACAAGGGGCAACAGGTACAAGTTGCACCAGGAGAGGTTTCATCTTGATATAAGAAAGATCTACAGTGAGAACAATTGCTTACCGGAATAACCTCCCCATCACTGAGGGCTTTCAAGATATGATTGGACAGGGTGCTAGATAGTCTCATCTAGGTTCCCTTTCCCACAAAAAGTTTGGCCAGATGATTTTTTGAGGTCCCTTCCAACCTGGGCTGTTCTATGGTTCTGTGAACCTCCCTTTGTTTTTCAGCATGTCTCCCACTTTCCTTCATTTGAAGGCTCCTCATAGTGTATTCTTTTATCACAAGAAAAAAGCAAAAACAATTTCATCCATCCTTTCCACTCCACTCATTACTCTGAGGACCTCTACGACCTATCTTCATTTGTTTTTACTCCTGGCCTCAGAGTCCTCAATCACTTCCATTCTTCACACTTTTTCCCCCCCTTCAATCATTTTTATGAGTTTTAACTTATTATTCTGGAAGCTCTGCAGTTTCTTTAGCAACCCCTTTCTCCAGAAGTTCTGGCAAGACTAACTCTAATAACCCTGTTTTGTTACCCTCTACTTCAGGAGCCCTCAAGGAACCCAAATTTATGTCTTGACTGACAGCAATAACCTCCACTGCACAGGATACTACAAGATAACTATAATGCTACCATATAATCTAAGGGCCTGTAAGAGATAGGCCACAACTTCAGTTTTTACTGAAGAGAAGGCTTTCCTCTGTACCTACAAGTAGCACCAGTGCATAAAACCAAGACTGTGTGACACCGAGGACTGAGCTGGATGCGCACAAGCTAGTAGTCCAGCGCTGAACTGCAAACTACTGTCTGCAGTCCACAAGAAAAGTTATAAAGCACACCCTGGCCCCTGCAGATGGTGGGTCTACCTGTCCCAGGTCAAGTGGGATTTGGATTCATTAGTTGTCCAGGAAAGTATAAGAGTTCAGCTGGAAAGACACAGACCCTGCAACTCACTTCAATACATTGCTCAATTGTGAGAAGTAACAGGATACAAGGAATTCTTCACCCTTGCTTGACCTGTTGCTGGCTCTGAGCAATATATAAGCACATTAAACAAATTCTACAGTTGTTTCCTTACTCCTATGGCTCACCTTTCTCCTAATAATTAAAATGCTTCTCACTGTCCCTACCATTTGCATGCTTGTTAGTTAATGCCAGGGAATACAGCTTCCTGCTCCTAATGAACCCTGTATAGATCACAAAAGCATCTGAATGTAATGATGAGCAAAGGAAATAGTACAAACCTGCGATAACGGGGACGATAGGTAGGATTCCTATGAACTTGTTGATGAAGTTGTCCTCCTTCTGTGACCCCATCCTTGATTTCTCCCTCACCACCCTACAACCAAAAGAAAACAGAAGACAAGAGTCAAAGATGAAGTGTTATCTTATTTCACAGGCCATATATTAACTATAAAGCCCAATGATCTGAACACAAGTTCAAAACCAGTATACCAGTACAGAAACACCAGCACACCAGGTAATAAGAAGCAGCAGATATTCAAAAGGGTTTAGTTTGGGCAAAGATAAGAGTAGGACAGAACAAAAGCCAATAATGCTGCCCTTGTTCCTCACAGCAACAGGCTGAAAGCTATCTGATGACACCTCCTTCCTGTCTGTCAAGAAAGTTCTCTCTGATGCATATGAAAGCACATTTCAAGACATGACATTGCATTGTAAGGGGTAAATTGTTATAGAGAGGCAGCTACTGATCAGCACACTTCTGAATTTGGAAAGCTAACTGAAAGACGTCACGCTGAAACTTGCCAGAGACCACTTCTGGCTTCATTCTACACAGAGCCCCATTCCACAGAGAGCCGCCACAAAGACATGAAGAAATTTAAAGACAGAAAAACTGTACTACATCATGTCAAATACTCTTCCACATACTCTCAACATTTTCAGCCTTTCAGAGATGCAGTGGTGATCCTTCCCCTTTTGTTGTTAACTGATAAAGCTGTATTTCAGGTTTGTTTTTTTTTCTAGTTTGTTGTTTGTTTTTTTGTTTTGTTTTTTAGATGCCAGCCATCAGTAGTGTCTGTTTTATAAAACATTACATGATTTACAGTTCCCATTGTACTATTCTTCCTTTTGAAAGAAGGAATTTAGCAAGAGATCTAGAAACAGAAATGCATCTTCTGCATCTGATCCAGTAGGAGACAAAAGCTATTGCTTCCTGACAGCCTTCAGTAGTCTACATTGTTTGACAGGTCTTCCAATTCTATACAGCTATTTTTACCACCACCATCATATTTTGCTCTGTTTTAACTGGCAATCTCAGGTAACTGCATGGGCAGTGAACTTTTTGCTAGCTAAGATAACATGATGGTAAACATTTAGATAGGCTGGAGCATTGTAACAAGAGCTGGAGGTTGTAACAAGAAATCTTGGGGAATTAAATGAACCTCAGTGACCAGCCTGGACAATCTTCTCCTCTCAACACAGTAAAATACCCTCCAAATGCATTAATAATTTGAAGCACTCTTTGTAGCTTCCCAAGTTTCCAAAAAGCACAGAGACGTTGCCTAGAAGCAACTGGAGTATTCACATATATACCTAGAAATAGCTATACCAGCTATTCTTAACAATACGACAGGGTCAGCTGCTGAGGTGAGTAGAGAAAAAGCAGAATTCAATTAAAAACCCCACAATCATAAATAACATTATCCATTATGTTCTGTCATGCATAAAACTGATCAGGACAACTAAATATCCACAGGAACTCCCACTGACTAAGTAGATAGTAATAACAGGTGGCATTTGATAGCAGTTGAGAAGTATTTGAGAGACTCAGAACCCAAAAGGAAAATTACATGTCTGAGTTTGACAGCATTATACTAATCTACTTTGCAATAACACTCTACCCTGTTTGTATCAAGATGCTTTGTACTACATAACTTTACAGTTTAATAGACCTGTGATGGGTGGTCAGAAGTGTCTCAGACAGTAAGGTGAGAAACAGCACCGCCAGTATTGTGCGTGGCAATAGTGAGTCAGAGGCCCTGGGATTTGCCTTTTGTGGCACAAGGACCTAATGCTGCTCCTGCTCTCACTCTTTCCCACGTGAGGACTGGCAAAGCACAGAAACAGGAGCAGAGAGCAACAAGATGTCAAGGGAGGAGACGATGCAAAACAATCCTGAACACGTTCCATCATAATTGCCATTTCTCTTCTGCAGGCTGTCTGAGCAAGCACACATGGAATCAGGGCTCAGTTCTAGCACTGCCACGGCAGAAATACGGAACCATGAAGGCCTAGCAGGTCTTGTCTGAGGGACAACGTGCCAGAAGCTAACAAAGCATCAGCCAACCTAATTGTAGGGAGGGGCACACAACAATATTTTTCATGAGCCACAGCTCTCCTATGCCACTTGACAAATCAGCATCGCATTCACAGCTCTTTAAAAGGTAGTATTGAATTTCTACATGTTTTTAATAGCACAGCCCAAGCCCACTCCTCCCTACAGAGGGCTGCATTAGAATATCAGATAAAAGACTCCATCTCCTGTAGTAATGGAAAGAATGACTAAACCTGATGAAGCATTACTTGAAAACAATGCAAACATTTTCCTATTCATCTTGAACTGAATGTTACTATGTCAGTATTTCAAATAGATTTGGCTTAAATAATCAGTTGAAAACAGAACAGCAAAGCAACTGAACTGCTTAGCCCAGAAGTCCTGATAGTTTCCTGCATCTTCTATAGTATCACTAAAATTCCATTAACACATTACATTAGTATCACTGTCAATTGATCTAGGTCTATTGGCCAGAAGTAAAGTATATCTCCAGAATAAAACAACTATGCTGTCAGAAGTCACTGAAACAGACACAACTTAACCAGAAAACAGAACCTGAGTTTTGAGGTCTTCTCTTATTGTACTGATAGTAAGTATATTAGATCCATTTATTAGGAAAGCTTCATTTGTACTCTCAAAAGCACCACACTGTCTAGCATACACATTATCCTGTTCACTCAGTCTCCTCCACAGGAACCTTCCAACTTAGTGTAATGCTTTCTAACAAAACCTTAGGTCATCCTAAAGGACAAATGAATGAAGCTGTACTCTGTATTTTCCTCTGAAGACGACCAAAATAGCAGGCAGGCTGTGATTCCCCATGAAGACCTTGCACAGATTTCTCTAACCCTAAAAAAGTACAAAATTTTATTGCTGTCCTCCAAAGAAAAGTTTTGTAAGCATTAACTGTGACTGCAATGAGCTTTATACCCATCTGCTTCCTTTAATTTCTTCTTCATTTTTTCTTGCATCTCTTCAGATCAGTCTGTAGCTTCTGTATACTACTATTCATCTTTTCAGGTCTCCTCTCTACAAGGAATAGTGTCAGCCTACAAAACAGCTTTCAAACTATTTCACCTATTTTCCAACTCACTGGTATAGAGGCTTCTTCTATTAGTAGTACACACAATAGGCACATGAGGACATCATGTGTTCTCAAGGTTATTCCACAATTCATCATCCGTTCTAACATTCTGACTACAGCTCCATGCCACGTCTATGTTGTCACCACTGAGTGAAGAGCACAGCCTCTTTTCTGTAGCAGATACAATTAAGAAATTTTTTATATGAACAAGTGCTTCTACTTTCCACAGAACTCTCCAGGCAATCCAGATGCAGTTCCACTGGAGATGGTTAAGTGCCTCAGATTCCTCAAGATTCACTCTCGAGAAATTCACACAATGTGTTCAAAAACAGACCCAGTAAGTTACATACAGAGTATAGGCACATTTGAGCTAGCATAGCAAGCAAAGGATAGCATTTTTAGTTTGCCTAAAACCATGCCAGTAAGCAAGGATAAATCAACTCTTGCTGCACTGCGAGGTTGGACTGGAGTTGCTAACAGACATCAATCAAAGTTCTTGATACCTAGAAGGCCACCATGTCAAAAGTCACCTCAACAAATTAAACAATTTTTTGTCAGTAAATACAGGATTGATGATGTGGACAGCTGAGCTCTGGGAAAGCCTTTCACCTCTGCAGCCTAGTATATCCTTAAGCATAGCAGGCCTGGCTACACTGAAACCTTGTCCTTCAGGTGTGCACCAACAGTTGCCTGCAGCTGAGTAAATATCCTTTCAACAAACACAGCCCAAGAGTGCCATACCATCAGCGACTCAAACTTGTCTCAAATATCGTACAGGACAGTTAGCCAAAAACAATTCCTCAAGTAGTGAGGCACAATCTTTAATGCACCTGTTAATGGGACCATACAGCACTACGTATACACTATTCTATGGCTCACAGACATTGCTACCTTTCTGCCCCCTTTACAGACATGGGAATGGAAGGGAAAAACAGGAGGCCTTGTTAAAGGAAAAGGCTATTAGAAATAAGCATCTTTCCAGATGCAGTAGACATGCAGTTTCAATTTGAAGAATGTGTTAACGGATGGAAGTGAAAATCTCCAAAAGGAAATATTGATGCTTCAGATGAGGATTCACTCTATTCTCAATTGATCTATCAAAGCAAGCACACAGGGGATGACAAGAATATCTGGACAAGTTTGAGTGGTTTCATTGACCTACACTAGGGAGTAGTTCAGGGAGAGTCCCTGCACAGCCCTTTGCAGTCCCTGCAAAGGCTTCCCTAAAGTGGAGCTTTGACTTTCTCAGGCAACTAATAAATGAGTGGGTAAGAAGGCCCAGCAGAATTGGTTGCACCTCAAACTAGCTCAGAGCACAAGAAGGGTCCACTGCAACATGCAGAAAGTTGAGCAGCATAGCAGAACATCAGCTCTGGCTGCACAAGGAACTCCTGACTGAGCTCAAACATGAAAAGAAAGTAACGCTTAAACAAGTCTTACACATACAAGTCTATGAGACTACTCAGGATACATTTGAGAGTGCTGAAGGAGCTGACCAATGTCAATGCCTGGCCAGTACTATTTTTTAAAGGCCACAGCAATCAGAGTTTACCTTGCTACCTGTTAGAGTGGCATGCTAAGGGAATGGTACTATAGGGTCTTGAATGAAACAGAATTTACTCTTAATTTTAACAGATGATACCAAATCCAGAGGAGCAGTCAATGCATTGATGGGAAGGCCTGACATTCAGAGGATACTCAACAAGCTAAAGAGAAGGACCAACAAACCTCATGAACAATAGCAAACCATGAACACCCAGGTTAATGTCCTTTGGTAAGTTATCATTTGCAAGTTTTGAAGGCTGTAATTTTTCCAGAGCCAATGATCCCAGAGAAAGAGCAGTATCTTTCAGGTTAGGAAACAAGAGATGACTTCACAGGGCATCAGGCACCAGTCACACAACAGCTAAGGTCTGGTACGCACACCAACTCAGTCTGGGGACTCAGATATAAGCAAGCCAAAGCAAAACAGTGTGATATCACAATTTGTACCCCTTGTGTATATCTTCAAGTACCAGGATCCAAGTGTGTTATAGTGTCACATGCAAGCCAGGTTTTTAGCTGCATTAGTTCACATTAGACATCCAAGAAAACGTGTCCCAGCACAAGTACCCTGAGACTGAATGTTCCCCATGTCCAAGTTGGGTCTCACATTATCCCTCTTCAGGCAAAAAGAAACAGCTGCTTTCCATGTTCAGCAATACACAGGGACGTCTGCTCATTTAAGATCTGAAGCAGCTCCAAGGCAACACCAATACCACCAACTAAAGCATTCACTCCCAATAAAGACAGTTGAGGGAGATTTTAATCTCAGGAGAGCAAAAGGAAACAGAATCAATACTGGGACATAGCTGGTTGATGAGCTAACAGATAAGACTGGAAACATCAAAGCACTGAACAAAACCAAGTATCCTAGTTCTTTGCCACTTGGCGTGAAAGCTGAAGCTGCAAACTATATCACCACAAGAACAAAGACATACTCAGTAATAAGCTATCAGTTACCAGCACCAGCTTCTAGCCGTCTCCAAGGGACTCAAAGAACACTTTTCATGTATTTAAAGCTCAGTGGTGTCCAGCAGGATTAAAGACAAGACCTCATGATAGCTAGTATAAACAGTTAGACTTTAAGGGAGGATTTGACAACATTCATTCTGTTTGCCCCCATGCTGTCAACTCTGTAGAACAAGATGAGAAGAGAGTTATGTTTCTTGGGCAGAGACTTCCACCAGGGCTCTCGTATTGTATCATTCACACATTTCTGCAAGTGATGATCACAGACTCAACTATTAAAAGAAAAGCTAATCAAGCCTGGAGTATGTTCCAGTTTGCTGGATTGTTCTAGGCACCAATTTAGTACAAGCACGATGTGGATAGGAGTAGTAACTGCTAGAACTACAGCCATGTACCTCATACTTCTCCCTCTGCAAAATCTTGCAGGGAAGCTGCTTAGGAAGGCTTGCAATGTTATGAATAGTGGTGTGCAGTTAATTTAAAGAAAAAAATGCATTATCTTTACACTGAACTGCTGTAGGCAGTAGGCCTATGAAGGGATGACACATGGAGGTTTCAACTAGCTGGTCAAACTACTACTGTACCATGCAAAAGCGATGAACTTCTAAACAAAATCTGTTTTCCAAGTAACCCTTTCAAGTTATGGTTATACTACTTAAGTGGTATTTATATTGCTCTAGGTGTCTCACTCCTTTGTGTTTACTCTTCAAACAAACAGATACCTTAACACTCAAAGAGATGCTTTTAACACGTTCTAGAAAGACATGCCAAGGAAGGGCCTACAGGACACCCAATA
This sequence comes from Nipponia nippon, assembly GCF_047370975.1. NCBI lineage: Eukaryota > Metazoa > Chordata > Aves > Pelecaniformes > Threskiornithidae > Nipponia > Nipponia nippon. Next base: position 83,743,029 of record NW_028262347.1, on the reverse strand, counting down.
ATAGAAAAATATCAGTATCCACATCAACAATGCACTGGAGGAATGCAGAATATTACTGAAGAAAACTCACAACTTAGTTAAGCATTGACAGTTTACTATATGCCAGTGCTGAACCTGTAGTTCCCTCTCATGAGGGGATTAGAAGACTGCTGAGGAGGTAGGATGACCACCACTAAAGAAATTAAACTTACACTTCGAGGTGGTCCACGGCGTCGGCCAAAATAGCCACGTCGATAGCGGCGCCGGTCTGCAGCATAGCGGCTGCCTTCTACAGGGACTCCATCTGGACCAGTGACATTAGCTGCTTCTGCACCCTGAAAGGCCAAAAGAAAGTAAACCAGGGTGGTGGGAGAAAAGAACAACCAGCTACAGGGAGAAAATGAAACATAAGAGAGGCTTTTTTGCATCACTTCCAAGCTACACAGATTCCTTCTTCCTATGTAGTGCAAAAGCAGGTTTGTTATTCTGAATCCCATAACCAAGAGTTATGATCATGAGTTAAGACCCTATCAGCCAGACTGAGTTCAGAGGAAAAAGCAAGTAGTAACTGATTAAAGGAAAAAAGAAAAGCTCAGAAAACTCAAAAAGAAGTTTGAGAAAGCAGAAGCACAAAGAACTTGAAGGTTCTTACAGTTATTAAGGTACCAGACTCCAAGACAAATTCTTCAGGGCAATATATGCCTCAGTTAATGATTATTGGGCAGGCTGCAAGCTTCAAATGCTCTATCGAGTAAAAGTTACAGATTCTAGAACCACTAGGATGTAGTTAGAGTTTTGATCCTTATCTAGAAACACTTCTTAATGAAGCCTTTAAAAAACTGCTCTTCCACAGAAAAGCCGTATGAATGCCACCCACCCTAGGGATTAATACATTAGACAAAAACACCAAATACACAGCTAAGGTTCTGTGTTACTCCCCGCTAGAGTGACGTTAACTCTGTTGAACCACACCCCTAAGTCTCCATAATCTCTCACCTTCTCTCCCTCGACCACATCAAATTCTACAGTCTCTCCATCACCAACACTGCGCAGATATTTCCGTGGGTTGTTTTTCTTTATCGCCGTCTTTAAAGAAAGAAGATACAGAAAAAATATTATTTCATCTTACACATTCATAGCCCTGTAGATGAGGGAAGGACAGTATTCTTCTGCTACAATCCCAACTCTACGCACCAGATCAGTTGCCACACCAAGACACTTCACATACATAGATGTGTCTCTTATTCCACAGGCCCTCCAATATTCAGTCAACATTTACTCCTTTCTCAATACTTATGAGTTTACGAATCAGCTGTTGCCCCAGGATCCCCTCTGTCAAGCCTACTAAATATCCAGATCATTAAATTTCTGTACAAACAGAGTTCACACTGAGCCTTTGACCTCCTGCAAGCTGTACCAAGGCAGCTCCAGCAGCAGGTGTGACCCATGCCTTCACAGTCATTAGGAGACCTGTAGACCATCTACAGAGAACTTAAGACCAGGAGCATTTTTGTAGAAGGTGCCAGTAACTATAAGGTATCATGACAACTCATAGTAACTAAAGAAGAATTACTATAACTCTGATGTAACATAAATAAGCATTTTACTTAAGCACTGTAACAGAGATCCCCAAAGAACGCAGGAATAGTACCAGAATAGACAATCACAGTGCTAGCCATCTCCTAGATGGAAACCCCAAAATACTATTAACAACATGGCTTCCGATCAAAACCAGCTGAAAGCCTCCTCAGACTCACAGGAACACTCAAACCTCCTGGAGTGATTTTCAGCCTGTCAGCTATGGATGCCTTTCACTCTGTGGAGTATTTCTAGGATTCCACAAAAAGCCGTTAGCAAGACAAGCCTGCTATCTGTTCATTAGGTAAGGGTTCACAAACTGAAGAGGCCAGGGGAGAAAAAACCCCAAACAAACCCAAAACACACACATTGTACAAGCCAATCTAGTAGCCAGCTTTTCACTGAAGTTCCCTTAGATTATTACAGACCAATTCACTTTAAGTTTCCCGATACGGGCATCTTTTGTTAGCATGAAGGAGGCAGGTGCAGATCCAGTTGATAGAAGCACACATGGAAATACAGGGGACAAATCTGGCTTAAGAAATGGGATGCAGGGGAGAAACAGAAGAGACAGTTATCGTATCTGTCTGCAGATCAACTGATCTTAATTCTGCCTTTTTTTTTGTTTGAGTTGCTGCCTGTGCATGGCAACTATATTCATTCAGTCAAAAACAGCCCAAAAATATTCCCCACTGAACTTCTAATCAGTTTAAAGTTGAGCTTGACCAGTTTAGGAAAAGTATTCTTATTGCTGCTGAATACAGTCCCCTTTGTGTTTCAGGCAATAGGCCAGCACATCCTTTCAGTCCTACATCTAGCCACACCTTTCCCTGTACCCTGCAGCGTCCCTGAACAGCTTAAGGAAGAATGCAAGAGTGTACATATTATTGTTATCAAAGCAAAAACAACCCCAGCTTTTTTTTTTTTTATACAGGAAGAGAATGAGCTTCTCAAGTGAATTCTTTTGGGAATTACTTTACAAAGCAGACTCCCACCATCAGCTGAGACAGCTTTGTTTGCTTTCTGCTGACCTATTAGTGTAACTGCCCCATTTCTAAAATCAGCTGGAAGTGCTAGATTTTCCATAAATGCTATATACTAATACTAAAATCGTTATCTTCACTGCAGATTAAGGGTTTAGTTCTTTCACCACTTGTGCTGACACAACTGACTCAAACTCATAAGACTTGTGCTCTGCATACGACAGAGTTGTCAACAAGCTGTATTTCAAACTCCTTCCCCTTCCTTCTAAGTGCAGAGGAAGAAAGGACTACCAGATTTCTTTTCAGCAGAGGGTGTGTACTTAACATTAATCAAGCTCCTCAAACGTCCTCCAGGAAGGGTAACAGAAGATAAATTCAATGGGATTCCACACATTCTGTTCCAGCTTTATGGCCAGAAACTTCAAAATTCAAATTTGCAATTGAGTAACCTGCCAATAGGAGACAGGCTGCCACACACTAGGCTGAGGTTTAGGTGACTAGGAACAATTTTGAGTAAGTCCTAGAATTCAGAGCAGAAACTATATGGCTTTACTGCTAACTACTTCAGCTGCAGGTAAACATTGCTGAAATAAGCCTCTAACAAGCCTAAGCTCTAAGCCTGATGAAGAGACTTTTACTCTGTATATCCCGAGGGGAGAGAGCAGTATTCTCGCTGTTACTGTTCACCAGCATCCTGCAGGCTCCAGCTTCTTTAACACAAAACATCTGTCTTTTGAATTAACACAGACAGCACTCAACAATTAAGACAGAGCCTTTCCTTTCCCAAGGGGACACCCATGAACAGACAGCTATAAGAGTCTTCAGAGCTAGTTCAGTATTTTGTTTGGAAGAGTTCTTTCCACATCCTCATGATATCACCACATCATGTGCACATCCACCATTGTCACAGCAATAGCCAAAATTCGTTACACCAGTGACTGGTGCACGTACACCAGGCTGTGTACGATGAGTACAATCCAGTGGAGTGAAGAAAGACCTGTGCAGCAGAAGATATTAACTCCTCCTCACTGCTTGTGATTCAAACTATACCTAATTAAGCTGGGCTTCTCTGGCTACTGACACTTTTAATGGTGTTAAATTGCAAGACCCTGCTCCCCTCCAGACACACTCCACCCCACAAGGCGGATCGATCCCTATTAGTTGCACCACCTCTACTGACACAGTGCCCTAGACAGCAACTTGCGTGAACCAACCGGACACAGATGCAAGCAAGGCAAAGCAGGTGAAGAATTGCCCTTCCCCAAAACACTGCTTGGGTCCCCTGCAAGACAAAGGGTTAATTCAAAGCAAGCCATGCATGCCCTAAAGAGAAAAGCATTTTAATCTGTACTAGGTTTATAAATAGCATCCAATAGCCAGACACCAAGCGTTAACCCCCATTCCAATCATGAGATCGGCCTGTTCCCTCCCCACTGCAGATGCATGCTGGGGAGGCAGGGAGGAGACTGTATCTATTCAACTAGGTCAGCCTTATTCTGAAGGGATTAGGCATGTAATCCAGTCCCTCCCGGGACGGGCGCGGGAGGAGGCTGGCACTAACCCTGGAGAGGGAGCTCCCTCACAACAGGATGTTGGCTTTCGCAGTGGATTTGCCTCCCTCGCTGGGCGGGCCCCATCCTCTGGCCCTGCTGAGCCAAGCAGGCAGGAGCTCCAGCCAGAAAGCCCCAGGCTCTGGTAGCAAGCACGTTCACGTACTGGAACAACTCGAGGTGGAAGAGCTGAGGAACACCCGACTGCAGCCAACCCAGGCCAGAGCTGGAAGCGTCTACCCTGCCATGCACAGCCCACCAACAGGGTTAATCAGATGCAAGCTTGCACATGATGCGGCATTTCTGAAACATCAAGCCAGTTTTGCTCAGTGCTCACTACGACAGTATTTTAGCCACAGGAGATAAATAAGTTCCATACACACACCAGTTTACATTTAGGTGAATAATCTCCACAGGTGAAGGAGACAAAACAGCACAGATAATACTAGCTTGCTGTGGCCCTTCACTGTTTGGGTCTCAACCCAAACTGTTTGGGTCTCATTCCCAAGCAGAATAACAACTGATCCATGTTTATCTATGTTATCAGCACAACAACCATTTTCCAGGATATCTTCTCACAGGTCTCAGGAAGACCTTGTTTGTCTTCAAGGTAGCATGTTTCTGCTACTAGAACTCTTCCCACCTTCCTCTGGACATGTTCCCATCAGGCCGCAGACGCAGCGTCTGTATCAGCGTGCACAGAGAACATCGTCGTTAATGAAGGAGGGTGACCCTTAGAAATTGTTACATGCATTGATAGCTCTTGCTCCCAGTCCAACTGAACTGGGAATGTGTACTGCGCACACTTCCCGACATCTTCGCTCATTACAGGCACTAGACTTCCTCCCAGCTTCATCCATTTTACGGATAACGAGTTTACACTCCTTGACCCAGAGAAACAGTTATCACAGGCTATTTAGTCATGAAGCCACAAAACCTAAACCCTCAATGTTGACCAGCATGTTTAACACAACTACATATGCACATATCCTCATCCTCTGTGACCAGCTCCGAGTGTTAAGTTTCCTGGCTACATTTGATAGAAATCCTGCCACTTATGCCACAGACAAAGCTCATGCTTTTAAGAATCACATGAGCCTGCAGACATTTCATATGGGACAACCTCCAGGAGCAGTATCTCATTTTCTGGTGAAGTAAAAGTCTCAGATGCTGCAAAGACAGATCTAAGCCAACTGATCAGTTTATAATAGCATGGAGACAGCATCCCCTGTCTTCCCATTAGTTGCCCGTGACCCGAGAGTCATGGTATAAACTTAGAACACCCTACTGACAGTTCAAGGAAAGTTAACCAATGACAAGCTGCTGGGCAACCTCTCTGTGCTTGGGCACACTTGGCACACAGCCTTCCTCCTCTTCTTCCTAAGAGCAGCTGCCTCATGCAGTAACAGCTGATGGCAACCCAGGCTGGTCAAGAGCCAGACTAGATCACTTTCTCTCCAATACCAGGGAGGGCAGACAGAACAGACCTGAAAACGAAGAGGGTAGGAAGAAACAGAAGACACAAGGAGCATGAGGAAATGGAGGGTAAGGACAGACAACAAGTAGCAAGGTATTTACAAAACAGCAGAGTCATGTCCCCAGGGAAGGGACAACCAAACAAAACAAAAACACACAAAAAAACCAAAAATCCTTTAGTGTTCAAATTAGAACAGACAAAAGAAAGCATGAAGGGTTATAATACCTACTCCTTCAGTTATAACTCCAGAGAGTAGGAAAACATCCTAATATTCCTCCCTGAAAATTTCAACATACATGTCCATTCAAGGTATTTGCTGTAAATATTCTAAGAAGCCAGGACAAGGTTGGGTGGCTGTTTCAGGAAGCTGCATTAGAAACCTTTCTTAGTGCACATCCCCATGTACAATTACTACTGTCTTACCTGATGAACAAACACGTCTTCTTTGGTATCATTTCTGCGAAAAGAAAGTGAGAAGTCGTAAGAGTTCAGACTAAGAGACTTAAATAGAAATCCCTGACTTCACAAGTGAAACCCTCCTTCCCCCAGCCCGTAGTACCACCCCTGGATTCCATACATTCTGTGTAAGCCTATGCTACTAAGACCCTGCTCTGAATTTCCAGGGTCATATGCTTGACAGCAAGAAAGTACTCCCCACCCTCCAGACGGGTGAGGGGACAGGGGAAGGTTCTCTGTAATCTTCTGGCAAATGTTCAATATTTTGTTTTGAAACAGGGCAGAGTTAATGACAGGACTGCTTGCCTTTCACTATTCCACCCCCCCAAAAAAACTTCCACAGGGGCTGCAACCTGAGCTGTTATCCCAGAGGTCAAGCAAAACTATCAACAGGACTGGCCACAGCTGTTAACAGAGCTCTCCTTTCAGTGAAACTCAAAGCAACCAGGCACAAGAGGTGTTAGGAAGAGTCCATTGGAGGGGGACCCAGACATGAACATCAGGTTGTCTGGATCAGAACAGCCAGTTCAGGCTTCCACATGCAAAACATGAAGACAGGTCCAAGACCTTGATTCTGTGCTCCCCTACAACAGAAAGAGCCTAGACCCTGCCGTCTGTTCACTCAATTCCTTCTCTGCAAAGGGAACATGTGGGTCAAAGAGTTTGTGAAGATAACACATAATCCAAAACTTGTTGCACTGAACTGAAGTATAGTAGACTTCAGTTTAGGAAGAAAGCTAACAAGTTATTACACCATATCCAGCTGAAGGCTCTCACATCAACTGCTATGAAAGACTTTAGAGTACTTCCTAATTCAAGCTTTTCTTCTAAGCTTACATAACACACTGGATAGTAGCCTCCGGAGACTGGGATTAATACTGTAACAGAACTGGCTTCAGATCCATGAAACAGGGCTCTTCTACCTCTTTCTACAGTGTCCAACTTGCCCAAATCCACCTGCTGTGTAACAGTTCAAGGACTTGCAGGACAAAATAACTTGCCAGGTATGTCTTTTGCAAGACAAGCATTCACCACGCAGGAGCTTCGTTTTTTCACAAAGCACACAAGACATTTAAGCCCCTCAACCCCACAGGTATTCCAGCCTTAAACGACAGTTTTCTCCAGTAACTTGGAAGTGTGGGTCTTGGGCACCTAGGGTTGGAGTGTGATCGGTATCACTTACAGCTATTTGGATTATCAATGCCATTCAGAGGTTTGTTCATGTTCAGAGGAGGAGAGAGATACAAAGAAAGAATTTCTGTGAACCCAGGCCTGCAGGCCTGGAGTATCTTCAGTTAGATGACATCAGAGAATCTCAATGTGTATTTAGAGTGGGTATTTTGACCAATTAGTTAACACTTGAATTTTTATCCAAAAGTATTTCCCCTCATCCTCCGACCTTACTTGCACCTTTGAAAGAAGCCAGGCAGTCCTGAAAGAACACACAGCTCATTACAGGTGTAGTACCAGTAAAGATGAGAAACAAAGTAACAGACCAAATTTGCAATGAGTTTGACCCTTTCCATTTTCTCCCCATGCACACAACCTTCAATGGGGGGTGGGAAGAGTCCCCTAGGATGATATCAAAGTTTTGAATGCCTGGCCAGATCTGGCTATCAACCGCATGAACTTGTAATCAGGTCCTCGGGTCTCTGCTGCGATTACTAACACATGGCATATTATCTGTACCACGAGTCTTAGTACAGCATAAATACAACTATCATAATTTAAACATACCTGTTGATAAAGCCATATCCATTTCTGACATTGAACCACTTGACTGTGCCAAGAACTTTGGTGGCTGGAAAGAAAAAAGTTAAAGAAGTTATTCTAAAACATAATGAAGTAAAAGAACGTTACAAAAATACTTTTATACCTGCACATGAAGTCACAATCAGACCCATTCTGCTTCCTTAACACTCAAAGTGTACCTTCATCTCCCACTTCAGTTTGTACTAACACTGTAGCAGGAAGCAGTTCTTCAGCACTTGCTGTTCTTCAGCCAAGAGTTTACCACACAGCACCTAGAATGAAGTCCAGCTCTATTTTCAGAACTATTTCAGGCCATCCATCCCATCTCTTTTTTATTTCTTATCCCAGAAATGGGCAGTGAAGCTGAAAATCCCACTGCCATTCATCAGTTCTCTTTAGCTTAGTAGCTAGACATGAAACATAGGTGGAGAAAGCTGCTTAAAAGTCCTCTCTTTCGCTGAAAGAGAATCACTTTTTCTTTTCTTCCTTGGAAACCAGAACTGGCCAAAGAAGCAGTATCAAGCACCATGCAACTCTCTCAAGTGGAGAGGCAGCACACCGTTATTTTGGACAAGCTCTTTCTTGCATTGTCAACATCACTGTAACCAAACAAGACCCCACAAGACGTTTTTGTTTGTTTTGTTGTTTTTTTCTTTTTTTTAATATTCCTACTTCTAGACATCTGTGATTTACCAGTTACAAACTGACCGACTTTATGTTTCAAGGCTTCTAGGATCAAGACAAGCTCCTGTCTCAACACCAAAACAGCATCTTACTTAGAAGCCATACTGCAGTGTCTTATAGGATCTGGCGAAACCTGTTCCTCCAACATATAGGTACGTGTGGGAGGAACTCAACAGCAATGGAGGTAGTTCAACCTCTCCTTCCCTCTCAGCAACTGGGTGGAGACCACAAACTTGTACTTTTCAAACCTGTAGGAAAGGGAGAATTTTGGGCTCTAGACTTTAACAGATGTTACTGATTACATAGCATGACCACAACTATCTAAGCAATCTACATAGTACTTATTTGAAAAGGGTCTAGTCACCTACAGGTGGCCGCTTGTTAAAAACCTTACATGTTTGGTGGCGGGGGGAACTCAAGAGGCAATTAAAAATAAAATAGTCTAGAAACAATCTGCAGTTCAGAAGTACAAGCCAGTCTGCTAGAGGCAAGAGCACACTGCAAATTGTTACCTTCATCTGCTCTACACCTGCATTCTTCCCTAAACATCCACGAGGAGATGACAGAGCTAGACAGACCTTTGGTCTCACACAGTCTTGCCATTCTTATATACCCCTCTGACAGACAAAAAGAGCAACCTCTTCCTCCTCCTCCCCTGAATGGAGCACTAAAGTAGGAATGTTTACTGATAGCAGTCCATCGTAGTACTGTTGCTGTTACTGAAAATAATAACAGGCCATTTCTCATTGCACTTTTAGAAGTGAAGGTTTTGGTCTTCTTTAATACAATTTTTTAGCAGAAAAATGTTCATATTTAGAAGAAGCAAAACCATGTTAAGACTGAGACAGTTACTAGAGAAAAGGGCTCTACCTAGTACAGCATCCATTCCCAAGACTTCTTGTTTACAGAGATAAAAACCCTAAGTTTCACTGCCTAGCACTGATTCAGTAACAATAACAGTCTTCAGCATCAACATTTGTAGTCATGCTTGTACATTTAGTTTCATGGGGACATCACTAGGTACAGACACTTATTGCTACCACAAAGGCACTGGCTACATGCAAGAGCTCACTGCACTAAGACAAGTCAACAGGGGAAGAAGGGGGGGGTGGGGGGGAAGCCAAGAAACAGGTGCCAATGGCACATGCAGGTTTTAGCCTGCTTTAAGAAACAAGGCTAATACCACTGATTCCCCCACCATCATCCTTCCCCTCCCCCACAAAATAACTATTGAATCTGTTGGCCTACTTCAGTCAGATTAGGAAGAAGGCGAGAAACCTAGGAAGCCTCACGAAAACCCTCGGAGGGGTCAGAAAGCTGGTAGAAGGAGAGGTAGTCAAAACTCACTCTACATGGCCAGCTGGCTGCTGATAAATGGAAGTCCACAGACACAGCTTCAGAGTAACACTGCTCCTTTTGCACAAGCTGCCAGAGACCAGGGGCAAGTCTCCAGCATATTCCCTAAAAGTGTACTGGGGAAATACCATTCCCTACCCACACTAGTCTTACAGTCTCCCCTAAGCATCACCGGGGGGGGGGGGGAAGATCATCAGACACAACAGCATGACACTGAACATCCACGTGGCCACGGCGCAGCCAGCGTCAAGCCTGAGCTGTCATAGCGGGGAAATCAGGCAAGGAGGAGGACAAGCCAAGAGGAAGCCATAACTAGTTTTACTGAGGAGTCAGAGAAGACAGTTGACGCGATGACAGCTATCCCACCAGCAAGTGGAAGCCCATATATTTCTAAAAGATGATGTACTCTGATGCTATCAGAGGAAACAATCGTCAGCCACTCCTACTCATGCCAAAACAGCCTTTCATTAGTTTTAACAAGGAAAGCCAAAGCTTCCTGTGACTGAGAAAGAAGAAAAAGTTGATTAACCTTTATCCTTATACCTAGAAGTCAGACATTTGGATGCCCTGGGCAAGCATCAGACCTTGCTTCTAATGGGATCTTTGTAAGAGGAAACTTAAGTGAACATAATTTACAAGACTATTAACAGGGACATTTGAGGTGGACTTGAACATAAGTCCATTTTCAATTAGCATTATCAGCGATCATTTTCCTTACAACTCCTGCTAAAAAGCTCGCCTACAAAACCATCACTATTTTCTTTTTCCTGCTAGCCCAGGGAAGGCACTTGTGCCTTCGCTTTTTTCTTTCCCCTCTCCAAGCAACAGGCGAACAAGATAAAAACATTACCAAGAATAAAACAAGCCACCTTAAGTCAAGAAGCAGCCAGACATACCAACAGATACAGATGTGCGTTGACTGATTACTGACAAACCAGATAACAGAACAGGGGAAAATCACACAAACCGTACCTCCAACTTTTGTTTTGCTAGAATCCTCCCTACCTCAGCTCCAGAGAAATCCTTTACCTGGCTCCTCTATCTGCTGCAGGAAGACTTCAGAAGGGAAGATGCTGCCTTTCCTTAACAAAGTTCGGGACTCTGCCCTAGTAGTCAGCCTCAGCTTTGCCTTACTAACCGCTTACTGCTATGCAGTTATAAACAGCAGATCCCTATTTCCACTGCAGATGGAAGTCTTGTCCTTTTCAACAGGTTGATCCTGTTTAGTCACCATGGAAAAAAAAAAAAAAAAACAAAACACCACAGTAGCAGAGGTGGCAACTTGGTATTTCGCTTGCCTCTTTACTGATAAAGTAGAAAGTAAAAATAAAAAACCACTAATCCTAGAGGTATTACGAAAGCGGTATTCTTTATAGATAGAAAAGTTGTGCAAAGACCTTAAGATTAAAGGGGGAGCCGCCTAGGGTTTACCAGCAACTCTTTCCAAGGGGAGATACCCCTGCAGGCGGCAGGTACCGAGAAGCCCGTCAACATGGCTGCGCTTCACTCCCTAGCCCCGTCCGGCACCGGAGAAGCGCCCGGGGCCGCGGTTCGCGGCCCCGGGCGCTTCTCCGGTGCCGGACGGGGCTGTGCACAGGTGCTCCCGCCCAACTCCGAGCTGCCGTCCCGGGCAGGCGCCGCTCGGCTCCCCCCGGCCTGACTCACGGCCGCGGCGGAGCGCGGGGGGAAGCCGGGCCGGGCCCCGGGCGGCGGCCATGTGCTGCCCCCCCCCCCCCCCCCCGCCTCCCCGCTCCCGCCTCAGGTGCCCCGGGGAAGTTGGGGGGGCTCGGTGCTCACCCAGCACTTTCTTCTCCGTCTCGGCAGCGGTTGTTGTGGTGGTGGCGGCAGCGGCGGCGGCAGCAGCGCCGGGAGCCGCCTCACCAACAGCCGCGCCGGGCGCGGCGGCGCTGACGGGGCTCTTGGGCTTGGCGTCCGGGGTGGCGGGCGACGGCGGCGCGGGGGCTCCGGCCGCGGCGGCGGTCGTGGTGGTGGCCGCCGTGGCGGGCGCCGGGCTGGCGGTGCCGGTCTCCGCCGCCTCGCTCATGGTGCCTGGCGGGAGGGAGGGCGGTAGGTGGCGGGCGGGTGCGCGGCGCTCGGCGGCGGGCGTCCCTCAGGGCCGCGCTGGGTCTTACTGCCCCCAAAATGGCCCCGCCGAAGTTTTAACACAGTCAGCGGGGGCCGGCGCCGCCTCATTAGCATTTAAAGGGGCCGCGCCGACATGGAGCGGGCGGCGCGGAGTGGGGAAGCGGCTCCGCCGTGGCGAGCACGGCACGGCACGGCACGGCACGGCACGGCACGAGAGGCTGCGTGGGTGGGTGGGGGGGTGGGAGGATGGATGGATGGATGGATGGATGAGCTCCGGCCGTTTGTGCGTGCGCGTCTGTGCGGGTATATACGTGGCCGCGTGTGTGTACAGCAGTGTGTGTACGTGCGTGGGGCGTGCGCGTGTCCCGGGAGCTGAGCGCCGCGTGCGCACGCACGTCCGTGTCCCTGGGTAGACGCGGGCGTGTCTCCGCGCGCGGGTACCTACGGATACATACGTACACGCAGACGCAGCGGCGCGTGGGAGCCCGGAGAGGCCCGGGTCAGCCGGTGCCCGCGTGTGCGAGCGTGGCTCCGCGCGGCCCGCGCCGCGCTCGGCCTGCCCACGCCCGCGACTGCGCGGTTGGGTGGTGCGGCAGGGGCGTGCGGCTGGGTGGGCACCCGAGTGTGTGCGTGTGCCGCGGCGGGGAGCCAGCGTCGTCGGAGCGTGGGTGCCTGTGCGTTTTGTGGGAGACCTCAGCTGGGGGGGGGGGGGGGGGCGCTGGGGCGCAGCCATGTGGGCGAGCGTGGGTGTGCATGCGTTGGCATTGTCACTCCTTTTTCTTTCCTTGCCGTCACTTTTTCTCCCGTGGAGTCCTCTGGCTTGCATCCCCCATGACGTCAGGTTGTCACCCCTGCTGTCCCGCTGCTGCCTCATTTCCTCACCGCTGCCCTTACATCTCCCTCGCCCTCCTTTCTACCTCTTCTTTCTTCCCTGCCCTTCCCCCAGTTTTTGTACAGCCCCCCCCGAGTGTCGTTTCAGGGATGTTTCTACTCTTTTGCAGTTTGCGCACTAGCACGCCAGCGTTATTCCACACTCCCGCCACATCACTTTTCTTAATTGCCTCGGCCTCGTGTCCGTCTTTCCCTCCAAGACGGATGCCTGAACTGGAGCTTCATGCACCTGGCCTTCTCTGTCTTAAAGTTTTGCTTTGCTTCTCTGTATCCCTGAACAGTCAAAGACCATCGGATCCTGATTCTTTTCCGCTTTGTACCCCCTCCTGATCCCCACTTCTCGACAATTCCTTGGTCGTTTCTCACAACAAAAATGAGAGTCTTTGAATGGTACATCCGTCAGGTAGCCACACCAACATCAGCTCCACAGCAGTCTCAGATGAAGCGTGCACTGGGAAGGCATGCCTCGGGGTATGGTTTAAACTGCACGAGGTCGCGCCTACCGAACCTCCTCAGGAACCTTGAACCCGGGTTTGACAGATGTCAGAGCCAAAAGAAAAAGATGCTACAACGCTGTGATGCAGACCCTCCCACAACTGCAAACCAGCTAAGGCTTAGCTGCTCGAGAGAGTCATAATGAACTAGCGAGCTGTTTTGGAATTCAAAATGCTTTTGGAGGATTCAGAGGTATTTCCACCCACAGAGGCATCACTGCTCCCACTTCAATTACTTACACCATTTTGTAAATTCTGGATGGAAATTATTATTACGGTTCTCGTCATTGCACCCCACTGTACACATAAGAAAAAAATAATTTTTCTCCCACAGTTTTTAATCCTCCACTCTATGTTAATTTTATTATTTTAAGGTTACGTCACTTTGTGTCCTTTTACATTTTCAGGGTACATGAAAATTTCTGTGAGGATGCTTATTTGAATGGATCTTGAGAGGAAGGCTTATTATGCTAAGTCAAATGCATTATCAAAATTCAGACACTGACATGCACTTGAGACATAAAATTTATTTTCAATGAAGTTGTTAATTAATTTTTCTTCCTCAAGGTAATTTTAGACTTTTATTGAAAAGCCCATTCAACAAAAAACTACAGTATACAAGCTGTGGAAATGTACTGTGCTTTATTCCATTCCTTTGTAGAAACTTGGCAATGTTTTCCTCTATTTTTTTCAATTATTTTAATAATGATGAAATGTAAGAATTATAGAGCAGTCTCATTTTTCCTTTTCTTGCTGACAATTGGTAATACATTTCCTTTGCTTCAGTATTCGATCTCTTTTCAAAGATTATGTTGGAAGAAATTAATCCACCAGCTTCAGTAATAAAAAGTTATAACTGTTGGATGTGGAGACTAACTTCTGCATCTCTACATTTTCTGAATACTTCCTATCAACGGGCTGTAAATAACTATTTTATAAAGTTTAGAACAGTACAGAATCACAGAATGGTGAGGTTGGAAGGGAGCTCTGGAGGTCATCTGGTCCAACCCCCCTGCTCAAGCAGGGTTACCTAGAGCTGGTTGCCCAGGACCATGTCCAGATGGCTTTTGAGTATCTCCAAAGAGGGAGACTCTCTCTGAGTCAGCCTCACTGTAAAAAAGTGTTTCCTGATGTTCAGAGGGAACTCTCTGTGTTTCAGTTTGCGCCCATTGCCTCTGGTCCTGTCACTGGGCACCACTGAAAAGAGCCTGGCTCCGTCCCCTTTACACCCTCCTTTCAGGTATTCATACACATTTATAAGATCCCCCTGAGCCTTCTCTTCTCAACAGTCCCAGCTCTCTCAGCCTTTCCTCCTAGGAGAGATGCTCCCGTCCCGTCATCATCTTCGTGACCGTTCGTTGCACCCTCTCCAGTATGTCCATGTCTCTCTTGTAATGGGGAGCCCAGCACTGGACACAGTACTCTAGGTATGGCCTCACCAGTGTGGAGGAGTTAACCTGCTGGCAGCACTCCTCCTAATGCAGCCCAGGATACCATAAGCCTTCTTTGCCACAAGGGCATACTGTTGGCTCATGTTCAACCAGGACCCTCAAGTCCTTTCCTGCAAAACTGCTTTCCAGATGGGTGGCCCCCAGCACGTACTGGTGTCTGAGGTTGTTCCTCCCCAGGTGCAGGACTTCGCACTTCTTACTGAACTTCATGAGGTTCCTGTCCGCTCATTCCTCCAGCCTGTTGAGGTCCCTCTGGATGGCAGCACAGCCCTCTGGCATATCAGCCGCTCCTCCCAGTTTTGTGTCATCAGCAAACTTGCTGAGGGTACGCTCTGCCCTATCATCCCATTAATGAAGATGTTGGACAGGACTGGCCTCTGAGGTAGAGCACTAGTTACTGCCCTCCAACTAGACTTTGTGCCACGGATCACCACCCTCTGGGTCCAGCCGTTCAGCCAGTTTTCAGTCCACCTCACTGTCTGCTCATCCGGCTCACACTTCAACAGCTTCTCTGTGAGGATCTTATGGGAGACAGTGTTGAAAGCCTTACTGAAGGCCAGGTAGACAATAGCCACTGTTTCGCCCTTGTCTACCAAGCTAGCCATTTCATCATAGAAGTTTATCAGGTTGGTCGAGCATGATTTCCCCTTGGTGAATGCATGCTGGCTACTCCCAATCACCTTCTTGTCCTTCATGTGTCTGGAAATGGTTTCCAGGATTAGTTGCTCCATCATTTTCCCACGGATCAAGGTGAGGCTGACTGGTCTGTAGTTCCCTGGGTCCTCCTTCCTGCTCTTATTGAATAAAAACGGGGGTTTATTCCATAATGTTGCCTTGCCAGCACTTCCCTGCTTACATGCAAATGCTTGAGTTTGGCCTAAGCCTTGATTTGTTGATTTTGTGTTCCCTTTTGTTCACATCTTCCCAGCCCCGATGCTTGTCAGCCCTGTGCATCACTCCCTCACAGGGCTGCTGGTGACTCTCCCTCCTGCATCATTCCTAGTTTAAAGCTCTTCTTACCAGGCCAGCCATCCTGCTGGCAAGGATGCCTTTGTCCTGCTTAGTGAGGTGGATCCCATCTCTCCCAAGCAGTTGTTGATTCTCAAACAAGGTCCCATGGTCATGGAAACCAGACCCCTGTTGCTGACACCAGCTCCTCAACCACTTGTTGACACACAGTCTTTTCCTCCTCCTCCTCACACCATTTGCCCTCACCAGCAGGATTGAGGAGAACACCACCTGGACCCCCATACCCCAACTATCACCCCCAGAATGAACAGTTTGCAGATGATGTTGTTTTTTTTTTTTTAAAGTGTCTTAGTAGTTTCTAAAATTACTGTCATGCCTCTCTTTCTTAATGAATAGGTCCATAGCACATCAACAGCATCCTTCTGACATTGCAGGTGGTGGAAATATCAATCTAACACACTGTTTAAGTTGCTCATAACTTGGCCAAACTGTGATAGCTTGGACTGAAATTTGTACTTCTTGTTCAAAAAGTTCAGCAAAAGATACTTAGTCCTGACAACGAGATGAGAAAAAAAAATGCTTTTGTTTTCCATCATTTGAATTTGTTTTAGGACTTGCCTTTGTAAGTTACAGTGACTCTGTGTTTTTGAATGGAAAGTTGAAAATTAGCTGCAATAGAGGTATGTGTTTTACAGTTCCTATTTCGGGGGAGAACAAAAAGCACCCCTCAAAGCTACTAGCAATCACATTTCACCAAGTAATGGACTTTTGAAAAAATATTGTTAGCACATGGTCAGTAGAGAAATGATCTGAAGGTGCCGTCTGGAGGTGCGCCGAGCATAATCCAGCTCTTGCCTGCTGTTCGAATCCCGTGTCTGTCATTCCTGCACCAGCACCACGGGCCAGTCCAGCTGGGGACAGACAAGCAGGTCACCTTTGCAATTGCAGTTCTTCTGGGTCACTGTGGCACCAGTCACCGGTGTTTGGAGGGAGAAGACTACCCCGTCAATGCTCTTCTGTGTGCCTCCTCCTGCCTGAGTTGTAACAAAGGCAGGAAGCAGAGGATGGCTGGGGAGCATGGGCTTTGCCAAATGCAAGAGCAGGGACTGAAACATCCAGGGTGAAGACACTTGTCGGAAGGGGATGAAATACGGGGGACAGAAGCCAAGAGAAAACTGTGGCTGAGAGAGAGCAGAAAGACCTGGCAATGGGTGTTTCGTACCCCTCTGATTCGTACTCCGTGTGCTTTGCCTGCTGCTGCTCCGGCTCCCCACGCAGAAGGCATCCGAGCTGAAGCCCTGGAGAGCCACACCTGCTTCTTGCTGGCGTCAGTCAGAGTGGCTCTGTGGGACAAAAGCGCTATTCCCCAGCCTGGGGTTTATTGCTGTTTTACTTTTGGAAGGAAACTGAAACCCATTTGACAAAAGACAGTAAAGCTACAAAGTTAAGCAAGGAAAAGTTACGAAATACTATGAATGAGACTTGTAATCTTGAAGTTCAGCCCCCTTAAGTGTAGCGGTAATTACACATTTCTTAATCAGATGATCACATATTCGTCTTCCCACAAGATCCTGCCTTTTTTCAGCAAATGTGCAGCTCAAGCTATTATTTAATGTGTGTTATATAACCCTTGGCGTAGATGCGGAATTATTCATTCCCTTCTTTCTTTAGGATCCTGTGGGGTTTTTACAATTATGTACCCATGGATCACAAGCATTAATGAATGTATTTTATCCAGCATCATGTGCAAACAGCTGGGATTATCATCTCCATTCTGGGGATGGGGAACAGAGGCAAAATGAGATTAATGCTACTGTTTTCAAGTGTCTGCTGATTCTGGGTAGCTGCCTTGAATGTACATGCGTTTCTTTTCCAGGGAACTTACTGTTTTTGCAAGTTGGGTGGGACTTGAGACACCTGCATGAGGCTGGGACATGTGGCACAGGAGCATGGGAGCTATTTTATGGAGCTATTTTATGCCCCTGGCTTCAGGGGAGGTTGCTCCTGCAGATCTTGAGTGAGAGGAGATGTCTTGCTGCAGCGTCAGGCCGGCAGCCTGGCCTCCTTGGAGGGGTTGGGTTTGAACCCCACCTCTTATCTTGGTTTCCCACCGGTGAGCGCAGGTCATCGTTCATTGTGTCCTGTGAATTTCTCTCCTTCGGGGACTAATCCCTCCCATGCTCTGTGTGGGCATCGCAGGCACCCAGCTCCATCTTCTGAATCCACCAGGAACCTGCATGAGGTTGCGCAGCTCCTAAAGATCAAATACTTTGTGATTTTTATAACAAGTATCACCTTTATTCGCGGGGCTGTCTTTTACAATCCCAGCCTCTGGAGTCGTGTGATAACCTGAAAAATCTGTGCTTTCATTTCTTTGTGCAGAACCTGCTTACTCCATGCTGGCTGTGGACGAGGTCTTGAAATGTACTGTTTAAGGCTTAGATACTGAAAGACAGATCAGAAGAGCTAAAATTCATCATTGTTCTAAAAATGTCATGATTTTAAACCAACCCCAGCAAATTTGGAGTCCTGGGAATTGGCAAGAGTATGCCATAAGAATTCTAGATTAGCTAGGTAGAGTATATTTGATGATTTATGGATATGAACAACTTTTTCTACTTATAAAGTAGCTCCTTAGGGGCCTCGGGCTCTACTGAGAAACCTGAGGGGAAAACAGGAGTTCTGAAGATTTTACAGAGAGGACGATGTGCAAGGTGGCGGCATTCACCTGTCTGTAACAGGACACACTCATCCAATAGGCCAGTTCAAAGAGCAAATTGAGGTAACAGGTTTTGTAATTAGAAAATGTGGTGTTCACCGAAGCGGAAATATTTTGCAGATACAAATAAATTTCTGTAATTGTATTTTTTGGAAAAAATTGAGATAATACCTTTCAGTAAAGTGGAAAGGTTCTGTTTCAACAATTGCAGAAACTAACATTTCAATATAGCAGTTCCAAATGATTTCATGTACTGAAATTATTTTATATAATACAAAAATAATGTTGCAATATGGGTTTTTTTTACAGTAAACAGTATTTTTCTGGGGACATATTTTATAAAATACAGACATCTAGAAATACTCCTTTTTCTTCCAATTTTAGAAAGACATTTAAAGCTGCAGAATTTCCTTTAAAATGGAAAACTTAGGTCTTCTCAGGTCTAGCTGGACAAGTAAGAGACTTATTTGGCCTTAACCCTGAATTTAAACTATAAATTCTTCAAATTATAAATGGTCCTTCAGTGCACTCTTATACACACCCTGGCGTAATTGGGACCTTATCTTCACTGCAGCCTGTGCCTGTGTTGCAATTGTCATAAAATTGATAACACAATGATCTACCTACCACAGGCAGGTTATTTAAACTCTCTACTTACCTTCCTTATTGAAAAATTAAAGTTGTAACATTTATTTACAAAAGCAAGTTTAAAAAGTCAGAAAATCATAAACTAAAAAATGTAGCACTTGATCCACTGAGTCAGTGGAAAAATGGGCTTGGAATTAAGCCCTAAGTGTATGGTTGGATCTAAAACATAGAGGATTGATTGATGTTAATTACTTATACATTGCATTTTCTATTGTCAACAGCTACTTCTCAAGTAACATCTTCAGTATTGAATTAAAGGCAGTTTTACAAAATCCAGCAAGTTGTTTGGTTTTTTTTTTTTTGGAAGGCTTTTATTAAGAAAAAACAACTTACGCTGACTTTAATGGAAAGTATTGATAGTCTTGTAAATCCTTTAATCTAGAAGGAATCAAAACAGTTTATAGATTAAACATCTGCAGGGTACAGCAGTCAAATGCAAAATGCTGCTTCACCAACCTGTGTCCAGGAACGTTAGAGTAATGACATAAGAGGGAAGTAAAGAATATCTTTCCTATTAAAGCTGTGGAAGGTTATCTTGGAAAACATAAAAAACTTACTGTGGTAGGAAAGTAACAAAGGCTCCAGAAGTCATTGTCCCTTGATGTTCATGTTGTCCTGCAAGCATCTCCCAGCCCACTCTGAGAAACATGATGTTGAACCTGGGGAAAAAAAATTTCCAGTGGACAATTTATGAGAGAATGCTGTGAATTGAGATCACCGTGATTAATAATTTTAGGCAAAATAAAATTAACAAAATGCAAAGTTTTGATTAGATCCCGAGTGTGTCAAAAACTGGGTAGCTGACTAGGCTTAAATATATTAGTGTTCTACCATGCAAATATGACTTCTAATGAAGAAACTGAGAACAGAGTTTAGCACATGCTTGCTAGAGCCATTCTTGGTCTTGCTCGGTGGCTGGGGAGCCTCTGCCAACTCGCTGCCCTAGCTCAGCGTCCTGCTGCACGTAATCCTGCAGAAGTGGGGTCAGCCCTCTCCACTCCTGTTCTCTGGATGCTCCCTTGTACTGCTGATCCAGCCAAGGCTTCTTGTGGAGTCCTATGGGTTAAGGTGACATAAGGCAAATGCACAATAGGCTGTGTTATTCTAATGGAATATGAAGTATATCTGGAAGGACCTTATCAAGATAAGGAATTAGCTCACTAGAGCACTGAATTTTGTAGTGACAGTCACACCGGCTTGCTTCCGGATCTTTGTTTATCTGCCATTTTAAAAAGACTGGATGACAGCCAGCTGTTGGCTCTGTGAGAAGGCAAAAGAACAAGATGTCTACATTGGCAAAGAACTTTGCAAGTCGTAACTTGTGTTATAGTGACAAACAAGTATAGAACACAGAACCTAAATTTCAACTCAGAAAACCATTCCTCAGCCACATACACACACCACAAACCACACATTGACAAACTCCACTGCACATATAACACAGAGACCACACACAGAGAGAATTATACCCAGCACATCCTTTCCTAGGTCACCGGCGACCGTGCATTTGCCTGCACTACAAAAACGAAAACCTCAGACTGGCAGAACCCCTCATCGCCCGCCTTGCTTGGTCAAGGAAGACAAGGGTGAACTGAGAGTAGCCACCAGAGATCTATGGGGAGCCTTGATCGTACTAAGGTGGGGAGCTGCAGGTCAAACCCCAGGCAGAGGCTTGGTGTGAGGAGCTTGGCTCAGCACAGCAGTGAGAAGGGTCAAGGTGAGCAAGTTAGCAGAGAGCTGCAGAACACGCTGCACTCCCTAGGGGACACAAGAACAATCTTGTGTCCTTCAGCGTCTCTCTTGGAAATGGTCTTTCCCTTGCATTTCATGGTTATTTCTGAAGTCATGAGCGTTGACTGCCTTTGTAATCTTTTCTAAAGTGATAGTCTTCATATCACTACGGAAAATACAATGGCAGTAAGGATCGGGGGGTATGAGTGCAAAAGTGTATCAGAAATGTACACTGACCTCTAACATCAAGTAAATAACACACTTCTCTACCAGGGAGTACCCTTTACCTTTGCAGAAAGTGCATTATATGTAAGTGCGATACCAAGATGAAGAATGCTGTGACATCCCCTATGGCACTGGATTCTCCTTTTGCCTCTCGTGGTGACCAAAGACCGCAGACTTAATAAATTCCTTCTCCGCTCCCAAGTATGCCGTCAGCTTTTTTTCTTTCTCGTCCTCGGGGAGTTTCGTGGAGGAAGTATGAGTCAAAGCAGACTTGAACACTGTGATTCAGTTCTTAAGTCTGGGGCCTGCTCTTCTGAAAGAAGCTTTCTCCTTTTTCTCCAGCCTGGTCCCAATAACTGTAATGTAGCATATGACTGTGCATGCCCACAGGGAAAATGGGTTGGGAGATACACTGAACATAGTAAACACAAGGTTTTATGGAAAGTCATTAAAGATTTTTTTAAACGTTAAAAGTGGCAAGTGAAGAGGGGAATTGTCTGAGCCAGTGCAAAAGGTTTATAATTAGGAAAGAAAGCACTGGAATAAAGAAAAATTATCCTGGCCTGTGGGGCAAGTATCTGCAGACAAGTGGCAGAAGGAGCCATGCTGATAGATAAGTGGTTCAATACTTTGTTCATAAAAGCAAAGACTCCACGAGGGTGGCAAAAATCCCATTTAATTTAAACCTAAATTGCATTAAAGCAAACCAGAGCTCCAAAGAATAGATTGTAGAGAGGAATCCTGCTCTGCCAAGTAAGAGGAGAAGTGTCTAAGGTGTGATCTAATACAGTGCCTTTTCACTAGGCATTTATAGGACCCTGTGAAGTGCGTATGCTCCAGGAACACCTCCTGTCTAAGTTGCAACATGAGCTAAATGCTGTTTGACTCACAACAGCTCCCAGTGGACTGACAGCCGGAGATAGCAAGGCTGCTTTTCTGGGAGGTTGTGTTGCACCAACATGGAAGAGGCTGGATTGGGAGCCTGCTCTCCTGTTCTGTTCTGACACTGGGAGCGCAGGTGCGTTCAGGTGGGCTTCCCTAATGGTTGCATGTTAGAGGGGAGAAGAAGAAATCCATCAAGGGCCAACCATAATAAAAATCCATCCATTCTTGCTTCCCTTTATCAACAGCAAAAATCAAAGCATTGACCTTTTCTGAATGATTTCTGCCTGACTTAATGCCTACCCGATCATTTACAAGACACTAATTAGAGAGGTACAACATTACCTGCAGCCAGTTTCCTGCAGCAATGAAACCAGCCGATACCTGAATGATGTTGTTGCCTGACAGTACATAGAGGCACACCGCAGGATGCTGTTGTCCAAGCAGACCGTTGCTTTCCTTCACCTGGGAGAGCTCTGAGGTGCTTCTTGGGGCCATTTTGCTAGTCCTGGCTGCAGGTTAAGCCACAAAACTGTAATGCTCTCAGATTGACTCTCAGGATGCATTTTGGCCCCTTTTATAAAGCCCTGCTTTAAATTAAACTTCAGAAGCCTTGCTTCAAAATAAAAAAAAAATCAAAATTCTTTCTTTTCAAAATGCTGAATGCAACAGTCGGCTTTTCTGGATTGTCTTCTCCTTTCTTTAGCCATGACTTCTCCCCAGATATGGCCTGAGCTTGCCATTACACAAGCACTGTGTTTCTCAGTTAATCCATTCTAAAAGCCCTCTCTGCGGGCCCCTTGTTGGCACGCTGCTGTCCCACGCGATATGAAGTGCTATGTGTCGCACGAGGGACCCTGCCGACTGAAGCAATTCAGCTCTCCTGCCCTAGCCTCTGATGAGTCGACTACAAAATTTTGGGGGTGAATCCCAGCCATCCTCATGAACATCAGGGACATTCCCCTTCACTCCACCCCACCGCTGCAAGAAAATGCAAGGTGGTGATGGAATTTACCTTCCTCTGAAACCATGACATATTCAGCATTTTCTGAGGTAAGAAAAAGCAAGCCAGTTCCTATTAAAGCAAATCCCATTCCCCTGCTCTACACAGCTAGCCCTTTTCCTTACTCCTTCCCAGGAACTTCCGAACTCACGCAGGAATCCTGCGAGGAGAGTTGTCACATGCAGAAAGGCTGCTACACTGCCTGCACCTCCTCTTCCCTCTTGAGCCAAAAAAGCCATTTTTTTTTCCCACCAGTAGCTCAATATGATATATCTGTGCTGAAAAGCTCACAGGGAATCAGAGAGTTAAAATGGAAAGGAAGACAGACCTTCCAAGGCCAGCAGAAACAATAGTTTTATCAAAACTTATAGCTCTTAAATAAATAGAGTAAAACAGAAACAGGTTTATTCACGGTCCAGTGATGAGTCTATTCAGTCGTAGCCGGTAGATGGCAGTGAAAGATGGGGAATAACCGAGATTAAGCCTATAATTGGGAAACAGCAGGCAGGTTCGCATTTTGATGCAGAGACTTCAGTAACCTGAGGCCATGTTCTGTTTGCAGTTAGATTAGAAAGGCATGGTTTCTTGGAGAGCCATTTTTTTCTTATGCTTCGTGCCTTTTTCTTTAGGTTCTTCAAACGTGCAGGAAATGCCAACATATCTGTACAGTAAATTTCTTTTTTTCACAATTTAACCCCACAAATAAGATTCCCTAAAGAAATCTTGCAAACATAATGCCCGATTCGTAAGTAGGATCATGCACAAGCTGCTGAACGTCAGCTCCCCCTCACGGAAGGCCCAGTAACTGGTGGGTATGATCCAGCAACTGAATAACAGCTCACAGAGAAAGGGAAGACTACAGCCAGCTGACATATAGCCAGCTGAAGTAACCCAGTCCACAGTAATGTCTGGTCAGCATTTGGATTAGCAAATTGAATATGGCAAAGAAAAGCCATCCCGGGATCTTGAGTGAGTGTAGTGGTCAAAGCCCAGGCTGTGCACTTTAATACAAAGCAAAACCTTGTGCAGCAGAATACTGCGTAGTCCTGCATTGTGTGAGTTGAATGAAACGCTTGGCATTGTGGTCTGCGTTAGTTGGGAGGCCCCTCTGCAACAACTGAGCGCTTCCCACCTGGGCAGTAAGGGACGTGACTCTCATCTGTCGTGCTGAGAGGGATGAAACGTGGGAGCATAAGTCTGGAGGGAGCCCTGGGACCCTGACTTTGCATGCATTGTCATCACACATTATATCTTTAGGAAATGTATTAAGCTCCGTCCCAAAACTAGTTTGTTCTCCTCCTCTTCCCCCCCGTCAAGTGCCCTCTGATTATCACCTGTAGTATCCCATAGGCTGCACTCTGCTCCAGCTACGACATATACCATTATTCTAAAAACCACAATGAACATAAACACAACTACTATTATATAATATATAAAATATAGAATTAATATAATTAGTGCAATTAAAATACATTTAAAAATCTAGATATGAAGACTAAAATGCACAGATCACATTGGAAGCAGGTTGACATTTTTCACAGAAAATGGCTTCTGACAAGTGAAAAATTAATTCAAAGTTCTTCAAAATCTAAAACTTTTTCAGCAGGTAAAACTCTTCAATGAAACTTTTTCAGTGAAAATAGAAGCACTAATTCCACTGAAAAGTTTTCTCAGGGGAAAGCCACTTAATCACAAGCTATATGTAACACCTAGAGGAAATAGCATCCTTAGCTGAGTCACCAGCAACCACAAAGACTCCTGGATTTTATATTCTGGGCCTGTCCCTGCTGAGAGCAAGAGATCCCTCATGTCACGGCCCTAGGAGGGTTTGAATTAAACCAACCTCACACACATTGTGCGAGGCTGAACTTAATTTAATGGCTTCTGCCTGATACCCTAGAGGGGTACGTGTTCTTTGAAGGCACTTCAACAAGACCCTTTGGTAAGTCCCAATTTGTTTGAATTCATCCTTGAAATGTACTATTGTTCCTTTTCCTCTCCTTTTCACAACTGTCACCATTTTAGAATCACAGAAAAATTTATGTGGGAAGAAGGTCTTCTAGTCCCACTCTCTGCTTAGAGCAGGGCTACCTTCAAAGTTTGATGAAGTTGCTCAGATTTTCTTGTAGAGCTGAGAAATCTAAAAAAATCCTGTAACTAGGACAACCGAAAAGCTCATTGAATGGCAAGGAAACTCTTTGTCATGGCATTTCTTTAAGCCAGAGCCAAAGGCCGACGCGCTGTTATTAACACAGCGTTAAGTGGCCCCTGTTACAGACTCTGTAAAGAACAGGTATCAACTGCACGTGACTCCCGTTCCTGCTTTGTGTAAAGTATGACTATCACTTTGCATTGTGCTTATATAAAATATAAGTTGCAATGTATAAACCAGTAATGCACTGAGATACCCAGGCAGGTATTTATTGCCAGTAGCAACTTGTCTGCTGTTGAATGCCATGCCGGCTGTTACCAGGTTCAGTCACTGTCTGGTGGGGAGGTGTCCTTAACTTGCCAGGTGCTTTCTGAAGTTAACTTTGGGGATCAGCAGTCTTCTGAAGGAGTGTTAAAAGTGAATACCAGATTAAGGTATGAGTCACAGGAAACCCTTGTGGGATTGGGCTACAAGGTTTGTACTTGAATAGGATCTGCCTGGGGAGAACTTGACAGTTAAAGCAACACCCAGTGTCCTGGTTTCAGCTGGGATAGAGTTATTTTTCTTCTTAGTAGCTGGGATAGTGCTGTGTTTTGCATTTAGGATGAGAATAATGCCGATAACACACTGATGTTTTAGTTGTTGCTAAGTAGTGCTTACACTGGTCAAGGACTTTTCAACTTCCCATGCTCTGCCAGGTGCACAAGAAGCTGGGAGGGCGCACAGCCAGGACAGCTGACCCAGACTGGCCAAAGGGCTGTTCCATACCGTATGGCGTCATGCCCAGTATATAAACTGTGGGAAGAAGAAGGAAGGGGGGACGTTCGGTGTGATGGCATTTGTCTTCCCAAGTAACCGTTACGTGTGATGGAGCCCAGCTTTCCTGGAGATGGCTGAACACCTGCCTACTGATGGGAAGCAGTGAATGAATTCCTTGTTTTGCTTTGCTTGTGCGCACGGCTTTTGCTTTGCCTATTAAACTGTCTTTATCTCAACCCATGAGTTTTCTCACTTTTACTCTTCCGATTCTCTCCCCCATCCCACCAGGAGGGAGTGAGCAGGCAGCTGTGTGGTGGACAGTGGCTGGACAGCTGCAGGAAACAGATATCGAAACCTCGTTTTGATCTACATTTATATGTAAACTGAGTAAACATACTTCTTCAATTTCTGTACACACAGAGCCATTCAAGTCTTCTGAGCTCCACAGACAAAGTTGGGTTTTGTCTTCCCACAGTAAAGTGCAAGAGCCAGACTGTTCCAGATTTGGGAAGTGGAATGGGGAGGGGAAGGAGCAGAGCTGCAATGGAAAGGTGGTGGAGAGAGCCTGACAGGGCTGTACTTCTTCATCCTACTGTTCCCTGGGGAGGATGGCATCTGCTTCCCACTGGCACAATCATCGGGGAAGCAGCTCTCAAGCCTGCCCTCAATTAGAGCAGCAGCAAGCCTGGTCTTCCCATGCTGCAGCAGCAGCAAGGGCCTTGGCTATTGCCACTCTTGTGCACACAGTAAACGTGTTGTCAGCATCTGAATGTGGTAAATGCTTCATTTCCTTATTTTTACTTTAGTGCTTGTCTGCTGTAAAGGATGATGTGAGAGTGGCTTGTGAGCAGCAAGGCATTGCATTCCTATGGGTGAGGGAATCTACGCAGGGGTGCAGGACCACCTCCCCAGCACCCAGCCTTCCAAGTGCAAGATTCTTGGGTAGCAAGGCTGTTCCTCCAGTGAGCTCTGGCGAGCACGGTGGGAGCTGGTGAAATAGGATGTTGGGAGCCTTTGATGATCAGGTTTAGCCAGATGTTCCTTGGCTCTCCTTCCAAGAGCACAAATTCCAAGGACCTCTGGGAAGGTTGTTGCTCCCCTGGGGGTGCAATTGTCTATATGAATGTATTACATCATGATATTTTCATCAAGATTTAGGCTTTCACTTAGAAAAAGTGTTATCTGGAAAAAGTAATTTCTAAATGTTCTCTTTGAAAGGAAGACACAGGGGTCCCATGAAGAACCATATTGTTGATCTTTGAAAAAGCAGTGTGGATGGGTTCAGTTGCTTGAACAGAGGCATGTACTTTCACCTGGGATGACAAACTATTTCTGAGACAACTCCAAGGGATTGGCAGACATTACACAGGATCTACAGGAGACCTTCTTCCTTCTGGGGAGGCAGCTGGAGGCTAGAAGGAAGACCTAGGGCATTTAAGTTGTCTCTGGATGTTCATGTTTAGGCATCCCACCAGTAAAATCTCTGTGCTGAATGGCTTTTCCATTCTGTCAGAAGAAGGTCTTCAGGAATCAGTTTGCTTCTTTCAGAAATGAACAATTTGGCAGCAATTTGGTCCCTAAGGGGCTTTGTGCTGGGCCCTATCATTGCTTCTAGCCTCTGTCTGGCTTCAACCAGGCAGTACCTTGCAGCCAGCCACCTGCCCATCGTCGCTCTCTCTCTGGCCACCACGGGACGGTCACGTTCAGATGGCCACCTAGAAGACTGAGGGCTCGGCTGTGAGCCTGGGCATTTATTGCTCCATACTTGAGGTATCTGTAGGAACCCCACCAGCTGCTCTGGGCTGTCTGACCCTTTGCTGCAGCCATGACCCAGGTGCTTGTACCTGAGCTGAAGCAGGTAAGCTCCCAGTGACCCAGGCAGGTGGGAGCTAGAGGGAAAATGAAATGGCTGGACACAGGGGAGGGGAAGGGGAGAGTAGGAATGTCAGAAGAACTTCCCTCCATGTGAGTGCCATGCAGCATTCGGTTTGGTAACTACCACACCCTGCTATGTCCTAGAGCTGTTTTTATCTGATGACACTTCTGTGCTGACTCATCCCAGCACTCAGCTTCTGACACACGCCTATGAACCACCAGGCAAAATACCCACCCATACTCACACTTAATCTCCAGACCCACTGTTCTCCTGCTTATAATGCAGCAGTGCTTTAAAACATGAAAGGAGCATAACAAGCTTTCTTTTTAACAAGACCCAATGACATGCGTGTACTCTGTCATCACAGCACAGTGGTACTATCCACCAGCTCCTTAGATAATTATGACATGCTCAAATATTCTTAAAATTACAGTCAATGTGAATAATATTGTTATTATCTGGAAGAGGTGGACTTCTGTAGCACAACCAATAACCATAGCTCAGCAGCAACAGGTCACAGCAGTAACTTCAGGTTTGTGTACTGCAAGTCTTACTGTTAGGAACAGCAACTGGGCTGAGAGGAAAATACCCCACAGAGCCTGAAAGTGATTTAGCAAAATTCTCTCACATTCAGTAAAATCATACTCAAACTGTCCTCCCTCTACCAGATCTGTCAGTGCAGAGTTCCTCCCTCCTGGGCCTGATTCATTCACATTTAAAAAGGCCACCAAGGTGGTGGGCTTCCTACCACAATTTATACACTGTAAATTGCCCAGCCTGATGTTCCTGAGTGTCGGAACTGATCAGAGGTGGTTCAATGGAACCATATTCCCTGAGATATAATTTTGCTTGTTAGTTACGTTTGGTTTATTTGGATGACAGCATCCTTTCTATCACCAAAGAAACTGCCACAGAATCGCTTCCACTGATAAATCCTTTTGACTCTGATTTCTTTCTGTCACTGTTACCTGCTAGTACCTGCTATCACTGTTATATAGCTTGTTTTATGTCGTTGCCAGAAATATTCTCTTCCTGTAACTATAGCCTCCAGGTATAGACAGGAAATAATTGACTAATCTGTTCCCTGGTCATCTTCTGTGTGACAGACCATCTTCTCAGGTGGTCGCTGAACACCCAGCCAAGAGAGATCCTCTACACCCCCCACTTCCTATCTGTGCCTTTCACTAAATCCCATTTTATACACTCTCTAGCAGCTACAATCTCTCTGTGCTGAGCCATACTTCTGCTAACTTTCTGGTTTGGTGGCACTTATATGCTACAGTTTTGGATGATGCAAGTTTTTTTCCCTCTCAGGTAAAGGAAGAAACAAGTAAAAGCAGTTAGACCCTTCTGCAACAAGCAGGTGACAGTAAGAGGTGAAATGAAGAAGTTGGGAGTCTGGGATGTGTTAAGTGATGCACCCAGAAGAAAAGGAATGACTTCTATCACTTGTCATCCTGATGATCCACTTTCCTAGCTACCAAACCTTCCACATCCTAGATTAAACCTTCTCAACTACTCAAACCCTACAATGTAGTCCATCCAAGCCTCTGGACTTGGATGAGTTCTGTCAGTCTCAGGAAAATCTTCTCTTACATATATCCTTCAGCCTCAGTTCATAAATTCTTTGCCTGGGAGTACTTCAGAGACAATACAATGAGATTAGTATTTGATTCCTGTAGGGCTTGAGAGCAACCTAATAAATTTATTATGGGCTCAGTAAAACCCTACTCTCAGGTGCGTCATCAGTGTTTCTCATGACTCATGTTTGTTGTGTTGAGAGGTCATCACTGACTATACCGCTGTGCCAGCTGAAGAATCAAGTGTAATTGGTAAGTCTTTTTCACTTCATTTTTTTCCCCTAATCTATTATTGCTCAGCTTCTTTCTTTTGTCTTCACTGAATCCTGCTTCTTAGAACCCATGAGAAACGTAGAAACTAGGGTCAGGATCGGTCAAACATACTGCTTACCATCCTTTTCACTTCACCTGCTGCAGTCCTGACACGTACAAAAGTGCCACTGGTTTAAGCAGGATCAGACCTACCTTGTAAAATGGTGCTTCTCAGACAGAAGACTGCCAAGTATCAATTTCACCTGGTAGTCCAAATCAGAGTCATGAATTGAAATGAGAAGGGTTAATCTTATGAGAAGGTCACATTAGCAGTCATCTCCTTGGGAATGATACCCCATATTATTGTCAGTTTTAACATTTTTCTCCCTGGAAATGAAGAGACTCGGTGGATGCAGTCATACCTCTTATCACTGAGAAGCCATTCAGACATTTCACTGTCAAGATCAGCTAGAAATATCTACCTAAAACTCCAAATAATCAGACATGTTTTCTGCATCACATGTGCTTTCTTTCCTGAGATAACAACAGCATAAAAGAATGGATGCAAAACCAACCAGCAAGCATCTGTTTGCCTTTGTTTATCTTTATTCTGAAAGCTCTGAAATGATCATCTTCTGGGAAGCACAAACATGAATTACTGGTTAAAGAGGTTCAGTCCAAGTCTTGACCTTGTGACCACTTTAACAACAGATCTCCTGGCTGCAACAGCAAAGCCTGTGTTTTGCCCTTTTTTTTATGGCCCCACAGAGGACATGCACCTGGCCTTCCTCACAGCTCTCCCAAACAAATCCCTCCAGGCGACAAAACCACACGTGGCATCTAAAAGGCTTCTCACCTCAGGAGTCTGTCTTCAACACTGGGGAGGTCCAGCACCCACATTTCCATCCCTGCTTCTTCCACAGTCCTCCTCCTTCTTCTCTTAAATGTTCAACCATGTCCTGTGGAGATGATGGAGACTGAGAAGGAGACCACGAGTGCTGTGCAAATGCCCGCTACGCAGTGTGTGAAACCTTGCTTTCAATGAACAGTTGCACAGTCCAGAAGGAGCTATATAAGAATGCTCTGGAGATCAGTTTGTCCTCTTGAACTTCACGGGGGATTAATAAGATGCTCATTTAAAATAAAGCTGTAGATAGATAGAAAAAAACCCCAAACTATTAAAAAGCTCTGAATTTAAAGAACATTTTCCAAGTTGTATGTTTACATGATGTTGTGAATGAACTCACACAAAGCTGGCAACAGCCAGATTTATAGTCCCTAGAAACTCTCTTTTGCCCCAAATGATTATAGAGCCATTTGCTACTCAGCCACTTCTCCCAGGGGCTGAGGGGAACTTGACCTATTTTTTCATTGCTCTTTTTTTTTGCAAAGGCAAAGATACAGCATATAGCGGTTTTCTTCTGTAATTTAGATACCTATTTAATCAAGAGCAAAGTGAGGCTTACTGCTTCACAGCCAAAGGAACACCAGCCAGGAACTCAAAACCAAGAGCTGAAAACTTTCTAAATTTCTCTTAAAAAAAATCATTACTGCCCTGTACTAACAAGCCTTTAGTGGTCTTACAGCTCAAATGCATCCTTATTTACATTAACTGTACTTCTCAGATCACATCAGCAATGAGGAAAAGTGTTTGCTGTGCCTAAAAGCACTCTTTTTCAGGATGTGGTTTCAAACATTCAGCTGGACAAGAGACAAGAAGAATAGCTAAGGGCAGTCTCTGAAAAAGACCCTCACTTCTGTTCTTGCACTGAAACTGGTGCCTTCAGTTTCTTTGCAACTGAAGTAAGGAGCCTAACTATACAGAGGTTTCAGCCAGTGGAGGGCAGCAGCAGCTGTGCCTTAACACAACAATAGTTATTCGAAAATTGGCTGAAAAATCTTTAGAATTTTCAGTTCAGCCTCAGGACACTGAGAAATAGATTAGCACAGTGAATGATTATTTTAAAATCTGTTTATGTTTCTAATTTATTAACTGTCCTGGTTTCAGCTGGGATAGAGTTATTTTTCTTCTTAGTAGCTGGGATAGTGCTGTGTTTTGCATTTAGGATGAGAATAATGTTGATAACACACTGATGTTTTGGTTGTTGCTGAGTAGAGTTTACACCGGTCAAGGACTTTTCAGCTTCCCATGCTCTGCCAGGTGCACAAGAAGCTGGGAGGGGGCACGGCCAGGACAGCTGACCCAGACTGGCCAAAGGGCTGTTCCATACCGTATGACATCATGCCCAGTATAGAAACGGGGGGAAGAAGAAGGAAGGGGGGACGTTCGGCGTGATGGCATTTGTCTTCCCAAGTAACCGTTATGTGTGATGGAGCCCAGCTTTCCTGGAGATGGCTGAACACCTGCCTACTGATGGGAAGCAGTGAATGAATTCCTTGTTTTGCTTTGCTTGTGCGCACGGCTTTTGCTTTACCTATTAAATGGTCTTTATCTCAACCCACGAGTTTTCTCACTTTTACCCTTCTGATTCTCTCCCCTATCCCACCAGGGGGGAAGTGAGCAAGCGGCTGTGTAGTGCTTAGTTGCTGGCTGGGGTTAAACCTCGACATTTACAAAGCTGATAGTAACAGATTTCAAGTAAAGAGAAAGATCAACTTAGCAAAAATACTACTAAAGACAGGAACCTGAGTTCCAAATAATTTTTGGCACCCAACAGAAAGACAGAATTACAATAACAAATGTCAATAATGCCATCAGCCTTGGGAGAACAGATCCAAGGTTAAATCAGTGCAAAAAACATAGACATTCTGAGCAGTCTTTGACATAGCTGCAGTGAAATGCAATTCTTCAAGTACTCCTGTGTTGAGTGGGTAGATGCCACAGTGGAACACAAAGCTGGGACTGACGTTTGAGACACCCTAATGGCTGTTGCTTGCAATGCATCATGGAAACCACAAGATGGAAAAAAACTTCTGCAATTTTGAGAAATGCTCATGACATGGTTCAAACAAACTATCATCACTGAAGAGCCGCTCTGGACCATAGTGTGCTCAAATTCAGCATTGCTCCAAAATCATTTCCATTGAATGTGACTTTCAGGAAGAACTGCATAGAGGACGTACAATGAAATTAAATACACCAACTAAAGCGATTAAATACTTGAAAAGCAGCATGGACATTTTTAAAAAGCAATCAGGGCAAGGCTCAAGGAAAATATTTCAAAAAGACTCCCTCCTAATTTTTTCCTTCCTGAAGTATGGAAGGCCAAGCACCCCAGTAAAGTAGAAATAAGCAATAAGCAATAATATTAATTATAATAACAGCAATAAGCAATCCTGTGAAAAGTTTAAAAGCTGTCCAAGCAAACAAAGTAGACAAGAACGCATACTTTGGCAAATAGGTTACAAAAACACAAGTCTGGAGGGAGAAAAATTCAGGAAAACCTTCCCCATGGCACAGAAATTACCTGATGGGTTTTTTTCAAGCTTGAGAGTCAGGAATCCTACCTTGAGGGTCTGTAGGACCAATTGATTATGCTTTTTTAAAGAAAACATTCAAAAAAAGACAAAAGTGTGGCAAAAAAATGCAAAGAAACTCTTGGCCTGGATTGTGGAAAAGGTTAAGGAGGCTCCTACAGCAGAACTTCTCTTAATGAGAGAGGCAACAGGAAACCTGTCTCAAACTGAAGCATTAGTTGATGAGATTTTTATATGAGGTAGGGAGAAAGGCTAACATGGACTTTTAACAAGGGCAGTCATAGCTCATCAGTGTGCTGGAACTCTGTATATAGGCAAGGGTGATCTGATTTACATAATATTTTTGGATGTTTTAAAATGTTTACAAGGAAATCTGTGGGAGTGCCCCAAAGAGAAGAAAAATGCTAAAAAAGGTCCTTTTCTGTATTATTGTCTAGTTAAGAATAAGAAATAAACAGCAGAAATAAATTGTTCACTTTCACAAAAGACAGAGATGACCATTTATGTCCTAAAAGGAACTCTGCTATAGCCTGTTGTGTTTTACACATTCATGATCTTGAAAAACGGGTACAGGGGAGGGTGCAAAATCTACTGATAGTGAATTCTTTAGGACCATAAAAACAAAAGCAAACTGTGAAGAGTTGAGAAATACTACATAACTAGACAATAAACCACTCGATATTGATTCATTCTGTATTGAAAAATGCAGAGATGCACATCAAGAAAAACAATCATACACTGATCAACTGTGAACTAGCTGTGGCCAGCTGGAAAAAAAATACAGGTCTATAACCACTTGTATTGTAGGGGTGGTATAGGACATTTCTGGTTAGCAGTTCTAGCATATATTAATTCATCAGGTGGCAGGGCCAAAATAAACAACAGCAGGATCTTTTCCCATGTTGTTAAATTAAATTGTCAAACGTGGTTACGGGATGTTGTTCAACCCCCAAACTTACATTCACACAAGAGAATTAGATAAATTCCTGAAACTCCTTGGAGGATTAGTAGGCACTAATATGCAAATCTTGATATGGAAAATCACTAATTAACAGATTGCTGAGAGCTGGGAGGTAGGACCGGAGGTAGGACCAGAGGTAGTATCAATGCATCATTGCCCCATCCGTCCTTATTTTCTTCCCTCCATATCTGCTTTTGGCCACTAAGTGCAACAGCATACCCACAGGGTAGGCAGATGTACTATCTGCCCTCGTACACAGCCTGCTGTATAGCAAAAGCACATTACCACTGATAGATATGGACCAGTGGAGTGACAATGCAGCCCTAAATGAGGAATGTCATCACCAACTCAAAGCAGAGAAGAGCCCCATCCAAAAGAGACTTTTTCTAAGATTTAATTAAAGCCTATCCAAGTTGATGACAGTTAATTTGTGAAGAAGCTTGCCACTCATTTTACAGAGGGACAGTGAGACTCAGAGCACATGAAAGCCTGAGTTTTAGAAATGCTTGCATCACAGATTCATGGGGCATTTTTGGTGATTTGCACATCTGAAAACAAAGCCAACAGATCTGTCACAGAACCTGTGACAGCCTTTACTCACAGCCACCAGACCACCATGCAGTGTAGCAGCATCTTGGCATCTTAAAAGATATTACTTTCTTCTTCCATACTCTATCTGCCTACTCATTCCTCTTCTGTTGCTATTCCTAAAGAGGATGAAATTCTCTTACAGCTTGAAACACCTACTTTGCAGCCTACAGCCCCAAAGGCTTTCTCTTGCGCATCATCTCTTTTAGTCCTTTTTGCTATCTAGAACCACAATTCAGTTCCTCCTCACATAGCTTTCAGCCTGGGATGGCGGCTAGGAATTGGTAGCAAAGAAAAGTAAACCATACTAGAAAACCAAGTCAGATAGGGCACTGAAGAAGACAGGTCAGGCAATGCTCTTCAGGGTCCCAACACATTTAATCTGTGTCTGGGGAGCTGAAGCAATCACTGTTTTGGTAGTATATGTGAAGCCAGTTGTGCCGCATCAACCAGAGCAGTAGCTTTCCAAGCCCATTCACCTGTGAGTTGCCAAGCCGGCCAGAACGATGAGATAGACTAAAAAATGAAGCGGTTTTCTGAAGGCTTTCCACAGAGCTTTCAAAAGTGATTTTTGTTTTGGTTTTGCTAGTTTATTTTATTTCAAATGGGGGGCTTTATATGGTCCATTTTGTTGCTCTTTAAGAATCAGCAGAATTATTTCCAGCCCACAACATATTGTTATCACACCTAGCAAGGATGTGGACAGACCCTCTTTTTCTGTTTGCAGGGAACTTGAGCTCTAAGCCCGGCCAAGCAGCCAGGGATCTCTATCTCTCGGTCCTCTTGCTAAAGAATAAAATTAAGGCACTACAGCATGGCAGGGCAAAAATTGATGCTGATTTATTGCAATCCGGATTCTAACAATAACACAAAGAGGATTCAAAGCAAATTTTACAAAAGGATTCCTACCCTACAAAACAAATTCTGTACTTTAGGAATCACATGTTCCTGTGATGAAGCTGAAATGGCCAGCTGATGACCAGGTTTCTTCACTCTGCACATCTCTTTCTATATGGGAAGAGAAGAAAAGAGTTAGATATCAAATCATGAGGTCCTGAGGTAGTCCCAGCATGATGTAACACTAAGGGACTGGTCCATCTGTGGGGAGACACTATGTGTATCTGCTAATCCCCTTTGCCTTACTGTCTCTTAACAAAGGTTCTTTAAAAAAGATGTGCAAATAAAATGCATAGTTATCTTGTTTGGATGCCTACAAAAAGTGTTCACTTACAAGGCTCATCTTTTCCTTTGGCATTTTCCTCTCCATAGATGGATCTCTCTGTAACAAGACATCAGAAGGGTCACACTGCTGGACATTATCCCCCTACGCACACCCAGTGAAGATTACAATACAGCCCCATGCCTTGATCTGCCAAGCAGGACACAGTGATGCCTGAGGGAGTTGGTACAGATTAGGGTAGATGCAAAAGAACACTGAAGGGTAAGTGCAAAAATAGGCTGCTCTGAAAGACCTCAGGCTGCCTTTTCAATTAAAAGTGTTTATTACCTAAAAGAGCAGCCATGCAACAAACAATCCTAGGTAATTTTAATCTACCCAAAGACACCTTATGCTTTTCTTCCCATCCACACAAATCACCCTCAGAAGCAGACATAACCCTACATTTTAAAATGAAGATTTAGATCCAGTTCCAGATGTAGACATGTTCAATCAGATGTGGCAGACTGAGCCCAGTTGGTAATGAGCCAGGACCTAGATATGAACTCAAGGTAATAACTTCTACCTTTCCTCATGCACACACAACTTCATAAACTTCTAGCGCTGGGAGAAAGTTGCCTTTTTTAATTAGGCAACAGAGCACTGTGTCTAGATCATGAAGATCTGGGATCTCCAAATTGATCAAGACCCTGGAGAACACAGATAAGGTAGCATCTGTATAAAAAGAAGAGCAGGATTTTCACTGTAGAGGAGCAGAAAATTAAAAAAAAACAGAACACAAATGAAAACTCACGTGGATCCCCAGTCACAGACCCTTCATTCAAACTGATGCTGTGCTCAACTGCTGGCATAAGGAAAAGATGTTAAAGAACAAAAGACAAGCAAAAAACTGAAACCAGTAAAGACAGTTCTTTATATCAAATCACTACATTTCAGTTGGTCTTTCTGCTTCCAAACTGGATATGAGGTACCCAAAATCCAGGTACCACAGGCTGGATCATTGGGCCGGGGCCAACTGTATCAGGTTCAACAAGGCTCAGTGCCGAGTCCTGCACTTCGGTCACAACAACCCCATCCAACGCTACAGGCTTGGGGAGGAGTAGCTGGAGAGCTGTCTGGCTGAAAAGGACCTGGGGGTGTTGGTTGACAGCCACCTGAACATGAGCCAGCAGTGTGCTCAGGTGGCCAAGAGGGCCAATGGCATCCTGGCCTGTATCAGGAATAGTGTGGCCAGCAGGACCAGGGAGGTGATAGTGCCCCTGTACTCGGCACGGGTGAGGCCGCACCTCGAGTACTGTGTTCAGTTTTGGGCCCCTCACTACAAGAAGGACATCGAGGTGCTGGAGCGTGTCCAGAGGAGGGCAACGAGGCTGGTGAAGGGTCTGGAGCACAAGTCTTACGAAGAGAGGCTGAGGGAACTGGGGTTGTTTAGTCTGGAGAAGAGGAGGCTGAGGGGAGACCTTATTGCTCTCTACAACTCCCTGAAAGAAGGTTGTAGCGAGGCAGGGGTCAGTCTCTTCTCCCAAGTAACAAGTGATAGGATGAGAGGAAACGGCCTCCAGCTGCGCCAGGGGAGGTTTAGGTTGGATATTAGGAAAAACTTCTTCACCGAAAGGGTGGTCAAGCATTGGAACAGGCTGCCCAGGGAAGTGGTTGAGTCCCCATCCCTGGAGGTATTTAGGAGAAGTGTAGATGTGGTGCTTAGGGACGTGGTTTAGTGGTGGACTTGGCAGTGTTAGGTTAATGGTTGTACTCGATGATCTTAAGGGTCTTTTCCAACCTTGATGATTCTATGATTCTATGAAAAGAAAGTGATACAGAAGCCAAGCAGTGTTCGTAACTGGCAGACTGCATGGACCACCTGCCACTGGCATACAGGACCTGATGCCTCTCCAACTACACTGTGTTTGCAGGGAAAAAGGAAGATGCAGATGTGATGTCCTATAATGGTAAAATCAGGAATCCAGGGATTGCTGTGCATTGCCCACATACTTTGCAACGTTTGTTTATTCTCTGGAGATAACCCACATCTTAATTGTTGATGCTTTACAGATGGTTTCCCTTGTCCTGAATTTAGATCAGAATCCTAGCGCAGCCAGGGGCCCTCCATATGTGATATTAAGACAACTGCTTATTATTTATGTTACCAGAATACTGGGTACGCTCATTATGAACCATGGAGCTATCTTATTAGGCACTATTGTTCAATATCACAGCAAAAATACCTATCCTTGCCATGTTTTCCTCAGAAAAGAGTTATAAGTCTCATGAATATCTTTATTAAGTTATTGAGGCAAAACCTACTGCTTGATGCTCCCTCAGTTTAAAGAAATTTCTGTGGATTTAAAAAAGTCCCCACAATCACAAGCGCTCTCTCCAGCATTTTCATGCTTATAGTTCTTTAGAATGTTCCTGAAAAATCATTTTTTTCACATCGTGTAATAAAGACACAAACATCACCATTTATAGGCTAAATAAAAATAAAAAGGAAACGGCTTACATGTACTCTTCTGCACATATTGCTCAGTGGAGATGATGCTGGGCTCACCTACAGAAAAAGAAAAATCAGTACTCTATGGAAATGTATGTTTCACATCCTTTTCAGCAAAACTCTTTGTAAATTGCCACCATGGGGTAGTGTAGGGCTGGCTGCACTAAGCAGAGGAAGCAGAATTAGCATGCTAGCTGAATTTCCTGCACCCATTCCCAGCAATATCATTAACTGGTAACTGGTAAGTTTTTCATGCAAAGCTGGCCATTTATCTCATACATAAAACAGACTGTGCTATTTTTGCCTTCTTAAAATAAGTGCCCACAGATACTTTTCCCCTTTGCTTATGTTTTATATACAAAACTTGTATCTACTGCAGATTTGAAGAATCTACAACAAGAATAAAAATTAGTAAAATACTGGCAATACAACAGACAAAAAATGAACAATGTGCCAAATGAGAAAGATATTTGGATACTGTTGAACAGGGGCTTCGGGTTCTGCTTATATTTATTTCATTTCCATAGTAAATCCAGCAGGAGAAAGGAAATGGATAAAAACTTGGCTATTTATCCTATTTCCAGCATAATATAGCATACTAAAAATAACTACCTCCTCTTTGAGATCCCCAAGAAATTTTCTGACTAAACTAGGAGACCAGACATGAAATTTTTAATATTTTTAGGATGATGAAAAAAGCCAGAAACAATAAAAACCCTCAGTCTTTCTGCCTCTCATTATAATTCACAAAGGAATAGGCTAAGAAGCCAGTATCCAGGCAACGACCATAAAATTTTCCTTCTCTCTACAGGACATCACACACTATAGGAATCCAAGGTGTGTGTGAGAGAGGGTAACTGTGAGGCTGTTGGCTGAAGACATTTGCAGGCAGAAGGGTAAAAGAAACGGAGCTCCCTGGACATACCAGTCATGTAGTCTTCCTCTGTGACAGAGTCATATTCAACTATTTAAAAAAAAAAAGAATTAAAAATAATATTGGCATATTTTAGAAGGAAAAGTTTTCTAAAGGCTTTAGAAGAAACCTCAGCCCATGAGAAACGCACCAAGGTTCAAGTTTCATTCTGTGGAAGAACCTCTCAAGACAGATGATGTAGAAGAGAAAGACAACAGGATCCTGATCCACTCGCCTCTTCTCCCCTTCACCCCAACCCCTCTTGAAATCCATACTACCAAGGAAAGAGTACTAAATATTTTACTTGCTATTGAGCAGATTGAAAAGTAATATTGCTGGTGGGAGCTAAACCCTCAGATTTCTCAACACTTTTAGCCAACTTCACAAGTGTTGTGTGATGAGACAGGGAAGGCGCACTCCAGGTGGTCTCCTCCAGGTGCACATCCCACCAGAAGGCACTTGCTTCCCACAGCAGGCAAAAGAAGCTGTGAGCACGCTGACGAACTGTGAATATTTTGGATTTCCCCTGGACTGGGAATCCAGGACATGAAAGAAGTTTTGGGGTTGTGCTACACAAGCACAAATACAAGAGCAAGGATAGGAGAGCCATAGTCAAGGGCTAGATGAGCAAGGTTTGTGCAGGCCGCATGAGAATGCAGATAAATGTGAGTTCTATGAAGCAGAAGAGCAACCACTGAAGCATCAAGGTCATGGAAAAGCTGAATTCAGAGCTGTTTTTGTTGGCGTGGCAATTTGCCAAGTTTAATAATACGTCTGACCTGTTTCATGTGGAATATTGCAACTTCTTGGGGTGCTTTTTTAATCAGATGTTGAAAAGAAAGAAGATAATCAGTGGCAGAGGACGCTGCAGTAAGGGAGGTGTGGAGGAAGGACAAAGCTGGCATGGCAAAGGGAGTGTAAGTCAAAACTGGAGGCATACTGGCAGTATTATTAAAGAAAGAAGTATTATTAAAGAAGATTTAATGGGAATAATGCCTTCAAAATTAGGCATAGAGAACTCCGGTGATAAAGAGAGAAAGCAATCTAAAGAGCATTAATCGGTGACTTGGGTTGAAGCTGTCTTTCCCACAGTTTTCTGGTATGAAAACACGGCTTGAGGTCCCAAAGCACCTTTAACAGTCTGGGTCTTAGTCTCTCTGTGGCCCCTGCAACCTCCCATACAATGGGAGCTACAGCCTTTCGTGCAGGAATCACTAGGATATATATCACAAGGATATATATCACAGTAACAAGGGTTAGGTACTTTAAAAGTAGCAAGACTAACTTACTGTATTCACTCCTCCTGCCTCTGCTTCCACTGGTGGTCACTTCACCTACAGCAATGAATACAAGAGAGTACATTTAAGCCAGCCATGCTCTACTAGCTGCTCTCCAACACCTACAAACCCTTAGGCACAAGTGGCCAGCTGCTGGGCTGTGTGCCCATGGAGCAAAGTCAAAGCATCTGGGCTCTTGGGAAAATACATCTAAGAGATGCTCCGCTGCATCGCTGGTATTGCGGCAGCAATGTCTGTTTGTGCAAGCTGCTACCTCTGCAATAAGCTTTGGCTCCTTCTTGTTCTGTACCAGAAAATGTTCACCTTTCAGTTGTGATGACTGAATTATCTGAGACACTGTGCTGTGAGCCCAGGTCAGAGAACTGATCCAAATGGGGGAAAAAAATACAAAAAGGAAAGCTGGGGTTGCAGCTGATGCTCCAATAATGAATCAAGAGTTTTAAAGAATCAGTCAGACTGTGGCTAACAGGTAGCCCCTTTCTGAAAACAGAAGGTCTTGTGCAGCACATCAAAAGAAAAAATATAACATGAAAGGAATATTTAAGTTGCAAGATATTCACTGAGCTTATCTCCATTTGCATGAAAGGTGAGTTCAGCTAGACAAAAAGAGAACATTACAAATACATATTGCCAGGAATAACTGTTGATTACTGCTATTCTTTTACGTAGGTTACCTTTTTCTTAAAAATGCTTTAAAATCATCTGCTAAGGAGGCATTTCAGTGTAACACACCATCTCAGACTAACCTGCAATCACACCAAAAGCCAGAAAGGAACAAGTGCTGCAGGGTGGAACTTAAAGTGTGTCAGCACAGCAACACAAAGTATTAAAAAAAAAGCCCTAAAACTGCCCTGGAACATACTGAAATGTATAAATAAAGTTGTGGGGGGAGCCCTGGGCTGGGCTAGCAGGGGAGCTTCAGGGTGGGAGCGCAAAGCCCTGGCAGAGCTATGTGGAAACAAAATTAAAATAGAAACTATGTCTTATTTTAGGATCACTGGACTCAGTGATGCATATATTCTTCACTCTTTAATACCATACTTTAAAACCAAACTAATACACTTAAAGGTCATTTTAATTTACTCCTTAGACCATCAGCAAACAGAAGAATAGGCTCACAGTTTTTGAAAAAAATACAGTTTGTCTGAACAGATATCAAGGTTAACAGATATCAAGGTTAAGAAGCGTTTTGAAGAAAAGAAGGATGACACTAATTCACTTGTTGCCTTTCCAGCTGAGTCTTCGTTGTGAAAGGTGATATTTAGGAAAGCTAATTAAAGCAGACAAATTAGTTACATTCTTCTAGTCTTGTGCACTTGCCAGTGTTAGTTGCAGAGCAAAGCATGAAAGAGATCCAGACTTCACAAAAAGACTTCTCCCTGTTGTTCTAAAGATTATTTTTAAATGCTTGCAAATTTTTTTTTATATTTATATACTTTTTTTTTTCCTGACAATTTCTCTAATGTAGTCATTGACAATGAACATAATAGATAGAGACACAGCTACAGGAAACTCCTTTTTCTTTTCCTGTGTAGATTTAGAGAAGTCTTTGTTAAAAATTTCTTATTTCAAAAAAATGAGCAATGTCCAGGTGGACAGCTGAACCATAACAATGTCATCTCTAAAAGAACAAACTTCCTGACAGTACAGAAGATGCAGAGTACAGTTAGATTAAACCAACGGAAAAAGTAATGTAATTACCTATAGCAAACCACCAGAGGGTAATGGAAAATTTTCTTAGAAAAAAAGAAGTAGAAGCAGCATTACCAGAGAAATGCATATTGCTGTTAATGAATATGTTACAGGTTAGGAATTGGACTACCGCATTTTTTAGAGATTTTAGAAAAAAACTACTCCTTTCTTTCTGTACATATTTTTCTACAGAAGAGCTGAAATGTGGGATAAACA
Source organism: Nipponia nippon (assembly GCF_047370975.1). Classification (NCBI taxonomy): domain Eukaryota; kingdom Metazoa; phylum Chordata; class Aves; order Pelecaniformes; family Threskiornithidae; genus Nipponia; species Nipponia nippon. The sequence continues at coordinate 83,700,723 of NW_028262347.1, read as the reverse complement.
AAACTCACTTCCATTAAAAACCTATAATACATGTTGGAAAAATGGAAAAAAAAGTCTTTTATTCAAAAACTCACTTTTTTGATAGTAGAAATTCATTATTCCTAAGTGCAAGACTTTAATGTTCTTTTTGCAAACAGGGAAAGGAGAAGATCCATCATTTCATAGCTGTGCTTTTCATTTAATGTTTCACTAACACTGGGATATTTTAGAGGCATTAGCATGCTTCCATGGGAACCCATGTTTCTAGGAAATTAAATAATGTTGTAATTTAGGTAGAAGCTCACCAAATATCTTTGTTATTCCTTCCTCAGTAAAAGACTGGGTGAAACCTGGTTAAACAAAGAAGGAGAAAGACTCAGCAACAGTTGGAAATATTTTATAAAAAAATTATTAAATTTATCTTAATTATGTCTATCAGGCATTTCATACTCTCATCATGTGTGGTGAGTACTAAATGAGATGAAATGAACAAAGTGAATTTTTGCCTATGAACATATTTCTAAAGAGTTAGTTTCCAGTGACAGCATTCCTCTGGGAAGTGGTGTAATTTACATTACTGGAGTCTCTTCATCTATACTAAGTGACAGTATACATTGTATGAATCAATCCTGCAAAGACCACAGCAGGCTCAAACCATATGCAATCAAATCTCCTACATATCCAATTTCTAGAATATTATGTTGCTTCTCTTGGGGATTTTTAAAGACTTTTAACTACACTGGATATTAATCTGACCTAATTTAAAAGCTAAACCAAAGTAAAACAATACTCAGCACATGTCTAGGATGTTACTTCCACTCTATTAGAAGAAATCCAGACAGCTGCCCACTACACCCGTGAGATGCAGTTGAGACCTGGAGCCCATTTCAACATCAAATAAAAGGTAGTGAAGCCCAAGCAAGATCTAGAAAGGAAAAGAAGTCAAGAAACTTCTTGGATGGGTCTAGCTATAAAGAACAGGGGTTGCTGCAGAACTGAGAATTCTGTGCATCAGTGCCCATCCTGCCCAGTCGCCTTCTGTTGGAAGTTGTTCACGAATGCTCACATAGTACTGTGAAAACATTAAGGCCAACGTTTAAAAGAAAAACGGTTGTTAGCTTCAGATACTCTGTTTAGGGTTCTGACTGAGATAATTAAACCTGGAGATCACTTTTCACTTGCCACAATTAACATACAGACTGTAATGTACTTAGAATATTTCCACAGGAAAAGTTCCATATATTAAAAAAGTAAAATTGTATTTTATGCATTTATGTGCGACTACATATCATTATTTTCATTTTCCTCAGCAAGCCAGTTCCTTCTCTTCAGTCACCGTCTTATCTGCTGACTTCAGTAATTACTATTTATTTGTTTTGTAAAGCTCCTATGGGCTTTACAGAGCAGATGGCCATTGGTTAGAGCCCTGGTGTAGAATTTGGGAGAACTAAGTTCCAGTGCCTGTTTTGTCACTGAATTCCTGTGTGAGTCTTGGTAAAGTATAAACCCTTTGTGTGTGCCAGTACCCATGTGCAAAATGAGTGTTGATAAATGTATTAAAAATTGTATGACAGTGATGAAGAGCATGCGAGCAGCCTGGATTAAAAGCAAGCAAGGCTCAGAGAGGGAGCTGCATCCCATTTTTCAAGAACATTTTTCTTCTGTTAAGAATCAGTTCTGAAGTTTCTGTCAATAATATCCATTCAAACCATTGAAATATATGCCTGAGGGCCTGACATATGCTTGAAAGCATTCTAGTTATCAGTTGTCCTCATTTTTAGGGTTAATTTTCATAGTAGGAAGTTTACACTGCTTAAAAAGGGGTTTTAAGCAGTCATGTGAGCCAGCATGCAATGCTGTACATAAACTATCCCTCTGCATGGCTCCCTAGGGGCTCCTGGTCCAGATGTCCATTCCTTCTGCAGTTTGTTACATGTTATGGGGGAAAAAAAACTCACCAGTAGCTTCTGTGGTTGTGCCCTCCAGGTAAGAAGCTGTGATATCTGGGGACAATAATTAGGAGAAATAATTAACTATCTATCTCCTATATACTCAAAGGACATGAAACACTTTCTGGAAGTTTTATTCTCTGCAGAAAATAGCATGTATCTGCGTAACCCAGCACTCTCCACTGTCTTGAAAAACCTTCAGCTGTGGGTCCCTATGGGCTATTTTGATCTCTAGAGATTGCAGGCATACACAGTGATGAGACCAGCTGAATTTTCCATCGTTGCTTCCCAACAGCATCTTGGGTCTCTGCACTGTACTTGCATTATCATAGAATCACAGAAGGGTTTGGGTTGGAGGGGACCCTTAAAGGCCATCTAGTCCGACCCCCCCTGCAATGAGCAGGGACATCTTCAACTCGATCAGGTTGCTCAGAGCCCCGTCCAACCTGACCCTGATCAGAGCTGCATGCAGCACCTGGTATGTGCGCTAGAAAAAACTCCTGTGCAGATTTCATCTTAGAAAACAGGATTCAGCAACATTTATCTCAACTGCGGTGGGGAGATGGAGCAGAGCAGGCCACAACCTGCAAACAAACCTGGGAAGATGGGGAAACCAGGGGAAAGCCCTAGCAAAAATATGGTCCAAGGCTGCGAGACCCCTCCAAATAAGGTTACCTGGGGAAAGATGCTCTGCCCAAAAAAAACCCATCACGCTGGATGGACAGTACGCCCTTGCCTTGCTGCCGGCACACACACCGGCGAGGCTGCTGGGTACGCGCCAGCCTGCGTCCACCCAAATGGCGGGCTGCCGACCGGGGTCCCACAGAGCGGTCGTGCCGCCTCAGCCCACCCCGCAGGGACAGTCCCCGCTTACCTGGTGCCGCCGTGGGGAAGGCCAGCAGCGGGGCCAGCCAGGCCAGGAGGAGCAGGGCTTCCCGCAGCATGGTGCGCGGCCTGCCCGCGGCGGGAGCCCGCCACTACTTGAGGAGCAGCCGGGGGAGGAGTGGGGGGGGCGGCGGGGGCAGGCTGAGAGCGGCGGGGCCTCCCAGAAACGCATTCCCGCATTTTACGGGCAGTGGAAATTCCCGTCTTTCGGCTGACTGGTTTACAAAAGCGTAGCCCGGGGGCAGCGCTCCGCTCCCGCCCGCTTCATCGCTCCTTTCCCCCCCCCCAGGGTGCGGAGCCGGGCCCTTGGGGAGGCGGGAGCCCGGTGTGCTCGGCCGGGCACCCGCCCGCCTGGTGCCCGTCGAGGGAGCTGCTCCCAGCTTCGTCTCGGCTTTGGTATTTCCAGCTTCTGCACCAGGCCCGAAGAAGGGTCAGCATCCCCGAAAGCACGGATGGGTTTTTTTTGCATGCTGTAAGCTCATCTAACAGAATTTAGTAAGTTTCCTTATAATCCCAGCTCGGGAAGACGTGTGACGTTTTCTGGATGGTTCTTTATTTTGAGTGATTCTTTTGCATGTTATTATATTGGCCTGAAATAAAACCAGCTTTTTTGTTATTTTCTAGAGGAAAAGGAAGAAGTCAGCCTTCATCACACCACAATTCCAGGCTTCCTTTCCATGTCATTTAAAGAGCCTGCCTGGATCATCCAGTTTTGATCCTTCTGCCTTTACGTTTATGAGCAGCCCCATTGAATTCAAGGGAATTGCTCATAGATATTCTATGACTGTCTTCCCCAGCTGTGACCATCTCAGGAGTCATCTGCTGTACTGTGACTATTAGACATCCATGAATCTAGCAGTAGAGTTTATTTTGGAGAATGCTCAAGAGCATGGACATTCTTAAAATATTGTAATTATTGTACGTTATGTCTCAGTGCACCCATCCACTTTGTCTCAGGTGGAAGTAGATTCCTGCTTCTTCCATGCTACAGAAAAGGCTCCAGGCTTCTTCAGTTACTGCAGATTAAATTGCACATAAAACATGGGAACTTCAGCTGCTTCCCCTGCAAATCCATATAGAGCTCCAAGAATTGGGCTGAGTTGTGCTATTTTCATCAATCGTCACCAATAATGGAAGTCCCGCTGTCCAAATTTCTGCCCTCGGTGACATGTCTCACCATCATCAGGATCTGAGCACAAGGGTAACTGTCATTCTGTAAGCCATCCTCTGGATGAGGCACAAAAAATAGTAGCCTCCAGCTCACCCTATTCCAGCTTTGGAGACTCTGTAGGGTGAGCACAGATTAAAAGCTGTTGATGATCAATCACTCTAGATTGTCACTCTGACACTTACAGCCAGGAAAGCTGAAAAGTAGGTCTGGCCATACTTCAGGTCTGGGTTCCTACAAAACTGCTGTCCCTGTCTGGCTGTTCTGTCTCTGACTGCAGGCTCCAACGTTATCCAGTTTGAAGGCTTGATTCAGCAGCAGAAGTAACTCTCGGACCCTTGGGAGTTACTGGTCATTCTCCATGATCATTTGCACCCTAAAAAATGGTAAAGAAAATCACCACAGGTATGAGGAATTTAGCAAACTCCACAGCACTCTTTTAGTAATACTTTATGCGCTTCTGTTCATGAGAGCAAATGCTTTTCATGTTGAGGCTTGAATTTTCCTTTCATATAAATGAAATGATGGGAAAATGGTCATTTACTTCCACTGTGGTGCATTTGTGTAATACACTAGAGAGCAGGAGAGGAAAGATACAATGAGTGAAAAATGTTATTGCACAGTGAAGTTCAGGTATATATTTTAGAGGTAACCAAGATAAATAGATGAGATGCAGAACTGCAATATAAATACTACTTGATGCCATAGATAGAAGGGTGCTGCTTGTGGTGCACATTCAGGCAGAGCTCCCTTTAGTACACCGAGGGCTGGACTCTCTTGGGTGGTGTTACAGGGTCCCTTGCAGTCTTGCCTTTCACTATTCCAGTAGAGAACTAAAATATAAAAATAGAAACAAGTTAAAAGAAAAACACATCTTAATTTGTAGTGAAAATAAATATTTTGAGGAACCCCAAAGCATTTTTGCCCAAAATGCTTTTTACCATAAAATTAAATCATTCAGTGCTTCATTTTCCATGAAGCAAAACTGAAGACTGTAATAATGGAATTTCTCACAAAGCACAATTTCTCTGTCCTGCATAGCTCTTACCTTACACTCTCACAAAATCTCTGCGGTAGGGTGTGTATGGCTGAGGAGTAGCTGACTACGGGAACCACACGGTCTTTTGCTAAATTTCAAATATCCTAATGGGTCTACTGGGGAAAAGGAGTTGAGCAGAGGACATTTTGGCCCTCCCTGTCTATCTTTGGTAGATAACTAGAGAAAAACTGTAAGAAAGGAAGAATTTTGACTTGCTATATGGTTGCCCACTGGGTTGCCAGCCCAGTTGACCATTTGTAAACTAGATTCCCTGCTTGCTTCTCCACTAAGGTCCCCATTTGGTTTTCCAGATTCCAAGACACCAGATTCCCCTGGAGAAACAGAGAGGAATGTAAACATTCATGCATAAATGCCTGCAACATATGAAACGAGGTGATATTTCTCCCCCATAACACTGTTCTCTCCTTTGGTGCTCTGTTCAGCTCCTAATTCATTTGGGATTACAGAATGAAGTATATTGAAATTGTATGGCATTCTGGTTTACTTCATCATCCTCTAGCACACCCATGGGATCTAGGGGCATGTGTTGGTTTTCCTCACCCTTGTGTCAAAACCACATTTGGAAACATTAGAGCTAAAAACACGAGGAGACCATCTCCCTCCTCCCACCCCCTGAGGAGTACAGTAACATACAAGACAGTGCATACTCTATTTGCAAAGGAGGATCATCTCAAACTTGCACCCCCAGATGTAGGACTAGCTTACTGCAATTAGGTTAGGAAAAAGGAAAAAAAAATCAGTGGACTGTTGAAGGACGTGTACACCCACAGAACTGGTCCCTAGCTTGTCCTCTGTAAAAACAAAGGAAGCTCATCTGAATGGACCAGAACTGTAACACTGTGATGATACAGCTCAGAAAATGTCCTCTGAGTTCAGGGCCAGCCCAGACCTCAGGGGTCAGAGGTAGTTTTCTGTTCAGTACAGACAGAGGGTGACTTAGATTCACCAGAACCATCAAGAAGCAATGTAGAGCAATATATATTTGAGACTTTTCCCATATTTTAATGCTACCAACTGATTCAGAAAGAAAACCTAGGTTTGATGAGTAAGGCATCTACAGCCTTCTGATTCTTGTCCATCATTGAGCATCTTGTACATCAACAGCCTGGTCATGCTAACAACTAACGACAATATTGCAGATGCTGAATTTGCTGCTTTGGGAATGCAGACAAGACATTCTTGGCAGCTTTGAAGAACAAAGGGTTCTAGGTGAAGTCTCTCCCCTGAAATATAAATGAACTTCGAAATGCGCTAAGGTTACCTTGTGTTTGTATCAGAGAAGTTGTAAGGAAAACCATCAGTATCACTACCTTTCCCAGTGTTATTGCTGTCTTGAATGAAGCCCCCATGGCAGGCAGAGAGTAAAAAGGAAGACCTCTGGATGTATTTGAAGAAAGTCCTCCTCCCTAATGAACCTTACTGTAGCAAAAAAAAAAAAGACATTTCAGAATGAACTACTCAAGTCTCCTACCTCACAGGAAGGTTGCCTATATGGACTGGAGACTCCAGCTATGCAGATTGGTGGTTAGCCGATCTAATTCAAGGACAGTGGGCTACAGTATATCCTGTCATTTAGGAGGAGCTGTGTGAGTTTTACCATTGCAAGGCACTTGAAGTCCAAGAAGTGACAGAGTCTTTGGCTTATTGATGAACAGCAACACATCTCCAGGACGTGCACACCAAATACCCAGTTGCAGGCAAGCAAGTCCTATGAAAAGGTACAAAATGAACCAATACAGCTCACGAAAGTTCCTCCATGTTCACGGCTTAGGGCCTAACCAGATCCTTGGTCTCCCAAGCATTTCCACTGGAAGACCTGCTGGGATGCACCATGGCTCCCTTGCTGCCCAAGCAGCCAAGGGGGGATGCACAGCTGTCTCCTGTCTTCTGCCCACATGAAGGCAGGACACAACTGAGATCGCATATCCCACCTTGAAGTTCTCCTACCTGTAAAGATGGCTTTGCTCTGGGATGATTTCCTACACAGGCAGATAGAGAGCTTTTTCTAACCAACTTCTCACACTGGTGACTTGATGCCAGGTATTTACCAGGACAGCATTTCTGTTGCTTTCCACAGAAGTAGACTTTATTACCATTTCTCTCAGAAATTGATGCAATGGCAAGAATTGCTAGGCAGAGCCTGAATATTGAGTGTTCTTCTGGCTCAGAATTTGGTTATCTAGGGAAGAAGGTGTGCAGGGCTGAAAAGATGAACGATAGTACCTCCTTCTGCAGATGAGCTCCTGTCCCTCTAATTCCCACACTGCAGCCTTTAAAAAGAGTGTGCTGAATTTCCAAAGAAAATGGTTTGAAGTTACCCCTAGTTTAGGATTTTAGTTGTTCTTTTTACATTTTTATATCTACCTTCATAAAGGTCCTAAAGTGTTTTCTCTAGCCTGTGCAATTTAATCAAGGCAATCCTTTTAATGGCTAGTTTGCATTCTTTTAATTATCTCCCTCAGTTTTTACCCATGCATTACTGTGTCCACGAATAAAAGGGATGGTGCTTATCAGCAAGGGCTGAGAGAATGGCTGAAAGGCCAGCAAAAAAAAGGCCAAGCCAGAACAGCAGGAATGTGTGTCACCCATAGCTCTGGGATGTGCCTGCAGCCAGAGGGAGAAAGAATTCAATACATGGAATTGGGGAAGCTGCAGGGAAAAGGAAAGGGACAGAAACAAAGGAGAGAGACAACTCCCTAGTGCCAGATTTACAGTCACATATGATTTTTTAGATGTCGTGTAATATGTATAATGTCATATACATAACCAATGACCCGGCAACCTTGTTTTAACATTTCAGTAACAGATAGGCCATTTTCCTTTCAAACTGTGTCTAAGAAGGATTTGGCCTTTATGTTTGAGAGCAGGAGGGTGTGAGCATGAAACAGATGCAAGGAGAGAGTCATTTGCCCATGTCCTTAGCATTGTTAGGATGATAAACCATTGCAAGCTGTCCCTGAGAGCAACCAGGCCGACGAAGCACAGAGCTGATCAGCTGGTGCAACTCTACAGGCCAAAAAGTAACTAGAGCCCAGCAGGGATCTGCAAGAACTTGCTGCACACCTGCCCATCCATCATCCATAGCTTTCTGTCTGCCAAGAGTCATCAACCAGGAAATACTTCCCGTCAACATTTCAGAGATGCTGAATAGATCATAAACATGGACAAACTCCCCCAAATTCAGTGATCACAATTATATTCTTTGCTTGCGGAGCATGAAGCTCAGATTGAAGTTGTTAAACTTGCCTTAAATGCTATAGTGCATTGCCAAAACCACAGGCCAGTGTGCCAAATTCTCAGTAAACAGAAAAAACAGTAATTTCAGTTTTAGTAAATAACTTCTCATTTTAACCAGAGTACTTTCCCTCCTTCAGAGTTACTGCGCAGTATATGCGTGCTTCTTATCCAGGTGTCTACACAATGCAAATGGTTGTCTTTCAGATGCTAGGACCTGCCACTGAAATTCCCAGAGATCTGCCTGCAGCAATTGGAGACCTGGTTATCTGAGTCAGTCCCTGTCAGGCTTATAATCAGTGATGATTTCTAAATGGTCCTGAAATGCCTTTCTCTTTGCTGTGTTTGCATACGCAGCATCCGGGTGGATGTGCCGTCAGCTCCTTGTTCTGAAATGAAGACTTTCTACTTGGTAGGGCCTGTATGCCAGGCACTAACGCACTGCTGCAGCACGTCCCTTTTCAATAACCTGCTATTACTGAACAAGTTATATATGCAAAACCACATCACTTTAGGTCTTAAAGACTGTGGAATTTTTCTTGCTTCTAAAGAAAGCTGGAGCTAATTAATTTGGACTGGCAATTTCAGGTAGTTGCAGGGGTTATCTGAGAGTCTGATGTGAAAGACAACTATCTTAAGAATCTTCCAGGTAAAATCAGATCAGGTTAGTGAATGATAACAATGTGCAGATCCATTTCAGGTCAAAATGTCACCTGCCACCTCTTCTTTTATTATCTCTGTTTTTTAAACGCCTCTTTCTCCACTGGTATTTGAAGACCTGGATTTATCCCAGAGCACCTGGCAAACAAAAGGATGATCTCAAGAAAAATGTAACCATTTTCTTCTATTATTCCTTTGGTGCTCTGCTCTGTTGGGCAGGGATCCTGTCTTTAGACCATACTTACCAGAGAAGCATCTTGCTTCGTGACAACAGCTCAGAGGTGTTACAGTCATACAAATATTAAATCTTGTTTTTCTCCTAGTCTGACTAACGTAAGAACAAACACCAGCATGTCAAGTGCTTTACTGAATCTCTTTATTGGTTTCTGGTGCATAAACTGTAAAAACGTGGTACATTATCAACATCAACAACATGGCTTAAGTACAGAGAAGCTTAGATACACGGAACAATTCTAGAAATAACTGCTGTACAGACACCTCCTACTCAGGGTCTGCAAATCATTGATATCAGCCTGCCCCAAAGGAGTTATAACATAACTGATGAGAACTGGAAATAATATAAAAACAGACAGCAAAATAATAATTATAAACAAATGCATTTGAACCTGAGGTGGCTTAGTTCCAGTGGAGGACTGATTTAACTGAAGCTACAGCATTTGGGAAAAAAAAACAACAAAACAAACAAATAGAAAATTAGTTACTACCACAAGACAGAAACAACGTATTTTATCTCTGTGAGATACTCTTCTGGACAAGTAGATCAGAATAATTTTATTCAAGCCAATGGGGGGATGAGACTGAGACGTCTCTACTAACCAAACATAGTTTCTTGCACCTTCCATACCCATTTCATACAAATCCCACTAAAGGCTGTCAGGAGAAGAAAAATCACATCCAAACCTGGGCTTCATAAAAAAGTTCAGTGCAACCTTTCACATACCCTGTTTTATCCATGAATTTTTGCACTTGCACATATGGAATCAAAAAGCTTATCTATATTGCAAATTATTGCAAGATCAAGTCAGGTGTGAATTAAAAGTGATGTCTCAAACGGGTCCACCTGATCATGGGTGTTGTCTGGGCAAGACCCAAATCCAACTTTTGAAGCAGCAGCCTGAGCCCATGCCTTGGTACACACACTGATATAATTGGATGGTTGCTGGTATTACAGGATTAAGCAAATTCCAAATAAAAGTAATAATATATGTTTTGTCCATATATGGACAGGTTAGAGGTTTAATGGAGGTCCTGGAAGACATAACTGAAGACTGATCAGACTGATGGCAGTCACCTTCTTTCATAAAAGTCTCTTTAGAGGAAATAATGTAAAAGTAAACAAGCATTATGTCTTGTTTTGTTGAAGAAGCAGACCCTTCCTATGCCGAATTATCCGAGAATAAAAGACACAAAAGCTAATAGAAGTAGAGTATCTACTGACGTTCAACCTGCTGTGAGTGTCCTGTGAGTAAAGAGAGGGCACCTGTATGCTGTGAGGACCATGGCAAGACGTGCCGTGCCTCGGGATGGAGGGGTGGTAGCGCACGTATGACTAGTGAGCTGCTCAGTGACACGGGCACTGGTTCTGGCACAGGATGGGACATGGTGTCTTCAGCATGGCCAGTGATGGCCTCCAGGGAGAGCAACCCAGAGGAGTGATTAAACACGCTTTGTAGCTCTACAAGAAGCACTAGGTGTGGATGGGAAGATTTTCTCTGGAAGGCTGTTCACTGCTATTCCTAGTCCAAATCAGACAACTGTTCTGGTTTCCTTCAAATCCCAGACCGAACAACACAGCTTGCCTGTCTCCTGTCAGTTCACCAGGTCACTGTCGATCCTGGCCCGGAGAGTGGTTATGGGAATCACATCCACCTGCACCCAGCCATGTGCTTGTTTCATGTCATGGCAGGCTTGTGGGGTTATTGCACTCCACAGCTGGGAGACACCTATGATTAAGTGATGAATTTTCTTGGAGTAAAAGCAGCAGAGTCCAATACTTGCTCTGGCAGGTGGTTCTGACAAAGCTGTTGGGTATTCAGACGTGCTCCATTAAGTGCAGTATGCATCAGTAGCAGGGTGACTGTGAATTGCTAGCTGGTTGAATTTGTGATGGTGACTTTAGCATTTGGTTTGGATGCTTCCTTGCACCTCCTCTGAGAAATGCAAATGTATTGATTGTATGAAAATACGAACATGGCTAAAAATGGCTTACCCCGTGTCAGCAGGACGGCAGGGTCCGCCTCAGTCACGCTGACATTTCACCGCCAAGAGGATGACAGTGATGAGCAGAATCACTGCAGTGAAGTACAGGGCAACAGCAACGTAACACCAGGGCGAGTTCTGCAAGCAGGTCGCTGCCAAAGGGACAAAGGAGAGGGGTCTCACCACAGGCAGAAGCAAGTCAACTTTTGTTCTGAGTTATGGGAGTATGCAAAATCATTTTAGCTAGGCCTTCAGCAGCAATATGTTGCTATGTGTGCTATAGATCTAGCAGCTGTGGAAAGTGAACAGCAAATTTATGAGGATATCCTTGGTGTGCTGCTGATGCAACTGAAAACATTCTGGTTTGTTTTTTTTTTTTTTTCAGCTAAATGTACCTGTAGAAGCCAAATCTTGTTTTGGAAATTCTTCCCTTATGCAAAAATCAAATGCTTGAAAACTGGAAAGCTGTGGATCCTAGGATTTTAGTTATGAATTGAAAATAAAATCTTTATATATTTATGTAAGTTTATATATATATAAATCTGTATATATGTATGTTTGTATTTGAAATCACATTTTCAGCGTCAGTCCCAGTCAGCTTTTCCTGGCCAGTCCCAGTTTTTGTCATCATAGGTGTTGAGAAGATGCCCAAAAGTGTGACCTCTCACCCTCTGTGGCAGCGCACAGCTTTGCCAACACTGCTGTGTCAACACTTTGCCATGCAGTTTGCCTGCAACGCCTGCACAGTGCTGCCAGTGCTTCCCGCTCTGAAATACACCCTGCCTTTCCCTTGGAGAATGGCTTGCAATGATCATGCTATCGTGGGTTATTTTTCGGAGGTTATACGATTGAAGACCCACAAGGAAGTTCACAAACAGGATTTAAAAAAAGCTTTTATAGGTAACTTGAAATTCTAGAGACTCTTTTTCCAGATTATCATCCTTTTTAAGCACAACAAAGAAACACATGTCTAATGGGTTGTTAAATCTCTGCTTTCGTCATTTTCTGCTCCAACTGTAACCCTGTCCAGGATCAATGTGTTCTGTTGATCCCCATTCCTTAACACTTTCCAGGCTGATTGGTATGGTAAATCCTCAGACCCCCCCCCCCCCCCCCCATTCTAAACCAGAATTAGAACACCTGACTTCTGTGGTTTTCAAGAGGTTTCAGTGAAGAATATGAAGGGACAGAGCTCACCTATAGCATTTATCCATGTATATAGCATATATGGATTTTGATATTCCTCGAACAAAATTCTGAAAACCTGGATATATGGACAGTGTAGGCAGAATCAGAGAAAGGAAGGGAGGAAGCGAGGACTGGGGTATAAAAAGGCAGCCAACAAACAGATGGGCCGATGGCGAAACATCAAAACTGCATTACTGACAATACTTTTCGTGCTGCGGTCCAATCCCGGTTTCACTGGCGTAAAATCAGAAGACATTTAAATGAAGCCAGTAAATTGGTTTTGCCTTTATAACAGCAGGACTGAGATCTCCACTTGGCCCACTATCTTGTCTGCCCGACTGCCACTTCTAATAAGAAAGACCATCTGAAGCTTTCAGTTTCTTTTTCCTTGTGGTAAGGCCAAATTAACCCACCAATGAAAACACTTGTTCTCACTTAGCATTTTCTGCAGCTAACATTTTTTTCTATAAATATCTTAACTGTTTTTATTCATTGCATGAATGCAATATTTTCTTTCCTTCTCTTCTTTGTATTATTTCACTTAGCAAAACAAAATTTACTTTCAAGGCTGGCTACAGTTTGAGAAAACAGTTTAATGTATCTTAAAATTTTCTCTTAAGAAAAGGTAGACACCAGTTATCTGAACTTGCCCGATTATTTGTCAAAACCTAATTTTGGCTCCTTAGCTATCACTTTCTAAAAATACCTCAGTTTCTGTGCTTTAAATACTATTGCTGACCTGTTCATTCGCCCTAAATGCATTTGGAAATGAAAAACAATACATGGAAATGGTTGCTAAAAAGAACAGAAGAGGCTGTGAGTGTCTCCACTGCAGAATAAATGTTTGCCACATGTTGAAGCAGCCAGGGGCTATGCTATACAGAAGCAGCCTGTTTGCTTCAGAGATGGTTGCACTGAGGAGCATGGATACAAATCCATCTGCACCCCTTTGCTCCCAGGTGCAATCCATACTGGCAGCACAGACATAAGCCAAAGGCTTGCTAGACTGAGCCGCAGAGGCAAGGGACACGGACGCCGTGAATGCTCACAGGCTTAGCTGGGGCTGAGGGACAAAAAGTTTCACCTAACGCAACCCTGGGGACCCATGACTCTACCTGCTAACTTTGAAAACACTGTCACCAGCAGCCTTCAGGCACCTCCAGGGAAAACCAGCAGATGGGAAAGGTTTTGAAGGTCTTTTAATTTGCCTAGATCATATCAATATCTCTTTGAGCACCTAGCCCTAAGCAACTCCTCCATTATACGTAAATATGGAATTACGACGGCATACAAAGAGGATAAAACATAATGAGAAAATGTGAAGTGTCCTGCAGTACTGCAGTACCTGTATGTGTGATCTTGGGTGTGCTGTCAGGTCTGTCACGTCTCCATTTCACGTTCACCTCAGCGTATGTGGTTGGATCACCTGTAGAGACAAAAAGTGTTTCAATTAGAGAACCTGCCCAAGGCCAGCCCTTGCCATTCTCATTGCATCCAGCACCCTGCAGCACCAGACCTTCTCTGAGAAAATGGGAAGAGCAAGAATATGCCAGAGAGGTTGTTTTCTTTTTTTTTTCTGATAGGACTTGCATGCCGCTAAATGAATGTGCCAAAAAGAAATTACTAGAAGAATTCATGCAAATAATTATCATGCTGTGCAGTTTTCCAAATAAATTAAAAAAAATGTTATTCAGTTATGGAATTTTAGAAAATTGAAAAAAACCCTCTAGGTGACTGTAGGTTATCACACACTGAACTACTCTATTATTAATTCTATTTTTTTCTTATTATCCCATATCTTATACACACATGTACACATTCTGTCCATCTTTAAGCAGAAGTTAATCAATGGAAACTTTTTTGGCTAAATTAATTTTTTTCTATTTACTTCTCAATAAACTTTTTCTTCTTGGTGAATTCAGATCTTGTACACGGGTATGAAGCGTGCCTGATTTCTACTGTTTTTTTCTTTCACAAAGAGGAGCACAGTTCCTATGGGAACAAAGCTAAGCTCTATTACATGTACATAGAGCAGAGACAAGCTGTTTTTCAATCACTTATGAATTAAACATAATTTTTAACAATTCAAAGTAAATCACCAAAGGTAAAACATTATGCAAAATATAAACATACTATTTTCATTTCATCCACAGATTTTTCTTCCTCAAGTGCATTCTTCCAAGTATTTAAATGAGGTTTTAACTAAAGATTGGTAAGCGCCACAGCAAACAGATCACAGATTTTCAGTACAAACCATTAATTCAACTTTCTCTGCAAAAAGGGGAAAGGAAAGCCTGTCTGCAGTTAATTCTCAGCCAGAATAGTCCAAAAGCAGCTTCCCCCCCGCCCCCCCCCCCCCGCGTTGTTAATCACAGAAGACAGAAACTTGGGGAAAAAAGACTTAAAAATAGGCTTATCTGAATCTCTATTGCCTTGCTAACTTACAACCATTCTCATTTGCTAGCAGAGGAGGCCCTCTCCTCCCTTACATCAGTGCCCTGGACAGATGCTTTCCATGACTAAGAACCATTTGCAGGGGAAGCTTTCCATATTCAATGCAGAATATGGCACTACCGCTGAAAATGCAGCAGCCTTCATCTCTGCTGAGTCGACACACCCATTCCTCCGGGCTTGGAAATCCCCATTTCACAAATAAAGGGAACGGAGCAGGTCTTTCTCTAGCTGTGAACATTTATGCTGTTCCTTGTAATGAGGTCTAGAAACCACAGGCAACAACTGATCTTCCTCCAGTCACTGTTTTCTTCTGTTTCTTCCAAGTGTTACTTGCCGTGCTCCTTCCTGACGTTTTTCCCGTTTGTCAGCTGCTCATCAGGATAAAGATCTTCCCAGACCATCCTTGTTCTTAGATACCTGGTTTTAGGATTTATTTTGCAAAAAAATCTCCTTTATCCTTACACTTGATCTGACTGCCTTTACACATATCAGGAAGAAGTCTTTGTCAGATGCTCGTGTCTCAGAGCATGCACCCATTACCTCCGAAAACTACCTAGGATCTCCAGACTGCTTGGAGATATTGGCCTACATAAATTGTGCCAGACTAAGACATTGAAAGAACTGCCTTGAGACAAAGCACATTCAGGCAAAATAAACTATGGCTTTTCTATTACTGGGAGACATGCCTTCCAAGGGCAAAAGGATTGCCTCTTGCTATGCATGGAGCCTATGGCAAGCACTCCAGCACTTTCTATAGCACTGTCTCACATTAGGCTTTCAAACGTGACATGGCAGAGATCAGTGTACATACTGGGGGCTGCTGGAAATCTCCGCATTCTGTATCTGGTGGTCAGTCAGTAGAAAACCCTCATATGCCCCGGTAACCATTAGCATGGTTGTGACACTCATGGTTGCAACCATTAAAAAAATGTTTTCACCATGTGTTACAAGATTTTTGCAACCAATCGAGAGCATAAAAACTGTTGTCAGGGTGGGTTTCCCCAAAGGCGTGGGATTGCCTGGCAAACTGCACGTTCCCTGCCTTCCCAGCCTCAATCGGGGGGAATTCCCATCTGCTGCACTATGAGGAGTGCTCAGTCACCTGGGCGGATTCACAAACAATAATGCAAGCCGGGCTGGAAAAGGAATGGGCAACAGGATTTTCAGGAGCAGCTATTCATTTTCCCAAGAAAGCTTGTGGTTTGCTGAGATCGCTTTGCTTTAACACCAAGAGCTAAGCATTGCTTTCCTTATCTTTGGAGGCCTTGCCTACACTTGTCTGTTATTATGTATGGATGCTTACACTGGCCGTCTGCATAACAGAAGAGATCTGTTTCGCTATCGCTGTAAAAGCAGCATCATCCTTTGGCTATTTAGTTCAGTGGCCAGTGCTAAATGTAAAGCTCAAGGAAGGCAAAGATGATGTTTAGGTACCTGACCTTTGTTATGTAGTCAAGCTGCATCGTGTAGGCAGTGCTTTCAAATTCATATACTTAAAGGTATGCCCGGAAGACATCTCACTGCCCAGAGGGTCTCTACAGGACTAGTGGCCCAAGTCAGCAATATTGTTCAATCAGAAAAGCTCATGGGGAAGAAGTGTGAGTAGGAAGATGACTGCAGGTGTAATGAGGTGGGGAACTGCCCTATGACACAGTTTCTCCTCCGTCTTGCAATATTAAATCCGCAGATGAACTGTCAGAGTAGGAGGGAGAGGGAAAGCGGCGAGTGATGGGACATGCCTGACTGACCCCAGCAGCTTTCAGTAGGTGTGGCAGCGGAAGGAAGGAAGGAAGAAGCTGTATTTTTATATCAACTGCAACACACTGACTTGTAGGTTGCCTGTTTTGCATGTTTTGCCTCATTTCCCAGGAGCTACTTACATCAAATTTGCTTGCTGATAGTGTATGAAATAAGATTTTTTTTTCTTAAGATAGAAACCAGATTTTTCTCTGAAGTGCCAGGGGGAAGATGAGCAAATGCAAACTTCAGCAGTGCAAAACGTAGGACAAGTCCAGGAACATGGACCATTTGCTCTACCCACCACATGCAAAACACAAGGAAGCAGTGCAGGCGAGGAGGGGAGCCAAAGGGAGAGGAGAAGCGGGGTGCGGACAAGCCAGGGGACAGGCATAGTGGCCATGGGGAAGCAGACCAAATTTACAGCTCTGTAAACAGATAAGGCAGCACAAACTTTGAAAACTGTAACTCAAAAAATGCTCAGAGGCAGGGCAGTATGAAACCCCTTTTCTTTGCTGGCCTAGGCTATTATTCCTGTCTCACAGGAGCAACTTTGACCTTTTCCAAGTTTTGCTGTATCAATCATCTAATGTAAAATACGCATGGAGTAAGACAGCAACTGCTTCCTTTGAGCTTTTTCAGGCAGGTGGGTCAGAGCTAACTCAACTGTTCTGAACTCACTGTAGCGTGGCAAGTACCAAGCCAAGAAAAGCAACCTCCTAAGGGTGCCAGAGCTGCTGAGATCTGCTTTAGACTTACAAAAAATATGGAATCTAAACCATTTTTAGTACCAAGCGTTATCAAATCCCTGTTGTGTTGAACGCAGCGTCTTTCTCATGCAGCAGCCGAGGAGTCAGGGCAGTTAACAACGCTTGGCAGAAGATGAGGACCACAGTTTCCTGCACTCATGCTCTCAACTGTGAAAGCAATGGAGCACATGTAGAAATCGAAGATGGAGATTGTAGGAATGTATAATGGAAATTTATATATATAAGAACACAAAAAAATATTAATTATATAGATAGGTGGTTTTTCACTATATTTTGCTAGGACACACTGACAATATTAATAGGTGGCAAATTCAAGATTGATTTAAAGTATTTCTTCATGCAATATATTAGAATCAGCCTGTAAAAGTCATTGTTTTAGGATGTTATTAAAGTAAAGCATTTATTAGGACACCAAAAGGGATGCAAGATTCACAGAAGTGACAAGAATATTGGTATTACAATTGAAAAGATTTTTCGAGAAAATTTTTCAAAAAGATTATGACAGCGTAAACAGCATGCCGTCATACTCTAAAGCACAAGAAAAAACATTTTGCCTGAAATTTGGTTACTTAATGAGCCTCATAATTGGCCATCAAAAATTTTTAGGCACTGTCTTTCCAAGAACCTCATACTGGCAACTTTCAGAAGTATGTTATTGGGTTAGAGGGCTCTCAGGATAACTCAGAACAGCAATTTCTAAGCATAAGTCACCGAAGTGTATTAAAAGCTGTGTGAAAGCACTTAAAACTATAAAATGTAACTGGAAATTTAAGGGATGGTCTCAGGTGAGGAAACAAAAAAAATTAGGTGGAACAGACTTTTATACTCCCAAATTTTGAAACATTTTGTACAGATGGTTGTACTGGGCATGTGTGTGCATCTCCAATAAATACTTATGGGGTAGTTCTACACTGGGGTACCAAAGATTGTCCTGGCAATGCAGCTCTTCTACAGTGTACTGATCACACAATCTAAGGGGGAAACTGAGTTAACACATGAAAAACAAAGACATCATACCCTTACAGATGCTTTTAGTACTGTGTCCCAAGGAGCGAATCTACAAAACTTATTTTTATAGAATAAATGTTGCTTTGCTAGCATATTCAGGACACATTTTTCTTTCATACTGTGACCTCTGAATATTATAATTTTAAATAAATTTTCCATGCTTAATTGTCTTATAACTAGCAAAGATCTATTTTTGATCAGAATCTAAAAAATATAACTTGATACTTTTGTTTTAAAAACATGAATTATTTCCTACCAATATCCATTAATGGCTATCTTTTGAACTTTATTTCTTGAAAATGAATTTTTGAAGTAATAAAGTTTTATAGTTGAAGACATCGGTAGGTCATACACAAATTGTAGGACTAACAGTTTTCAAAATTATAGAAACCTCTGTTGATTCTTGACTTGTATTTTTCTCAACATAGAACTTTTAGAAGAGCAAGAATGAGACAGACAGACAGAGAGAGAGAGAGAAAGAAAGAAAAGAAAGAAAGAAAAGATAAGATAATCAGACCTATCGTTTTGCAATTTAAAAATACTTCTGGTGTCTAAGAAAAGGAATCCAATTAAAATATAAAATGTAAATGTACTGCAGGAGAGAGAAGTCCATTCAGTGTCATCAGTGCACTGTAAGTACCAATGAGTTTCCAATAATCCCTATTAATATCTTCAATGTCTGATCATTAATGTGTTTCAGAAACAGCACATTTCAGCCATGCTACTGAAATCCAGAATGGGATTTTAAAGGTCATTCTTTACTTTTGCTAGAATTCAGTATTACTTCTATTAATAAACATGATTTTGCCAAGCAAATAGATATATAATAAACAGAGGTGGATATTAATAGTTATAAAAATGCTTTCAACATGACTTCAGCTTCTTATGAATGCTTTGGTTTAAGAAGGAATGAAAGTTTTAAGAACATGTCACTGAGCAAAGGAAAAGTACGTAATATTAAGATGACCATTTTTTACCTGTATCTGAAGTTTCTGAAGTAAAATGCACTCTTTCCTTGGGTGATACCTCTGCATAAACCACCTCACTTGCCATTTTTAAAAGATGCTTTCAGATCTGAAATCAAAATGGACTCATTCAAGAAGTAGTACCCCGTATTACATCCTTTCTGGCCTTCCCCCCCCCCCCCCCCATCACACCACATTAGGTCAAAAGAAATGTTTAGATGTCTGTAAAGCGGAAGGAAACTAGATACTTCTTTTTTTTTCAAATGTAAATTCTCACCTTGTAGCTTCTAATAAACAGTTCTTAATTCTTAGCCCCTTCTGTTGGTGTATGTTCTATTAAAAACAGTATAGCTGCAACTTTTATCAACGTTCTCAAAATTGTGACCTTCAGTCCACACATAATTTTCATTTGGAACCTGAGCTGGCAACCTGCTGAGTATGTACATATCCTCCACAAACCAACTGGACACTAAAACATATTTCAACAGAAAACTCAGATCGTGATTATTAGATCACTTTCGTTTGTGATTATTAGATCACTGCCTCCTAAACTTCATTAGTTTAGGGTTGAAACCAGAAAGCAATGATGAGAAGAGGAATGGAGGGAATATCTGACATTGCTGAAACGTCTCATTTCAAGACTTTTGAGATAATTTTTTTCTGTATTTTTAATTATTTTTAAAATTATTTCATACTGAATAAAAGTAATTTTTTAAAGTTGGATTTGAAACAAAATGTTGCTATTAGGCCAACTTTCTTTTTCCTTCAGATTTTCCTCCACACAGAAATTTCTAAACTTTTTGGTTTTATGGTAACTTAAAATGATGCCAAACCTTTGAATTCTCTCCCAGAGGAATTTCTGCTCTTCAGCCAGCTCTAGACCACATGCTGATCCTCACGTCCCAGGGGCATTATTAAGCTCAGAATTAAACCAGGGCTGAGTCTGACCTGTGACTGCTCTGCGTGTTGGTCATCAAATGTTCTCATTAAAGGCAGACAACATGCTGCTTTTTTTTTTCCTCTAGTAGAGGTGTTGAAGATGAAGTCAATGTAGTTACCATAGTGGTAAGTCAAGAAGTGCAATATTTTGCCCTCTTGGGACCAGCCATGGAAGTAAGATGAACAACATTTTGGCTTTTTCAGTTTAAATCATTAAACTCTTTCGAGAATGGGCTGGCACAATCTTGGTGACTAAAAGGCTCTGTATAATTCCCTCTTCTGCCAGGGAAAGGCTTGAGGTGAGATGTGTGCTGCTGTCTGTCTTATCTGCTAAGGCCAAGCTCTTTATGCAGCCTGCCAAACCGTATACTTTGAACAGAAAAAAAGGAAAGGTTAAGGCAAAGTGTACTGATTTTTTTTATTCTACTCCAGTGATTTAGACTAAATATACTGGAGGACTTGCTGAAAACTGTCAAGTTCAAACTGGAAAAACAATGATAGTCATAGAGATGATTTCCCAGAAAGAGAAAAAAAGAAGGAAAAAAAAAAAAAGGCAGAAAAATAGCCATTTCAGAGACAAAAAGAAGAAACTGAACATCCCTAGGTGAGATGTATGTATGCCATGGAGCCAGCATAACAACATCACTGGGACATAATGCAACTACTTTTTGTTTGAAGGATCTTTAGGAAACTGTTGTACATGTGCCTCAATAAATATATATACATTTAATACATGTAATTTAAACACATATTCCTTTTTAACACCATGGTAACACAGAGTAAGTTTTCAACCTCTTTATTAACAGTGCTAGAGAACGAGTCCTTGCCCCCCAGGGCCAGGCCTCCAGCTGCCTGCTGGCACTGTAGGCACGCCTACACCATTCCAAGGACAACCGCTCTCCAGGCACCAGGATGTGCGCACGCTGTATATTAGTTGGTATAACTGTATCACACAGGCCTCTCCAGCATGTACCACGCTAACAACTCACCTGTGCCACGCACAGACACCCCTGTGCCACCACGCTCCTTATCTGGGTGCTATGCACTGCGCAGCACCACGAGCTCGGGTCAGCACTCATGGCAAATACATGACCTCTGCTTTTGCTCAAGCTGTGTAGCAGCACATCATTGCCTAGGACTGTTGCGACATTTGGTTCATGTAACGGGATGATTGCAGGTGAGTTTGCATTTGACGTCATGCCATCCTTGAGCAGTCTGTAGGGAATGGAAGAATTTGATTGCTAAGGGCATTTTTTGTAGCTCTGGCCCATCGTGAGCAGCTTGGTTCATGTTCATGATTCAGGACAGTCTTCCTCGGTAGAGAGGAGGTTTCTGGCAAGGGAGATAAG
The DNA here is from genome assembly GCF_047370975.1 of Nipponia nippon. Classification (NCBI taxonomy): domain Eukaryota; kingdom Metazoa; phylum Chordata; class Aves; order Pelecaniformes; family Threskiornithidae; genus Nipponia; species Nipponia nippon. The sequence continues at coordinate 83,679,158 of NW_028262347.1, read as the reverse complement.
CACCATCAGGTTGGCCTGCATTATTTTACACACCTGGGATGACAAGTGTTAGAGAGGTCACACTCAAAGCACATACCTTGGAGCCAGGTCCTGACCTTCAGCAACAGCTTGGGACACTGCGGGCACAGAGGACATAACTCTCCCTGGTGCCTCCTTCGCCTACTCTGTCCTGTCGGGAGACGTTCAGGGACCGTTCCTCTGACCTTTCAGGATAAGATGCCAGGACCCTGGAGGTACCTATTTCTCTCTACTGATTGGAAAATAAGAGTAAGTAAACAGCTTAGATTTAGACACCTACCCTTAAACACCTAAATGAGCAAGCAGAAAATCTCAGGATTAAAGCATTTCTGGCCAAAGGAACATAGGATCATAGAATCATAGGATAGTTTGGGTTAGAAGGAACCTTAAAGATCATCTAGTTCCAATGCCCTTCCAGTTCCAACATCCTTCCTTTTCTAATTCCAACATCCTCCCCTTCCCTTAGCAGGCAGGTGATGATTCAGTTGAAAAAGACATTTGCTGCCTGACTTTGCAGCCAAGATGTTCTGAGGCAGATTCTTTATTTCAGCAAAATAACACGAGGAAGGGATTTGTATTGCCACTTAGGCACTAAACTGCACCCTTGGCGCCAGCGATGCAAAGCTAGACTGGCTTTACTAGCATCACTCTGGATTTATTTACTGTAGAGTCCAAGGCCTTTGAAGACACTTGGGGAAAGGAGAAAAGATGCTCTGGAGGCATGGAAGCCAGTGATGTTTAATCACTGTTTTCCATCCTGTGTATTACTAGTTGCACAGAACTGACAAAATTATTTTGTCAGTGGATTTGGGGAGAGCATGTAAAGATGTACCTATCACTAGAAGGGTATTTCAAGGTTTTGGAAGAGGTCTTTTGCTCTCTTACATTAATCCTTTGCATTTTAATGAAGGTGCATTAAACAAAAGAGTCACTAGATGTCTCTGCTGCACCATAAAATATATCAGAAATTCTATTCCATTTAAACTGAAGAAAATTTTTATGTGCATATGCAGCCTTTTTTAAAAGTATGAATTGCATGAAATAACTTGTCAGAGGTAACTAGAGTGTGAAGGAGAGAGAAGCCTGGAAGATAAAAAAGGAGTGGATGAGATGAGTATTGGCTACAAATTTCAGAAGCACAGAAGACTTAGCAGTAAGCTTTTCCTAGCCAAGACCAACACAGCAAAGTATTGTAGAGATACTGGGATATAACTGCACCCCTTTAAACCAATCCTGATGAGGGGACAGGATTGTGAGGGAAATGGGGAGCCAGTATTGTGGACAACTGTGCAATAGCCATATCCTACGATTAGTGACGATGGTAGCAGAGATGGAGGAGGGTGTCAAAGACCACAGTGCATATCTCAAGATCTTTGGCTAAACAGACCATGAAGGTTGTGTGGGGTCATAGGGCAAAGCTCAGAGGGAAGAGATACCTAGCTCCAAGCAGCTGTCTCCCAAGGGCAGCAACTACCCATCCACCTAAGACTGACCTGTTTGATTTCTTGAGTTTCTGCATCTAAGCCTGCTCTGTCCCAGGACCTGAAGCTCCGCTATAACTCCTAGTTAAAGGAAATCCCCTGGTTTAGGCAAAAAGAAACAGCTTTTTTTTTCCCCTGAAATAGATAATAACGGGTTGTTGTTCCTGCATTAGGACAGAGTAGGAACTGTATAGTCTATGGAAATCCTTTCTCAACCTTTCCTTTTCACAATTTTTTAAATTATTTTTTCATGGTTTTGAACTCTTCACTATGCAGAATAAATTCATATGATTTATATCCAAAACAAGTACATAACGTATTTATATAAATCTCCATGGATGTAAGCCACTTTAAGTTTTCAAATTTTGAGCATAAGCTGAAGAGCTGACTAGAGCTGACCAAGCAAAATAACAGCCACCGAGAATAATGTAAAATAGTCTATTTTTTTTTTCCTTTTTATCTTTTAATCTGTGTGAGGTGGCAGATGCAAACTTAGTATGCCTGGGAAATAAATCCTGTATTTTCAGGAGGGTGGAGGCCCTGCCATATCATAATTAGCCACCATTTCTGTTAAGAATTAATGTTTTTGAATGAATGTTTTCCTAGAAAGGGAATAGGGAAATACTTTTATCATTGCTTCTGACCAATATATCTCTTAAGAATGCATTCAAAAGTACTGGAAAGTTTTTCACTATTATTTATTAGACTGTCCGCAACTTGATTTTTGTCTCACACATGTATTTAGTGAAAAGACTAAGAGCAAGTACAACGCTGTGCTGCAACACATTCAGGTAAAATTCATTCTTTTCATAATAATCAGAGGCAAGGGAAGTGTTAATGCACGGGCCTTTCTCTGTTTAGTTCTCTACCAGCTCCTGTTGCTTTTTAGTAAGCACAACAACAACCTGGGTGCAGAGAGCATGTTTTGAGTGGATTCCCAGTCTGTTTGGGAGACTAGAGACACCATACTGTTTCCTTCTGTAGTTATCAGGAGAAAGCTTCAGGCAAGACTGCCTGTGACAACCTTATTTCAAACATTTTAAGATCTTCCTAAGTCTGAGTAAAGCAGTCTGCATGTATAGCACAGTGTATATCATAAATGGCACTAATGTCAAGGACATGACACCGGGTTGAAATTAATAATCAGCTGCCTTCTGCCAAAAAGTAAGACAGTATTTTATACACAATGTTTAAAAAAGCCTTGATTTTAAAGGTGTTACGATGCATTAAAAAAACTCAGAATTGTTGTGAAATACCAGTAGAAGCAGTAGTACTCCAGGCAAAATTCCTAGGAAAATACATTAATGAAATTTTGAATAGACAAACTGAAAGCTCTCATATTGTTCTGTTATTCTTGCAGTAAATGTCACAGGAGTTTCTTTCTTCTTCTTCTTCCATGCTCCCTTAGTTTGGATACGGGATTAAAAAGGCAGACTGCTGAATTCTGATCCGTCCCTTGCTCAGCTCTCGTAAACTATCATTTGCAAGCTTGGATAACTTATTTTTGATTGTATAATTTTTAATGAGTGTTATTTACATATTAAGGAATTAAAAGAGATTAAAACCTGTAATTCTACAATGAATAAAGCCCCCTATTATTTCAGGGGTTGCTGTCCTTCTGTTTCAATCAAATAAAGCGTGAATGGCTCCAATAGCTTAACAGAAAGCACGTACATATAGGTATTCCATAAATGCTAGGAAACACCAAAAGTGAATTTGCTGAGAAAGACAGCTACTTCTACCTTCCCCTGTACTGTCCTTCCTTTGCTAATGCTGGCTGATTTCCTGTGGTATCTGGAAAAGCGTGCACAAGAGTTAAAGACAATGAACCAGCTGAGCAACCGCTTTCCTCCCTCTGTCCTCCACTCTGAGGCCTGCCCTGGATGTGGCATCCTTGGTCTTACCAAGTCCTTTGGGGAGCCCAAGTCATGGGGGGGGGTTGGGGGTGGGGAACTTCATCTGACTGAATTACATATTTATTCTGCTTCAGTTGTTCAAGACAGACACAGCAAATTTGCCTTTCTGCACTAGTACATCATCTCACCTCCTGAGGCGGGAGCCAAGGCCACAGCAAGGGATGCAGCACGTGCTGTGCAAACTATAGCTGGTGATCAGCATCCAGATTTCAGCCACGCAAATGCACGCTGTGCAACCTTGTTCAGCTGCGCAAGGGCACCTGAACCATATGAAGGCACTGTCAGGATCCATATATATTGCTTTGTGGCCAGGGCAGTGCAGTATGGAGACAGGAGAGGGAATACGCTCCCCGTACTGATCTGCCCAAAACCAGCTGGAGGGGCAGAGCTTCTCTTCTCCAAGTTTACTCCCATGGATTAATTGCTGAATACTGGGGAGGTTTCAACTCAACCAGGGTAGCCACTGCGGACATGTCATGGATGAGTGGTCTCAAAGATATTTGCAAAATCAAAGATATTTGCAAATAGTGATTTTAATAGAAATTTATAAAAGTGTGATTTAACAAAGTTCGATGGCAAGGTTCACTCTATTACTTAGTAAACAAATGGAATATTGAGAAAGAGAAAGAAAGAGAAAATTGAGTTAGAAGAAAATACAAGGGGGAAAAAGGGGGCTGTCCCATTGAGTCACGAGGTTCAGAATGGACCCCCTTGCTTTCTAAACTCCTTCTCAGAGAGGAGCCTAGGTGTGGCTGGATCCAATCCTAGTCTCAGACTTGGTCAATGGTTTATGTCTAAGGATTATATATGTCTAGCAGCAGTTTAAGTTTTGTTCACAGTTAGATTCACAGTTTGATTCACAGAGAATCACAGGAATTTAGCAATAACTAATCATTGGTTAATTTAGCATCTACAAGGTGATTAAGTAGCGTTCACTACAATATTTGTGTTGATACACACACACACACAATAGACCTAGTAATTTGTCACAAATTTAGTGAAATACACACAATATGCATATACAAAGGTACCTAGTGAAAAATTCTCCTTGAGTTCAGTGAAGTACTCGCATCAAATGATTATCTCAGTGGGCGAAGGTTGAGTCTCAAGGAGTGAAAGGTGCTGGAGATCAGCCCAGATCCTGTTGCCAGGCCTCTGTATGCAAACTTAAAAGTTTGCAGCTCTGAGAGGCGTCCCACTCAGGGGGAGATACTGGTGCAGCCCGCTGCAGTCTGGGAGAGCTCAAAGGGTCTCACTTGGTACCGCTGTTTATAGGGTCGCAAGATGATTGACTTTAGGCATCAGTAAATTTTCATCCTGTCGTCACAATCGGGTCAGTAATTTCTGGAGCTCTCAAAAATTCCAGTGATGCTGGTACAGATCCGTCCGTACTTATCCGCCCAAGTTACAACCCAGATAAAATATGTTCCAAGGCTGTCAGGGGGCGGCTGATTATTCCTGGTATGGTCAGTGCTACTCCCACATTAGCCATGCAAGAGTTTCTGATATGGTCAAGGGATGTTTAACCACTAAATGTGTTACACAAAGGCCAAGTCTTGACAGGAGTTACTGAGATTGCAAAACAGTCCAGGGTAGGGGGGATGCACCACCACAGGACAGAGTATCCACCAATCCACAGCACCTCCAGCTGTGAATTGCCTGACGCTGGGCTGAGTGGCCATAGGCAGCTGGAGGGACCACTAAGGGTCACTGGTTGCCAAAGGCAATTATTGGTTACTTTCCTTTTCACAGTGAAAGGTGAGCATACATGGGACGCTACCTTGGCAGCTGTGTCACGAGTTCAGCCCAGACTTCTTAAAGGTCACCTTGCACATCCACCATGCCTGAAGTACAAACCTTTCTCCATCTCCATCTGGGGAACCCAATAAAGAGCCTGGTGGGGCCGGGGCCCTTGTGCCAAAAAAAACCTGGCAGCTCTCGCGAGTGAGGCAGACGGGGGCTTGGGTGTTGCCAGGGCAACTGCGGGAGGTTTAAACGCCCCTAGGGAGCATGAGTGACCACGGGCAAATAGGTCGGGCATGGCGCGTCAGAAGGGGCATGGTGCATCAGAAAGGGCGTGGCACGTCAGATTGCGCAGGCAGGGCGCACAGGCAGCTGGCAAGCTCTACTTGTGGTCTTCACCCTCCCGGAAGAGACTTAGCTGTGGTTTCCGCTCGGGCAAGAGCCAGTGCCAGAAGGGATGTGGCGACGTAGATGGAGCTCCCACTAAAGCATGCAGCCACGCACGTCTCTGGCTGCAGGCAGTGCCAGAGCTCTGCTCCGGTGACAGAGGGCAGCCGAGACAACACCTGCGTGAGGTGCGAGCAGGTGGAGTATCTGCTCAGCACGGTGGCAGAGCTGAAAGAAGAAGTAGAAAGATTGAGGAGTATCAGGGAGTGTGGGAGGGAGATAGACTGGTGGAGCCACTCCCTACCATCCCTGAGACGAGCACGCCAGATGGAAGCATCAAGAGAAGGAGAGGCTCCCCTACCCTCTTAGCGAAGAAACGGAGGGGAATGGAAACAGATTGCTTGGCACAGCAGGCGAATGCTCTCCCGGCCTGCCTCGCCTTCCCAGGTGCCCTGACACAATAGGTATGAGGCTCTGGAACTTGAGGGCCAGGGGGATGAAGATGTGGACAGTGATCCATCCAAGAGGTTGACTAGGTGGAATGAGTCAGCCCCACGCATTACAATGGCCATGGGTAACAAAAAAAGAAGGGTAGTTGTCACAGGCGACTCCCTTCTGAGGGGAACAGAGGGCCCGATATGCCGACTGGACCCATCCCATAGGGAAGTCTGCTGCCTCCCTGGGGCCCGGGTCAGAGACATTACCAGGAAGCTCCCATGGCTGGTAAAATCGTCCGATTATTATCCACTAGTGGTTGTTCAGGTTGGCAGTGATGAGGTAGCTCATAGAGGCACGAAGACGATCAAAAGGGACTTTAGAGAACTGGGGTGATTACTTGAAGGATCAGGAGCGCAGGTAGTGTTTTCCTCCATGCCATCAGTAGCCGGGAGGCACACGGAATGGAACAGGAAGACCCACCTCATTAACACATGGCTCGGAGGCTGGTGCCAGAGGTGGAATTTTGGATTTTTCAATCATGGGGCAGTTTACATGGCACCAGGCCTGCTGGAGACAGATGGGATTCACCTGTCGCGAAGGGGGAAAAGGATCCTGGCTCAGGAGTTAGTGGGCCTCATTGAGAGAGCTTTAAACTAGATTCGAAGGGGGAAAAGGATAAAACCAGGCTTGCTAGGGATGAGCCTAGGGGTAGCATGCCTGTGTTGGAGAACAGATCAATAGCCCAACTGAAGTGCATTTACACCAATGCACGCAGCATGGGCAATAAACAGGAGGAGCTGGAAGCCATTGCACAGCAGGAAAACTATGATGTGGTCACTATCACGGAAACATGGTGGGATGACTCGCACAACTAGAGTGCTGCAATGGATGGCTACAAGCTCTTTAGAAGGGAGAGGCAAGGAAGGAGAGGTGGTGGGGTAGCTCTATATGTTAGAAAGTGTTTTGATTGTACAGAGCTCAGCGAAGGTAATGATAAGGTTGAGTGCTTATGGGTAAAGATCAGAGGGAAGGCTAATAAGGCAGATATCCTGGTGGGAGTCTGTTATAGACCACCCAACCAGGATGAGGAAACAGATGAAGTATTCTACAAGCAGCTGGCTGAAGTCTCACAGTCTCTAGCCCTTGTTCTCGTGGGAGACTTCAACTTACCAGATATTTGATGGAAATACATCACAGCAGAGAGAAAGCAGTCTCGGAGGTTCCTGGAGTGTGTGGAAGATAACTTCCTGACGCAGTTGGTAAATGACCCAACCAGGGGAGGTGCCCCGCTGGGCCTGCTGTTTACAGAGAGGGCCTGGTGGGTGATGTGGTGGTCGGAGGCTGCCCTGGGCTCAGCGACCATGACATGATAGAGTTTTCAATTCTTGGAGAAGTAAGGAGAGGGGTCACCAAAACCGGTACCCTGAACTTTAGACAGGCAGACTTGGGCCTGTTTAGGAGTCTGGTTAACAGAGTCCCTTGGGGGCAGTCCTGAAGGGCAAAGGAGTGCAGGAAGGCTGGATGTTATTCAAGAAGGAAGTCTCAAAGGTGCAGGAGCAGGCCATCCCCATGTGCTGTAAGTCGAGCAGGCGGGGGAGAAGACCGGCCTGGCTGAACAGAGAGCTTTGGCTGGAACTCAGGAAAGAAAGGAGAGCTTACCACCTTTGGAAGAAGGGGCAGGCAACTCAGGAGGACTACAAGGACGTTGTGAGGTTATGCAGGGAGAAAATTAGAAAGGCAAAGGCCCAGCTAGAACTTAAACAGGCCACTGCAGTGAAGCATAACAAAAAATGTTTTTACAAATATATCAGTGACAAAAGGAGGGCCAAGGAGAATCTCCCTCCTTTGTTGGATGCAGGGGGAAACATTGCCACAAAGGATGAGGAAAAGGCTGAGGTACTTAATGCTTTCTTTGCCTCAGTCTTTAATAGTCAAACTGGTCATCCTCAGGGTTTTCAGGCCCCTGAGCTGGGAGATGGAGATAGGATGCAGAATGAAGCCCCAATTATCGAAGAGGTAACAGTCACTGACCTGCTCCTCCACCTGGATGCCCACAAGTCCATGGGGCCAGATGGGATCCACACGAAGATACTGAGGGAGCTGGCGGAGGAGCTCACCAAGCCACTTTCCATCATTTACCAGCAGTCCTGGTCAACCAGGGAGGTCCCACATGACTGGAAGTTAGCTAATGCGACACCCATCTACAAGAAGGGTCGAAAGGAGGATCTGGGGAACTACAAGCCTGTCAGCCTGACCTCAGTGCCAGGGAAGTTCATGGAGCAGATCATCTTGAGTGCCATTACACAGCACGTGCGGGACAATTGGGGGATCAGGCCCAGCCAGCATGGGTTCATGAAGGGAAGATCCTGCTTGACCAACCTGATTTCCTTCTATGACAAGGTGACCCGCTTAGTGGATGAGGGGAAGGCTGTGGATGTTGTCTACCTGGACTTTAGTAAGGCCTTTGACACAGTCTCCCACAGCATTCTCCTGGAGAAGCTGACTGCTCACGTCTTGGATAAGCGCACTCTCCGCTGGGTAAAAAACTGACTGAATGGCCAAGCCCAAAGAGTGGTGGTAAATGGAGTCAAATCCAGCTGGCAGCCAGTCACGAGTGGTGTTGCCCAGGGTCCAGTGTTGGGGCCGGTCCTGTTTAATGTCTTTATCAATGACCTGGACAAGGGGATTGAGTGCACCCTCAGTAAGTTTGCAGATGACACCAAGTTGGGTGGAAGTGTTGATCTGCTGGAGGGTAGGAAGGCCCTACAGAGGGACCTGGACAGGCTGGATCATTGGGCCGGGGCCAATTGCATGAGATTCAACAAGGCTCAGTGCCGGGTCCTGCACTTGGGTCACAACAACCCCATGCAACGCTACAGGCTTGGGGAGGAGTGGCTGGAGAGCTGACCAGTGGAAAAGGACCTGGGGGTGTTGGTTAACAGCCACCTGAACATGAGCCAGCAGTGTGCCCAGGTGGCCAAGAGGGCCAATGGCATCCTGGCTTGTGTCAGGAATAGTGTGGCCAGCAGGACCAGGGAGGTGATAGTGCCCCTGTACTCGGCACTGGTGAGGCCGCACCTTGAGTACTGTGTTCAGTTTTGGGCCCCTCACTACAAGAAGGACATCGAGGTGCTGGAGCGTGTCCAGAGAAGGGCAACGGAGTTGGTGAAGGGTCTAGAGAACAGGTCATATGAGGAGCAGCTGAGGGAGCTGGGGTTGTTTAGTCTGGAGAAGAGGAGGCTGAGGGGAGACCTTATTGCTCTCTACAACTCCCTGAAAGGAGGTTGTAGCAAGGTGGGGGTCGGTCTCTTCTCCCTAGTAAAAAGCGATAGGACGAGAGGAAAGGGTCTCAAGCTGTGCCAGGGGAGGTTTAGGTTGGATATTAGGAAAAACTTCTTCACCGAAAGGGTAGTCAGGCACTGGAACAGGCTGCCCAGGGAAGTGGTTGAGTCCCCATCCCTGGAGGTATTTGAAAGACGTGTGGATGTGGTGCTTAGGAACATGGTTTAGTGGTAGACTTGGCAGTGCTAGGTTAGCATTTGGACTTGATGATCTTAAGGGTCTTTTCCAACCTTAACGATTCTATGATTCTATGATTCTGTGATCTCAACTGGAAGCAGCAAGTCCTTCCTCAAGCCTTTCACAGTACCCTTCCTGTAATCCTTCCCTGTCGGACTGTGAAGACCTGTTCAGTTCCTCTGACCTCCTCCTCCTCATCATCACTGGTGCTCAAGCCTCTTTTCCCTCCCTGCAGCCTGGAAAAGGAAGGAGAAGTGACTGGAAGCAATTGCTAAAGAGGTTAGTGTGGAAATGGCTGTGCAGAAGCAGGGACCAGCCTGTCTGGGGATGATGGAGAGGGGAAGTAGACTCCAGCCAGCCTGACTCAGGGAATGGCCACCAGGAGTATGAGTCCCCTCTACCTAGAGGCAGCTGCGTCACTGATACCTCCTGCCTTGTGGAGATACTGTAGAGCATCCAAGGGTTCAAGAGCTGTCCTGGACCAACAGGGACCATCCAGTCCAGCAGCTCTGTGGGTGGGACAGGCATGGCTGAAGCCAGAAGTGATTTTGCAGGATAAAGCTCCATATTGCACATCTGCCTTGTGCACCCTGCTCTCTCCCTGCCTCTTTCTCCCCAGCAAGGGCTAAGGAGGAGCAGCAGCAAGAGGGACAAATGAATTTTTCTGGGTGGTGTTTTGGCAGACTTCACACCCAGTCAGGCTGTGCATGCCCGTGCCGTGGTACGTTTCTGCTGTGTTAGACTTCCCACAGCAAGCACGAAGCCAGCGTAAACACTTGGGTGTGTGGTTTGCAACTTGAGAAGTGCAGAAGCAGGTACTCATGCCTCACCTGAGACAAAGTTATGCCAGGCATGATGAAATACAACAGTATCTATACCAGTGCATACCTGTCCTTAACATGATGCGAGATGATGGTATAATGGTTTTGGCAGGAGCAAAAGATAAATCTTGGGCGGGGTGGGGGTGGGGTGTCCTTGGTGAGATGAAAAACTGGGAAAAAAATTAAGGTTAAATAAAACATTCCATAGATGTAGAACTTTCTCATGTCAGATTTTGGTATTTTTGCCCACTTATTTTGAGTAACTGTATCTAAATTTTAAGACAGAACAGCATTTTAAACAAGATTGAGTTATACTTTTGATCTGGATCAGTGATGCACAAATGGGGGGAAGAAGCACTCAGACAATATTTGCTTTAAAATTTAATCTCCGCATTATTTTTTAAAAGTGTATTTTTCACTCCCTTTTGCATGAGAAGGTAGTAGGGCAGCCACCGCTCCATCCAGAACAGTTCAAGGGTTTTCAATGAAGCCTTCAAACTTACAAAACTTGCAACCTAGTCATGCTGAAATGGGGACTGACTTTATTTTAGACTTGCTGTTGGAAGAGGCCACAGATTTGCAGGGCAGGAAATTAAGCTCCCACAAACTTCTGCTCTTCCCCTGGAGTTCAGCATTGTGCAAAACTTCCAGCTACCGACTATTTCTCACCAGCTGGGTTTATTTGCTGTACCAGTCAATTCTTTTGAATGAAAATCTTCACTTTTCCATCAGTTACAGAATTAGGGATAGCATGAATCCATAGAGAACTGACAATGTTCACAGCATGTCGAAGTGTGATAGAGAAGCACAGGGGAATTTCATACTTTGGGAGCTGGAAAATGTTATTTGGTGAATTGGGAAACCTCTTTTGAAAATGCATGTAATTTAATTGTTATTAGAAATTAACTACTATTGTATTAATTGATCACAAACAAGTATGCTGGATTCTGTGCAGATCATGCAGTGAAAACTGATCTGCCTGCCAAAGAGCTCACTACACAAGAAGTTTATAACCTAGAAGAGCAAGACATAAAAGTACCCATCCAGCCCATTTCCATTTTAACCAATGGTTAAATAATCCAGGAAATGTACGCAGCAATTATATTTATTCAAGTTTTATTTTCAATTTTGTTTTTGTGGGTTGCTACTCTGATTGGAAGCTTAAAAGGAAATTACATTCAACAACTCACCCATTGGAATGCATTACAAAATCACTTCTTGTATGACTCTCTTGCTATGTTCCTCGCCTGACTTCACTTGGGAAGCTCACAACACTGGCACAAGTTTTCCTTGACAAAAGAAGCTTAAAACAAGGAGAAGTTCACATGGGTTTTAGTTTTCTTAAAGCTATTTCAATTAGCTATTAGCAGTTAGCTGTAATTTAGCTGCCATGTGAGACTTTTAATGCAAGCATGGAAGATACAGTCAGTAGCCTGGTTCAGCCAAGCATCCAGATCATCAGGGCAGGTCCAAGGTCAAGCCGGGAAATCAACGGATCAGTTGAGCCGAAATGGGGTCTTGAGCCCCTGGGCTGGGGCATGAGAGGAGGGGACAGGTGAGGGGTGACCCTTCAGAGTCAGTCAGGCTCATGATGAATTCACAGACTGCGTCACGGTCCTACACAGTTTGTGAATTTCACTGTCGAAAAATGTTCTGTGCCCACTAAGCACGTGTGAGGAAGCAGGTATCATAAGCTAAACAAAGCAGTCTTGGACCACCACAAACGTAAAGCAGAGGAGCAAGCTCAGCTGAAACAGAGATGCAAAGCATCGCAGAGAGAAACTACTGAAAGTATTTATTGGCATATTTACATGGCAATTTACAGAGACAGCAAAACGGACTTCTCACCCTGTCTAGCACTTCATGCTGACTCTTTTAACTGGACTTTTGACACATGGTGGGAAATAGGTCCCTACCCCGGCAATCTGAACCCCGTCCATGGTTCCTTACCAGGAAGCCCTTCTGTTCTTGTGCTTTCTTGGGGAACTACCATGGGGAATGAAGACATATTGAAAACTCTGTTCCAGTTTCTCGTCTCACCTATTTCTTTCCTTTCAAAGGAGTACCTCTTCAGGATAAATACCAAGTGCATTTATAGCAATTTGCAATTTCTTCTTCTCATTTCTTTGAAGATCAATATGCCAGACTCTTCATCTTCCCTGTGAGCTTCTCTGAGCTTAACTCAGTATTATTTCCAGACTAGAACATTTTCCTAGCTTAAAAGGCCTTTCTTCTGGTTACACATTTTTAAAGACAGTAACCACCCTTTGTAAATCATGTATCTTGGGAAGCAGTCATTGTACAGGTATCTGCTGAATCTAAGAATGACCAGATAGGAACCAAGCACAGATCTTCCAGGTGAGCCTCCCATGCCCCCACTGCCCATTTTCAGGGCATCATACCAAGAATTTAAACAGATTAATCCAGGGTGCTATGCTGTTTAGCTCTAGTGCATCTATCCCATGGACTGTTAAACTATGCTTGCCCACACAAGTCACTTAATAAAACAGCCTTGCTGGAGACGGTAAACCTTTTTTCCCCCTGCACAGGCAAACAAATAAACACCACAGCACCTCACTTTAAGCTGCCCTAGAACCCTTTCCATGCTAGATACACATCTGTCTCCCCTTCTAAATCCAGTTGACTTTGTCAACCCTCCCAAAATGACAGTTGTGCGTGATTCAGTCTGGGAGCTTTCGTATTGCAGCCACGTATTCAGGGAAGTTTTGGGCAGTAGCAGTCATGTTTCCAGATCAGTCCAGAGGGACAGAAAAGAATATTTGTAATCTGTCCCACTCTATATGCCCTGTAACAGCAGTGCCATTCGCTAGAAGACCTAGTGATTATTTGCCTTCCTGGTTTACAAAGCTCCCATTTATATCCTTGCACATTACATACCAATCAGATTTGAAAACCCTATGGAAAAAGGAGGGGAGAGAAGTCAAAACACCTTATGAAATCTCACTCACTTACCACAAAGACAAACTGAAAGTTCTCAAAGAATTACTGAGTTACGCAGAAAACAGGAAAAAGCACATCATTGGGTTCACTATGAATCACATTTTCAGTAAGACCTTCATGTCCATCTAACAATGTTTTTAGCTGCCCTAAAAAAATATGTTTTCTATTAAAACAATGTTTTTAGCTGCCCTAAAAAATATGTTTTGCAATTGTGAAGCGTTCTCAAGAAAAGTATCCATTGCCATGTCCTTCAGCAGTTTCAACAAACTGAAACTGTATTGCCAAGAAGCAACTTCTGTTCTTTGCAACAGCCATTGTATCATCGTTTCCTCTAGGCACTGCCACTTAAATTACCTCTTTCTCATGGAGTCACTATTACTCTTTGCATTGCTTCTCCCGGAGAAATCTGGATATGATCCTCGCCACAGCGCCTCTTGCCCCTGTGGACCTCCTACAGCAAGGACTTTCAGTATCCTGAATTCCAGCTTCTCATGAAGAAAGCCTCTGTATTTGCACAGCCAGCTGTTCCCTATTAAGAGCTTGTCTTGGGATTAAACTGACCAATGGTGCAAAGCCAGTTCCTGAGTGAGGAGCAATTTCTGGTAGAGATGAAGGCTGAACCTATATGGACACAGTCTCCATCATTTGTTATATTGACATGAAATCTAAAAAGCCAAGAGAAAAATAAAAATTAGAGCAGAACTTTGGTCTAAAAATTAGAATCACCGAATCATTTAGGTTGGAAAGATCTATTTCTTACTTTTTGTAAAACTGGGTCTTAAAGACTGCAGAGAACAAACTAGAGAACGATTTAAAATGGGCCCCACTTCTCATTGGGAGGATCAGAATTCATGTGCACGGGTGATGTTCTGATGCACCTTCTATTAAGGCAAGCTGCTTTGATCCCCACAGAGATGTACCACGTGTACTTGTACTTCACAGTCTACAACGTGTTGTGAGCACAAAAGGCACAAATCTCCAAGGCATGGGAGAGAGGAACCCAGCAGGACCCATGGCAGCAGTACTCCTCCAGCACACAGTGGGGCCCGGCCACCTCTTCCCACCAATTTTGCCGAGTCTCTGCAGAATACACAGGATGTGACTGCAAAGAAAGCCAGTCTCTGGGATACAAAGTGGGCAAAAGCGATGCCTTCTGAGGCACAACCACCCAGCCCAGTGACTTTCCAATGTGGTCCTGAGCACCTCAGTTGGTCTTAGGAGGCCCTGCGTATACTGGCTGAGTGTTGAATCTTGCAAGACCAACAGGGCAAGCTAATTCAAACAATTTATAATGTCTAACATTGGTAATTCTTCCTAATAAGGCAAATGTTATCCATCTCATATAGTGGGATTGTACAGAAACAAGTTACTCCAGGCATAGCCTAATAGCCACTATGCAACCACATGAAAAAGCAGGCAATGATGCCCCTTCCTTACTTCTCTGGGGACATAACTAGTTTTATTAGCATAGCATTAGCATTTTTACAGCCATATGACAGCCCTCATTTGGTAAGATATGCCAGTTTATCTACAGAGGAATAGGTAACACAGAATAACTTTTCTACTTGGACAGAAGAGCTACTGACTCTCTCCCGCATAGTGCATTTGAAAGAAAACTCACAAGTTTGCATCAAATGACTCTCCATTCACCCAGAAGAATTTGTTTCCTTTCCTGCGCAGCCCAATCCAGAAGTCTGGTATGCGTATTCGATACATTAGAAAGTTCTAGACAAAACACAGAATAAAATTACATACGGCTATTAGATTTTTTTTATTATTATAATTGTATAGCTTTTTGTATAAAAACTGCACAGATATAAACTGCGTCACAGAATATGCAATGGTGGACTTTTTTTTTTCACTGATGTTTTACTGCTACGTTTAATTAGATGAAATACTAAAGGAAGCCCTAGATCCATTGCTAACAGTCAGTGAGGTCCCAGCTATTTAGTTGGTAGTCATGCAGAGTGTTACGGACTGTCGTCCCACCCCATCATTAAAAACATCCACGTATGTCATCAGACATACCGTATCACATTACACACTAGTACAATGGTTTCACTGTATTGCCAGGAGAATGACGCTTCAGTACAAGGACATGTATTTAGCGGGGACACAGTGCCTGACTTGGCACAGGTTGCCTTGACTGTCTTATATCACCATAATTCCTTGGATGTCAGTTACGTTGGGTCTCTATCAAATTCAAGTCACGCATTTAAAATCCCCCAACTTCCCAATTTTCACACTTTTACTCTTGACATTCGAGGGCACACACGTAGTTTACCATCTGCAGTACGAATAAAATAAAGACTTTCTCAGTTCTTTCCTTGTGATCTTATAGTCATCTCTGAAAACACATTTGCTATAGTGCTATTTTCTTTTGGTTTTCTGAGCCATACAGAACACCATGAACTGGTAGGACATTATGGGAGATTAAAGAACATAGCAAAAAGACAAATGGTTTGAAAACAATAAAAAACACGGGTACAACCTACTGCACGAACTGGGTACTTTCAATACCATGGGTCCCAGCATCATATAACCACAGCCTGTCTTCACCTTTTGTGGAAACAGAGAAATTGACTATTTTGCACAGGACTAACAACACATTTCTGTTCCTCAGTTGGCCACTAAACTATTTGTTATGCTAAAGAAAGCACCTTTTAAAAGAACTGTGTCCTTAAAGAGTATCGAGAAGATAAAACACATACATGTGCATCAGTGGTCTGTAAACTCAAAATGAGTTTAGAGGTTATATTTAGCATGAGAATTACTGTTGACTGTACTTTTGGGTACCCTGGAGAGGGAATGAACGTCAAGAAGGTGTGAGGGGAGAGGACAAGATAAATTGCCTAACTTAAAATGCACACGTAAATTGCCCGTTCAAAATAACAACCACACCTTCTTTATTAATAATTAGGAGTCACAACACCATTTTCATATTCTTTCAGACTTTACTTTTAATTTATACATAGTTTGGCATTTAAATTTCTGAAATATCCTCAAAGGTAATAACAGAATTTCTACAGCGGATTTTAGTGGAACACACCACATCGCACTGAAAAAGTCTGTAGGTTGTACTGACTCGCAACAAACAAGTCTGCCACACAGTACGCTGGGTTTCAAGCTATGCAAGGGAACAAGTGATGGAGTTACAGAAACTGTTAGGGCAGCAGACATAACACCAAATTCAAGGCACTGGACACCTTACCAGCTCTTGGCGGCTGTCAATTGCTGCAAGGGAAGCTCTGTAGTCAGAGCAGGACTCCTGACTGGAATTCCAATCTGCTGTGGCTCCTGAAAGATAGTAACACTTCTTCTTGTAGTACAGCCAGTCATCAGGGCATGGCTCCAGCTGTGGTAATTCAGGCGGATCTTTTGTTCAAATGAAGAAATGAAGAAAACGTCACTTACTCATCATTATGTATTTAAAATACAATTGTACACAAATTTACAAATTCTGGACCTGCTTCCTCCAGCTTAAAAATATCTGTGACTTGCACTGAATTAAGCAGGAGATGAGTGAACATAATACAACTGAAGGATTGTGCCCAGTCTTAGTTTCTTCCAGTTGTACCAGCTACGGTGTGTCCAGTAATCCCTGAGTACATGCTCACATGCTGCATATGCGCCAGCAAACAGACGCTGGCATGTGCAAGTGCAAAGCTTCAGCTACACCGGAGACACCACAGCCGAGAACATCAGGGCAGAAGGCCGTCTTTGACAAAGAGTGCAAACATAGACACTAGTTATCTACTGTGAAGCAGCTAAAATGTGACCCTGAACTGTATTCAGCTGTAAAAATAACTCTACAGGCCAGAGCCAAGTCAAGTCAAGAAGTCAGTACTGCCTCCCTAACTCTGCTTAAGGCTTTGTCGTTCCTCAGCATTTTGCCATGCTGCAGTACAATGAAATCCTGCAGAAAATTTAAAAAATTACGTCAGTTTAATGCTACCAGAAACAACTGTCTAAGGACAGGATATAACACAAATTAGTTTCACTTTCCTTTCCTAGATTCAAATCTCTCTGTAACAGTGGCCATGACAGTGTGTGTGGGAGGACTGAAAACCAGTGGAAGTACCTCTTACCTCTCAGCAGTGAAGGGACAGCATAAAGTAAGAGCGAAGTCCTGAATTTCTCTTTCCCGAGCTAGATTTTTTAAAATAAATGCACTCACTTAGGGTAATCCACGTTAAGAGTACAATCACAGCAACAGCAACGACAATTCCTGCAATTCTTTTCCAGAAAGAGAGGTGTGAACGCAGATCTAAGGAGAGAAAGAAATACTAATGCACGCCAGGGAATAAAGCACGTGTAAGGAACTGAAGACTCAGGTCAAAAAAAACCCACGCAGAGATACACTGACTTCATTAAGGTTTTCCAAAGACTTGCACCTACCCCTGAAACGACTGCAGAGCTTCCGGACTTCTAAACCTCGGCCAGATTTTCAAAGGTATTAAATTGCCAAATCCCACAGAAATACTCGCAGAACACAGCCCCCCTCCCGCCCCCGACTGCTTCTTGCCCGCGCTGCCGGAGGAGCGGTCCCCTGCCCCGGCCAGCCAGGCCCACCCCACCCCGCCCCACTCCTCCCGGGCGCGGCCGGGGCCTCGCCGCAGCCGCCGTCCCGTCCCGTCCCGTCCCGTCCCTCCCGTCCCGGTCCGGTCCCGTTCCGCCTGACTCACCCGGCCGCGCTTCCCGTCTCCGCTGAGCCGCCGCCGGCCCCAGCGGCCGCTCTCCCTTCGCCATCGGCCCCGTCAGCACCGCGGAGCGGTGGGCCCTGGGGGAGCCGTCCCCGGGCGGCAGCCGGGCCGGCAGCGGCTCGGAGGACAACAGCCGCCGTAGCTCATCCCGGAGGCCGGACGGGGAGAGCCGGACCCCGCCGCCGCCGCCTGCCTCCTCCATCGCCGCCGCGGGGCGGAATCCGGCCGCTCGCACTTTCGCTTTCACCTGAGGGAGCTGCCTGCGCCGCGGCGCGGCGCAGGGCCCCGGCCCCGACGGCGGCCCCGGGACGGCGCCGGTAAGGGGACCCGGGCAGCGGGGGAGGGAAGGGCCAAGCGGGCGCGGAGGCAGCGCGAAGGGCCGGGTCGGGCTGGCGGCGGCCGGTTTCGTGCCCGCGGGGGCGGCCGGCCGGGGCCGCCGCTTTTCTCCCCGCGCAGGCCGACGGCGCCCGGCGTCCGGAGACCCCCGGCCCGCAGCGGCGGGAGGAGGTGGGGTGCCGCTCCTGCGGCGGCGGCGGCGGCCGGAGCCGGAGCCGGAGCCGGAGCCGGAGCCGAAGGGCGGGCAGGGCTGCGGAGCGGGAAATCTTGCCGGTCTGAGGCGGGGGCGGCCTGGGCTGCCGCGCTTCACGTGCCGTTGTCTCGCGGCCTGGAGCGAGCGGAGCAGCTGCCGCTGTTGGCTCCCACGGAAAAAGTTGGTCGCGAAAAGTGAGAGCACGTTTCTTTAGCTAAATAAGCTCTCAGAAATGGAAATATTTTTTGTGGCTCCGTGACAAATTGCTGGCTTTTAGGCGGCGTGTTTTTCTTCAATCTTCCGAACGGCCTTTGAAACGCTTTTGCCAGCGTCTGCTTTCAAGAAGTGCCTTGTGCTGCAGAGAGCGGTAGCTCCCCTGTACCCCAGCTGGCTCTGTTGCTCACCCTTACCGTCCTGAAAGCCGAGGGTGGGGAATAGGTTTTTTCCCTAGCGTGGGCGAGAAGGTTGAAGAGAAACTCCTCTGTGGCTGGAGCTGAAACCAGTGCTTTTTCAGTCCAGTAACGAAGCGTAGCACGCTCGCCGGAGACAAGCGGCCCAGCCCACCAGTGAGCATACATTGATGTACCAAGCAACGAATATCCAGACACTAAAATGGATATCTCGGTTTTTTCTGCTTTTGTAGGATGGACCAAGCGCAAGTGGAGTCTTATTCTTAGAGATATTTAGGCACCTAATTACTGTTATGAATTAGTGGAGTTGAGAAGGCTTCTTAGGCATGTGCCAATTAACATTAATAATAACAATAGTAATGAAAGTAAAGATGTTGAAGCCTTTCCTAAAGAGGAGTGGGGTTTTTTTTCCCAATTGTAACCTAACTCCTGAAGATGAATTGATACTTCTGCACTGACACAATAATGTTTATAGCTGCATATTCTTCTCTGGGTGACTTTTTTTTTGTTAAATTTATGTCATTGAAAGTGGGATTTAAGAAAAATCATGAGGAAAATATCTCTCATTGGAGTGAGCACAAAAGGGTACAGTGAACTTACCTCTGCAGACCAGGTTCAGCCGCACTTGGGAAAGTGACCAAATTTTTTGCATGCAGACAAAACTACTTTAAGCTACGTAGTGGTGAAGCAGAAAGCTCAGTTTTTTTGTAGCTTTTCCCTCCTGCCTTGATATGCCCCATCCCTTCCCTATCACATTGTTCCCATCTGCTCTGTCCTTCCCTTTCCCTCCATTACAGTCCTCATTCCCCATCGCCCCCCTCCCTGGGAAGAAGGATATGTGCAATGTACCTGAAGCCCACCTTCTCCTTTCAGTGGGCTTCAGATATGTTGCATAAGCTCCTTATTTTCTATTTGTTTCCTCATTTCTCCGTCCATCCTGCCCTCATCCCATGAGGTACAGGCAATAACTAAGGCAGCCTTGGGATTTCTACTATTTCCACTCATTTCGAGACAGTAGGGGAAGCACTCATTAAGCACAGCTGCTTTCTTTGTTTCCCAGCTATAGATGGAGTCTGAAGATGAACAGGAGGTTGACACCACCTCGATGGCACAACTACCTGTTGGGGGTGTAGAGTCCACTAATGTCACGCAAGATGCCAAACAAAAAGTGGCAGCTAGTTCATGGGTGCGGAGGATGGGGAGGCACTGTAAAGAGTCGTTCTTGCCGTCAAAATGTAAGATCTTTTTCTTTGGTGTTAGGTAAGACACTTTCCTGCAGGAAGTCTGAAGTCTAGCTCCAAGTCTAGTTCCAGGTCCCCTGGTTTGGGCAAGACAAAACCTGGGAGTTTACTTCTAGGCAAAGCTGTAGTCACAAAAATTAAGATAACTGTTGTGTTTGATCTAAGTATGAACTGTTTATGTTTGATCCTTTTGTGTGAAAACGGGCATTTTTCCATGTGGTAGTTTACATGTATGAAATACTATTGGATAAGATGTAGGCAGTGAAGCCGAACCTCATTAGAGAAAATAGTTTGTGCCTTTGTAACAGATGAGCTTGCGCATCTGCATTGAAATTTGTGTGTGAAGGACAGCTTGTGACAAAGAGAAAATACGTTTGATTTAAGACTGCAGCCATACTCTGAACCTCAGCCTTTAATGTTTGAATTTTGTTGAGAACATTCTTCTGTTTTCCAAACCTGGATGTAGCTTGATTGGAGTTCGTGATGATCTATGAGTTCTCAGCCTCCAGAGGTTATTGCTAAGAGGTCTGCAAAACATAGAGGAGATAATAAACTTGGGACTGGAAGGCTTAAATTTCCTATACAGGGATCTGCACATCTGTGGAAAACTTCAGGGTGTATACGGACCAAAAAAAAAATGCAAACTAGGTGATAGCTGGCCATTTTATCAAACTGTCCAGTTACATAAATGTCAATTCAGGGTGCCTTGTTTGACTTCAGTAGTGCTTTGTATTTACGTGCTTGGAGCTTAAATGAAAGGCTATCCTGCTGCTGTCTCACTACTGAAATACAGTCTGAGCCTAAGTGCTTATATATACAAAACCATTCATTATCTTCTTTTTCACAGTCTGTTGTCTATGCCTGTTTTGTGGATTCCTGCTGTTGGTCATCATCATTGTATTTGGTAAGCTTTTGGAACATTTTTCTTTTGAGATATATTTCCTCTTGACTACTGGGCTCCAGGATCACAGCAGTCAAGCACACCGACTTTAGTACTCTGCAGTGCCTGCAGTCACAAAACCTGGGACTTGCATCACTATTTCAGTTATTCTGATGTTGGTATAAGGTTGAATAACCTCCAAGCAGAATTTAAAAGGAGAGAGAATTCTCCCTGCAGGTAAAATCCAGAAGATTCAGCTGTAAACTTTTTCTTTCTGCTGCTTTTAAGAGTGTAGTTCCTTGCCTGGCCGTGCATGTGGTGTGTGCATGTCTTGTCTGTGCTTATCACCAGTAACTTACCTGATTATGCCAGCTAGTGCACTAAGTTAGCATCGTGTCTCCAGGCATAGACTCCAGGCTTAGTGTGGGGCTGCTCATATATCTGGACTTGAGGGCTCCTTTATTGTCATACGTGGAAGACAGCTACGTAGTACAGCTAGTTTATCTTTTTCACAAATAGTCTTTGGGGATCATTCTGCCTTTTTGTTTTTAAAAATACATTTGTGTTGCATGCTGTATTTTTAAGAAGTCAGCCCCACCTCCCACTGGCACAGTGGAGGCCAGATGTGCTCCCGCTGTCTCATGCAGAAGTCTTCTATAGGAGCAAAGGCTGTGCTGCCTGCAGTATTACCTGAGGTATCTAAGTCACCGGGTGCATGTGTATCTCAATGGAGCCTCCACAGCCCCATCTGCACAGGAAGCTCTTGAATCTCTGCATTAAATATGTCTTCAGTCTGCCCCCTGCAACAGCATGAGGTATAGTAGTGAGGTCTTCTGCACATATGTGGAAACGAATGGAGGACGATAGTGACATCTGTCCCTATTGATTTTCCTTTGCTTTGTTAGGTTTTTATTTAAATGGAATCAGTCACATTTTCTTAGAGGGGGTGAGGGCAGTGCTCACAGGTGGCTTGCTAAGGGGTCTTCAATTATATATAGCAAAGAGAGTACCTGATTCGAAAGGAAAAGAGAGAAAGCGTGGCCACAGCAGGCTGCAAAGTCTGGGAGATTAGTTCACTTCTGCAAGCCCCTCTACTCACATAATAGCCAGTTACTTTCGTTTCAGTATCAGCCATCTCCAAGCTTAAGCAGTGCAAAAATGCACTTTGGGTGCAGAAGGTCTGGATTTGATCCCAGCAGGATGACCCAGGAAGTAAACTTTATACACTGGGTGAGCCTGGGTGTGTTATAAAAGACACCATGCTGCACAGAAAAGGTCACTGTAACCACTCAGTAACAATCAGGGCAGATTATTTTTGTTTGGAAAATAGAAAACAAAGTAAATGCAAATTAGTTGTCTTCATTGCAAGAAATTAAACTCAGCACTGAAACAAAGTCATGCCAGTGAATCCTCTCACCCTCACAGAGCTACTGTGACAGAAAGAAGATGAAGAGAGGGCATGAAAACATGCTGGAAAACAACTCCAACGAACCATTCTCCAAACCATTATCTCCAAATAATAATGATTTTTGCCTCTTCATTAACAGACAAATTTCATTAGCATCATATCAACACCTAATTTCCTTACCTTCACACAGATTTATCAAACACTTAAAGGTCTGATACAAAATCAAAGCTACTTGTCTTCATGAAATATTTCACCAGTTGTAGATATTTAAGCAACTTCATTACTTAACATGAATTCCATCAATAAATTAACAGTATGAGGTTTATTACCCTATTACTGGATTTAAAATGTGTGGAGTATAAATTGTCAATGCCTCTAATTCTGTAAAATTCAGTAGTGTTTTCCAAACCCTACTTATTTTCTGCTAGTTGTAATGATTAGGCTGCAGCCCTCAACTTCCACATTTCTCAGCTGAAGGCAGTGCTTGAAAGGCAGGGAAGGTCAGGACCCTTGCTCTTGCTTTGGCTTCTCTTCTGGCATTTAGCGTGGCATTGGCTTTCAAAAAATCTACATTTTAGGTTGAATTATGCTGATGAATGCTAAGATTTTACCAGGTAGAAATTTTATTCTCTCTTTTCCTTTGTAGCTGTAAAACCTGAAACATCTTGCCACGGAAAATTTCCTTCTGAACAGTGCCCCAGTGAGTGGATAGGTTACAAAAACAAATGTTATTTCATCTCAGAGGAGGAAAAAAACTGGACATCTAGTCGGACCTTCTGCGCTAAGAATGAATCCTTGCTAGTCATTTTTGAAAACCAGGAAGAAATGGTAATGGGAAAAAAACCCAACAACAAAACAGAACACAACTTCTGTATCTCTCTCTTTCCTTGACAAAGCTTTCATTTTTTTTTGCATTCAATGCTTATCCTTTAAATCTTTGTAAAATAAGTAAGCTTTGTGAATTCAGGCAGTGGAAAAGTACTTGCTTTGTCACTGTAAGTAGCTGGCTGGCTGCAGCAGGTGCAGCAGCAGTACCAGCTGCCCCACACTGCTTTGGTCCCTGGATTTGACTTGAGTAACTGAAGAGCTCTTTGTTATGAATCAGTTTGCTTAGTTTTACTTTTCTGTCCTATGGACCTTCGTCTTCAAAGCAAGTATGAATCTGTCCAACTCCTGGTATAGCCAAATAAACGGATACTTTGGTTTATATAAGAAACAAAACATTTAAAACCATTTCTCAGTATAGTGGAAATTATCCATCTTTATTGGCTTACATCTGTTTTTAGATATGCCTTAACGCCTCTTGCAGATGCATGCTTATACCAGTGGTGGAAATATACCCCCACTGAAGCTGTTTTGGACATTTTCTCATGCTAATAAGTTTGTTAAAATACTTCGATTTGCCTGTATTATGATCCAGTTGCATTGAGTTGGTGAATGCTAGTGACATCTTACTACTGCATGCTGCTAAAACTGTAATGTGCTTTTAGAGATCAGCTATCGTTTGGGTATTGTCAATGAGAAACTAGTTTCATCAAAAAGTTAGTTTTTAGATAGATTGATATTTGAGCTTTATCATTGCTGTGATTGTTGAACAGAGGTCAAAAGGCTACTTTTCTGGTTGGCTGGGACATATTCGTGGCATAGCAGATACTGAAATGGAGTAAACCTCAGTGAAATTGCACAGATTAAGTCACATCTGAATTTGACTTAAGCTAATAAGTATTTTTGCAGCGACAAGAATTTCAACAATGAGAATGATGCAGGGCCTAGTTCTTACTTCACATGTGAGTCCCTTACTGAATGTGATCTCTCGTTTTATTCTATCATCAGACCTCTTTCTTTGCCAATAATTCCAACCACATTTGCTAGCTTGTCCCCTTTCCACAAGCCCCTCCTGCATTGCTGCCCTGTGAGCGATCACCTCTTACCGAATTTGTAAATGTCTCTCTTCCTTACGCATCTAAAAGCTTCACTTCTAATTTGGTGCCTGTGATACTCAGCTGATAATTGGCTAGGCAGAAATTGGTGTTATTTAAGCTGCTGCTTAAAAACCTTATACCTACAAACTGTAAACCCAATTTACGAAAGAAAAGCACAGGATGCAGACATTCACCGACTGGGTCAGATTAGTGCTCTGTGGTATGCATTGTCTGGTCTCCAGCACGGGGCGGTGTGAGCCACACCAGCAGGAGGTACACCAAAAACTGTAGCAACGGCATTAAGACCATATGGAGACAGTTTCTTCTGAACTGGATTGAATTGAAGTTGCTAGGGGAGAGTGGAGGAGTATAAGGGTTCGCTCTTTCCATGTCCATTAGAGTCCATGCTGACAGCTAATATTTATATCATTTTTAAGTTCACTGAGGCTAATGATAGCTTGTTGCAGGGAGTTCTGTAATGCTAACCCATTGCAAGTGCTGTTTCTGTTATCTTCCATCATTCTTTGCTGTGTTTGATACAGGTTGTCGCAAACTTCTGGAGCAGTGAACTGTCTTTTGCTCTTTTTATCTGTACATCAACAGATAAAAAACCTTTAAATTTAAATTATTTAAATAATAATTGGGAAGAGGAGGAGTTCCCATATGCCCATCTGAAATGCAGGAAACACCTGTATGTACCAGCCTATTTAGACCAAGTTGCATATGTAGAGATTGATAAACATATATAAACAGACACAACCAATACATGGTGTTTGGGTATTTTTGTGCGTAGTGAACAGTAATAATTTTCAAGAGTATAGAATTGAATAACTTCACTGAAGTTTATGATAACTGTAAGGGTCAATTCAAAGGCGGAATTAGGCTCTTAACTCTCAATGAAATGCTTATGAAAGTGTTCCAGATGAGAGAGTGATGAACTAGTCCTCCTCAAAAGTCAGAGAAGGGATTTATTTCTCACTGTGAGACCTCATGTTGACAAAAATGCCCTTTTTTTTTTTAGCATTCTTTAGCTAAGCTTTTGAAAATAGATGACTCCTGGATTGGATTGCGCAAGAAAGGTGAAAGCTTCTACTGGGAGAACGGTATTGCCTTGAACGACTCGTAAGTTCCTTGTGATTGTCATACTTAAGCAAATATAGAATTAGGGTTTACAACACAATGTTATTTCTATCAGGATTGGTTTTTTTCCTGTGATTTATAACTATGACTGAAAATGAACTCTTTGCAGTTATTACTGATCTAACTGCAATAGCATCAATGTAGAGAAGTCCCTGATTCAAGAAGGGTAGCTCAGCACATCAAGATAATGTTATTGATCATCCCTATTTACCTTAATTTATACATATTTTTCAGTACATAGTATAGACATTTCAGTCTCTTTTCAGATCTTCAGAATTCTTGGTTTCCAACGTGATCCTTTGTGCTTGTCTTCCTGAAATACAGAATATCTAGCAAATACACAATATCTAGTAAATACACATACATTTTTTAGGGATGAAAGAGAATGAAGTGACAAGTATGAGGGAGTAATCATCTTCAGATGGATTAAGCGGCTTCATAAGAAAAAATCATACCTGCTTTAGCGAGTTTGTAACAACCTGCAGACAACCCAGATTTTCCCCCTATTTGTACTAGAAAATGTGTGGGCTACAACAGCTCTGCATCAGGCCCATCAAATAGCAGTTCCCCTTGTCTTGCTCTATGACCTCAGTAATTCTAGGCGGGATATATCATAAGCTGCCTTTTGTTTTTCATCCTGTTATTGTATGATACATGGTATGGACCGTTCATGGAAATGGAGATTCATGCAACACTGCGTGAGCTAAACAGGCTTTTCTAACGTGATTTATCACTCACCTTGCTTTTAGCAGCTTAAACTACCATATTGCAAGGGACCAAAATCAATGGGAAACTACTTCAGCAGAAGTTTTGTTTTACAGCAGGCTAAAATATTTGGCTCAGTAGTAGAAATTATTTAGTAATCACTGTTTTATTCCTGTATTTTTTCAGGTTCCAGATACAGAATCACTCTGACTGTGCCTACTTGGATGCTTTCACTATTTCTACATCAGCATGCTCTTTGCCCAGGCGCTGGATCTGTATCCAGCTTCCCTAAACAGATGGCATAGATCTTCTTTTGATACTGACAGTAAAGACATATCCATTCTACAGTCACTTTGGATAGATGGTAGGCCTGCTGCAGCTGTGCTGTCTCAGACCATCTGGGAGCTTAAATCGGAGAGAAGAGGATTTTTCTTGGCTTCCAAAATGTGCTTTTAGTCCTAGGACAGAAGAGGAATGTGCTTAGTCCACTTTACAGATCACCTATAATGGAGTTTACCAGTGCTTGCTGATGAAGCTGAAGGTTCAGTGGGATTCCTGCTAGTCTTCTGATAAATAAGGATCTCTTTTGTGTTCGCCTTCCTCTTAGCATGTGATCTTGGGGATACACAGCAGCCAGAGACACCAACCAGGCAGCGTACCTACAGAAACGGTTAAATCAGGCCTCTTTGGTTTCTCTGAAAATGCCTTGTGCTCTTTGCTGAACTTTGCACTGACTGACTATTTCAGTACGACGTTTCCCTATCTGCCAGTCTTCTGAGCTCGCCTTCAGCCCCCATTTGTCCCTCTTACCTCCTTTTATAATCTTATGTTTTTCCATTAAACTTGTGTTCTTTTAAGTAAGCAGATATACTCAGTTTGCACCCTGGCCAGTCTGTGGCCATCACTGTCATCAACAATTCCTATGGCTGAAGTGACAGGAAGTTCAGTATTCATCAAAGGAAGGGGCTCATGAAGTCTTTCCTGCTCCGTCTGGTTTTCGTGTGGGCTTTCCTATTAATGTTTACCAAGTTTGTTCGTGCTAAGATTTGAGCTTGATCAAAAAAGCGGTGGGCACCCCCCCACCCCAACACAGCAGAATTATTCACAGCCAATTGCATTATCTGCACATCCAGTGCACAGTAATCTGAGGAAAAGGGCATGTTCAGGTTTTTTTTGCACCCCCTGGAAGCAGCGTTTTGTCTGTGCAAAAAATCTCCTGCCATTGGGAAAAGAGTGTGGCATTTACTGGTCACAAAGTGCAAGAAAAAAAGTGTTCTGAGCAGACAGCTGTGGCAGACTGGGATACGAGAGCTGCAACCGTTTGCTGGTGCCCCTCTGCTGAAGCTTCTCATGCATTGTCAGCACAACCCCTCAGCTGCTCCATGCCTGGGCTGGGTGCGAGGGGTCTACACGAGCTTCTCACATTTGTGTTGTGTTGCAGAAATCTCCAGCAGATAGCTGGGGGCAGTAACTTGCTTCAACAAGATCTGCTGGGATTTCTGTTGGAGCCTTCAGTTGGCTGGTTACTGAAAGGACATCAGCAGCAGGTTGTGCATTTCTGTACCACTTGCATCTTATCTGCTAATGATGATAGAGTCATAGAATTATAGAATCATTTAGGTGGGAAAAGACCCTTAAGATCATCAAGTCCAACCATAAATGATGTATCAGCCTGGTAAGAAATTCCTGTACAATAACCAATATATATGTGGTGCTAAAGGTGAGAGGCTGTGTCACTGAATTACTTTTTGGGATGCTGTGTGTAGAGGTGTTAGTCCTGAATCAGGTCCCACTAATGCCAGCTTCACACCCAAGTGCTTCCACAGCCAACTGTACTAAGGTTATCTCCACTTTATGCTGGTGCAAATGAAATCAGAACTCATACTGTGCAGGTCATTATGACCTAAGTAAATAATTTATTTTGATACAAACAGAATACTAAGAGGAATGTAATGAGTCTCAAGGACTTGGAATGTGGAAAGCTCCCTGAGTTCCTGGGAAGGGGCTGTTTGAGAGAGGAGGAGGAGGTGTAAGACAGTTTGGGGCTCTTTTAGCTGCTATAACTTGGACATTCCCTCTGGGATTCTGAGACAAAAAAATGTAACCAGAACTGTCTTGAATAAATTGCACTGGAGTAAAACTACAGATTTTGTTCTGTGTTTGTCTGGGCTGAACTAAGCTATTTTCTGTTACCAAAGGCCTTCCGCATGTTGGCAGTTTTCAGGGATCATTTTTATTGTTAAAAGAAAGGTTTGACTTGAGATCAGCAGCTTTCAGGCAGCACAAGCAACTGGCATGCCAGTCAGTGATATTTGCACACAGACACTCTCCTTCGGCTTGTTCTTCTGAAACCAGTGTTCAGGATCAGGTGCTGAGGACATACAATACATGTACACAGAAAGCTGCAAAGGGAGGGAATTATCCAAGAGTGACTGATACAGCAACAGTGATGCACTCACACAAGCCTGTGTTAAATAAACAAGCATTGCAATAACTGATTCAAACATGTCTAAACAGAGATGGGAAGGCCTAAATGTCTAGTCATGAGTGATTCCTTGAAGCTCAGAAGAATTGTTATTTTTCTCATAGGTTCATTTGTAAGTTCCATAAGAACTTGTTAAACAGATCCCTTCCTTCTTGCAAATATCCCAGTTTCAGCTATTTTCCAGCCATGCATGGTAAACCTAAAAAATACAAGACACTTCAGAGAGATCTCAATCTCAGAACCTGCAGTCATTCAAGTTAAGTCTTTAGTCTCCAAATAATTTCTATTCAGAAGTCACTGGACCTCAAGATCCTAATTTTTTTGCCCACATCTGAATTTTCCCTGTCCAAAACTGGGGGAAAGGGGAATCCCTCCAACATGCACCTGCAGCATCTTTAAGCAGCAGGTACAGTACTATAGTGTCATTAGAAAGACTAGTACTGTACTGCTGTGGGAGTATATGAATCCAGAGTGATCGAAAGAAATTCCATCTCCACCAGTTACAGACAGATGAACAGAGAGCATGATCCGCTGCAAAATCATTGGCACTTCCTAAAGACATCAATTTTGCAGGTTACAAATGCTCACTGAATTGAGTTTCTTTTAATCAGAATCAGAGTTGTTGTACTGCTGAAACAGGAAAGAAATGTCTCTGTCCCCAGAACGAGGGCATTTTTACCACGTGAATTATAAATTCTCAGTGTCACATGAAAGTAAAGGCACTTCCAGAAAAGTATTACTGCTTGGACTGGGGAAGAAAACACAGAGAGATGACTATTTAAGCATCCAAGGTTCTTAAATTGTATTTTATTCATATATTCTCAACCCTGTATATTCTATATCCTACCTTATAATTTGTACCCTATCTATATTCTAAATTTCTGTTCCTGAGCTTTCTGTAGTCTGCCTCATCAGAACCTCAGGACCAGCAAGTGTAAAGGCAGAAAAGCAGACTGCTTCTGGAAAGTAGCGAGTGATGTTTTGTATTTTGGGGATGAGAGGAGAGATTAGCAACGTGAGTGGTGGGAAGAGGGAAGGAAAAGCATTGGTTTATGCAGTATGGTCCAACCAACCAAGAGGTCAGAAGTAGACTGCAGGAGCAGCTACTTTCTCCTTGGAGAAGACAAAGAACAACTGTTGGATATTTCCTTCCATGACCAGGTAAAAGAAGGGGTGGGAACAAAGACAGAGGCCATATGGCTATAACCTTGACATTCAGACATAGGCTGTTTCAAAGGACTTCCAAGTGGAATACCCTTGTTGACTCACTGCAGTTATAAACTAAAATTAGTAGGGAAAAGACAGCAGATGTGAGGAAAAAGTAATGAATGGTGAGGTTTTAATTTCATCTGCGTGCTGAGGTGGCTGGGAAGCTGATGAAATACAGTTGTCTTGATTTTCTTGTGGCATTAGATTGGCTTGATTTTTCTTGGACTAATAAAAGGAAAAAAGACGTATCAGTCATTTTCCCATAATCCACTCCCCTGGCAAATCCCATTAGGGCCAAGGAGGCTGAAGCCATGAAGATGAATGTCCTGTACAATCCATGTGCATATGGAGCTGAGGCTCTCCTGAAAAGAGATGGTCTTCGTCAGTGAGACTGAAGTGATGTACACAGACACCTGCATGAAACCATCAGTGCCACCCTGTGGTTCAGTGGGCTCTGAAGTGTGAGGAGCAGCAGTGTCGTCGTTTAACCCCAGCCAGCAACTATGAACCACACAGCCGCTCACTCACTCCCCCCCAGTGGGGTGGGGGAGAGAATTGGAAGGGTGAAAGTCAGACAACTCCTGGGTTGAGATAAGAACAGTTTAATAATTGAAGTAAAATAAAATAGAATGATAGTAGTAGTGGTAGTAATAATAATAATAATAATAATAATATAATACAATAATAATGTACCAAGCAAGTGATATACGACACAATTGCTCACCACCCCCTGACTGATGCCCAGCCTGTTCCCGAGCAGCAATCCCTTCCCCCCCGGCCAACTCGCCCCAGTTATATACTGAGCATGACGTCATATGGTGTGGAATAGCCCTGTGGCCAATGTGGGTCAGGCCCCCTGGCTGTGCCCCCTCCCAGCTTCTTGTACGCCATGCAGAGCATGGGAAGCTGAAAAGTCCTTGACTGGTGTAACCACTACTTAGCAACAACTAAAACATCAGTGTGTTATCAACATTATTCTCATACTAAATCCAAAACACAGCACTATACCAGCTACTAAGAAGAAAATTAACTCTATCCCAGCTGAAACCAGGACAGTATCCACCCCTTATTCCATACCATATACGTCATGCCCAGGTCTTTCAAATACATTCCAATTAATCATTACCACTTTTCCAGTCTTTTGATATATTTTATATATATATATACACACACACACATATAGATATAATTTCCCTAGTCTATAGGCTATCCCTCTAAAATGTTTGTTGAGTTCATTTAGTTCATGACTTTAGGCTCCATCTGTCATAACAGTCTTTCAGGGCAGGAGAGATGGTGTGTGGTGTTGGATTGTTGTATGCTGAAGTCAGTTCTGGTTCCATCACCACTGCACTTTGTTCAGTTTCCTCAAAGTTTTTCTTCATTAATTTGGGTGATTCTTACTGTATACCCTTGATATGGCACATAGTGATCATTGAAGTGATGACATCTAGTATTATATAGCAACTAACATTATACAATTCAGTTCATTGGCTATTTTCACCCAAAATCAAATCTCCTTGAGGTACACATCGGACTTCCCCATCCTCCCGCATCACCCACCAAGTGCATCCAGGGCCTTGAGCAAAAGCAATCCCACGAATGGGTTTACCTCTGCCTGAAGCAGGAGTAACCCAGACTGTCTTCCCCGTCATATTTTTTAGGTGCACTACAGGGACTTTATCCCCCTCTGCAGTACGTAGAAGTCTTGACTGGGCAGGGCCAGCTCGATTGGCAGATCCCCTAGTGTTGACTAACCAAGTGGCCTTTGCTAAATGTGTATCCCAGTGTTTGAATGTCCCACCACCCATTGCTTTTAGTGTAGTCTTTAACAGTCCATTGTATCGTTCGGTTTTCCCGGAGGCTGGTGCATGATAGGGGATGTGATACACCCACTCAATGCCATGCTCTTTGGCCCAGGTGTCTATGAGGCTGTTTCGGAAATGAGTTCCATTATCTGACTCAATTCTTTCTGGGGTGCCATGTCGCCACAGGACTTGCTTTTCAAGACCCAGGATAGTGTTGCGGGCGGTGGCATGGGTCACGGGATATGTTTCCAGCCATCCGGTGGTTGCTTCCACCATTGTAAGCACATGGCGCTTGCCTTGGCGGGTTTGTGGAAGTGTGATATAATCAATCTGCCAGGCCTCCCCGTATTTATATTTCAGCCATCGTCCTCCATACCAGAGAGGCTTGAAGCGCTTGGCTTGCTTGATTGCAGCACATGTTTCGCATTCATGGATAACCTGTGCAATAGTATCCATGGTCAGATCCACCCCTCGATCACGAGCCCATCTATATGTTGCATCTCTTCCTTGATGGCCTGAGGTGTCATGGGCCCACCGAGCTAGAAATAATTCACCCTTATGTTGCCAGTCCAGGTCCACTTGAGCCACTTCAATCTTAGCAGCCTGATCCACCTGCTGATTGTTTTGATGTTCTTCAGTGGCCCGACTCTTGGGTACGTGAGCATCTACATGACGTACTTTTACAACCAGGTTCTCTATCCGGGCAGCAATATCTTGCCACAATGTGGCAGCCCAGATGGGTTTGCCTCTGCGCTGCCAGTTGCTCTGCTTCCATTGCTGTAACCAGCCTCACAGGGCATTTGCCACCATCCATGAGTCGGTAAAGAGATAGAGCATTGGCCACTTTTCTCGTTCGGCCATATCTAAAGCCAGCTGGATGGCTTTCACCTCTGCAAACTGACTCGATTCACCTTCTCCTTCAGCAGTTTCTGCAACTTGTCGTACAGGACTCCATACAGCAGCTTTCCACCTCCGATGTTTCCCCACAAGGCGACAGGACCCATCAGTGAACAAGGCATATTGCTTCTCATTTTCTGATAGTTTATTATATGGTGGGGCCTCCTCAGCACGCGTCACCTCCTCCTCTGGTGATATTCCAAAATCTTTGCCTTCTGGCCAGTCCATGATCACTTCCAAGATTCCTGGGCGACTGGGGTTTCCTATTCGAGCCCGTTGTGTGATCAGTGCGACCCACTTACTCCATGTAGCATCAGTTGCATGATGTGTACAGGGGACCCTCCCTTTGAACATCCAGCCCAACACTGGCAGTCGGGGTGCCAAGAGGAGCTGTGCTTCAGTACCAACCACTTCCGAAGCGGCTCGAACCCCTTCATATGCTGCTAATATCTCTTTTTCAGTTGGAGTATAGCTAGCCTCAGATCCTCTGTATCCCCGACTCCAAAACCCTAGGGGTCGACCTCGAATCTCCCCTGGTGCTTTCTGCCAGAGGCTCCAGGTAGGGCCATTCTCCCCGGCTGCAGTGTAGAGCACATTTTTTACATCTTGTCCTGCCCGGACTGGCCCAAGGGCTACTGCATGGACTATCTCCTGTTTAATTTGTTCAAAGGCCTGTCGTTGCTCAGGGCCCCATTTAAAATCATTCTTCTTCCGGGTCACTTGATAGAGAGGGCTTACGATCAGACTGTAATTTGGAATATGCATTCTCCAAAAACCCACAACGCCCAAGAAAGCCTGTGTTTCCTTTTTGCTGGTTGGTGGAGACATGGCTGTTATTTTGTTGATCACATCCATTGGGATCTGACGACGTCCATCTTGCCATTTTACTCCTAAAAACTGGATCTCCTGTGCAGGTCCCTTGACCTTACTTTGTTTTATGGCAAAGCCAGCCTCCAGAAGGATTTGGACTATT
The DNA here is from genome assembly GCF_047370975.1 of Nipponia nippon. Lineage (NCBI taxonomy): Eukaryota > Metazoa > Chordata > Aves > Pelecaniformes > Threskiornithidae > Nipponia > Nipponia nippon. The sequence goes on along the minus strand of NW_028262347.1, from coordinate 83,645,567 downwards.
TGCTTCCCTTTCTCAAAAACTTCTTCTGCTTTGTTGCCCCACACGATGATGTCATCAATGTATTGCAGGTGTTCCGGAGCCCCACCCTGTTCCAATGTAGTCTGGATCAGTCCATGGCAAATGGTGGGGCTGTGTTTCCACCCCTGGGGCAGTCGATTCCAGGTGTACTGGACCCCCCTCCAAGTGAAAGCAAATTGTGGCCTGCACTCTGCCGCGAAAGGAATTGAGAAAAATGCATTAGCGATGTCAATTGTGGCATACCATTTGGCTGCCTTTGACTCCAGTTCATATTGAAGTTCTAGCATGTCTGGCACAGCAGCGCTCAGTGGCGGCGTGACTTCATTCAGGCCCCGATAGTCTACTGTTAGTCTCCACTCTCCATTAGACTTTCGCACTGGCCATATGGGACTGTTAAAGGGTGAGCGAGTCTTGCTGATCACTCCTTGGCTCTCCAGTTGACGAATCAGCTTATGGATGGGAATCAGGGAGTCTCTGTTGGTGCGATATTGCCGCCGGTGCACTGTTGTGGTAGCGATTGGCACCTGTTGTTCTTTGACCCTCAGCAACCCCACAACAGAGGGGTCCTTCGAGAGACCAGGCAGGGTAGACAGCTGTTTAATTTCTTCCGTCTCCAAGGCAGCTATACCAAAAGCCCACCGGTACCCTTTTGGGTCCTTGAAATACCCTCTCCTGAGGTAATCTATGCCAAGGATGCATGGAGCCTCTGGGCCAGTCACAATGGGATGCTTCTGCCACTCCTTCCCGGTTAAGCTTACTTCAGCCTCCAATACAGTCAGCTGTTGGGATCCCCCTGTCACTCCAGAAATACAGATGGGTTCTGCCCCTTCATAGCTTGATGGCATTAGGGTACACTGTGCACCGGTGTCTACTAAAGCCTTATACTCCTGTGGGTCTGATGTGCCAGGCCATCGAATCCACACAGTCCAGTACACCCGGTTGTCCCTTTCCTCCACCTGGCTGGAGGCAGGGCCCCTCTAGTCCCGGTCATAGCATTCGTTACTCACTTCTTGTAAATGCGAATCAAAAACCCCTTTATTGAGATCAGAAGCAAAATCAGCCCTTTTATCCTGTCTAGGGAACTGCTCACTGGAAACTGGAGCAGCAATTTTCCTGGAAGAACCACCTTTTGTAATTGTCTTTCCTTGCAACTCACGTACTCGTGCCTCTAGGGTCGAGGTAGATTTTCCATCCCACTTCCTCATGTCCTCTCCATGGTCATGCAGATAAAACCACAGGGTGGCCCGTGGTGTGTATTCACTATATCTTCTCTCTTGAAGAGAGGGATGCTTACTCCTGATGGCTGAGATACTGGTCCGTACAGGTGAGGAGTAGGACATGTCCTCTTTGAATCGCTGGAACTCCCGGGATAATTTCTCAGCTAGCACATCAGGCAGTTTCTCCACAGCCGCGACGCAGGCCCGTAGGGAGGCAGAGAGACTTTCTTCGTATTGTCGAAGTTGGCCAGCCAATTCATCCACCGTTGGTCCCTCTTCATCTTTCCAGGTCATTGTTGCCAAAGAGTTTGCATATGATGACGGTGCGCTCCGCACGAACTTCCGCCACATGGGTCGTGTGCACTGGACTTCATCTGGATCTTTGGATAACTGCTCATTGTTCAAGTCATTATGCATCACCTCCAGCACGGCTAATTCCCTCAGGTACTGGATACCTCTCTCCATGGTGGTCCACTTGCCTGGCTGACATAAAAAATCTTCCTTGAAAGGATACCTTTCCTTCACAGCTGCCAGAAGTCGCCTCCAGAGGCTGAGGACTTTTGCCCCTTTTCCAATCGCTTTGTCAATGCCCCCTTCCCTAGAAATGGATCCCAGCTGCTTGGCTTCCTTACTCTCTAATTCCAGGCTACTAGCCCCATTATCCCAGCATCGGAGCAGCCAAGTGATGATGTGCTCACCTGGATGACGACTAAAATCTTTTCGCATATCTCGCAGCTCACTCAGGGACAGAGATCGGGTTGTTACCATCTCATTTGTGGGTTCTGCCTCTTCCTCCTCCTGTTCTTGTGATGGCCCTGGTTCATCATCAGCCCTTACTAAACGAGTTGATTTTCTTGTGTATTTTTTCTTCTGTATAGGGGCAACTGATACTGGCACGGGTTGGTTCTCTGTTGTAGCCACAGCACCTGTTACAGGGGCTGGCGTATCAGTAGTATCTGTTGCCGGGGCTGGCATAGCTGCAACGCCAGTCGTTTTGTTGTCAGATCCAGAGACCTTCTCTTCCCCTTGAGGGTTCTGAATAGTGTTTAATACGGCTCGGTAGGCATGGGCCAGGCCCCAGCACATTGCAGTGATTTGTGTCTCCCTAGAATTGTCAGGATGACAGCATACTTTTTCCAAATGTTCTACTAATTTTTCAGGATTCTGCACTTGTTCAGGGGTGAAACTCCAAAACACTGGAGGGGCCCACCGTCCTAGGCATTTGCCCATACTCTCCCACACACCCTGCCACTCATAATTATCCAGCCTTGGGGCAGATCTCTGGATGATATTCTTAAAATGCATATTAACTCTAGACAAAACCGAAACAATATACCCAAGAAATACCAATAGATGTATCTTAACTACCCAAGGATGTTCAAGATACAAAAAAGTTGTTGTAATGAAGGAGGAAACATTATAGAAGGCGGCAGTGAAGGTGCTATTCTGTATTTCCTCCATAAAAAGCCTCTCAGAGGAAGAGGTATAATTGCTAATTGTCTCCATGAGGTGGTACCCGAAGTACAGTAATGGCTTCAGTACAGAACCCAAATACCAGATAGCGCTCAAGGTCAGTGTTTTAATAACAAATCTCCCAGGCAAAACATCACTAATCACGGCAGAGCACAGAAAACTGCAACACCCAACACCAATCTTTAACATGTACTGCAAAAGCAAGAGCATGGTGCAGATCAGGTAGACTAATACCGAGAGCAGATGAATCAATATTATGACCAGCAACTGTTAACAGATACAAATTCCTTAATACACTCTGATTAATCTGTTATTATCTCAAACCCTCGAGCCCCACGTTGGGCGCCAAAAAGGACTGTCGTGGTTTAACCCCAGCCAGCAACTATGAACCACACAGCCGCTCACTCACTCCCCCCAGTGGGGTGGGGGAGAGAATTGGAAGGGTGAAAGTCAGACAACTCCTGGGTTGAGATAAGAACAGTTTAATAATTGAAGTAAAATAAAATAGAATGATAGTAGTAGTGGTAGTAATAATAATAATAATAATATAATACAATAATAATGTACCAAGCAAGTGATATACGACACAATTGCTCACCACCCCCTGACTGATGCCCAGCCTGTTCCCGAGCAGCAATCCCTTCCCCCCCGGCCAACTCGCCCCAGTTATATACTGAGCATGACGTCATATGGTGTGGAATAGCCCTGTGGCCAATGTGGGTCAGGCCCCCTGGCTGTGCCCCCTCCCAGCTTCTTGTACGCCATGCAGAGCATGGGAAGCTGAAAAGTCCTTGACTGGTGTAACCACTACTTAGCAACAACTAAAACATCAGTGTGTTATCAACATTATTCTCATACTAAATCCAAAACACAGCACTATACCAGCTACTAAGAAGAAAATTAACTCTATCCCAGCTGAAACCAGGACACCCGAACCTGGGAAAGGGGACAAAGGAGTTAGCAGGAGGCAAAGTCAGGAGAAACAGAGGAATGGAAACAGAGTGTGACATACTATGGCATATAGCAATGGATTTTGCACTGGTAGAGAGTGAGCAGCTGCCCTGCCTAGAAACCTAAAATTTGAGAGGCTCTGAGGGAAAATTCATCCCAGGTATTTTAGTATGGGATACTTGGTCCTTGGAGGGTCTGGCGTCTCACTACTCCTTATAGAGGAAGCCTAGACATAAAAATTAGGCTACATGCCTACTTTTACTGGCACTTCTAATGTTAAGTGAGATAAATGTAGCTCTGTTGTCTGATGAACCTCCAGTTTCTGAAAAAAACATCCTGTCTCACTGAAATCCTGGTAGTAACCACTACATTTGGTTTATCTGGCAACTGCTTCTGTCACATGCAATAATCCTGTTTCTGCTAGCACTAACTGAAAACTCTAGAAAGCGTGGTTATAGAGATCCACCGGACCTAGAGATTTTAGGGTTCAGAAACTGCAGTGACTGTAGCGCCCAGCAGTGCTGCACACAACTTCTGAGGTTTGATGTGCTCAAACTTGAACAGGGTGAACATCACAGCCCTCCCAACAAGGCAGGTCTCCAGGACTCACAGCCCCTGTAGTTCAGAGAGGGGAAAAAGAGGCAGTGAAGTAGAAACTGTCTCACATGCGGCACCACAGCAGCCGGGCAGCTAGGCTGCCTTGTTGCCTTATGCAATGATGTGGTGGCTGTGGGGCAGGGTTCTGACAAAAGCAGCTGCAGGAGTTTTTCCCCTTGTGTCAGGGCTGAGGGCTATTGACACCCACAGAGAGCTTTTCTTCCTTCCCTTGTTGACCCAATACCCTTGGAGGGGTCCCTGGGGGGACCCCTGACAGTCCCCTGGCGGAGGGCGTAACATTTAGTGCAGGAACAAGCACACGTGTAAGAACTATGCCTGGGGTTTGATTCCCCAACTTCCTAACCCCTTTGTAGGGATTCCTGCTGTAACAGAGCACCAACTGGAAATAAATCACAGGTTAAAGAACTTGTGCGAACATGGTAGGTGCTGCAAATGGAAAGCCTGAGCATAGAGAAGAGATGGCTGATTTATCAAGACCGTAGACATTTCTAACCCTGATTCTCAAGGCTTCACCTCTGACTTTGTACTAGAGCATCTGACAGCCAGCCCCGATACAGCTGGAAGGCAGTGGACCTGATTGATAGGCAGTGCTCATCTCAGCCCTGGCAAGGAGAGAATGGAAACTGCCCACATGTAAACACTACCTCCACTTCCTGCAGCAACCATTTTCATATTACTCGGAGACCTAAAGGTCGCTGAAACCACAGTGGTATTTTCTGGTATCTCAAATCAGGTCATCTAAAAGCTTCCTCAGACACCATTTGCACTGTTTTTCTTAAAATCATCTGCCAGTAAGAGCAAGGCTACTAAATGTGGACCTACTTGCCAGGAAGAAACAGCTTTACAAGGAGTTGCTTAGGAAACACAACACATTGCTCCAGGCTGCTTTGCAGAAGGCAAAATTAAGATGGAAACTGCAGAAGCAATCCAAAGGCAGAGTAAGGGGCTTTATGGAAAAAGAGGGTGTCAGCCTTCTGACATGACACGATCTGCTCGTGATCATAGTGCTAGCAGACTAGAATGGTTTTGAACCTGAACTTTGAACAAGGCTACAAAAGCATCTGTAACCCGATAAGAACTGCTCCAGGAACTAGTAATTTTAAACATTTGCAAAATTTGTTTGCTCTTGTTTTTCTTCTGACTATATGAGAGCATCTACATTCTATTAAAGCACCTTTACTCTCCTTTGATCTGTATCATAAAATCTCTAGGTAGCTTCCTGCTTCTTTACATGCTGTCAATGCCACTTACAGGAATTCTGATCTTCATTTACATGAAACATGTTTTGAAGTGGAATTTTGAGAAATGTGGTTTTACTACATGTTGTACTGTAACGATGTTCACAATGCCATTAAAATATTTACAAAAAGAAATGTTATTACGTTCCAGAGTTAAATGAGTTTATTTCCCAACACATCTGAGTGATAGCAAACCATTCAGATCTGCTAAAAATACAGTTGTTTTTAGGCATGTAAAGATATTTCTCATACATAAAGTCCAAACATTGCAAAAAGTCTCCACCAGTTGTGCAATCAGAAACTCTGAGTTCTTGTGGTTCAGGATTTTCATAGCATTTTTATAGTTTATGGGAGACATCATTGACCTAAGAGAATATTATAGCATCTAGAAATTGGAGTCTGGCTTTATAGCTAGGAGAACGAAATAGGCTATCAAAAGGATTTACTCAAAGTAACAGCGGAGCTTGTGATCACCAGTTCCCAGCTCTTCCCAGCATTGCAGAACATCTACAGTTTCTGCTGATCTGAGAGACAGCTGTAGAAGGCCACCAATGTGAGCACTGTGGCTGAGCTTTCCTCAGTTTCTCTACACTGTGTTTTAAATTTACTGTCGGTGCTGCTTCCTTGCTCAAGCCAAAGACATTGTGGAGCATCCGAGCCACTACAGAAGAGAAAACCTCAGCTGTGCCTTTTACTTCAGGGCTCAGATGAGTGCCCTGTTCATCGCTGCACCTTTGTCTTCCCTGTTTTTCCTATCACATGACAATGTCATCTCAAACATACTTCCCAGAAAGACCCTAAGGTAATCTGCCACAGCAGAACTGGGAAATGTAGGCAGCCTGAACTCACATGTGGACACAGCAAGCCTGCTTGGGGCTTCAGGCCCATGAAGCCTGCCAGTCCAGCTACCAGAGGGGGTCTGTTCTTAGTTCCCAACATAGCCACAAAGAAAATATGTAGTCTGATGAGGAAAATGTAAGAAAGATGTAGCTTGTATGCGCTTTCTCCAAAGCTGGACCTGAAGAAGCTTTGTTCATGTGCTGAGGCTTCTTCTCTCTATAGGCTGCTCAACTGTACAAAACATCACATGTGACGTGCAAGGCTCCCTCTCTTCAAAAACATCAATAGCAGAGGGACATGGAGAAGAGAAAGCTTTGGGAGACCTTACTGCAGCCTTTCAGTACTTAAAGGGGGCTTATAAGAAAGATGGGGACAAACTTTTTAGCAGGGCCTATTGCCATAGGACAAGGAGTAATGGTTTTAAACTAAAAGAGTATAGATTTAGACTAGATATAAGGAAGAAATTTTTTACAATGAGGTTGGTAGAACACTGGGACAGATTGCCCAGAGAGGTGGTAGATGCCCCATCCCTGGAAACATTCAAGGTCAGGTTGGACAGGGCTCTGAGCAACCTGATCGAGTTGAAGATGTCCCTACTCATTGCGGTGGGGTTGGACTAGATGACCTTTAAAGGTGCCCTCCAACCCAAACTATTCTATGATTCTATGATTCTATGATATCTGACTGTGGCCTCAACCCCCAGAATCACATCAGGAATCTCACCGCCCCAGCTGGAAAGAAATACAGCTATTTAACAGTCTGCGGTCAGTGTTTAGGAGAGAGAAGCGCATAACTTACCAGCAGTCACATCCCATCATTGATCTGATGCTTCAGACCTCTATGTAAACACAGGAACAGTGCATCTGCACATTGTGTTAACTGTTGCCAAAACCAGAAGAAACACTTCACTCTTCAAAGAAATCTGCAGTGTGGGATGATAGCCTCAAAACAACAGTACTGAGACTGGGTTTCATAGAATCAGAGAAACATAGAATACCAGGTCGGAAGGGACCTCAAGGATCATCTGGTCCAACCTTTCTAGGCGAGAGCACTGTTTAGATGAGATGGCCCAGCACCTTGTCCAACTGAGTCTTAAATGTCTTCAGCATAGCGGAGTCAACCACTTCCCTGGGGAGATTATTCCAATGGTTGACTGTTCTCATTGTGAAAAACTTTCCTCTCATGTCCAGTCGGAATCTCCCTGGGAGTAACTTGTACTCATTCCCCCATGTCCTCACCATGTGACTCCTTGTAAGAAGGGAGTCTCCATCTTCTTTGTAGCTCCCCTTAAAGTACTGGTACATGGTGATGAGATCACCTCTAAGCCTCCTTTTCTCAAGGCTGAACAAACCCAGCTCTTTCAGTCTATCCTCATACGGCAGGCTTCCCAGACCCTTGATCATCTTGGTGGCCCTTGTCTGGACCCCCTCCAGCCTGTCCACATCTTTTTTGTATAACGGGGACCAGAACTGTACACAGTATTCCAAGTGTGGCCTGACAAGTGCTGAATAGAGAGGGATAATGACTTCTTTATCTCTGCTGGTGATGCCCTTTTGGATGCAACCCAGCATCCTATTGGCCTTCTTGGTCGCAGCAGCACACTGTTCACTCATATTGAGCTTCCTGTCCACCAGGACCCCCAGGTCCCTTTCCACGGAGCTGCTCTCTAGCCAGGTGGATCCCAGTCTGAGCTGCACTCCTGGATTATGTTTTCCCAGGTGCAAGACCTTACACTTGTCCTTGTTAAACTTCATAAGGTTCATGTTAGCCCACTCTTCCAGCCTATCCAGATCTTCCTGCAGGGTGGCTCTCCCTTCCAGAGTGTCTGCTTCCCCACTCAATTTGGTGTTATCTGCAAACTTCATCAGGCTACACTTGATCCTGTTATCCAGATCACTTATGAAGATATTGAATAACGTTGGGCCCAGTATCAATCCCTGGGCAACCCGACTTGTGACGAGTTGCCAGTTTGAAAAAGAGCTATTTACCACCACCCTTTGGGTGCAGCCTGTCAGCCAATTCCTCACCCACCACATGGACCACTTGTCCAGGCCATAACGCATCAGTTTCTCCAGGAGGAGGCCATGGGGAACCGTATCGAAAGCCTTGGAGAAGTCCAGGTAGACAACGTCCACCACTCACCCCATGTCAACCAAGCAGGTCACTTTATCATAGAAGGCCACCAAAGGGTTTGCCTTACAGGAGGCCTGATGCAAATTTGATTCCATCAAGAGCAATTAAGTGAGGCATAAATTCAGTGCAGGCAATATATTCTCGGAGAACTGACAACTTATGCATGCTGCCAGTGGTGCTGTGAAGACAAAAGAGAAATTCTTATTTTAAATGTCCTTTTCATTTTCCTTAAGACAAATTTGTCAGATCTAGAAGCACTTATTATCCACCCTCAGTTATTTCTTAATATAATTGCTGAATTCCAAAGACTAGATGCAGACATTATAGGCCCATGAACAAACACACAAATTACATTTATAATGGAAAATGATTGTAAATCTCAGCAGAGGATTTGTGAATTCCTATGTAAAGCTTTATTCTACATGTTAACCACAGTAACACAGATGCTGGGGAACTCACTTGTGTTTGTGGTGGTGGTGGTAACATGAAAAGACAACACACTTGTCTGATACTTCAGCTAATGACCAAAGCTAATTGAGTTAGAAGGGAAAAAGGGCAATTTTGGAAATGTCCATGGAAAGTTTCCTTTCTAAAACGTATAATTCCCGACCAGCTCTATTAGCCATATTTCTGAATAGTTTTGCATAGGAGGCCCTAACTCAGTAAGACAATTAATGAAATACAAAGCATTATGCAGCAAACTTGTTAAGTAGCAAACCTTGGGTTTGCTGAGAATTTCTGTGCTAGGACAATTCCTCTTTGAATGAAATGTCAATACGTTGTAGTAACATTTTAGTGCATCACCAAATATCATTGACTGAGCATAAGCATTTCTATTCTGTCATTTTAATAATAACTAAAGGAGCATTTTAATTCCAGGCTGAAGTCATTGCTACCAGCTGCCTATACTAGAGGCTGACATGCAGAAAGCTCAGAGCTGACAACACTCAGGGGAAGGATCTCTCATAGTTTCATGGAGGAGTTGTAGGGAGGGGGACAGAGCTTGAAGGGTTTGCTTCGCTTACAGAAAACTATGAAAGTGTACAAAAACATAAAAAGAATACTAGCTAGTGTTGAGAAATTTTCAAATAGCAGATTGGAAAATTTAGAATTATGCTTGCCCTCAAAGTTTAATGCAGATGTTTTGGGTGTTTATGTACTTTTACATAATTACACACTGCTTTCTGCATACTGAATAAATAGTGCAGGTAACATTTCCTCCCTTAATTTTTTTCTGAAAAAAATGTGACTGGATATATTGGCTCATTACACAGAAAAACTCTATTGGTAATTATAAATAGAAAATTCTGAGCTACTGTGAATCTAATCATTAAAACCTCATTAATATTTGTTTTCTGATAATACAAAAAGCTAAACAAATAGTAACATTTTGCCAAGAATCTTAAATCTAATCAGCCTAAGCCTATTTACAACATAACAGGATATATTTTTTTTCTTCGTATACTATGCAACATGTCCATTGGTTTTCCTATTCCTTTTAGATATAATGGCAACACTGACTTTGAGCATATTGCTGTTCTGGTCTCTAAGGGCTGCAAGGATAAACCTCAATCAGCTCACAACCTTCTGATGAAGCAGAAACAATCTGATGAAGAAAAAGAATTCTTTCATCATCACTGCTGAAGTTTCATTGATACAAATCAAGAAGTCATTAGTATCCCAAGGTCAAAGTGGTTTGCTTCTCAGTTTGACGTCAAAGAATATCTGCTTGATCTCCCTGGACACTCTCTGCGAGCTGTGGTCAAGACAACTCATGTCCCTGTTCTCCCTTGGCTGATGTTTGTCTCTCCAGTTTCAGAGTGATCGCCTTTTTTGCAGCCTGCCATTGCTCTTTCTGGAAGTCCTGTGACCACGGACAATTTGAGCAAAAAAAATCACATAGCTCTTGTGACTAGCTGCATGTCTTACATATAATTTTTTCTTTATTAAAAAATATAACTGTCTGATAAATGGAACAAGAAAGGGCTGAGAAGGCAGAGAAGAAGTCATGAACACTCAGAAGACTGCTACAGTATTTGCTAATGGGAGATCCAAATTAATATCATTAGTGCAATTAATATAATTAATATAATATATATATTATACAGCTGTAGTGTCATGCAAACTGATTTAATCAACCCTTTATTTGGAAAAAAGGCTTAAATTAACACCCTGCCCTGACAGACAGTATTCAATTCTGTTTTCATATGTAATTTGCCTGCAAAAGAGAAGGGATTTTAAAATCAGATTCTGGTTTTGCACATATAGTGGGTAAGGAAAGCACATAATGGATAATGTTTAAAAAATTGTGTGCTTTCATTCCAGAAAAAAAAAAATCCTATATTAAGAGTTGTGGGCTCAAGAACACTTTACAGAAAGTCAGTACCTTGGAGCGCATCCACAAAAAAAAAAAGTAGATCAAGACAAAAAGCATAATTGTAACTCCAAAGGTCTGGACTGGGAGATTGTTTCATTGTTTTCCTGGTGGAGACCAGGATACTATTAGAGCAGGTCTATAACTTTTCATTTTAGAAGATGGTGTATGCAGTGGGTTTTGGACCCTTTTGCAAATGGAGAAAATGAGACAGAAAACTGAAAGTTGATACAATGTCCATTTTTATAGTGAAGCTATTTTAGATTATTGGAAGAAGTAATGTCTTTTCAAGTCAAAACTGATCACCACTAAAATCTCATGCTATGGAGATTTTCCTATGCAGAGAGAAAATAATTGAACCTTTGGAGTTCAGAATTATTCTTCAAGAAATTCCCTTGGATGTGTGAGACATGATTTCCCTCTAAGTATCTTTCACTAGTGAACATATTTAGCCACATGATGACAAATTCTTTTCTTTATTTGAGTTTGAGTTTTTGGGTGGTTTTTTTTCTGGTATAAAGATCAGATTTACTGATTGGAAGTACTTCAGATGTCCTTTGAGACCCTTAAAAACTAGACTCAACTTCTGACACCAGGAATTCCTAAGCAAGTTGCATACCACTCTTAGCAGCTTGGCTGACTGTTTGCTGAGTTCCTTTAGAAGTCTCGGGTGAATAACATCTGACTGTAGCCATTTGGGCCTATTAATTTTGCCTGTTTGTTTCATAACCTCTTGCACTGACCTTCTGAATTGAGACACAGCCTCTCATGTGTCACCCATGAAGAAGATTCTAGTATGGGAACCTCCCCAGGTTCCTCCACAGCAAACACGTGCAAAAAAAGCACTGAATTTTTTTCCCTACTACTGTGTGTCCTTATCTATACGCTGATCATCTGTTGCCTTACAGACCTTTTGGCAGGTTCCCTGCTCCTGAAGAAGGGTGTGTGTGTGTTATTCTTATGTTTCTTGCAAGCTGCTCCTCAGTCTCTTTCTTGTTTTGCTTTATTGTGTTTTCATATTCAACTTTATAGAATTTATGATCCTCTCCTTTTGCTTCATTTCAACACCTACCTTTTTGTAGGCTGGCTTCTTGCTGTTCATAGCCTTTCTTGCCTGGTTGTTCAGGTCTGCTAGCATCCTCTGGATCTATCATCTCAGGAAAAGCAATATAAATGTCCTTCCAAAATAAAGAAAGAGACCAAGTGTTTTTGACTTGGATTCACAACACCATGTTGCCAAGAAAGAATGCTTGTTTGTCTTTCCCAGAATTCAATTTAAAAGCTTTTGTTTTCAGTTAGAAGCATATATCGGACTTCACAAAAGAAAAGGAAATGATATAGCATTTTATATATGCATGTAAGTGGCTTTGAAGTTTTCTTTCTGCTGAAAAAAATTCTGAAGTGTGAAGTCTGTTTGAGAAACAAGAAGCAGGATGAAAGACGAAGCCAGTTCTCTGAGCGTGCAAAAATAAGAGGAACTAAGTTTGTGATCTTGTAAAATACTATACACATCAACTGTAAGTACACACATACTCAAAAAATTCCAGTGGACAATCATGTTTAAATATAAGCATGCCTACATTTTCCTGGATTGCTCCCCTGGCTTGGTGTTTGGGGCCCAGTTGCATGCTTCATCCTTCTGTTGAGACACTGATCTACATTTTCAAGGCTTGTGACTGTCCCCTTACCTTCATCCCTGCAACATTGGTATCAGGTTCTACTGCCAATGTCAAGCAACCTTGAGCTTAACTGAATTTACTAACTTATTTAATAAACAGCTCTGAGTTTTTTCCTCCAACCTCTGCCACAGCTGGAAGACACTGCCTGTAAATATCTTACTCCTTGACTTTCCTTTGGTGCTTTCCCAAAGCTGTCCTCTGCTAGTGTGAGACTAAACCCTCAGTAATAGCTTAGCAGATATTGCTATGAGATCATCACCCATCATGTGCAGCATTATTGGTTTACCCTTCTTGTGTCCTCCATGCTCCTTCATTTTCCTTCTGTATCCATTTCTTTGGCGTATCTTTTTGTAGAAGTAGCTAATAAGCTTTGACAAGGTAAAATCACCATCTTGTCATACATTTGTATGGTACTCACTGTTCCAGGACTGTGTTGCTGCAGTACACAAAATTAATAATAATGCCATCCTTGGCAGCATGATGTCAAAAACCCAGATCCTTGAAAATACTGTAACAAGAAGGGCTGCTCAAAGATTAATGTTTTGCTCTACATAGATTTTAGTATGCATGTTAATTGGCTGTATCGTTATTGGATATGTACTGCATATATGCATCAATTGCTTGGTTAATTTTTTGGGGGATGGGGGTGTTATTCTTTTTAGTCTGAAAGACTGTTTTTCCTTGCCTTGGGTAGGTTTTCTGCAATCTTTATGTATAGACATATGAATATATTTTCACTTCTACTTCAAACTTTTAAAAACTAATTTGAGAGTGTAAAGGGGATTTAGTACAAGTGAAACAGAAGACTATAATATTTGAAGAGTGTATTTACCAGTTACATGACTTTTTAAAACTGGTTTGTTCCTATGCAGGAGGATAATCCACCTAGGAATCAATTTCTGTCATTATTCCCATGGGTGGTCTCTTGCTAATCTTTTTAAGATCTTCCTGAGACAACCACAGGATCCACTGCATTTGATTTACTAGAGATTTACATAGCTTAGCAAATACACAAGAAAAAAGAAAAAAGAAAAATAATATAGACTGGTAAGATGATTGTGGTGGGTTGACCTTGGCTGGCTGCCAGACACCCACCCAGCTGCTCTCTCATTCCCACTCCTCAACAGGACAGGGGAGAAAACAAGATGAAAAAGCTTGTGGGTCACGATAAAGGCAGAGTGATCACTTACCAGTTACCATCATGAGCAAAACAGACTCAACTTGGGAAAGTTAATTTAATTTATTGTAAATTAAAATAGATTTGGATAGTAAGAAATGAACACAAAAAGATTAAAGCAACACCTTCCTCCTGCTACCTCTTCCCAGACTCAACTTCACTGCTTCATTCCTGACTCTACTATCCCTGCCACCCACCACCCCGAGCAGTGCAGGGGGATGGGGAACAGCGGGTTACGGGGTCAGTCCATAACAGCTCCTCTCTGCTGCTCCTTCCTCCTGACACTGTTCCCCTGCTCCAGCGTGGGTCCTTCCACAGGCTGCAGTCTTTCAGGATAAACCTGCTCCAGCATGGGTCCTTCCACAGGCTGCAGTCTTTCAGGATAAACCTGCTCCAGCATGGATCCTCGATGGACCACAGTTCCTGTCGTGAGAACCTGCTCCAGCGTGGGGTCTCCATGGGCTGTAATTCCTTCAGGAAATATCCACCTGCTCTGGCATGGGGTCCTCCATGGGCTGCAGTGTGGATGTCTGCTCCAGCATGGGTCCTCTCCAGGGGCTGCAGGGAAATACCTGCTCCAGCGTGGTCTCTCCAGCACAATGTCCCTTGTGTCAGGGTGCTGCAGAGGGGCCAGGGGCCAGGAGTGGTGGCGGCAGGGAAGGGCCTGGCAGCCTGGGCCTGTCCAACTGCCCCAGCTGGGAGCAGGGCAGCCGGAGCAGTGGGGCAGCCCCAGCCCCAGGCATGGGGCACCTCCCTGGGGCCATGATGTGAGCCTGTGTGTGGGCCCAGCTTGGCAGAGCCCACGGCTGGGCAGGGCAGGGCTGTGGGGACCTGGAGACTGGGCCTGCTACGGCATTGCTGGGGCAGGGGCTGCTGGCCCTGGGGAGCCGTAATGGGGTCCTGGGCCTTGGGCAGGCAAGGGGAGTCCTGGGGGGCTGACATGGGGTCCTGGGCCATGGGCAGGGTGGGGGGAGCCCCTGGGGCCTGGGCAGGGACAGGCAGGGCCCTCAGGGTCTCAAGGAAGCTTTTTTGTAGTTTTCATAGTTCCCTTTTTCCTTCCGTAAACACTGGAAGCAAAGGGCTTGGGAGAATGTATTTCTACGTAGCCAGATGATATAGCTACGTCTGGATGCTTCTTAGCGAGGAAGAGGGTGTGCATAAAGAAAGCAGTGGTCTGCCACCTTAATAAACAAATACTCGTGCCATAGTCTTAGTCCAGAAATCTGCCCTGTGAAAAATGAAAAGGGAGAAAACTTCCTCTGAGCTTTTCTTTTCAGACAAAGAGTGTGAAAATTCATCTTGTGTTTCTTCTTATTTCATCTTGGTTTTTATTTTAGTTTAAAACCAGTAATACTTCCTCAAACATATATTTGGAAATAAATATTTACAAAATAATTGGAATCTAGAACTTGTGAATATGAAATGTTTTTGTGGAAGAAGTTTTTTGGGTTTTAGAAGTTCCACCTTCCTGAGTTCCCAAAAAGCTTCGGGGTAAAAATGGCTAATATGTGTATGTAATTTCAGTTTAGTTGAAGCCATGCATTTAAAAAAATCACAGCACAGCTCCTGAAACTGTGACGGGGAAGAAAAAAAAGCATCCTATAAAGAAATGTATCAAGTTGTGAACCTTTAGTTTCTGTGTTGTTTCTGTTTACTTTACAGTAAGTCCCATATATCTGCTGTGGGGATGGATGCAGAAGAATCTAAGCATGTTAAGTGAAGCAAGGCTTGTTTGGAGTTGTTGTATCTTTTATTAGACCAGCTGTTGCATCTGGTGAACATAAAAGCTATAGCTCAGAGCATGTAAATCATTCAAGGGCTGTTCTAGAAACAGTTAAAAACTCCATATTCGAACTTTGGCCTCCAAGCATCTTCCGAGAAAATGATTCAGAAAGTTGGTAACACTGCAAGAGTTTGTCTGCACTGGATACAGGAGAGTTATTTAGCATTGTGATGCTGCATGGTAAGTACTACCACTTTGTGGAAACAGAAAATATATTTGTTGGTCACTCAGTACCTTTTGTTTCGTACTGATCTGTCAGCCTCAAGTAGTATGTCTGTGTTTGAAAGACTTCTCTGGAAATCACTTCTTTTTGCAGTACGTGATTGTGCTACATACATCTTGACCCTGGCTTTCAGGTAATAACCATAATAAAAAAGCTGAGGTAAAGTTACTTTGGTTTCAAGCTTAAATGACCATTCCTAATAATCAGAGAGGTTTTGTTTAAGAAATTGGTGAATAATTCCTGTCTAGTGCTCTGGATGCATTTATATTCCCCCAAACTGAGACATGTTTAGGACACTAAGTATTTAATTGCATACTACAGCTAATGACATGATGGTCTATGTCTCTCATGATGTATCACCACTAGACACTATATAGACACATTAAAGTGAAGCCAGGATGTAGTCCTGACCCAAAGAAAACCTTGGTTAGAACCTGGTAAATTTAACAACAGACAGAAATCATTATAAAGCAGTTCAGAGAATAAAAACCAAAAAAAACTTTCAACTTTCTACTGAATCTTCAATTTCCAGAAAGAAATATTCCAGACTAGCACTTAAAAGAGCACCAAGAACTTGACAGAATCTCCAACTTGGAAGAGAGCTTGCACAGTAATTTAAAAGTAAACAACTCCTTCCTGATACAAAAAGCCCAGGCTTGTTGTTTTGAAGTGCAACAGGAACATTGCAAACTGTGATGTTTGAACAGATCCACTTTAGTCTCCGTTTAAAGAAAGGCATTAAGTTGCTCAAATCTGTGAACAGTTGCTTAAGTGGACAGGCACAAAGCAGAACCAAGGATCAATACATGTATTTAAACGCCCTTTCCATCTATTTAATGAGACATATGCACACAATCTTCTTTTGGTAAAGCAAGATCAATTCTCAGCATTTTAGAAAAACACAGAAGTTGACACAGCTGATTTTAATATAAAGTAAATGAGAAAAGTCTGTCAATCCAGTGAAATGGGCTTGAGGGGCTCAAATATATTCTCTCATGTGCAAGAGTGTGTGTGCATTGAAAGACTGTGTTTGAGGAATGTGATATTGCATTGGAGAAAATTCAGTGTTAAAAGTATCTGTTAGAAGGGTCTGGAGGTTGTCAGAGACAGAGAAAATGAAAAAGAAGAGAAAAAGAGTTCACTTGTCTGTGCAGTTTATACTGTTGAGTTCCTTTTCATAGTCCTGCTACTGCATGGCTTCAGATAAAAGCACAAATGGCCATCTGCTGTCCCCTTCCTGTTTATCACACTCATGTGAAGCATTTCCCATAACCTAGTTTGACATTAACACTCAAACAGTCTTCAGTAGGAACAAGTGACAGAAAGACCTTGAGATGAAGAACGAAGACGGTTACACAGAACTTCATTTCAAATCAAGGAAGAAAAGCTCCAATGCAGGTGAGCATATAAGTGTTCATGGTATGCCTTCAGACTTGTTCTGTAAATAACAAATCTCATGTTTGAGTTATCATAAAAAACCACAAATCTGCCAAAATTTTAGTTGGTGCTACTAAAGTTGCCAAAGATATATGGCAGTATAGAGAGAAATATGATGGACAGTAGATAAAACGCAGTACTAGTAGTACCACCAGGGTTGGAGTACTGGTGCTGACAGTGCCAGTACAAAATGGAGACTAGGAGATAGAGGCATATGAGGAAAACATGAGGCAGTAGTTGTCAGTAAGTTTGACAGTGGTTAATGGCTCATTAGCCATTAAAGTTTTCTACAGGGCTTTTGGTTGCTGGGTTTTTTTGTTTTTCTTTGTTTTGTTTTCAAGAATCACAGCTAAGAAGAATTTAAGAATAATTTAAATGAAAACTCTAAGACAGTAATTTACTGTCCAGTAAGCTTTTTCAACAACTTCTGGGGATTTTGTCAAAAGTGTCAGGAAGGCATTCAAGCTCACCCTTGCTAACCTTTATCTCTTTTAAGTGTCCCAGGGAAGACCTTCTCAGAGTATAAATACCAAGTCCTCCGAGAAATTAGACATCCAGTTTCCCAATAGTTAATTAGCTATGATGATCAGTTCCTGAGAAATCCTAGCTGCACATTTATGTAAGAACAATTTTTAATAGAAAAAAAGCAAGAGCCACCTTCAGTTACTCAGTATGGGAGGATAAATTGTGTGTAATTTTATTGACGTAAATTGTGCCAGTTTGTCTATTATTACAACAATCTAGCTGAGATACTGTTCCCAACTGCAGTAAAAGGACAGAACCAGCAAAATTGAGAAAAAAAAAATCAGAAAACTGATCATAAAAGCTAATATTTATTTAACTAAGAATTTTCAGTGGTCTTAAAAACATTTGTCAAAGTGCACAAAACCATTGCTGTAATGGAGTAGATTGAATATTTCCATTCAAAAGAAGCAGAAAGTCAGACAAAGCGTATGTGGCACATATACATAATAATATGTTACCACAAACACGCAGAGCACACAGTGACAAAGCCGGATTTAAAATACTCTATCTGTCTTCATCATCTACCTGCATGACTGGGTAGCATGACACGACAGGGCAGCAGAAAGACTTCAGGTGAGCAACTGAAGAGAAGAGTTCTTTCATTTAGCTTGTTAAACAATGCACTGCAAGCTGGGTCTCTGCTTGTAGTGAAAGGTATGTGAGCTACCTTTAGACCAGACACAGACTAGTCATGGTAGCATGATATACATATGGAATATAGAAGTGTATTCACTGGAGTGGTTAGAAATGGTCGCAATGCCTCACTGGCATAATCTAGTGCAATATCTGTGCCAGTTCATGTAGTACAGAAGGAAGACCACGATGCAGAGCTCCCCTTCCCCCTTGCAGCCCCATCCGGTCTTGCCAGTGGTGCAACCCGCAGAGCTGTCTTGAGAAACTGGGCAAGTGCTGAGCTGTTAGCCCATGCTGCGTTGTCACCTCTGTGGTACTGCTGCTACCAGAGCTCATCCTGGGTAGCTGAGCGTTAATCTGAGTATTTGCACAAGTCACTGTTACTGTTTTGCCTGCAGTCTAGCCGTTGTGCAAATCATGGCAGAGTTAAGATTAGACTCCAGATATCCTGATTGCCTTTTTCTGTAAAAATCACTGCATAATACCCAAAGAAAGAAGGAAAACACACACAGATGCTTAACCATAATATGTTACATAGCCAGCAAAAAGTACTGCACTATGTTTACATATATTTGCCATCTAAATAAGGTGGCAATATAAAAAACCAGTGGGGATTAGCTGTTTGAATATTTAAAAATGACTGGTCACAGATACAGCATTTCCCAAGTAAGTATGATTGAATGAAGAAAAACGATGTTTGACATCTGTGCAAAGTGATGATAGCTAGAAACCAGACATGAAGTGAAAACGTTAGTGGAAATGAGTTTATCATGTAGCACAAAGTTCAAGTTGTTTCATGATTTGAAATACAGGTCCATGCATTACATTTTTGAAACAATAATGTAGAAGCAGAGAACTTTTCAAACAGCCGATTCACATCTGATCTGGACCACCAGCATTTGAAATGTAATGGCTTTTAAAGGATACCTGCATGGGGTACTTCCTGATCTTATTTACTAGTTACAGAACAAATTCTCTACAAGGTACAACATTTTGGCACCCTGTTTTCTCTTCCAAGAATGGCCATTTCCATGAAATGGAAAATCATCCTTCTGTTATGCTCTGACTTTGTTCCTGTGCCCCCACTGAAGGGAGGTTTGCATGTAAAATCTTTTTTTCCCATGAAGTTAAGTTTGGACAAAGTGAACAGTGTATTGCATCTTAGTCTAGAAGAACATTCACAAAGTTTTTCCTGCAAACACTAATGTTAGGAAGCTAGGAAGAAAAATTAACATGACGTTTCCTGCATACCTGGGCAACTTCTAACTGTTCTCCTCCTTCCTCCAAGGAATCCTTTGAGGCATCATAGAACAGCTTTTATGCCTCAGTTATTTTAAAGATCTTTGCTGTATAGCAGCCTACAGTAACTATATCACTACCCCTTCCAAGAGCACACTGACAGCCTGCTGGAATGAGTCCAGCGGAGGGCTCCTCAAGTTAGTGAGCTGGAGAAGTGACACAGGAGGAGAGGCTGAGACAATTGGCTTTGTGCAGCCCTAAGAAGAAAAGGCTGAAGGGAGTCCTACTCTTCTCTTTAACTACCGAATGGGAGGGCATAGAGAAGACAGAAGCAAACTCTTCTTGAAGATGCACATTGAAAGACACAAGTTGGAACATGGAAAATTAGGATTTGATACAAGGAAATTTTTCTTACTGTGGTGGTGGTCAAAACACTAGGACAGGAGCCTGGAAAGGCTGTGGAATCCTCATCTTTGGAGATATTTAGAAATTGGCTGGACAGGGCCTTGAGAAACCTGGCTCTAACCTGAGCCACCTTATGCAGGAGTCCAGACTAGATGGCCTCCTGAGATTCCTTCCAGCTTACATTGTTCTGTTATTCTATGTCAAGATATGTAGAAATCCTGAAATACAGTGAGTGAGCAAACAGCAGCAGGTTTCACTAGGAAGTGACATGGCAGGAGTGTGACAGCCCTAGAAGAATAAATTTTAAGATTGTTGGGTAATATTGGGAAGGAAGATTCACCATGACTATACATTTCCAGGCTTGTCTGATTCTAATTAAAAGTAATTTTCTTTGAGTTGTGAGGAAGCTCGTTTTTGCATCTCTATTCACTGACCTTAAACAAGCATCCCATCTCCAAAGAAGCCCTGTTTAATGCACTGCTACTTAATTTTTTAATCATTTAGTAGTAATTTTCCAGTTGGGATGGTCCGAACATCAAGGACTCAATAAAAAAAAAAGATCTCCAAATTATAATGTGGACTCTTCTAAAGGCCTTTGACTTGGCATCCAGTGTACAGGTCATAAAACTAGTGGGTCCTGGAGTTACAGGACTAATTACTAATTTTCAGAGAAGCTACTGGTCCTTTCTTGATTGATAGTGTTGGTATGCATAGTCCTAGAATGTAATTTTTGTTCTTACATGTTATATATATCTCTTTCGTTGCAACTGTTAGAAAATTCAGTTCTTCCTCTTTCACTAAGTTTGTGAGGTTTTCTTTAGCAATGTTTGTTAAGTGCTTGCTGTGCCATCTAAGTCTTCATGATATCTGCAAGTGACATCCCCCTGCTACGAAGAAGCAAAAACTGTTCAGTAGCTGTGCCACTCAAAACCTCAAATGAGGTAGCAAACAGTGAAGACAGCATGAGAAAATTCAAGCCCCCAAACAGTTTTCATAAATGAAAGTTTTTTAGGCACAAGAACCACTTGATATGCAGGAGGCAACTAGAAGGGAAAAAGCAACTGTGACAAAGCACTTGACAAAGTGACAGTATTGGATGTTCTGTCTGAGAGATGTCTAGAGAAACCCAGATTTATGTCCTGGGTAGCATCTCATGCTGTGTTTGTAAACCCCTCTTATTTCTTGCAGAACTTCCCTCTAATTCTTCAGGCTTGAGGTACCTTGCTGCTCTCTCAGGATTTCTGAATGTTGTATTTCTGGGAGCTGTAATCACATTAATTCATCAATGTGAGTGATCAAGTGAAATGTTTTACTTTAATTCCTGCCAATGAATGTTTTGCTTTAATACTTAATCCTTAACTTAAACAAGTTTTGCAAACAAACTGTTTTGATAAGGTGACAAGACCACTCACGCTTTCTAGTATTGTGTTTCTGATGAAGGTGGGAGGGAGTCACTGGCATTTGGGGGCTGTGGATCTGCAGAAGGTCATTGGCTTTCAGAGGACCATTGCATGTTTGGGGTGTATGAAGAGGGCTGGAGTCTTTCTCACTTTCCTGCCTCCCAGTATGAGAGTCCCTCCTCTTCCTTCCAACACAGAACATGCCACCAAGGTTTCTAGCCAAAGCATGTATCCATCCATCAGTTTGGAAAAACTCTTTTAGTAATGAAATGAAAATGTGTGCCTCTAAGTTTATAAAAGTGGCCTTTGCACTGTCCACGGAATTTGTGCATGAGCACTGGGTCAGTGCCAGCATTGATCACGTGCATACAGGGCTTACCTATCCAGCACAGATGTGTGCCATTACCCCTGAGCATCTAAACTTAGAGATCACAGAGAAATGGTTGCAGTTGCCCTGGCCAAGCAAGTGGAACAAGTTTTTAGGTTGCCACCAACAAACATCTGAATATTGATCAAGGAAACTGATTTTTAGTTTCCTCCTTTAGAAAATCATGGCCTGGTAGTCCCAATGTCCAGCCTGCTTCTGGACATCAAAATCACTCTGCACATCAAAATCACTTGAGAACCCAGGAGAAAATGAAAATTCAGAAGGGCATAAGTATCCTGCAGAGTCAGATGTTCTCCCTTTCTCTCAATGAGAGTCCTGCCCTCTCACATCAATCGATTCTTTTCTGAAATAAGCTCAATACAAATTTCAGGAACTGGAAAATCAAAGGCACAGCCATGTTATTTGAAAGACAACTGTTGCACACCATGTTGTCAAAAGCATGATAATAACATCTTTGTGAAGTCAATCACCTCACGTATTTCTTTAATGTATATGATTTGGATGCTCAACTCTCCACCTACCATTTACAGCAGAGCTGGAAGGACAAATGAGCAATCTGAGTTTCCACTTAAAGTTCCTATTAATAACCATGGAAAAATACTATTGGGTTTCTATACAGTTCACTTGTGAGCTTTACATTAAAATGTTGGAGATTCTTGTCCAGGCGACTTGCTATCAAGTGACGTGTGGAAGCCCAGAGAAAATCTTTCTGAAAGTGGCAGTGTCTTTGGGGAAGATCTTCATGAAAACACCTTGCTGGCTACATTAAAGGAAAGCTTATGCATGCATACAAATGGTAAGGAAATAAAGTCTCACGCATAGTAGCATAAATGGTTTGAAGCTCTTGAAAAGGTTAATATAAAAATAAACACCTACACAAAGGAATTGACCTTTAGATACAAGAATAAACATGTTTACATTGATAAAGATGCATAAAGTTATCAAATTCAGAGTTCCATCCTTGAAAATGTTAGTTTAAACAAAAAATAAAAGTGGAGCAGTGTTACTGAAGGTCTTTGTTATTTCTCCATGGATGTCACTGAATTGTACTACTCCCAGTCATTTCAGCAGACCTGGGATTTTATGCAGAGCTTTTACCTCAATTATTATGTAAATATTTAGTACAATTATCTAGAGTTCTGAAATACTTCAAGGCACAGAGTGATCCCTAGTCAAAGAATGGTTATCCTTATCACTACTGTAAAGCGAGGACAATGTGCTTTCTTAAAATGAGCTATATCATCACAATTTCTGCCCCACTCCTGGTTTAAAGCTTCTTACTCTCTTATTCAAAAGCCCCATAAAAAGCAGGAGCCAATAATAATGGTATCAGTTGTAAAAAAAAAAAAAGAAGTGACAAAATCCCTTCACCCCAAACTCCTCACAGACTCCAGATGTGAACTCTGCCCCATTGGCTGGAAGCTGCATTATGGGAGATGTTATTTCTACTCGGAAACTCGTGACACCTGGGAGAACAGTAGAAAGTATTGCTCAGGAAAAAAATCTGAACTCCTGATTATAGAGGATGAGACTGAAATGGTAAGCTTGTAAGGTACTCTGTGGTTCAAATATTCTTTTTACTTATACTTTGTGAGTCCATGTATCAAACTATAGCTTCCCATGTATTTTTAGAAGCCATTTCTAATCCAAATATGCTCATAAAAGGCATTGTCAGTGGTAAGTGAACTGATGATTGGCTTCTGCGTGTTAAGAAACATTTGTGTCAAAAAGACCAGTAGCCTATGTTTCATTTAAATAGATGCAATGGTATGCCTAGAGATTATCTCCAGCAAGAAGCAGCTGGTATTTGAAGGATTCTTGCGTGTTTTATTCCAAATCAAACCTGTTCAGAACTTAGCTGTCATAAATGCTCTTGCCTTGCTTTTGGGGGATGGAGCTGTTGCTCTATACTTTGTACATTTTTTAAATGGCAGTACCAAGTCTGCAGTTCTGTGGACTAAATCCTAACCTGTAGCATGTCTCTTTTGTGCTACTGATTTTGCTTAAAGATGACCAGGTTCAGACAGTCACTTTTAGAGCACCCAGGAGGGTGAGCTGGCAAAATCCTCACCTCCCTTCCTTGTAAGGGTGAAAAAGAGGAGATAGCTTCAGTTCCTGTAATTCAGATCAGCCTGATCCTCATCTAAAATGTGCTAGTGGAATGGGCCTGGGGCCAGCAAGGAGCCAAAGGTTAGCTCCTTGGTTGCTCCATTTACCATCATTAGTCACAGTAGTCGGTGTCATTGAGAACCTGAACCAATTTCTATGTGGTTGTTTTTTTTTTTTTCTTCTCAATTTCTTGGAAACATTCTCTGGAATCTTTGGGCATGAAAGCCTTGCTGTTTTTAAAATATTAATTACCACTATACATTACTGGTGCTGGAGTTTTATGAAGTGTCATTATAATGGGAGTTCAAAGACATACCTCTCTCTAGGATTTCTTGAACAAACTGAAGGATAAAGACATTGGCTTTGTTTGGACTGGATTAAACTTTGATGAGGAGAAAGGAAGATGGGTATGGCTCAATGATCCCAAATATCCAGGGCGCAGGTAAGTTCATTCTGGAGTCAATCTGTGCTGGCTTCCGTGAAGTCTTCTGCACTCGCTGTGCCTGAACTGTTCAGCCATTAGACCGTGAGAAAGTAGTAGTAAGATATCAGGGCCCATACTCCAGTTAGGCAGCTCAGCCTATTCTGATTTTTCTCAGTACA
This sequence comes from Nipponia nippon, assembly GCF_047370975.1. Classification (NCBI taxonomy): domain Eukaryota; kingdom Metazoa; phylum Chordata; class Aves; order Pelecaniformes; family Threskiornithidae; genus Nipponia; species Nipponia nippon. Next base: position 83,621,104 of record NW_028262347.1, on the reverse strand, counting down.
GAATTCTTATCAGAACATGGAGTTGAAAAGTGAAATTGCCTCACGGGTCCCTGAAAAGTAACTAATTTTATTAGGAGGTGCCTATGCTATGTAAGCTTTTTACTTCCAGCTGCATAACAAGTAGGGAAACAGAGAAAGGGTGAAGCTTGAACAAATAAAACCTGTCTGTATCTCAGGGAATCAAAAGAATGCCAGCATAAAGACAAAAAAATCCAGCCTTTGTGGTTTCACTCTTTGTATATGCAAACAAATTTTTTCAATGATCATCATATCTGTGTGTTTTTGGCTCTTGCAGTTTTACAATAAAAGGAAGGAAGAAAGAAGAAAAATGTGCTGCCTATAAGTTGACAGAAATGCATGCTGATAACTGCCACTCTCTATACAAGTGGATCTGCAAGAAGAGTGCAGTCCTTCTGGGTATCTAAGATATTGTAAAGTGAAAGTGAATGGGGTCTTTGAAGGCTTACACCACTTTACAGTGGGTAGGATATGTTATGTAAAATTAAGGGGAAAGTTTTGACCAGAATTGTGACAAATCAATGCATGGTGATTCTATTTGTGATTAAAGTCCAGGAAGATTTCAGGCTTGTGTTTCTCTTCTTCTCAGCATAAGGTATAAAATCTATGTGTCTTTGTGCACGCTGATGCACTGCCACTTAGAGCTATTAAAATAAGCAGCTTACTAACTTTAAGTAGCATATAGAGTCTAAGAGTTGTGTAAACCACAGATAAAATGAGGGTTTTTTTTACCAGCCTGGCAACTAGATCATACAGCAGGCAAAAGGTTGCCGTTGCTACTTACTTCAAGTGAAGAGGTGATAATCAGTGCTACGTACTTAAATGAGCCTGCAAATCTCACCATTGGAGGTCCAATATGGGAAGACAGCATAAATCTACACAAGAGAAAGTCAAGATCCAGTATTTTTTCCAAAAAGTTTAATTTCATGTAGATCATTCAGTGTTATAGAATTTGGCACTTAAAAAAACACAAATACCTCTTCAATTCGGATGTGAGATTTAATTGCCTGATATGATGTCTTTGTTCTATTAGCATGCCAGAAATGGCAAAATCATATTTATGGGCCTAAAGGGCTATAAGCCTTCCTTTTGTTAGTCCACTTCACAGGCACTTTTTACAAGTCAAAAATGGATGTTGCAACCCTCCTACATCTTGAGGCTACTGATCAGGATGAGGCAGCAGACCTCAAAGACGTTTGCTCTTTTCTGTCTGATCTTACCTCAAGATAACTTGTACAGGTCTCAGAGTAATCTATAGTTCTTCTTTGTTATGTATAACCATAACATACTAAATATCTGATTTTTATAGCTAAGAAAAATCAATGTAATGATTCAAATGATGACTCTAGGATGTAAAGCCAAGTTCCAAACTCTTCTAGTTGAGGAAGATCGCTCTGAGAGGCACTTCCACCAGGACTGGTACACTGCATTTTGCACTGTGGTAGCAATGTGGGTTGCTTGGTGATTTGTTCAGTGTACAGTAACCTCTCCCTTTGTGGCTTTTGTACCACATGTCAGACTTCAGGTGTAAGGTTGGGCTGCTCTAGCATTTCTGGCAATTGTTTGAAAAATTGTTGAAAATTGCTTGGCAATTCCTAAAGGCATTAAGCCTAACATAGCATACAATTGCAATGATTCCTGCGAGCTGAGTGTTGCTTCTATAGGTATGATGTAATTAAAACCACATCCTTCAGCAGAAATTACTTTACATACGCATCTATTATCAGATAAATTATACACAGTGAGATAATTGACAATAACTTGTGGGCACTTGATGAACATACAATTGCAATGGTGTTATACATTTCTAACATTATCTGGCTAAAACTTCTTCATAATAAAAAATCTTTTTCATAAAATTGGTACGTGGTTGTATGTCATCCTTGTATATAGTTTTTGATATCTCTGTAATTGAGGGACTCCTGGTTTCCACCATGACCTGTTTTCTATCCAATCCAGAAACATCCACTTTTACATAGCTGTTTTATATCTCTGGCATCATATATAACACTACACAAACTTGCAGTATTCCCAGTCCCAATGTTGCAAATGTGCTCATAATAGCATACATTCTTCTAAAACACAATTTACCATTGTAATTATTTCTATACTTAATTGATTAAGCTTTGCTTCTTGTAGCACTTGTACTATTATGTTTTATAAATACACAGCATCACATCCATGTATGTTTATGCTACATATACAAACATCATATATTAGTGATCATGATCACTGTTACTAATGGGAGGCATGTATATCCTGATGGAGAGAAACAGGGTTTCCCTTGCTTGGAGATGGGAACGCCTTACAATTGGTTCCATTTTTTCCCCATTATTCATAGGTGAATGTGATGGTCTTGATTTTAACTTCATCCATGGGAATTGACTAAAAACACCCAGTACTATATCTTTTCCATTTCATATCTACATACACTACAATAAAAAGAAAGCAAAACCAGCTAAACCAAATCAATGCAACCTATAAGTAGCCATACCCTTCGGGTTGAAACAGATTACTTGTTCTGCTGTACTACTTTTTTTTATCCTTCCTTGCTTTTCCACACACAAGGTCCATACAACATTGGGCACTCCTACTAACACCCTGCTTCACACTTACCCTCTTTCTCCAGTTCCACTGCTGCAGTCCACTGTTAGCAAACGTTACAAGCTGGACTAATTCCAGTGTGTTATTATCCCCTTTTCTCATTTCTCATAATTCTCCTTGCTTGCTGGATCCCTTTTTCTGATTCTACCCAAGCCACGGTTGACCTAATTGCTCAGTCTGATTCACTGTTTGTTGCTCAGGCTAGATTCTTATATGTCAAGCATGGGGCTTTTCTTTAGTTTAACCACCCCTTCAATGCAAATATCATCATTTAGGGGCCTTATCACCCGCATTATTATACTAATCTGTTCTGAGTCTAATGTGATAGTGATTTGCTCTGTTCTGTTCTTGACCATATCTCCAGCCCTTTATGTTTTTACAATGGCTTCAAAAACTAAAAGTTCTCTCGGTTTTTCAGCTGATTCGCTATTGTGAAGCTCTTTTTGCAATGGGGCAGATGGCAGTGGATAACCATGCTCCTCCAGACTCTTCCTAGCACAACTGTTATAATTCCTTGTCTTGGGTGGATGCAAATGTCTAAGTTCCGCTTAAGATCTCTTTCCTGCTTTATAGCTGTTTAACATCCTGGGGCTAGGTCATACACAACAACTGTTCAAAGGCAACCTGGTCATAATTTGGGGCTTGTCTGCCTCTATTGTTTAGAAGACTATGGACAGAGGCTGACAACTTTGTCCATGCCAAATACATTTCTACTGTTATATGTGGCTTGTGTTAATATATCTAATACAACACGATGCATCCACTTATAATGATAATTTACTATTGCAAAGATTGCATCTATATAAATTCTTCCATCAGTCCACCCAGAAGCTGTAGCAGATGCTCAAGAGGAATTCTCTTGATCAGTCATCGTTAAACCAGTATTAGCATCTAACTTAAGAAGCCATTTAATACACAGGTTTTTTGTTTAAAGGATCTGCTTTTGGGGCCAAGACTTAACTGTTCTGGGATCTGATGAGCAGTAATCATTATTTCTTCCCTAACAACTCAGTCTGACTCTGGTTGTCTATTTCTCCTTCTTTTCCTTCTGTTTGTCCACCTCCTGTTTTTACAGTAACCCAGGTAGTGATGAGTGATAGAGGATTCACTTTGAACACTGGCAGCACCTCAACATCAGGATCATGTGGACTTTTAGCCTTATACTTCTCTGTGGAAGGGTCACTGTCTCAATCAAACCATTAACCCCCATCCCCTAAGTCAGAATCATCATGAGAGAGTGGTTTGGCAAGAGCTCTGTCCTTGCTTTGCATATAAAGTTGCTCTACAGCTTCAATCTCTTCTAGGGTTTTACTTTCTCAGTGTTTTAACTCAAGAGACCACTATTTCAGAATTTAATTTCTCATCTTTGCTTTTGAAGTCCGAATTTCCTGATCTAGCCTATGTGTCACTGACCACCTTGCCCATATACTGTCTCACTTGATCTCTTTACAGTAAAGTTTTGGCATTAACACTTTAAAGTTTGCAAACTCTTGGTCAGTATCTATGTTATGAAAATCGGGCTCTGAGGGCTTGAGCAACCCTTTTCTCCAACTCCAACAGTTCTTATAAAATGGATGCTTGCCAAGACCACAGGAACACACGTTAGCTGCATTCCTGGTCTTCTGTGATCACTGGAGGCTGCCATCCGCAGAAAGGCTTTTACAGAAAAGCTGTTCACAGTCTTTGTTACACTCAGAGTCTTATTATGGTCAAAACAGAAATGCACACCTTACATGCAGAGTCAAGTTTGGCTAGCTAAAGTTCTAACAGTCTAATCAGAACATAACAAACAAATTATTAGTCCAGTTACAATAATATTTCACAGTCCAAATTATCAGAAAAAGCCTCATTAATAATACATTAGAATTGATGACATATACTTCCTGGTAGAGTTTTGTTCGTCATTGCAATGCCCCGCGAGTCCTACGTCTATGGTACCTGTCTCTCACAAGAAGAATAGGGAGAAGGGGTGTGTGCAGTCATTGACTGGTGTCCATCAAGTTTCTTCTCAGGAGGGGAATGTTGTTGGAAGAGATTAAGTTTTTTCCTCCTTTTTCTTGGGTCGAACTGGAGATATATTTTCTTTGGTTGCTGACATAGTCTGCTTGGTTGCTCTTTTTTCACTGGTTCCCAGCTAAAGTTTGACTATCTTTCTTTAACTGTCTTAGTTAAAGACACAAAATAGCCCTTGTAGCCTCAGTTTATGGTGTTAATATTTGTTACTAAATAACAGCATAGGTCAGCTGTATGTGGTGTTCACAGAGCAAACTAAAAACAAGTTATGCAGTTGTTCCCTGGCTGCTAGACAACTGCTGTCACAGCTAAAACAAGCTGAAATCAGCTCAGGCCAAGATAAGTTCAGACAGATCCTTCACGGATGGATCAAAGCCTCTCACTTTTCCTAGTAATATGAAAATCATATTTACTGGGCTACAGGGCTGCCTTGTGTTTCTTTTCCATTTCTCTCACAGCCTTTCCACATAAATGTGAATAGGCCTTTCCTATGGATGTAATCTGAATGTTGTATGGATGTCAATCAAAAGTGGTTCATCCAAAGACACATGGAGAATTGTAATCTGAATGCTCGCTCTTGCTATTTCTGCATCATGTGCCTTAACCTCTTGAATGCCATTCAAGTTTTTCTGTGAAATACAAATTAATCAGTATTTTTAAGTGTAGTGTCAACTGACTGGTACACTTGCAAAATGAAAAAATAGTTGTATCAGGATATCCAGCCAAGCCTGGAGAGCTCAGCAGCTTCTTTGCTTTCACTGCTGTGCTAATTTTACTGGAGCCCAGCAAGCACACAGATGTACAATGAAACATGCTAAATAAATGTGCTGTAGCCAGAAGGAAATATTATGTTGCCTATCAACAGAAAAGTTCATGTAGCTGTTAAAGGTGCAAAATAAACAAGCTAAATAACAGATAAATCAAAGATTATCACCTCAGGGTATGGTTTGTTCCTTTTATAGACTTTTGATCACATTATTTCAAACAGAAATGCAACCAGTTTGGCTGTGCCCAGCAAACCAGAAGAATATGAAGCTTTCCCATACACGTGAAGTAATTGAGATCCCTCTGACCACTAGATTTTTATGCTGAAACCACAAAGTCAGGCTAAGGAGTCCTGATTCTTCAGGGTGTTAGCATTGTGAGTTATACTTCCCTGTAAAACACCATGTGTTTTCTCCCCAGTCATCAATGTCTAGCTCTAGAAGCTATGCAGTCAACCTTCTAGTTCATAGTAAACTGTTAGTCTGTTAGCTTGCTAGGTTTGTTCCTCTGCAAAGTTTTACACAGTGCTTTTGTAGGGAGCTAACCCTGTGTAGAAAACCAACCAAGATCTACTTTTTACTGCTGAAGGTTCTCCAGGGGCTGAGTTCAGTCTCTTCTCCCTGTTCTGTGCCATCCCAGGTGGTATGCTGTAGTTCTGCTGACTTTGACTCCCTGTGACTGAGAACTGGGCCGCTACCTCATATTGCATGTGATAAGGCCATGTATTATATTCTGCTTCTTCAAGGCATTTTGATCACCATTTATATTCTGCTGTTTAAGCTGTTTCCTTTTGTTAGAAAAAAACTTATTTATTTAAAACTCATACAGCATGTTATGAAAAGTAGAAAAGGCATGGTCTTTGTAATGGATTCCTAGCTAGTCCTTATAAAAAATTCTATAAATACGAAAGCACAGTGCCCAGTTCCCACAGAAGTACTCAAGTGAAAGCTGGGAACAAATCCCTTAGGTTCATGTAAGTTGATTCCAGGATGAACAAGCACTGGTGCTCTACAGAGCTGTAACTTAAAGAACTGGCTTTTGAATCTTGAAATTATATGTTCAAGAAAAATTCGTTCATGGTTGTGTTCCTGCCTCCTGGGGCAAAATGTAAAGATGTCACATGCTTGTAGTTGTAAAGAAATAACGCTAGAGAGCACTGGAAGTTTTGCAGAAGGAGGTGCCCACTGTACTCTTGTTTGTTCCCTAAACTGGGCTGAAAAACATGTAGTAAGTAAGGGTGGGATAGCCCCAAAAGGGACCTCCTGGTCTGATGTTGACCATATGCCTCTGTGCTCCATTAAACTTCTGGAGAAAAAAAAAAATATGGAATCATAAAACCATCAAATAAATCAGGGAAGAAGGGGCATCTGGAAGTCTGAAGGCAGCTCTCTTATCCCTGTGGGTTTTAGCCAAGGACAGTGATCACACGGCCTCTCTGGGCACCTGTTCCAGTGCTGCACCACTCTCATGAAGGAAGAAATTTTTCCTTCTGCAGCACTGCAACTTGTACCCATTGCCTGTTTTACGCATCTGAGAAGAGTCTGGCTCCAACTTCTGTATACCCCCCTGCCCATGAAGTGGTGGATGGTGGCAAACTAGACCCTCTTCCCCTTAATCTTCCCTTCTCCAGGCTGTCTGGACCCTGATTCTGGCACCCCCTTACCACTTTAGTGGCTCACCACTGGGTTTGCACCAGATTGTCAACATCTGTCTTGAAATGGGATGCTAAAAAGGAGACACAGTACTCCAGCTGTGGCTTCATGGCCATGTTGAACAAAGTGAAATAAACACTTGATAGCTATGCTCTTCCTTGCCAGTGCAGCCCTTCCTTATGTAGGTATCTTTCCTTGCCATAGGCGCACACTGCTTATTTATTGCTCAGCATGTTTTACTGCATGGAATATGGTGCTTGTTTTCTGTGTTCAGATATCTAGTTACAGGGTTTTTTTGTGTACTGGTATTTATTCTAGGCTTAATACCTATTATATACATATATTATATGTGTATATATACTTTTATACTCTTTCTAAGAGATTTTAAACACTAATAGCCCATTTCCTGGTTCGCTGGTGCAGAACTATCCTATCACGATGAGCTCTCAGTCAGACCTCATCTCAGTTCCAGATCTCTGCCCTAAAGGTTGCAGCACACCCAGAGATACTTGCGGAGGGGGAAAATGCTCATCTGTCCTGTCTTTGAGTTTATATTGCAAGCTGATACTGTCTTCGTAACTGATGGAGAGGTAGTTCCAGGGGGCTTCTTATCTCAGACACCAAGTTAGAATGTGGTAAATCTCCTCCTGAACTGCCTAGCTGCTTCCACTTAACTGCAGGAGGCAGTAAGACAGTTACTCTAACCGAGGCTTAACTCAGATCACTAGACTTAGGTGAGATGCTCCCATACAGTCTTGCTCATTGCTGCAGTCTGGGGAAGGTTAGCATATATACCACTGAGACAGGATGTATATTGTGATTCAACGATACTGTTACTGCTTATAGATGCATTTGTCCCTGTCATCTGCAGATATTAGGAGTATTAACTTAAATGTAGCTCAGTGGCAAATCTAAAATGTTTGTAAAGCTGCTCAATGGATATTAATTCCAATATCTTCTGGAAGAATTGTAAAATGTGTGTGATCTAGCCACCTTTTGTCCCTTCAAGCACACAATTTGTAGATGATCAGGCTTTCACAACAGCTTTGCTTCCAATTTCATAAACAGAAAGAAAATTATTGCTAAAAAGCACTGTGACAGTAAATAAATACATTAATGGCCAAGGAATGTCTGACTCTACATGTGAGTGCATTTACAGAAAGACCTCTAGAATACACGGGAAGAAGGAAACTGATATATCTCGATTCAGGTCTTACAATTTGTGAAGCAACAGCCCGCAAATACATGATGCATCAATAATCAGCCTGGCCTACTGAAAAGGGTGCTGTGCTGAGGGACAGGAGTGCCTCTGCCACTGGCCTGCTGTACGAGCTTGGGCCAGCCTTTTACTTTTGCCCTTCTAACTGCGTCCTGGAAATAGTGACATGACCTTCTTTTCTAAGTGCTCTCAGACCCACAGGATAAAATGCTACCCAGAAGGTAACGCTTGCTCATACATGAGGGTAAGACACAGGAGCTCTGCTCAATCTCAAGGAAGGCAGGCTATGTCTGTGTGGCAGAATAGAGCACATTGTGGAAGGCCTAAACAAACAGACTTCAACCTGTAAGTCCATACGGTGCAGTGCTGCACTGTGCTGTAGGGACGTAACCAGCACGCTGCATTAGAGTGTATTTGCATTGAACCAGGACGTGTTCACTCAACCACAGTGCTGTGGTCACACCAGGGTGATCTGGAAATGTAACAGCACCTCTGCTATGTCTCACCTTGCAGAGACATTCTTTGTTGTCCAAAGCACTAGATGCTGTTGTGTAGACATATGTTTGTAGAGAGATACACCATTTTTCCCCCACCAGTCATTCTCCAAGTCACAGATATGGGGGTTCCAGAAGACCAGAACATACCTTATAACATCACCAAGAACATGCTACCTATGGAAGTGGTCCCAACAGGCTCACTGCTTCAATCCTTTGAAGAAAAACTCAGTATGCGAGAGCGCAGGAAAGGAGACAAGGCAATATGGCAGTGTGCTGGAAGGGATGTTCACTAGCTTCTTCCTGACATGCCATCACCAAACTACTCAGGAGACTGAGCACATTCTTCCGCCCATGTATTCACCCTGCCACTACTTAGCAGAAAAATGCATCCAAGGGAAAACATGGCACCCAGAATAAATAATCTGTACAGTAACATCTTTGGGAATTAACCTGAAACTCAAAAAAAGTTGACATGTCCCAAAAACCCCCAAAAGCCTGCATAGGGAAGAAACCCATCTCATAGGCTTCTAACCCTGTTTGCTTCCCACCTACTCCAAGTTCAATCTGCTGAACATGAAGCTGCCAGCATGGAAATATTCAGCTTGCAATCTGCAGGCATTGGTGATTCACTGAGCTCTTTTCTTTTTTTTTTCTTTTTTTTTCTTGGTAAATTCATGGGTTTGCTCTGTTTAGATGACATCTTTTTTGTTGCAGTGTGGGATAACAATGCACAGACTTTCATTTATGGCAGGAAGTGTCTATCCTAGCTCTGATCATGTCTTCTGGGTGCCATTTTTGCACTGCATTGTACATACAGGCTCTGCTGTGACACAGGGTTTAGAATTGAAACCCAAACTGGAGATGTACTCATGGGATTCACTCAATTTAGCTTGGAAGTCTCTGTGTTGCAGCTCAGTCTTCAGGAAGTAGAAAGGTCCATTTTGTTTTCAGAGCAGCAGTTCGAGTTCTTCAAAATGTGCACCATGAGGCAGATGGAGCCCTGGGCTGAGCTGCCTGTTCTGTGGCAGAAGGTGCTGAATTCTGCTTTGCAGCCCACGTTGCTGTTTTCAGTCTACTTTTGCCTTCGCACGCAACAAAGGACATGCTGTCACACCCACAGAAAGGGGTGTCAGCTGCAGTTGTTATCACATTTACTCTGTGCATGACTGGAACGGGTAACTGTGCTAACATCAGAATATTACTAAGCGACGTTGCTCAGGCATGACGGTTAGAAGTGGAGAAGGTGTCTATGTGCACATGTCAAGATGGGGAGGCGCGTGAGCTTGCATTCATTTGCCTACCTCAACAGACCCACTGCTCTCCAGGCTGCCAAACTCTAAGCGATGTGCAGAGGAATCCTAGACAACAACCCCACCATCTTTCCCTGAGGCAGCAGATGCTGCCAGAAAGTCTGAACCGCCTGATATCTCCATGCTCTAGCAAACAGTCTGAAAACTCAAGGCTAAGAAATCACTCCTCCCTGCTCCCTGACGTGTGGCTGACTAATGCACAGCAAGCCCTGCTGTTTTCCTGGCCTCATCAGTGTTCGTGTACTGTAAGTTAAGCATATTAACCAGGTGGCTGGGAGAAAAGAAGAGGGTGAGGCAAGGTGAAGTCAAAAGACATGAGGTGATGGTGGGTCCTGGGAGAAGTTAGGCCACATGGATACACAATCGAGATTACAGCTGTGACCTAGGCTTGTGAAGAAACATTTTGATATTTGAGCAGCTTTTTCCCCCAGGAGTAACAAACCAGAAAGACTATGACATCTGAATGATTAGATGCGAAAAGATGACAATGGGGGAATGACTAGGCTGAACCAGGCTCTGCTTCTGAAGCATTTATTCTGCAAAATGCACCAGTAGACAGCAGCACATTGTCACAAGCAAAAGATGTGTTCAGATTCTGGAGACATCCATATGCTAAAAGTGCAGCTGAGACACTGTCTAAACAAAGCAGAAGAATTCCATTTAGTGGAATTTACAAGAAATACCACCAATTTGTTTTAAGACACATGGCACATGGTGAAACAGGCTTGCTTTATAAAATTTAACGTTAGCCTGTTAGCTTGTCTGCAGTATTCTGTTAGATAACCTACAAGAAGAGGGTTACAGAGAAGCCAGAGGCAGTCTTTTCTCAAAGGGGCACAGCAAAAGGACAAGAAGCAGTGAGTACAAGTTGCAGCCCAGAGACTGTGACCAGGCAGAAAGAAAAAATGTCTTCCTTTGTGAGAGTGGAGCAGCACTGCAACAGGTGCCCAGGGAGGCCATGGGATCTCTGTCTATCAAGATTTCTAAAACCTGCCTGGACAAAGCCCTGAGCAACCTGATCTAGCTATGGAATTAGCCCTGCTTGGGGCAGGGGTTGGACTAGAGGCATCCAGAAGTCCCTTCCTCCCCAGATGACTCCATGATCCTGTCGCAGGCTGGCAATGCTGCTTAGCCCTGGAGACCTGACTCATTGATCTGAGTGGAACTGCCGCCCCCAAACACATGGGCAGGAAAGAAGGGGCTTTCCATCATCTTTATGAGCAGCGGGTCATTTTGCTGACAAATGTCTCCTGGTTCTATGATGGCCTTTTCCTACAATAGCTTGGATTTTTTCTACTGAAAGTGCTATTGGCACTGAGAGGTCAGTGGTTCAGACGTGGTGATGCACATCTGGATATTCATAAATAAAGCTAAAATTTAAGATGAAAGCAAAGAAAATAATGAAAATACTTACAGAGCTAAAAGTATTAACTCTAAAGAAACTACTTTGCAAACGAAAATTCTGTATCAGTGCAACATCCTTTTTAAAAGTAAGAAAAAATCCTAGTTTTCCAGTAGGATAGAAAGAATTCAAGAAAAATGTGTTACAAAGACTTCTTGTAACCTATTCCTTTTAGAAATTAAAATTCACCTTCCTTTTCATTATCAGTCCTAACAGTGAGCACAGTGTGTAGACTTCAAATCCAAAATGAGAACAGCTTATAGCTGTTTTGTAAGTTTGCTCTGGAAAATAACTGCATGCATTCATCATTTTTTTCAGGCAAGTGAGAATCTGCTAGGTTACAAAGGATGTAATTGCCTGGTCTGCTCTGCACACTTATGAGATTACTCTTGTGTCTGAAAATGTATTTAGGAGAGGAGAGGAGAGGAGAGGAGAGGAGAGGAGAGGAGAGGAGAGGAGAGGAGAGGAGAGGAGAGGAGAGGAGAGGAGAGGAGAGGAGAGGAGAGGAGAGGAGAGGAGAGGAGAGGAGAGGAGAGGAGAGGAGAGGAGAGGAGAGGAGAGGAGAGGAGAGGAGAGGAGAGGAGAGGAGAGGAGAGGTTCCCCTAAAATAGAAACACTGTTTTTTTCCACTAGCTTAGAAAGACTCATGCTTACACCGACTATACATGATTACATCTCAATGGTTTTGAATCATTTAAGAGGGAGTGATGTGAGAAAAGACTGCTTAGGTGTATATGCAGTGATGGAAAGAGAGACGGAGAGTTCAAGCAACCCGTTTGGCTTTCTAGCTCTCCTTTATGGACTAAAGTTTAAAAAAAAAAAAAACACAACAAATAAGGAAAGTGGGTTTTGGTTTGCGGTTGGTTTTTTGGGTTTTGTGTTTTTTTGTTGTTTTTTTTCTTTTTTTTTTTTTTTTTTTTTTTCCATTTCAGAGCCTAAATGATGGATGATGAGAAGTTCAGAGGGAAACAGTGGAAACTGATTCAATCAGAGGACAAATGCTTTGTTTTGCATTAGGACTGGTATGTAGGTTGCCATGAAGCAAACCTTATCAGTATCCAGTTAACAGTATCCACATCTGCATACTGATCACTTTGTGGCTGATAGAGCAACAATGTTTTAGATATGTTGCATGTAAATTGTACCTGAGTGGCACTTCTGAGTAATCTGTTCCATGACTATCAAAGGTTCATTTTTTTTCCCTAAACCTTTTTGTTTCTGCACTTAACACTGTTACCAACGTTGAAAGTAGGAAGGGAAAAGATCAGTAATATAAGATCACAAAAACAAACTTTTCTTCATTTTAATCTACAGTGTTGTAAGTCCCATTGAATGTAACAGAACAGGCAAATAGGCTGTATCACAGAACAGAAACATTATTTTCAAATGACCCGTGTAGGTTAGTAAAGCCTATCCGTGTTGGACTCTAAAGGAATTTTCTAAGTGTGAATAAAGCCCAAAACCAATAACATAGCTCTTAGCAGGAAATGTCAGAACTGTGCACGCACAGGACTTTGTGTCTGTGTGTTCTGAAATGTATTTTTAGGTTTTAGAAGGGCTTTAAGTTTCAATTCAAATCTGTGGGGCTTGCGTTTCGTTGGGTGTTTTTTTTTTGTTGTGTTGTTTTTTTTTTCCAAAACAGAAGACAAAACCACCGTCATCAAAATATCCTGCAGCAAACACATGGGTCATGAACAAGGAATTAAAGGCAACTCAGCTTTCTGCCTGTGGAGTCGCTGGGTCAAGCAGGGGATAACTCAAGCAACTTAGGAACAGCAGCTCTGGTCCCCATAACTACTGTTAGAGTAAAGTATTGAAACATTCTTTTAAAAGGCATTGATCATATTACTTTTAATTTTATTTTGAGTTAAATTTAATGCATCATTAATCATCTGAATTCATTGTTAAACCACTATAGTACTTGGTGGATGGAGCAGGTTAGAATTTGAGTTACATTTTTATAGCTCTAACTGTGGGTGCAGTTACATTAGCTGAAAAACACCTTATACTGATATATATCTTGTTTATCTTCCTTTTGGGTGAATAGGCTATGTAAGATCATGCACACAAGCATAATACATCCACAACACAGATCGTACTGCTTTAGCTATTCTTGTGAGAACCAGCAAAGCTTTTCTACCTGTGTAAGTCAATTTTTGGGTGTTCCTTAGAAACGTTGCTCTGCTTTGACCAAAAAGATTGTTTTTATATTAATAAAAAGAATGTTTTTTAATCTTTATTTTCTCCTGTGTTCTGAAGGGCAAGAGATCACACAAGAAGAAAAAGAATGGTGGCTTTGAAGCTGTATTGAAAGAAGTAACTTCCTTCCTTTTATCTGCTTCTCAGCCTTCCTCAGAGCCATAGCACAGTGTATGTATACTTCTGGAGGCAGGCAAAGCTAATACAGGATGCAACCCACTATATTAAACCAGCTCTTTCCATAACTCAGAGGGACTTGCTCATCAATGGCAGGTGATATCACATATGCAGACGTGGCAATGCTACCCAGGGAAAGACCGCACGTTCCTTCTCGGGCATCAGTTCCAGGTAAAACAGCTAATCAGCTCTCGAATGTACACTGTTTTCTCTTGTGTGCTCGTGCTCTCTCTCTCTCTTTTTCATTTTTAAAATTGTCACTGGATAAGACTAGAAGAATGCTATACCTTGCTGTATGCAGAAGTCATGGGAAGGGTGAAAAGTCGCAAATGGTGGAAGAGCTCCTCATGAGATACAAATCAGCAAAGCTACTCTTAAGTCACTGTTGCTACGGAGTAGTGTCTCAGTTCTGGCCCCTTGTTTTAAGTAACAATGAGAAACAAAAATTGTTTGTTTTTGAATAATGACCGTGATATTTTTTTTTTTTTTAAATATGAACAATGAGATCAAAAACCTGTTAGAACATGCTCCATCAAATTACTACCTAGTCCAAAAATCAGATCAATACATTTTATGATGTCTTCATGGAAAAGGACTAGTAAATTAACTAGTAAATTGGAAAACTAGTGGCAGTCCAAAGTACAGTCACTGTCACTGTCACTGAAGGAAGTACTGAATGACTCCTAAAACTCTCCTGCTTTGATTATCCAGTAGTGATTTTTCCAGAACCACATTATCAGTCTGGGATTGCTTCATATGTTTGTTACAAAAAAGGTTTAAGTCAATATTCATGGTAAGGAAATGAAATAAAATTTCCGTTACTTGAAAAAATGTAATTCATTCATGAAAGCATTTTGTCAAAATTCTGGATCACAGCTAATCTGAATGACGACTTCTCATTATGAGCAAATAGGAAATGCTTGTGGTCAGAGTAAGATGATATTTTCATGCTTTCAAGGTTCATTAGTAATTAATGTATTTAATTACTTAAGGAAACTGCATTGTCTAATGAGCATTTTTAGAAGATGTTCTGCTTACGGTGTAGATTAATAGTGATGATGATGGTGCTCTGAATGCATGTACTTAAATAATGGAAAAAACTATTTTAAAAATATTTTTACCAAACCTTTATTTAAAAAATAAAAATGAGTCCACTTTATTATATATATAACAGAAAATACTACCTTACACTGTATGTTCGCGCATCCATGGCTGTTGTTTGTACTACTGTAACCTGTACAACATGAAACACAGAGAGTTTGCCTAGAATTTTATCCTGTTTCTAAGGTGACATAATTTATTTGCAAAGGGAGACATGCATCAAATCTTTATTTGAAGGCATCCAAAAATGTCCCTTGATCATGCTATCTAAAGGAAAAGCTTGAATTTGAATAGGCCAGGCTTTAATTTCCAATGAAAGTTGTCATTAACATCTAGATGGTTCTCATTAAATCTTTGTCAAATAGATTTTAGTACTCAATATTTTCTTACATGAAGTTACTGGCCACAGTAATCAAGTAATTTCTCAGTGTCCTTTTGCCTTTAAATCTTTCACTGTAACTTTCTGAAGAACTCTATTTTTGTGGATTTTTTCTCTCTGTTCTTCAGTGTTTCCATCTTCTTTAAAAAATATGGGCACCAGAGATGCACCCAGTATGCACAAGTCTCAGTTATACAGAGACAAAAACCTCTTAAATAATCTTTCCTTCACTGTTTATGACTCCCAGTATCACCTTCTCCCACTCTTATATCTGGTTATACTAAAACACGTTATTTGACTGGGCTTGAACTTACAGGGCTGTCATTATGGCTGTCTTTATTTATTGTTTTGTTGACCTTTCTATTATTTTCAGATTTTATTAGAAATTATTTTTCTACTTACTTTGACACAAACGGAAAAAGCACCAAATAGTATTAAGTAATATTGGACCTCATATCAGTTTAGAACATGCTAGAAATATCTCCCTGATGACAATTATTTCTC
Organism: Nipponia nippon; assembly: GCF_047370975.1. Lineage (NCBI taxonomy): Eukaryota > Metazoa > Chordata > Aves > Pelecaniformes > Threskiornithidae > Nipponia > Nipponia nippon. The sequence goes on along the minus strand of NW_028262347.1, from coordinate 83,605,264 downwards.
TGCCTTCATCATTAACATATACTAACATCACAGGTTTTATTGCTACTAAAATAGACAAGAACTTAGGCCATATTATAATGCTTTAAAAATTCAAATGAACAATTTCAGTTGCTTGTTCCTTCCTTGAACTTTTAACATTTTGGCTGAAACTTGCACATACTCATCCGGCAGCTGAGTGTTCTTTTATTCCAAGAGGCTCTTCGAAAACAAAAGACTCACTTTTACCATATTTTACCAGAATGGGAGAAAACACATTTTTTTTCTACAGAATTATTTCTGTAATTTTTAAAAACTTGGTAGGAAATAAAAAAAAAAAATCCTGAAAAGTGACAGGCATGTTGAGCAATGTTTACAAAACAGATTTAAGCTCAGAGTAAGTATAGCAACGATTGGTGTTAAGGTTCCTCACTGCATAGCGAACCCTCACTGAGATGCCCTGCATTTCTTTACAGCAAATGGAGAAGAGTCTGGGATCCTAGCATGGTGAGCTAGGAACTGCCCAAAGTAGCTAATAGGACAGAGCAATGACACAAGGTGCTGCTCAGTCAGCTGTTGCTGGGAGTTAGATCCTTCCCTGCAAGCTAGAAGGAGCTCTCTCCTACATGGACTGGGCTCAAAGCTGCTTCAGACAGGACAGCTTCTGCATACCAAACGCTTACAGCATGTCCCACTTGTTATCACACCCTGCATGAAGAGATTTCAATGCTTCCTCCAGTCTGGAGCAGGAATTCGAAGCTGATTCTCAAAGTGAAGGTCTCAGCTCCAAGGTGATGGGAGTCTCTGTGGCAAGCATCACAAGCTCTCCCTTTGGCACTATCCCGATTCTGTGACACATCATTGAAATGTCCACTGGAGGATGGCTAGTACCCACATCCCTCCCTTTCCCAGATTTCATGCTGATCTTGCTCTTGGCCAGGGATGTCTGCCTATCTTGCAGAAGAAGCAGCAGCTTTGAGATGGGCATGAGGGAAAGCACTGCATGGTTAAAACTCTAACCACGGAGGAGGGAGAGCTGGGTTTAATCACCACCGCAAATTCAGCAGGTGAATGCTCCAAGTGGCAGATTCCCAGACTTTAGGCAAGACTTAAAATCACTATGCTATGGGGAAGCTGAACATGCCCACCTCCTCCTGGCTGCATTTACTGCAAGTTTCAGACCATTAGATGCAATTTCCTGGGGTAGATATTAAAAAACATATGGGTGGGGGCAAACCTAATTTGCCCTGCGAAAGTATAGCCGCTGGCAAGATTTGGTGCACATGAAAGGTAAATATATGGGGAGCTGAACTTCTGCCAAGGTTCTGTAGTACTTAAGTAGGTGTTTTAAATATGTAAAATTTGGACTTGAGAGTGAAAGTGCTTCTACAGATCCAGTGCCCACCTCTTTTTTTTTTTAATCTTGTCTTTATCCATGAGAAGGGGATTATGTTTTGTCAAATTATGCTGAGTTTCTTGGAGTTCTCCCAAATACTGTTCATACCTCAAAGTCTATTCAATGTATTTTATGAGGATACAGAAAAAGATATAAAAATCACTGGTGGCACAGTTGGAAAGAATGTAAAAGTTTGCAGCCTAATGATAAGGAAAGCTCAGTGATTGAAAACTATTGCGATAAACTTGACAGACTGAAGAAACTGTGTTAAATAACGTTTAAAACAATGTAGCAATAAAAAATGTCTGTAGCTGTAAGTTTGGGAGGCTGCACCCAGAAAAGTGATTGAAATGGATTTGTTGTGATCCTGTTCCAACAGGAAAATCAACGTCAAGTTACACAACCAGTTGGACTTCAGCTGTCAGTCAGGCGCTCTGAATTACAAGGATGAGGTGATGCTCTAGCAGGGCATATTGAGGAGGAGTTAGTAGGTGGTACTATCTGTGCACACGCTTTGGTGGGCTAGCAGGTGCTATTACAGTGCATGTGCTTCAAAACAGATGTTCAAAAGTAGAAAAGTGTTCCAAAAATACAAGCAAGGATAAATACAGCCTGGAAATCCATTTTCTAATGAAAGACAGTTTTTGCTTCCTTACTCAAGAGTCACCTGATTATGGTTCATAAATGATTACATACAAGACCTTTCCTCTAGAAGAAAAACAAACCAAGAGTTCAACTCCACCATCGAACTAGCCTACAAGTAGTTGTAGGCTGCTATTAGTTCGCCCCTTAGCTTCTTGTTCCCCTCCTTAGCCTCCTCGGCCCCTCCAGGTCCTGACCATCTTATTATCCACCCTCTGCTGGACCCTCTCCAGCTTCCCCCAATCCCCCCTGAACAGGGTGGCCCGCATCTGGACATAACATTCCAGGTGTGGCCACAGCAGCAGCAAGTGGAGCAGCACAGAAACTTCCCCTGCTCCGCAGGCCAGGGCTCTCCTAGCACAGCCCCACTAGCAACCTGTATGAGCTGCGATGATTAGAGTGCACCGTGGCCTCACATTCAACCTGGTGTCCAGTTGATCACAAGAGCCTGATGGCTGTAAAGCCTAACTCTTTGGAGTGAATGACCTGCCAAAAGCACTCCCTATCTGCACATTCACCAAGTAGAAGCTTCCAGTAAAGAGATGTCTTTCTGCACTTGACAATTTGCATATATAAATGAAGTGAAATTTCAGTTTTAGTAAGTGACAGAGATCTCTGCCTAGTACCCGGGCTCCTTGTTGCTAAACTAGGTAAGGGTGTGTGAGCATCCGGCAAAATTAAGGTTACGTGTTATTTTAAAACCACTTGCTGACTTCTGAGGACTTCACATTCAAATGATCATGTGCCAATACACATTGTAATAGAAGTAATTCTTTTTTTATATATTCAGTTTGTGCAGATAGTAATATTTTTTTTTACAATCTGAGAGATATTCTTTAAAGGAATGGATCTTTATTTGAGAGAGAAAATTTTAGTAATAGTAGCAGATTTTCTAAAGTATGTATTTTAGAAGACATATCTCCATTTATAAGGCTAGTGCATTTAAAAGTTTAAAAGTCCTGACTGTTCTTCTTTGAAAACTATTTACATTCTAAGAAGAAAAAAAATTATGAGCATTTCTTTTTGAGAACAGTTACTTATCTATACAATTAAATATAATTTACAAATTTTCTGTAGTTCATTGAAATAATAAATTGTAATAAAGCAAACAGCAAAGTGTATTAGGTCAGGTTCTCTAAACTATAGAACATCTTACCTGTATCAATAAACCTTATTTGCCAATCATGTCCTCAGTATTTTTCTTACTGTAAAACCTCTCCATACTTCAGCAGTTCTCATATCAAATGCTACCTCATTTTAGCCTGCTGAGATTCTCTTTTTCTGCCAAGTTTTTCCCTGATCAGTGAGATTTTATACGACACAAATTGCTTGCTTACTTCTTTTTAAAAGCCTCAGTGATCACAAACTAAGGCTGTAGCATAGAAGCTTATTCTTGATTCAAACGGATAAAATCTCACCATTCATGGAAAGAACATCAGTCTACCAAAGGTCCAAATATCTTCCATAAAACTAGCCAGTAGCTCTACCAAATACCCAGCTAAAACAAAACTGAAAATATGTTCAGAAAGACTCGATGATCTTAAGGGTCTTTTCCAACCTTAACGATTCTATGATTCTATGTGCATCTAACTCACACCACGCTATTTTAATGGCTTTTTTGGTCTGTTTTGGAAATTTATATCTGGAAAGGGATTTCTTCAACCATCAGGTCCATTCCTCTGCTATTACAGGCATCATGTAACATCTTGGCATAAACATCCACAAGTCACGAATGCCCCCAGGAATCACCTTGCTGTAGTTTTCCCTTTGGGGGTCTCCCTGCACCACGAAGCAGTCATGGCTCTGATGCCCCTTAAGTCCCTATGATACCTCCTGAGGTGGCTTAGCAACAAATGGGATGTTTGCTATGGACAGGACCCAGGTCTTACCCATCCTTCAGTCTGTCTGTCTGCCTGCCTCCTGGTCCAGCTACACAGGACCCAAGTAGTTCAAGCAAAGATTATGGGAGAGGCTTTTAGTTACTTCCTGGCAGCAGCAGGAAATGATAAGTCATTATCTTGCCTGTTGTTTATTAGAAAAAAAAAAAAAGCTGAACTAGCAGCTCTGGAAACACATGCCCCTTTTTATACCAACTCAGTCTTCTATGTAATTCTGTATTGTTTCTCTGCTTAATGGCTTGCACAACCACAAATGTCAGCATTTCCCTACTCCTTACAGGAAACACGATCACATACGCTGAGCTGCGCATGAAGCCGAAACCCAAAGGGAACAGCAGATCAGAGACTTCCGCTTCTGGTAGTGTGCTATTTTGTTTGGTTGTTGGTTACTAATTATAGATTTAGTCTTTCCTATTACCCAACAGTAAAACCTGTCATCAAGAGTCTTTACATACAATCTCTCAATAAAGAACTGATTTACTATTTCATATGTTTTTTTTTTCCTGGGTTCTCAGATTATACACTTTCCTTGTAAAAATAATATTGAAAGAGATATTAAAAATAATTTTTGAAAATGCCTTTGTGCCCTACATTGAAAATTTAGCAAAGGAAAGTGAAATTCCACATTTTTTAGGAACTTTTCCGTAAGTGTCTCTGCAGGAACAGTCACAGGGAGGCATTTGGCTTTGGAAGTAGCGCAATACCCAGCTCTCTATGTGCAGTTAGTGCACTGATGATTGCCACCCTTTCTGTACTGAAGGACATGTGCCAGACAAGGTCAGGCCCACAGAACTCTGTGAGCTGAAAGGGAACATTACAAAATACATCTGAGGTAGCTGGAGAATGGGGCAGTTTTACTCATCTCACCCAGGCAAGGTCAGGAAAACAGAAGTTATGAAAGTGCAACTCTGTGGCTTGTGGAAATGGCACCTTGACCCCAAATTTCCTTGGGTCCTGCCTCTTCCCGAGTTTTTCACTCTCACGAGCTGATGAATGCCGAACAGCTGGAGAGATGCTTGGTCAGATGTACTTCACTGTGCTATGGTGTCAGGATGGGATTTTTTGCCTTTTCTGTGCATTCAGGTAAGTTAGCTTTCAGCCACGACAGGCATGTTAACACAGGAGAGCGTGACCAGAGAGGCGGAACGTACCACAGACCATCCCCGACACTTTCCCTGAACTGCTCTGCAGCATCTTGCAGGGTGTGGGTGGGTAGGTGGGAGGAGGCAATGCTTGAAAAAATTAACTCAAAGGAGAAGGAGAGAATTCTTAATGGAATGATTCCTTGAAAATCACTTGCTCTATCTAACAAAATGATCTTTCAATTTCACTTTCACACATGCAAAATGGATGTAAATTTTTAATAAGTAAAATGTCCCTGCATACTTCAAACAGCAGACTGATTTTAGGCAGCTGATTTCTCTGTTGTTTCCACGTAAGGGGCTGGCATACATAAAGGCAGTGTTAATTTTAATAGTGCAAAGACCTTAAGCCGCTCTTCCTCCTGCCTCTCTCCAGGCTGCCGACACAGGTGCTCAGCCTGGTTCTATGTGGTGCTGGTCCTGGGAATCCTTGTGCTTGTCCTGCTGGGTGTCATAGCTGTGCTAGCCAAGCAATGTGAGTAGATCCTACCATCCACTTCATTTCTTCTTTGCAGACATGGTTAAACCTCACAAGCAGAGTGATGCCAAAAGAAAAATTCGCTTAGTGTCGCATTAAAGGTGTCAAGTTATACACAAATACAGGAAAATAAATGTAGCATTCAAAGGGAACATTTGCTACCTGTCATTTAACATGTATAGCGCAGATGAAGGGGAGTTGCTGCAGTCTACCTTGTCATCAGTGATGCTGAAAGGCTGTAGAAGCAAATTTCAAATCATTATGACAATCAAAACATTTGGCCTTCCTGACTTACAAGTTAAAAGTTGCATCCATGATGCTACTTTGAGACCTTTTCACTTAGTTACTTTGTAGGTTTGAACAAACAAAATATAAATCAGACTTCAGATCATTTCATTTAACCAGACTTCCCTTGTACTAGTAATATCATAATCCACAGCATGCTCCAGTTATACAAGAGCTGTTCCAGAGAAGATATTAATTTCCTTAGAGAAAACAGTCTCCAAAAACTTCAGAAAAAACATATACCTCCCAAGTCTCCCTAAAATCTCACCAAAATATTGTGTATTCTTTATATATCCAACTATCAAATATGACAAACTTATTTTCTTTTCCTGCACTGTCCATATTATTCAGCAGCTACACCCTTTGCCAGGCAGTTATACTCACTGAGTATGCTCATAACTGAGTGTGTGTACCTCCCTGATGTATACACACACGCACATATCCTCACATTCACAATATAACAGTGGATACAAAGGCTACATTTCCTGGACCGTATTGTTACCATAATCTCTTTTTTTTTGTCAAGTGTTGAAGGGCAGCGCAGGAAAATCAGCACGTTTGTCCCAGTATGGTCTAAATAGCACTGGTCATCACATTTCTTCAGAGAAAGCTGTCTCGGTGGTGCTCCTGAAATGGCTCATGGACGAACTATGTGAAGATGGACAGGGTGAGGAAAGTTAGTCCTTTCACAGCATAGAGGACGTGTTGTGTGCACACTTCTGTTGTCTCTGTTACCATTTCCATGACACCCTGCAATTTATGGGAAATCACTGGTACTACCCAGGGAGCATGGTGTTCGTTCCTGCATAGAAGTGATGCCAGGATCTAAACTAACATTTTAATGACAATAGTTTTGCTCCTCTTTCAGCATAAATAGTTTCCAGTGCTTTCTTTGCATTTCTTTCTGCCAGGAGCTGCTGTCAGAAATGCTGTATATCATAGATCATCCCCTTGTCCTGGAGAACACTTTCCAGACAATAATTGTTCACAAAGAATGGGAGAGAATTTAGCTTTCCTATCCTTTTGCAAGGATCAGGCAGGGTAAGACCTTCCTGGTCTTTTTATTGTGGAGCTCTTATTTGTTGGCAAATACTAATGCTTTTCTAAGGATTGATTGTAATGATGTTATTTTGAAACACTAGAGGAAGCCAAGACAGAAGACGTGGGGGACGCTCCTCCCAGATGCTTTGAGTGAAATGGGAAGTAGACCTGGGAATAGCAGTGTTCCCCTTATTTAACACAGTTCCTTCTCCAGCTCCATGGACATAGTTTGAATGTCATTTAAGTAGCTGTGCTTTCCGGTTACATCATGTGTCAAATCCACACACTCCACATCATGTCACATCACACGGTGCCTCCTCACAAGGGCTGCATGTGGGATGAGAAGTGTCTTTGCAGCCCTCTAGGTCCTCCCGGTGCTCTCCACCGGGCAGGTGCACAGGGAGGTGGAGAGCCCAATGATGTGCAGTGGGAGTGCAGAAGTGCATAGCACCACAGCAAGGGAGTGGGAAGCTGAGGAGAGGAGTGGCACTGGAGCCTTCAGACCTCTCTCTCTCCACACCCAGTGAACACATGCTTGGGAGTGGGGACTGGCAGCTTTTGGACCAGCCAGCCAGGCACATGGACATAAAATGCAACAAGGCAACTGGAAGAAGTCACAGTACGAGCTAATGGTTCCCTCTGTCCACCCACAGGAACAACATGTGAGCTGTGTCCTCCAGGGTGGCAACTACACAGGGGGAGATGTTACTATTTCTCCGAGGATGCTGTAAGCTGGGATGACAGCAAGAAAAACTGTCTGGCCAGGAAATCCCAGCTTCTTGTCATTGAAGATGAAACTGAGATGGTGAGTCTTGCAGCAGCCCTAAAATTGTGTGACAGGCATCTGCCTTAGCCAAACATTTCACCAAATGGACACGGCCCAGATGTCAGGTGTACATGCAGGCAAGAAACAGCCCCATCAAGTGCAGAGCATCTGACTCTCTAGGGACAGGAGCTTGTTTTGGAGAGGGTCAAGAGAGTAGAGCTGAAGAGGAGAAGCACAAGAGATGCAAGTGTGGAAGCCAGAGTAGTTTTGACTGGGAGGAGGAAATGCTGGGGACTTCCCACTTATGTCCATTACTTGGCTCTGGGAAGAGAGGTCTGATTCAATCACTAAACGGAAATTCAAACAGCCAAACCTCCTTCTCATTTTCCTTTGGGAAAAGGTATAGCCAGGTATCGCTGAATGGCTCTTCTGAGAAACTTATCGTTCCCTGAGGAACAGGTCTTTTACCTTAAAGATCAGGCTTTGCAACCTGGCTCATTAGGGTGAGGAGCATCACTGAGGTTTCTTTTTGACAGCTGACAGGCAGCCAGTCAGCCTGAGCGCCAGCCTGAATTGAAACTCTGTGGCTGCTCACATGCATCTGGACCATTGTAATGGGCTGCTTTGCCACGCCTGGAGCTCTGCCCTTGCTCCCCATGTCAGGGGCTACCTGAAAAGCTGTGCATGAGTCGGGACAGTGACCTGAGCACAGCAGAAAAGCTCTGCTGTTGGGTAACATGCTTCTACTTGTTCCACAGGAATTCATAGACAATAAAGAAAAAGATACCAAATATATCTGGATTGGGTTGAAGATTCAAGACATAAAGAAACAATGGAGTTCAGTTGAAGATCCTGGAGTAAAAGAAAACAGGTGATGATTTGTGGGGGGAGGGTGTCTTCGGCAAAAGCTAAGGTGTGGTATTCCGCATGTAAATACAACTCTGAATCCAAGCTAATTTCCCAAAGCACAGATCTACTCCTGCAGCCTCAGGCACCTATTCAGGGTCTATTTCACAGCCAATTCCAGGGTAACTGGTTCCTGCTGGACACCTTTAGAAACAGATTTGTTTTCTGCCTTCAACACCAACCACAGTCACAGTCCATGTATGTTTTAATGCAAAGGGACATTAATACATACTTCTCCCACTGAAATCACTGTCAAAAAGCTCTCTCAGTGTACAGACCATGTATACCACCTCCGTTGAATGTAACGCCTGTCACACAGTGTGGGTGCTGGGATCTGTGCAGCTGAGGGGTTCTTCCCCTCCCTTTCACCATTACAGTTCAGCACCATGGCTGCATGTGGAGGTTTTCTCATGCTTCTTACACTAATGTTCATGAGCATCAATCCCTCAGCAGCCAGCAGTCTATGCTGTGGGTGCCGATCCCACCTGTGCATGGTTGTTGAGGAACTGTGCTTCAATGGGTTACTGAATGGGCATCACTCAACTCCCTCAGTTAAAAAAAAATAAAATATAAAAATATTATCAATATTTTTATCCTGTACTGAATTTAAAGCTGACAACTCATTGCATTCCTTTTGTTCTCTCACCAGGAAAGCTATAAATAGAATAGAGACTGACAAGAACTGTGCTGTTTACAGAAGAAAAAACATGATCCAAGCAGATAACTGCCAGACGTTAAAGAAGTGGATCTGTAAGAAGAACGCAACTTTGTTGGTGCTCTGAGACAAATTGTCAGACAACAGGCAGAGCTTTTTGTCAGAACATGCATTTTACTGATAAAACAACACGTAATGTAAATAATTTTATGAAACTTGCACAGAAATTTGCATTTCGCTGTTCTGTGCTCCCTAAGACTTTGTCTGATGCAAACAGGGAACTCAGAAGTTGCCAGGTGTCAGTGTGAAGGTCGCGCAACAGGACTGCAAGTCAGCACATGTGGATTTGGGGCTGCTGAGCCTTCCAATGGACAGACGCTGGCAGCAGCTGCCTCTAGGAAAGGGCAGGGTAGAAGACGTACTCACATGAGGATGAGTACTGTGCACATGAACTGTGTGATGTGCAGGAAAGATGCCACCTGTGGGGGCTGAAGAGTGTTGTTGGAGCCCACTGCTGTTGTACATATCCCTGAGGCAGCCACTGCTGAACTGAAGGAACTTTTTATCTGGGTTTCAATATTTTAGAGTTGTGGGTTTTTTTTCCTTACAGTCTAATTGTGACTTACAGAAGCCACTTGAGGGCTGGGAAAAATGTGTTTATTAGACTGTTTCTTACACTTATTCAGAGCTGACCTGCATGGCTGCTGGGTATACAGATACCAGACCAAGCACGAAGTTACTTATAACACTTGTGGTTAATAAGCTGATGGCTCCCATCTTTTCCTGATGCTGAACCTTGGGATCTGAAAGAAAGCTCTTAGCTAGGGAAAGGGCTTAGACCGTAAGACAACATTGCAGTGCAAGGAAATGAAGATGATAGCTTGCCTTTCCACCTATATTTTGTCCCTTTACGTTGCAAATTCTTTAACGTGGAACCATAGGTACTGCCTGGAAGGTATGATGATGAGGTACTGAAGCTAAAGGTTGGTGAAATTAATGCCTGCGGGTGCACTCAGTAAATACATTACTTGGGCATTCCAGTGTCATGGATACACGCTATTTCTTGATCTAGAATACAAAAATGCTAAGAGCAGTCTGACTTAGTGCCTTTATTAGATTCATATATTTGAAACAAAAGGAACAAATGTCACAAATTGATTTTTAAGAAATCAGATGTCATTTGTTTCAGCTTTTAGAAATGGCTTAGTCTAATAAAGGTAGTAACTCCTCTAGATCTGCAGCTAGCATGTGTCTTTGAAATCAGAGTGACCAAATGCAAACCAAATGTTTGCAGCATTGTTGAGCTATTTCCAGTAACGTGTGTTGCAAAAGTGAGGAAAGCAAGTAATGTGTAAACAAGGAAATTAAAAAAAATAACATAGAGGACAATGCAAGTGGGGATATAACAAAAATGTTTTCCTCCCGTTTGCAAATCATGTCTCTCCTCTTGGGTATTGACAGGGCTGTGAGTGCTCTAATAGGCCTTAAAGGGTCCTCACCAGCCTCTCCTCCTGAGACTCTCTGCCTGAGCTCTGTGAAAGATGTACCTGCCTCCAGCCCTGTCCCATCTACTGGATGGGACATCTGAGTCCTACCTATGTGACAGCTGGGACAATTCAACTGGTAATGGAACCAACTTTTTCTTTGAATAAAGTATCAAATACTTCTCATGTGAAAGCTAATATTCAAAAAGCTCAAAAGTCAGTCCCCTTTCTAAACTGTGAATCTCTAGTCTCATATTCTCTGACTGTGGGGCAAAGCCACTGAGGCATTCTCATACTTACATGCTGCTGTCTTGCAAAGCTGTAAAATCTACTTCTCTGTGCTTACAGACAGGGTTGCTCAAGTAAATTTTCATTTTAACCACCATAAATTGGTTTCAGGCAGGATCTCTTCAAATGCCCCTGAAGTTAACTCTACTCTGTTGTGTTTTCCACAGTAAGAAGCTGAATTCTTACCTCATTGCACAGAATTATGCAGTAATTTATAGCAGAAGGGACCTCAAGGCTCTTCTGGGGCCAGCCAGGGAGAGATTCTAAGTTCCCAGAGTTTTACTAGAATTTTATGTACTTTTACGCTGGCCATGTGGGAGGAGCTTTGTGTGAGCGTGGGGGGAAAAGCACCTTCAAAAGCTAACACTAAAATCAAAGGTGCTACTCTAACAAAAAATGCAGACTGGAATTAAAATCCTTATTAGCAATGAGAGAGAGAAACAAGTCCAAGGCGGCTTTTGAAATGTAAAGCCTTTAGCTCATCTTTGCTATGATACACATAATTAAGGGCAGCTGCAGTTTCCCTGTTGTCTCATACCTGCACTAGATGTCTAGTGCCCCTATGGAGGGCTGTGGTTAATGTCCTGCAACTTGTGATGAGCAACCAACAGATACACTTGCACATGAGCTCTTGGTGTCAAGTACCACGGCTTTGGCACGCACATGACTGCAGCTGTGGAACTGAGCAGTTCATGAGCAATACGGTAACACCAACCGACAGACAGCCCTCCATCTACGAACACTGACGAATAACACTTCACTTAATTATGGACAGACAGAGATGCCAGGAAGGTATAAGTGTGAGTTGTAAAGGCATAGAGATCTTTCACGGCAAGAGACACCAACCACGTGATGCAGTCTGCTGCATTCCACCGGCACAGCACGATGGCTCTTCAGAAGGACTGTGGGGCTACAGATTAAAAAGTGAACCGTACCTTCAGTGTGGCTGACTTCCTTTCAAACAAAAAAATAACACAGATTTACCCTACAAAATGCAGCATCAGCAGCTAAAGACTCATTTGAAAGACTGCCGTTATTCTCATGTTAAAAAACTAACACCAAAAATCCCCCAAACTCAATGCAGCACATGTGTGGGGAAGAGGACTGGTTTCTTTATTCTAGGCAGAGAAGCAAAGGCAAGGAAAGGGTCTGAAATGAATAGGGTCTATCTAATCTATCTCTCTATATATCTATTCCCCCGTGAGAAAATGTAACTTCAGGGTACTTAAAGCATACCCTTCTCCATGCATTGGAGACAACTGCTGAATTGCTGTTTTTATGGCAGATGTTTCTCGAGCCATGCTGAATTTAACAAGAAAATCTTAAACTCCTGAGCTGGCTTCTCTCAAATTGGTTGTGGTGTTTAGGTTTTAACAACATTCATAAAACATCCAGTATTTGAGCATTCTCACTATTACTAATGTAATTAAACATGTTTTTGCAGGGCTTTACTGAAGCTCTTACCTACATTTTAAGCAGTCACTAAATCTTGAGTAATTCCACTGTTTAAAAAAAAAGGAAAAAAAAAGCCATCAAAGTGAAGTACTTCATTAAGCCCCACTCTGAGTAAAGCATTTGCAGCCTGACCCTTCATTTCTTAGCATGACAAACTTCAGATACTAAAGATACTAATTGCACCCATTAAGAGTCAGATTACAAAAGAGCTTTCATTATTACCTACTGTGCTCACCGTTTCTTTAAAACCGTCTTTAAGAACCAAAATTTACCATTTTTGGACTCTATCCATAGACGACAGTGATGGAAAAAAAAATGTAAGAGTGATGTTATTTTGTAGTTAAAGGCAACATTCAAGTACATCAGCTCATTAAGAAAGACTAAGACACAACATGGTATGTGAATACTCCTTATCCCGTACAATTTCTACTGAATTTGTGAAATGTACCTCTAGTACGCCCCTAATGCAAATACTCAGAAAATTTTGCAAGAGTGAACTGTGGAAATTTCCACATTTCTCTCCAAAGGTACCGTACTGTGTGTTTCACCATGATCATTTCAGCATTTCCAGAGAAGTACTCAAGCATTTCAGTTAAATGCTTTTGTTAAAAGTCTGACACGTTTTGAAGTGTGAAAATGTGTTAGAAGTGTTAGAAAGTGAAATGCATTCTTTTTTGGGTCAAATGTCTTGTCTCATGTTAACCCCAACACTATGATTAAAGATCTTTTCATATTCAAAACTTGAAAATGTTATTTGGCTTCAGTCTGGTGATTTTTTTTTTTTCCCTAAATGGTGCCCGAGCTGAAAAATACTTCTAATGGCACAATATTAAGACACAAACCGCTGTAATCCAGGGGCTCTGTAAAGATATTTATTGAGTATTTTTTCAGGACTATTGCACATATCATATCCTTCAGAGCTAGTTATTTTAAAAACATTGCAGAATAACCCCTGCAACTAGTTACATATAAATTAACACATAGATTATTAGGCTATTCATACTGTAGAGTCCCATTCCTGTGCTTATAAAGAATACAAGCAATTAAAAAAGTGTCGTTCAGCAAAATTAGTGATCATATATAAATAAACATCTTCAAGTCACAAGTTGTTAACAATATCCATACTGCACGGTCCTGTTACACTGAAGTCCTATTATCACAGAAAATAATGAAGGCATAAACAAGCCACTGAACAAAACTAGACAGCAATTAAATTTGCATAAAAACACAGTGAAGGCAAAAATAATTACAAACAGGACAAAAAATCCAGCGAGCCAACAACGCTCCAAATAACCTGTCAAACACGGTGCAATTTTACGTTCTTAAAAAATGAGAAAACGCAATTATCTTCCCTTCCCTGAAACTATAGTGCACTCTAGCGGCTACTCTAAAAATGGCTCCGCTTGCTCCTTCAAGAAGTCCCACGGAGTCCATAGTCCTCTCTATAGCATCCAGATCACAAGAAAACCAATTTTCCAGATTTTATTCGGAGCAGGGAATTATTTTGCCCTGCTACACACGCGAATTCCCCATTCCTCCTTCTCTAGAAACCCGATAGGAATAGTCCCTCCAGGAAAATAAGCTGCTTTGCTTCCTCCGGGTCAAACATCACTTGTAATCTTCAGGGTACCTGCTACACATGAGCGGACAGAGTTCAGCAGAATTGTGCCCTAATTCTGTTCAGACTCACAGCAATTCAAGAGCACTGGCTGTTGCTGCTGAAAATAATACACACACAGAGAATGAAACACTGATTGTCCATCCAGAAATGTACCACTTGCTCAGAAGCCTCATGCTCTGACAAGCACAGGATACGAGGAAACCATGGAGAAACGTCCTTTGCTGTTAATTCTCTTATTCTCCACTCATGATTTTGCCTATTCGTACTGAGGACTATTTCTAACTTTACAACATTAATGCCTGCAGCTTGCCTATTACTTTTTCAGTTCAAGCTCTTTTTCCCCATGAGTGCAGATCCTCAGGTCAGTAAATACTCTATCTAGTCTGACTTTTTTTTGCTAAGATAAGTGCTGTGGGAAGGAGAACTGCAGGTGCAGTGCAGCTACATAAAACCCAATGATAATACTGTCAAGCTAATTTAACAAGATTAATGTAAAATAACAGTAATAAAACATTGAATGCAATGCAGAGACGCACAAGATGCACCCCATCAAACCACGAGAGTGAAATATGCAATGATCCTGTCTAAAACAAGAGTGCTCATTTCTGCATCACCCTGTATCTGCGAGGCACTGGCAGACCTTCAGGCGGACCCACTTCACAACCCATCCCTGCACACAGAACTTGGCTGAGGGAAAAGCAGAACAATTACCTCCAACTGCACACCAAGAAGGAAAAGAAAGAGCAGCTGCTTAGGATCCCACAAGAGAAGAGTTAATGGAAGAAATACTGATGACACAAAGAAAGGAAGCTACAGGCTGAGCAGTAGCTAGAAACATGGAGCAAGGAAATGATGCTGAAGCAAGCCATTTAAACGACATTGTTAAAAAACGGAGGCTTCCTCCATAGGTGGAGAATTCTGGCTACCAGATAAGTCATTCACCTCCAGGCAGGAGCTGAGATGTGGTCCCAGGTCCCAGAGTATAGACAAAGCCCATGTGGACATCATATCAGAGCACTAAGTGTCTGGGGTGGTGGCTTCGTCCACCTTTATTGCGCTAAGCTAATATTCAAGCTACAGACCCACTTCCTGGTTAAATAACATCCAGAGGCCGAGACTCCTTTTGACTCAAGATAGGCACAGTTTCCAGATCCTTTTACTTCAATCCTGTAAAGGAGAATGAAAGACACAATTACTTTGACACCCACAATCAAATAATGCAATAGAGCAGACGGAACTACAGGGATCACAGGTTCTCTTTGTACAAAGCCTGATTTACCACAGGCAAGGCATTGCAGGAGGATGATAGCTTGTGCTTTGAAGAGAACACCACAAAGATTGTCTTTTTTTTTAATGGGACCTGGCCCCCAGAATACAAAATCTAGGACCTGCAGTACTCCTGCATCTTGTCTAACGGTCTTGTAGTGTGAAATACGCCCTTAGAGCAGAGACTGGAATCCAGGTTTGCCCTTCTCAAGGATGCTGTGCAATCAAGACTGGCTCCACCTTTGACTTCCACATCCTTCTACACAGCTAAAATGTTCCAGCAGAAGCTGTGAAACAAATGCTGTTCTCATTTCCCTCTTCCTCAGAACCGAACGCAGCGCTATGGTTAAGGGGGTGGTGGAAAACGGGAAGCGAACCTCAGTTTCCACGCCGTAGGTGTCCCTGCATAAGAGGTAAGGGTCTCCTTCACCAACTGTATTTTCAAACAAAGCGTTACAGTGTTCTATGAACAGGCCAACCAAACTACTACAGTCTCTGGAAGAGCCAAGGGACAAATACCTGCCAGTACTGACATGATTCTAATAGCAACTGAGCTTAGACTTCAAGATGTTCACCCTTCTAAAGACAGGAGGAGCAGTTTGAGGCACGCACAGAGGCAGAAGTCTAAGAATGTAAAGAACTTCAACACTGAAAATGAAAGCATCAGTGGATGTTTGTATCGAAGGCAGGGGATAAGCGAGAGTTGGAAGGACTGCAATTTTCAACTTGAGATGCCTACGTGCTGCTCACATTTCACATAAAATGCATAAAGTCTTTATGAGATCAAGCCCTCAAGTCTCGGGGATGAACTGAATATAGTCATGCACCACTAGCGATGTCACAAACTTAAAAAGTGGAAAATTTAAATATTCTTAAGTTCATTTCAGACTTGTGAAATCTCAATACTTATTACTGTCACTGGTAATTCTACCGACTCCTGCTGGCAGCTGGCCCAGGATGAGAAGCAGCAGTCTCTGAGAAGATGGGAAAACTGCTGGTGGGAGGAACAAGCTGGCCCACACCTGACACTGGTGGCACAGAGCATAGGGCCATGACCACAGAGTAGCTCACACAACATAATTTCATAGCTTCACCTTTCCCTCCAGCAGCCTTTTTTGTAGGCACATGCCATGAAAATTATGAAAACACCTCTTAGAAGCCTCCCAGATATCTTTGCTATAAACCTCATGCAGGTTGCATGCAGGTTTGCACTTCTGCAAAATATATTCTGTAACGAGGAATTTGTGTTATTGTAACTTTCATTCCTCCCCCCGTTGCTTTGGTATCTTGGTGGTCTCTTCGTTTAACTTTCACTTTGCTATACTGTCTGTTACCATGAGCTCCTGTGTCATGTTACTTCTGACCCTGGCATTACAAATTTATCTTCTAACTTTCATCTGTCACAGTTTTAACAATGCTATGTGAAATCTTTGTTGTATTCCATGCTTTTTCCAGAGTCATCCCTTCCACTTTATTATAGATATTTCTTTCAAGTCACTGTCTATATCTGCTTTAGTTATCCTCTCTTACTCCCCTATCATTTAGTATCACCAGCAAAAACCCTCAACATCGACTTACAGTTTATTGTCTAATGCTTTCCCATTTACCCAAAAGAATTCTTCATTTCTTCTACTGAGTCCAATCCACGGGTCTTGCTTTGTTATCTTCACCATAAAACTCTGTAGGAATAAACCCGTATGAGAAAAGAAGTTTTGCATGTTCAGTCCAGTTATCAAAATACAAAGTCTTTGATCCAGGGCTAGAAAGCAAAACAATGACCTTGCCTTTCTCCCAGAAGACACAATATTGAAGACTATATCTACAGAGTACTGCAGCATCTGGATCTTGTGCAATCCACATTACTGAAATAGAACTTACAACTTGATCAGAAACCAAATGGATTAATTTTGAGACAGGATCCCTGCAGCACTCAGATATTGTAGTGACAGAAATGCCAACTACGAGAACAGAAGTATACTACTGAATATTAAGAACTGCTATGGAACTGCAAACGCATCATTTTCCCGTCTCTCCACAAGAAAGTTTCCAAAGAACGATGAACACCTTTGCAGCTAATGCATTTCTCCATCGCTGATGTGTCTTCATCATATTGATTTTTTATTATCAGCTAGTAAGGATTTGTGGAAGACATTTTAGAAATTAGAAAAGGAAGATCCTTGCCACAGTATGTGCAACAGGATTGATGTCTGCACCCAGTACGCCCATTATACTGGTGTCTGTGATAGGGCTGACTGACCTAGAGAGAGGCTGCTTTAAAATATCAAGGTCTGCTATCAAGGTAGGTAACAGATATGGAAGAATACATTCTCCTACGTCTTTGTGCTAGGTGGAATTTTTCCTAACATTGCAGTATAATACAGAAAAAGATGCTCCAAGCTGTGGTTAGGATAACTATTTCTGAACTCCAAAGGTCAAGACTAATATATCTAGCAACTTGGTTGTCATTAACCTATCTTGCTAAGAGAGAACAGTTGTCTAATTAAACATAAATGAGACACAACAGTGCTTACCCTGATAGTTGCCTTCAATGTGAGTGGCTGTGAGCAGCATTTAATTTAACTCAGATAAGCCTCGGGCACTTTCTAAAACATCAACTGCTAAAACTGATGTTTGCTGTTTGCAAGGAGAGGAGGCACGCAAGCCTTCTGCAAGCTGTGACTTGCCACGGTCTGTACATCAGCTTCAAACCATTCAGCTTAAGATGCTGGAGGAACACACTGGTTCATTGTGCAGCTCCCTAGAAGTGAGATGGGCGAAACCAGGACCCCCCATTTGTTCCCTTACCAGTTCCTGATGATTTTCGATCACCAGGAGGGAAGCATTGTGCAAAGAGCAGAAGCTCTGACTGGAGTTCCAGTTGGCTTCATTCTCCGAGAGGTAGTAGCATTTCCTCT
This sequence comes from Nipponia nippon, assembly GCF_047370975.1. Taxonomy (NCBI): domain Eukaryota; kingdom Metazoa; phylum Chordata; class Aves; order Pelecaniformes; family Threskiornithidae; genus Nipponia; species Nipponia nippon. The sequence goes on along the minus strand of NW_028262347.1, from coordinate 83,587,050 downwards.
GGAAATAGAGCCAACCCGATGGACAGAGTTCCAGGGAAGGACAGACGGGAAAATCTTTGGCCAAAGAATGGTTTACTGCGAAAAGACAAAAAACAATCTACCTATTTCTTCCAACTGGAAAAGGTTTCTGGAGCTTTTTAGCTTGCTTTCTGACTGCATCATCTAAAATCATGTAAGTCTAACCATGCTGTTAATACTTCTGCCCAGCAGAAATAATTATTGTAAAATATTGTAAACCCTTATGGTTGCTGGCATACCTTTATAGCGATGATCAGGGGCAGGTTTATGGTTGCTGGCATACCTTTATAGCGATGATCAGGGGCAGGTTGGTAGAAGTAGCTGAGAAGGTGATAAGAACGTATCCTCCAAGGACTCTTCTACAACTTAAATATTTCTGACAATCATAGTTTCTGCAAGTGTTGCTTCCTTGCAGCTGAATTAATAGCTTTGTTTACTATAGTGTCATTTCTTGAAGGACTACAGATTGGTTGCAAAGAACAATCTTCCATTTGTTATTTGTTTTCTTGCAATTGGATTAAGACCAACAGTAAGGTTATAAACTTGAATGCCAGAAGTACACTAAGACTAAACTGAGCACTCCCTAATGCCACTGCAACTAGTGGAGTCATTTCTCCTGCACTTGACTGCAATTCTAAACACTGTGTCATGAGATATCTGTTTAACTTTGAGATAATGTAAGTTCTGAATAAACCTTTTGAAGTTTTGAGGGACTTCTGACCAGAATATATATTTTATTGGGTAATTTCTAAGGCTAATCATATTTTATTTTAAAATGATTTACACACTTACCAAACTGAATACACAAAATCAAAATGACAGCAGCAGTAAGGACTCCAGCAACACCTCGCCATAACCAGATATTTGAGAACAGACCTGAAAAAAAAAAAGTCAGGAATTTAAAATAAAACCAGCTGAAAGGGGAGTAGACCCCAGGATCCATGAAGCTGTTCCAAAAAACGTCGCCCTCTGTGGAGAGCAGGCTGGGAGCAGAGCTGAAGACTAGGAAGTGTGTGACATTTAGCTTGTCATCACAAAGCTACTTAGCTAACCAGAACTGTGAATTACTCCGAATTTTAATTACATCATCCAGAATACCTAATAGTGAAGAAGTTCCCGACACTCCGAAGTGATCAAAAAAGAAAGAAATGAGCATGGAACAAATGAGGGTGAAGTTTGAGTTGACCTGATGCCTAAACATGGCACAGATAAGAGAAATGAGACAAGTCATCAGCTCCAGAGGCCCAAACTCCTGAGGAACATGAAGCCTTATCCTTTTCAAAGTCTCATTTTCTTCCCGTCTCCCTTCCAGGAGCCAGCAGTGAGCTGGGTTTGGAGATGGGAAGGACCCACCAACTTGCCACTGCCTCGCAGGCAGCGGGAAGAGACGAGGTGCCCCTGAAAGGCTGCCAAGGGAGGGTCCCCTCTCACTGCTGGTCACTCCGCCGCCAGTGCAGGGGTCTGCCCGGGCAGCCTCCTACCTCTGTGAAGCACCGGAGCACGCAGGTGGGGTTATCCAGCCTCCACGCACAACCTGAGCGCCACGGGACACTGGCATGGGGCTGATTCCCAGCCGGCCCCATGCACGCCGCAGTCCGCACGATGCCCGGCACCTCCCGGGGCATTTTTCTCGGGTGGGTCTTGCAGCCCGGGGCCAGGCGCCATCCGCCTCCTCGCCAGCCCCGGGCTGCCCCGGGTGGCCGGCGCCCCTCGACGGCGGGATCGGCTCCCGCACGCCGGGCGGACACCCGGAGGCGTGCCCCGGACAGGGGGGTTTCCAGCGGCCCGGCGGCTCCCGGGACGCCGCAGGGCAGCAGCCGCCGCGCCCAACCCCACGGCTCCGCTCCCGGGCCGGGCGGAGCGGAGCGGAGCGGGCGGCGTCCCCGCCCCGGGGCCGGGGGCTGCAGGGCGATTCAGCCCCCGACGGCGCGCCCGCCCTCTCCCCGGCGGGGTCTCCTGGCGCCCCGGCCGGCTGCGGCCACGGCAGCCCCCGCGACGTCCCCCCCGGCCCCTCTCCCTTTGCCCCTTCACCTTTGCGGGAGCCGGTCCCCCGCTCCGGAGAGCCGCTGCGGTCGCCGCCGCCGATCCCTCGGCGTCCCATGGGTGCAGAGCGCCTGCCCGCCGGGTGGGGCGGTCACGGGGCCGGAACTGCCGGAGCGCCCGGCCTCGCGGGTGGGGGCAGCCGGGGGCCGGCGGCCGGGACCCGCTTCACCCGGCGTCGGCACCGTCAGCCCCGGCGCCGGCCCCGTCGGCGGGGTCGGGGGGGACGGAGAGAGGCCGGACCCCCCGGGCGCATCGTGGCGGTGGGTGGGCTCGGTGCCAACCGCACCGCTTTGTGGCAGAAATAGGAAATGGGAAACGGTTTAAAGAATAACTTGGCTCCCACCAGATCGCGCTATGATTCTCTGACGTCAGCAGATTTCGGGACTTGGGAGGGACCTAGCATAAAGGCAGAAGGCTCTTGCTGCCTTTGTAGTTAAATGTTGACTGCTTAAAGCTTGATCCCTTGGGAAAACCTGGCCAGTGATTTGCCTCACCCAGGAAAGCACAAAGCCTGATGATTCTGACTTGCCGGCTGTGGGGATGAAGGTCTATCAGAAGTTGTAGCATTGCTTGTAAGACAGGCCGTACGTATCAGGAGGGTTAGCCCACAGTACAGACATTTCATCTGGTGGGTTATGCACAATAACTGGTTTACTTACAACAGATCTTGGCTGTGTTGCAAGTTCAAACAGCCAGAGGAACACGGCTCTCTTCAAGTCAACGTGTGGGCTCTGTGCGAGGCTGACGAGGAATTCGGTGGCGGTTTATGCAAAACAGGCGTCTGTACCTCAGGAGAAAACCTTAAAAGAGAAAACCATGAGAACAGGGGGTTACACTTTATGCTTTCATTGCAGTCTCCAATTACTCTGACTGTCAAGGATTTTGAGCAGTAATCAGTTGCTGAAAATTATCTCCAGGTGTTTATATTTACAGGTAATAGAGAGCCATATAAACTTTATACTTCCATAAATACAAATTGCAGTTGATTTTAGCCTTTGTGTGCAGCAGATGCTCATTTAAGCATTGGACTGGGAGAGCTGGACAGGTCAGCATGCCCGGGGTTACACTTGAGAAGAAACAGAAAGGCAAAAGGGTGAAGAAGAATCCAAAAGGTATGTGTGAACAAGACTTAAAGCACGGTGCCTTCAGGGAGGTTAGGGAACTGAAGATTCCCAGGAGAGGGAGAAAGGGAGAGGGAAGACGTAAAGGGACCAGACAGCACAAGCTGTAGAGACTTTAAGAGGTTTTGGGAGATCTGAACCCAGAGGGGCAGAGGCTGAGAGTGGGGTGTGGAATTAGGACAGCAGGGAGGTTCAAAACCTGTTTCTTATAGAGCCGATTTTGCATACAAGGCGATAGTGGGCTATGAATGTATGCACAGCTATTATTCTAAGAACAGGTTACTCAGCATTTATTCACTCTGAAGAAGTGGCTCGCTCTCTTGCCATTCAGACCTGCCTGTTACTGAGGTCAAAAATAAGTTACTGTGGCTTATAACCGCAGAGCATTCACGCATACTCTTTTCACATTTACTCACCCACTAATACAGAAGATACTTTTGACACTTGCAGGCCATTCTCCAGGCTGACAAAAAAACCCTGAGAACCTGTAACATCTTCAGTTGTGAATCATCTGATGCTCCAAAACTACTGTAGTTATAACCCCAGATGCTTATAAGCGAGACACTTGACCTTTACTTTCCCAGATTAGTTTGGCTACGACACCTCCAGACCTAAGACTAAGCAGGCTGCTGCTGCTATTGAGGACGTGATTTGGCAGGCTCCCACCACCTGAGTTTAGTGCGAACTACCAATGTGAACTACCAATAGACTAGTTGAGCATTTGCACCGAGTGTTCAAGCTGATCTTGGAGGATCTTGTTCATCCTCGTACCAGAGCAGAACGCAGTGTATAGACTGACTTTAAAATATTGCCATGATGTAGGGAGAAAATGCAAACATTCTAAGTAAAAAGCATGGCATTTTCCAAAAGAAATTGTTTTCTCTGGAAAAAAAAAATGGCCCTTGCAATACTAGGAGTCCCATGAGATTGACTCAAAAGGTTACAGCTGGATCCTGTGTTGTCACCCCCTGCTCACTGCTACCACAAATAATCTTTGATTACCTTTTATCACCCACTAACATGCTACCTCTAACTTTTCTGAAGAACTGCGTTCAAGATATGCAAGGAGAAATCGCTGCACGTCAGAAATTTAGAGGTAGAGGACGTATGTAGGAAACGTCTGTGCTGGGTCACAGCAGCGTACTGCAGAGACGCCTAAGTTTGACTGCCACTAAACAGCTCCCACGCTAGCAGCAATCTTGCTGTGATTGCACAGACTGGGGTGGACTAATTTGCCCTGCTCTTGGTTGACTTGTCAGTCCATCTCTATCTCCCTCCCTGGTCAATGGAAGAACCATTAGTGAGTTCAAAATCTTCAGTCAGACCTTGAGGCATTTGTACCCCAAACAAGATGAACTTCTGATATTTTGGGGTGCTTTTAGAAAAGTCTACATATATCAGACAAGTGTTAGTTTCTTAAGGTCCCACTGAACTGGGCCAATCCCTTTATTAGAAAAGGAGCTGAATTAATGTTACAGTGCATTGTGTTCCTTTTTATGTGTTTTAAAGCTAGCAACCCTCCACTGATCCATAGATAGGTACCTCTCATGCAGCAAAAAGCACGGCTTATTTGTAATGTTTCGATTGTACTCCCCCGAAACCTCCTGATCTCAGTATGTCTCTGTACCGTAGGAATCCTGTCAGTAAATAAGAAGGTGGAAGATACTGAAAAATTTGCTTTTGGCTTACTATTCCTTGAGTTTATTTTTCATTAGTCCTGTGTTCAGCTGAACAAAAATACATTTCTTTCTTAATAGTTATAAAATTTTTACTATTCTAGTGCCTATTGCTTTTTGATGTGATATATTTTCAGGATGATATTGAGAGGTTCCTGCAATTCCCAAAGTGAAATCGTTAGACTGAAAGACAAATGCATTTGCTTATCTTTAAGTTGTGAACATTTCTGTTGTATAACATGAAACTAGTCAGATGAGTAAAAACAATATGGGAAATATCCATGTTTTAGACAATAAAATGAAAGAAAAAGATGAAGGATGAATGTAGCAGAAATAACATTGAGCGGCTTATGGGACATCATGCGTGCGTAGTAGTTTTGAGCATTAAAAAAGTTAGTCTCCTTTAGAAAGTATTTAACAGAGGTATTAGCAGATGGTATTTACTGCAGAAGTTAGTATTTGAGGAGCACTAAGCATTTTATGAAGTGGTGGGTTGAGAATGCTGCATATGTCAGACAACTAGGTCTTTTACACCAAAAAACTCAGTCATTCAGCAGAAGTCTTGCAAAACCTTATTTTGGAATGTTTGGGAATAGGAGGCACAAGAGCAAGGAATCCAGCTGCATTAACAGCTGTGTTTGTATTTTTGGTCAGGCTAGTATTCACTAGGATTGTTATTTACTTGTTCATAGCACTTGTGTGTTGTTATTATGTAGTAGAAGACATAGCCCCCATCTTCAAGAACTGACAGTCTTAACATTGAAAATGACCTGGGGGAGAATAGAAGTAAGTAGGGAGGGTTGAAGTATGGAAGAGAAAGCACTGCACCATTATAATGACATGAAAACAATTAACACTAGTAAGCTGAATAAAACAGATAAAAATATAAAATAGGCAGGACAGGGAGATTAGGGTAGAAAGCTCAGATGATATAAAGAAGCTTATTTGGCTTTATCTACAGAACCTGATGGTCTGGTTCAATATGACAAACGATTAGTAGCTGTACTTCCTGTAATGGTATCTTCCAGGAAAATGCAGCATTTCTTTATAGATAATATGTGATTCACCATAGACCAAACATCACGTTTAACACCTTGAAAAGTCACTCACCATTTGAAGCCTATGCAGCCACAAACCAAAAAAGGTTCCAAGAAAGTCCAATCGTAGATTTTTCCAGTTGAGTTTGGTGTCATCACGTCCCCCATACAGGTAGCAGGCGTCAGAAGTTTCTCCCCAAAATGTCTGCAGGCTGTGCATCTGCACCAGGAAGCTCTTAGAGGCCAGAACTGAAATGAGACCATGCAGCTACATCATCAGCCAGAGCCTTCCATTGCTTCTACTGATAGGTCCATCCTTGACTAAAGAGAAGACGAAAGAAGTGCGCGCAGCGATCACCTGTGACTTTTGAAGCGGTGAGTCATCCCGACAAGGGCTTGACAGAGCTACTCGACTCAGTTTCCTGTTCAGCATCCTGTGCAGTTGTCTCATGGCTGCAGCTGGTGGAGCTGAGCGCTTTCCATCAAAGGCACGAATAACATTTGGTCTGCTCAAAAAGGTTTCTTTTCCTAATCTGTATCAGTTTAACAGCTTTTCTTCCCAGCACTGCCTGCTGTAGCACTGGAAGGTAATGTAGCAAGAAGCGCTGTCCTCCTTGATGAACCAAAGCAAGGGAAGGATGTTGTACGAGAAGTGCAGTAAGAGACCTGCATGGGCTAATGGGTCTGCAGAGAGATCAGACCATCTCATGGTATGACGAATATGAACTAAAAAAGAAACCAACATGCCATCAATTTATATGAGCATTGTAATATTGTCAGTGCTATCCTTCACCATATTCTTTATACGTTCTATAAGCCTGCTTGGTGTTTTGACAGCAGATCTACGTTGGCAGTGCATCATCAGTGAAATGTCCGCCTGGCAGCAAAGTCCTTTTCTTGCATTGATACATTTATCATTTAGAACCATATGAATTTTCTTCCATATGCAATAAATAGTGCATTAACTTCATTTTTTTTTACATGAAATGTCACTTACTGTAAGGTTAATTCACATGTCTTGTTTAAGCACCTGAATTTCTGCACTATCTGCTGAAGTCCTTGATCACCTAAACAATCCAGGGTAGCCTGAAAATTTTGCTGTGTCAGTACTCTTCTAGACCCCAGAGAATATTAAATCAATATTAATATTAAATATTTTAACAACATAAGCAATTCAGTCTGGTGGTGGATTAGGCATATTATGGAATTGAAAGTAATCCTTATTACATAAATATTCAAAATCAGAGTGAGATGGGGAAAAATAATTGGTGTGCATTGCATATATGAGTAGTATTTAACCTATTTCTGTTTAAAATACGTGTGTTCAATAAGGGTGGCTGATGATGTGGGGGAAAAATGTTGCCAGTGGTTTGGAAACCAGACATAGCTATAAAACTAGAATATCTGTTTCTTTCACATTGATGTTCTAGGCAAGATTATATATAGTAAATGCTTAGAGCAACAGGAAGATTATTATCTCTGCCAGGAAGAGCTTGCAGTCTAAATAGAAAAGGTCTGCATAAGGCCAGAGAAAGAAATGATTGTTATCCACATTTTACAGGTGGGAATCAATGTGCACAGGGCTGCAGTCCTCATGACTACATAGGGAATCTATAGGCAGGAGAAAGAAAGGAGAAGAAATGGTCTTGGTTGTCATCCTTCCTGTCACGAGGTAAATTTAAATAAACAGATGTCTGAATGAAAAGGAAACTGTAGAACAAGTTATTCAAAGTTGATTTGTTATTGAAGGACTGTGATCTCACGGTCTGCAAGTCATTTGAATACTTTTTCCTCTCTTAATATAAAAATGCATTTTAATGATATTTAAAGTTCTTGGTTTAGGATGTTGTCGTGGTTTAACCCCAGCCAGCAACTAAGCACCACACAGCCACTTGCTCACTCCCCACCAGTGGGATGAGGGAGAGAATCAGAAGGGTAAAAGGGAGAAAACTCGTGGGTTGAGATAAAAACAGTTTAATAATTGAAGTAAAATAAATTAGAACAGTTAAATAGGCAAAGCAAAAACCGTGCACGCAAACAAAGCAAAACAAGGAATTCATTCACTGCTTCCCATGGGCAGGCAGGTGTTCAGCCATCTCCAGGAAAGCTGGGCTCCATCACGCGTAACAGTTACTTCGGAAGACAAACACCATCATATCCAATGTCCCCCCCTTCCTTTTTCTTCCCCCAGTTTATATACTGAGCATGATGTCATATGGTATGGAATAGCCCTTTGGTCAGTCTGGGTCAGCACTGCCCCTGGCTGTGCCCCCTCCCAGCTTCTTGTGCACCCGGCAGAGCATGGGAAGCTGAAAAGTCCTTGACCAGTGTGAGCGCCACTTAGCACCTATTTAGCAACAGCTTAGCCCTACTTAGCAAGAACCAAAGCATCAGTGTATCATCGACATTGTTCTCATCCTAAACCCAAAACACAGACCCATACCGGCTACCAAGACGAAAATTAACTCTATCCCAGCTGAAACCAGGACAGATGTTAAACAAACACTTCCCTGATTTTAATGCAAGAATGAGGCCAACAAAGACAAATGATTTTTTGAGCTGCTTTCATTTCTTGTGTCCTTAAGTTTTTTGAGTATTCTAAAGCAATCCAAGAGACTATGATAGAATAGCATATTTCAGTTGGAAGGGACCTACAATAGTCATCTAGTCCAACTGCTTGAGCACTTCAGGGCTCACGAAAAGCTAGAGCATCTTATTAAGGGCATTGTCTGAATGCTTCTTCAGCACTAATAGGCTTGCGGCATCAACCACCTCTCTAGGAAGCCTGTTCCAGTGTCTGACCACCCTCTTGCTAAAGAAGTGTTGCCTAACATCAAGTCTGAACCCCCCCTTGACTCAGCTTTGAACCATTCCCATGCGTCCTGGCACTGCATCCCAGGGAGAAGAGATCAGCACCTCCCTCTCCACTTCCCCTCCTCAGGAAGCTGTAGAGAGCAATGAGGTCGCCCCTCAGCCTCTTTTTCTCCAAACTAGACAAACCCAAGGTCCTTGGCTGCTCCTCATAGGAGATGCCTTCCAGCCCTTCCACCAGCTTTGTTGCCCTTCTCTGGACACATTGAAGGACCTTCACATGCTTCTTAAATCGTGGGGCCCAGAACTGCACACAGTACTCATGGTGAGGCCGCACCAACGCTGAATACAGGGGGATAGTCATCTCTTTTGACTGGCTGGTTATACTGTGTTTGATGCACCCCAGGATGCGGTTTGCCCTCTTGGCTGCCAGGGCACACTGCTGGCTCATGTTGAGCCTGCTGTCAATCAGCACCCCCAGATCTCTTTCTGCAGGGCTGCTCTCCAGCCACTCCTCTCCCAATTTATACTTATGCCCGGCATTACTCCATCCCAGGTGCAGAATCCAGCATTTGTTCTTGTTAAATTTCATCCCATTAATCATAGCCCAATGCTCCAGTCTATCTGGATCCCTCTGCAAGGCCTCTTGTCCCACAAAAGAGTCAATAGCACCTCCCAGTTTGGTATCATCAGCAAACTTGCTAATGGTGCATTCAACTCCTGCATCCAGATCATTGATAAATATATTGAACAGAACTGTTAGAGGGCAAGTAAGAAATGCAACTAAATGACAACAAATTTTTCTTCCATCTCTTTCTCATCTACCAACTTAGAGTGGGAGAGAATGAGGTGAAAAGCAAACTGTACCGGAATATGGATGATTTCTTTAAATGCAGCACTCCTCAGATGCACAAAAACATCAGTGCAGTGCAGTCTGAAGGCCTGTTCTCCAGCGAGCATGGACTTAACACCAGCCCTTTCTCTCTCTCCTCTGCAGCCAGTGTAGCCAACTGCATCACATGTATTTTTATGGTCTGCAGAAGAAAAGCTGCTGAGAAAAATACTACCCTGTAAGGTCTATGAGAGGAACAAGAAATGTTTGCCAGTCAACTGCCTAGTAAAAAATAGTATCTCTTAATTTTAAGGACACAGTAATACCTTCCCCCCCCCGTTTTCTAAACTAAAAAGAAAGAGTAGAAAGAGGGGGAAGGGATCAAGAAGGGCAAAGCACAGGAGCAGTGTGGAGCACGTGCTTGGAGGGAACTCCACTTTGTCCTTCCTTCTTTTGGTGCCAGTGTTTGTGGGATGTGCTGTGGGATATGATGGGAAAGGGCAGCAGCTTCCCACTCTGTAGGTGACATGTGGGTCAAGGTGACAGTGTGTGGTTGTGGTCCATGACTCCGACTGTGTTGGGTGCTTGGGAGACCACCATGAAGGTGCAGATGGTGATGGAGGTGTGGGTTGTGGAACTAGCGCGGCAGTTCCTGTGGTTGTAGTGAGGTTGTGATGGTGACAGTAACTCTCCTGCTTCTGCTTCTGCTTCAGCTTCTGCTTCAGCTTCTGCTTCTGCTTCTGCTCTGTCATGGTTTAACCCCAGCTGGCAACTGAGCACCACACAGCCGCTCGCTTGCTCCCCCCTGGTGGGCTGGGGGAGAGAATCGGAAGAGTAAAAGTGAGAAAACTCATGGGTTAAGATAAAGACAATGTCATAGGTAAAGCAAAAGCCATGCGCACAAGCAAAGCAAAGCCAGGAATTAATTCACTACTTCCCATCGGCAGGCAGGTGTTCAGCCATCCCCAGGAAAGCAGGGCTCCATCACGCGTAACGGTTACTTGGGAAGACAAACGCCATCATGCTGAATGTCCCCCCCTTCCTTCTTCCCCCAGCTTTATATGCTGGGCATGACATCATATGGTATGGAACAGCCCTTTGGCCAGTCTGGGTCAGCTGTCCTGGCCGTGCCCCCTCCCAGCTTCTTGTGCACCCGGCAGAGCATGGGAAGCTGAAAAGTCCTTAACCAGTGTAAGCACTACTTAGCAACAACTAAAACATCAGTGTGTTATCGGCATTATTCTCATCCTAAATGCAAAACACAGCACTATCCCAGCTACTAAGAAGAAAATTAACTCTATCCCAGCTGAAACCAGAACAGTATCCACCCCTTATTCCATACCATTTACGTCATGCTGGCCACTATCTGTACTGTTTCTTTCCATCCATAGGGCTGTTTTTTCCATCCATAACAAAAATAAATGCTGCCTCCTGCCTCAAAAGTGGCACAGGAACAAGGAAAAAAGAGAACACAGAGAGGAAATGATTGCAGAAAAGGACAAAACCAAAGTGAAGGCAAGGACCAGGGGGGTTAAAAATAAGGAACTAGAGAAGACCAATCAGAAATCAGCAAGCACCCTGAGAGCAGCAGACATTTTCTATTGATGCTCCCCCAGAGACATAATAGGGTGAGAGAACAGAAACAGGCCCTCCTTTTGTCAGGATCCCACAACCGCCTTCCTCCTGATAGAAGGCCAGCTAGTCCAGGACAGGATGAGCTTAGAGCCATACTCATTTCTGCACAGATTTTCAAGTGCCAATGGTAATGAATGATGCCATTTTCTGCCAGGGACCAGAAGGGACAAGCCAGCTCCTAGCACAAGTATTCCATGTCTTCATCACTTGCAGAGCTACTCAGCATAATCAGCTTTGAAAAGCCTGCCTGAAGCAGCAGAAGGCTCTGCCAGAAGATGTTATATTCTGGGCAGTGGTCAGGGAAAGGTTGATCTGCAATGTAGGGGTGTGGGGCTTGCCCCCATACCTGTTGCATGAGGCATTTGAGTGCCAGCAATCCCCAGCATGGAGGGAGTTGCTGACACTTCCCATCCCAAATGAACATCAGCCAGGTTTAAAACTAGAGCGAGAGATTCCATGCATACAGCTACAAAGAAAATACTGTCACTGTTGATGGTAAATACCGATACTGTACAGTTCATAAAACATTTTGAAATGCAGTGCCTGTGCCTTTTACCCTGGCAACCCTGAACTATACTGCTGCAATTTTTGTGCCATTTCTAAGAAGTTCTGACACAATATTTCTTAATGAGGAGTGAATCTATAATACATTTTTAGTATCAAACAACTGTGGAATTGCCACTGTAAATGTCACTTTCCAATTAAATTAGGGCTCATGCATGAGGCAAAAATGTTCTTTTCTGCCACTGTGAAGACACAGCTTCAAAGAGATTTTGAGGAGCTGGTATTCAGAGCTTGGCCATGAAGGTAGCTCTCACACTATTCTAGCAGTATACACTGCATCATTCTTGGAGTACAGTTGTTGCTGTTACTGATTGTTGCTGTAATATTGATTGTTGCTATAAAATTGATTGTTATTATACTATTATTATATTATTACTATAGTATAATAATATTCTATTATTATATTTTATTCATATTATATTATATTATGTAATATTATATTATATTATTATTACTATATTATACTGTATTATTGATTGCTGGTAGTAATTTGCAATAATAGCTTGATATATATATATATATATATGCTTTATTAAGGATAGGTATACTTGCTAGTGGTGTTTTTTTGTGGTAGTTCACTTGTTAGTGGTGATTTGTCTGGTATTTGTGGTAATAACAAAGCTGAGAAATTTAGAGGATAAAAGCCTCCATCTGCAGGCCGGGTAAACCTTTGGGTCAAGACAAAGTGTCAGCTCACAGGTATGTCAGAAGTTACTGAAACTATAAAGAAAAGTCTGTGGTATCTCAAAATTTGCACGATAAATATGACATTATAATGACCATGATCCAACCGAACCGAAGATATCTGTCTAGAGGTCTGACTCTTGTCCAGAGAGACTGGTTTTAATTTGGGAAGCAGAGCTTTGCCTGCTTTACGGGGGACACCATGCACTGTCCCCAGCGCAGGGACTGCCCTTGCCTGTAGCATGCTTGTGGGATTTGCTCCTGCTTTTAGCAATTCCTCCTGCAGCCCTTTATGTAGGAGGAGGGAGGCTCATCCCTGCCTCTGGTTTGCAGCCCCAGATCCCAGATCCCTCTTGTCGCATGGGAAGTGTTTGGGAAGTGGGACTGACTGGCCATGCAGCAGAAAGCCTGGAGCATCAGGCAGCACATGCAGAGTTGCAGCTGCCTGCATGCAAGGGAGGACCTGCTGCGGTAATCCTCGGGGCAGTGGGGGGGAGGTGGAAGGTGAAGGGATCAGGGTTGACTTTGGTCTACCTTGGCTTTGTTGTTGTGGAAACCACCAAACCACATCAAACCAAAAATGTGCAAAACCACACTGAACGGAGCTGTGTAGTTTATGGTAAGGTGTTGCAGAGATGCACACTTATGGTTCAGGACCTTGTTCCTGTATGGCTTTGGGTGTCTGAGATAGGTATGCTGCAGCATGGGTGAAGCTGGTGTGGCCTACTGGGTCACTTCCCAGTTCCCAGTAATGGCTTCCTGCACAGTGCTCAGTTTGCTGCGTCTGGCTGAGACCAGGGGAAGTTAAGGCTGCAGAAACACTTTGTGCTCTACTGTGCAGTTATAGCTGGCTGGCACAAAATGTTTTGGGAGAAAGTTATCCTATAATGTGTATTGAATAAATGCATGGTATGAACAGGGAGCTTTTTGATTTACAAATCAGTTTTACAGATTACCCTCAGTCTGCATTTATTGTAGCAACTAGTCATGGTCTTAGACATGCAAGGATGAACAGAGATACGTATTTTAGAGAGCCCTTGGGTAGAGGAGGAAACAATAATGGAAGCTTTCCCAATCCTTTCTTGAAGAAATTAACATTATAATGGGTATTTCCCCACCTCTTTAATATCTGATCATCTCAGATGTTTGGTGGCTGTGGTCTGCTTGTCTGACTGTCCTGACTGAAAATCCCTTTGCCCTCTCTGCTGTTACCTCCTTTGACAACGCACATTGGATCACTAAGGACTGCAGAGGACCCAACCTGAAACAGGTACGTGTTTATTCTGACTCAAGACTCCTGAAGCTGAGTCACCAGACTGCCCATGCAGCAAAAAAGGCCAACCATATACTGGGCCACATTAGCAAGAATATAGCCATCCAGATAAGGGAGGTGATGTTTCCCCTGTGAGACTATGTCAGGAGTATTGTGTCCAATTTGGGATGCCCCAGAGTAAGAGAGAAGCTGGCATACTGGAGTGAGCCTCGTGGAGGGGTAGAGGGCTGAAGCACATGATGTGCAGGGAGAGGCTTTGGGACCTGGGTTTGCTGAGACTTCAGAAGGCTGTCTACAACTAGGTAATGGGAGAGTGTGGAGAAGGCAGAGTTGGACTCTTCTCAAAGGTGCACCGTTAAAGGACAACAGGCAATGGATGCAAGTTGCAATATGGGAAAGTCCAGCTTCATAAAAGGGAAAAAATTGTTTACCATGAAGATAATAAGGAGCAGATGCCCCAAAAGGTTGTGGGGTATCCATCCTTGGAGATACTGAAAACTTGACTGGATGTGACCCTGAGCAGACTGCTCTAACTGGACCTGCTTTGAGCAGGAGGCTGGACTAGAGACCTCTAGAGGACCCTGTGACTTAGATGACTCTGTAATACTTTGAAAGGTCATGGTCAATTTCTTTGTGTACTTCTAACATATTCAGTTTCTGTGAAACAGGCATGATGCTGGCATGAAACTGTAGCTTGAGCTATATGTTAAAAGGTTGTGTCTAGATCACCAGGGGACATCCAGGTCCAAGGGAGGAATTGTCTGGGTCTTTGTGTCACAAAGCTAAGGTGAATCTTTTCATACTGTTCAGTATTTGAGGGACAGAGGGAGTATGTGCCCAAAGTGTGCTTCACTTTTCATGGAAGCTTTCATGAAAGCTTTGCTTTCAGGGAAGACTGTCTTCCCTATTCAGTGCAATTCCACAGTTTTTAGTTACCATCCTCCTCCATGTCTCGCCAGGCTACTTACACCTCTCTTGGCTTTGTTTTGTTCTGTCTTTTTCTTAATATAGATGTGCTTATAGACACTTTATGTGCCTGTTCAGCTTCCTTCCAGTTAACTGACTGTGGAGCTCACCATTACTGACTCCTACCCCTGAAAGGTCCAGGATGTGTGTAAAGTGCAGGTGGATGATCACCTCTAGGAACATTGCACTGAAGAAGAAAGTGATGGATCCACCTGCTTCACCCTCCTCCTCAGATGTGAGAGTATCATCAGGTGAGATTAGCAGAGAAGTGGTATTTATTAGCTGTCATTGCTATGGATGGAAATTGCAATACTATATTTGGCAGGACATTTGAATATTTGAGCCTCTTGCAGCCTTGGTATGTTTTCTCTGTTTGTAGGTGGGACGTATGTACAAAACTCTGCACAGAAAAACAGAGGTAAAAGATATAGCTATAGTGGTCGGCCCCTCATTCCTCCTTTGCAGTGCTAGTGTGGAGAACGGCAAGTTTGGGATCAGGCAATGACTGCTAGAGTGGAAGATGGTGGAACAAACTACTTAGGTGCAACAGTGGTAGGGCTTGTTTTCATGCAGTTACTGAACTTGGTTCACCTTTTCCCTAATAGGTGGTATGTCTTGATATAATATGTATTTAGCTAAGGAGCAATTTTAAATATAGGAGATCCAATTCTTTCAGCCCATACTTATATTCTAGTCATATGAACTTGCAGATTTACAAATGTGATTTAGCTGAAATCCTGGGGGAGGCTGAAGTGAAGAAACTGGTTTCAGTAGGTTTACTGTAGAGCTGATGGAGAGGACGAAAGGACAGCAAACAACTGGAATTAGGTACACAAGTTTGCTGTCTAAACCTGGGCAATATGCATATCACCCACCATGTCACTATTTTTCTGTAAACTAGTGCATGTGCAACACTGAAGCACTTCTGTGCTGTTACCCAGCAAAAAGTTTTGTTCCTTCACATGGCAGACACTGGATGGTTTTTGTTGTTCTTTCTCTTTGAGTTGCAAACATCTGAAAGCAAGGAGACTGGCTCAGAAAATAGTTATGGCACTCTGGTAAAATGGGGAAAAAAACAACAGAAGCAAAAGAACGAACTAAGTGCGACAATCTAGGTAGAGAGATTATGATTAACTGATTATCTGTGCTTCTTTTACTCGAGTAACTAATCTGGCTCATTTTTACAGATCTTTAGGGTGAGGCTTTGCACTCCTTTATACAGAGTAGCTCTGTAACTGACCCATAGGCTTGAAGTCTGTATCATCATACTCCGTTCCTGTCTGCATTACTTGTTCTGTGAGCTTGGGCAAAGAGACTTGCTTCGTGCTTTTGATCTGCTCCTGTGCTTGCTCTGAGGGCTGTGGAGGGCTGATGCTAAGGACTGATGTGTTTGTGTGCGTGCATTGTATATTTGAAATGACTCCTGACTTGTGCATACACAGCTCTGCAAGCGTTAAGATAGGTGTTGGTAATATCAGATGAAGGAATATGGCCACCATTCTTAAATTAAAACTCAGATGTTGTATTAAACTCCCCTTGTCTAAGATACTACAGAAATCCTAGAGTTTGTCCTTCAGGTAATGCAGAAGAAAATGGGAAGCAGTAGGTGGTGTATCATAAACCTGTTCCCATCTTGCTTTGATTTCCAGAAATGTTTTCTGTATGAAAATGTTGGGAAGGCAGTCTTTCCTACCCAAGTCTGATAAATGTTTAAAAGTCTCTCCTTCCCTGGGACAGGAGAAAGTATTTTGAAACAGGAGGACAAAGAAAGCAGTGGATGAATGGGGATTAAGGAAGGATCCCATTTGATAGGCAAAAAAATAATATTCTCTCTGAGAAGGAGGCAGAGTAGTGAGGGCAGAAACACACAGCCAGACATTGCGAGTGGAAGAGAGAGCTGCGTATAACCAAAAAAACCCCAAAACCCTAGGTCAAGGCTCTTCTCAGAAGCTCTCAGAGAAGCCACAGGAAGTGAAGCACTAAACGTCGACATTCAGAATTGCAGGTACTGTGGTGTCTAAGGGTCAGCCAAGAATTTGACCTTACATTGGAGATATGACAGCAAAACCTGGCCTTGTGGTTACAGTCTAAGCAGATTGAATAGGTGAAGGATGCAAGCAAAATTAACAGTCACTTGGTGGCAACTTTGGGGGAACTTTGCAGTTTTGGGGAAGGGTGAACTAAGTGAAGTAAAAGTGCAGAAAGCTCTGAGTTGCTGCGAGTCCTTTCCTTGGCTTGTTGAATAGCTGTTTGCAGAGCCTGCAGACTGCCTGGCTGCTCTCTGCTGTTCTTCCTCTAAGCAAAAGAGGGAAGAAGAAACTATCCCGTTGCCTCAAACTGGGGCAATTTCTTCTGTGCAGCACAGGATCTCAAGGAACTGAAGGGTGAAATAGGAGGGGAACCCCTCTGTCCTCCACTTTTTATCTCTTACTTGCTAAAGTGATAATTGTGTTTATTCCAGCCTGTTGGGGTTCTACATCCTGTTACAGCTCAAAATCTGTCTTTGTCTTTTTTTTTTTTCTTCCCCCAGTTCCAGGTTCACCAGAAGTAGATGATAATACTGTGCCTCCTTCAAATTTCATTCCTTTGCATAGTACTGAGGATAGTTCCTCTTTATCCACTTGCCTCCTCAGAAAAGAGAATGTCCAACAGAAAGTCAAAAAGTCACACAAAGTAGTAGTTTTTGGTAATGCCACATGTAAAGAAGGCCTTTGACTCATCTACTAGCTCCCAACAGCCTTTACAATCAGTAAAAATCAACAGAAGAGATTATTCACCTGCGGACAAGAAGTCATTGTCTTCTGGTAATCAGGGTCTGTCAGAACTACAGGGTGGAGAAAGCACAAAGAAAAACCAGCAAGAAGGAGACAGCCAGATGAAGAAGGTCTTAGAAACATTGGGCAGTATAGTGGAGCAACAAAGAAAAACGGAGGAGAGCATGACTAAGATTTACAGCTGTTTAGAAGAGCACAAGAAGGTAGCAAAAACCTTCCTTGGTCAGAAGGGAGCATGAACCAAGTCCTGCCACAACATGATTCTATACCTAGAGCAAAAGACATACCTAGTGTTTGTGCCTGTATGACCAAAAAGTTAATCTGAAGTGGGGCAGGAGAGCAAATACCTGGAGACGTGAGAGGCCATCTACTGTTCTTGTTTTGTCTGGTTGTAGCAAAAGATTTGTGCCAGGTTCTGAAGTCCTTTTTCTAAACTGGCCCATCAAAGGACAAACTGCTGTTTGTTAGAGTGTTTTAAAACTAGAACTAGTTGCATGTTTTCTTGAATTATGAAAAAATATATGGGGAGCTCCTTTTGTGTTCTTATTTTTTTTGCCTAGGTTTGCATTTTGATTGGAGAAATTAAAACAAAAAAACCTCTGCATGTAGTAGGCGTGTATTTTGATGAGACCACACCAAGAAAATGCAAACTGAATGAAAGTTTTGTACATACTGACCAAATCATTCTTTCTTAAAGTATGTATGTCTCAACTGTAGTGGTTTAAGATAGCTTAGAAATGGGTAGTGATTTTGGGGAATGTGGAGACATCTCCATAGCTCCTGCCTGTCAGCGAGAGCCATGCATCCGTAAGTAGTTTAGTACCGTCCTAGTGCCTTGTCGCTGTTGGCTGTCTGCTCTTGGAGAAGTTTCTGTCTTAGCTTCAGACTGGCTGTAACATGTACTGCTCTGTTTCTTCAGCATAAGAGGACTCGACCTTGTAGGCTTTCCATGGCTTTCAGGGTTCTCCGTAGTTAGCTCACTGCCGGCACTGGTGGGTGCAGCGTGCGTTGCTCTAGAGAGCCAGCTCTGTGGGTACAGTACAGATTTCCTGAGCACAAGGTGATACCACTCATAAAACATGCTGAATCCAGTGTATAGGAGCATGTTGACTCCAGAATGTAACAGCTGTCAGCATAGCCTGCCACAGTTACCAACCAATTTAATTTTTCTCTTGCAGCTCCGGATAAGGCCCACCTACTTTTTTTTTTTTTCTTTTTTTTTTTTTTTTCCAGTGAATTCATTCAAGGCAGTGGCACATAGCAATGCACCCATCATTGCTGTTCTGGTGTGACTTTCAGACGTCACTTCAGCTGCAGCTTTGCGAAGTGTGGCATCAGCAAGTGCATTGCTACTGTTTTGAACAGCCCGAGTGCTAGTTTGCTGGGTGGGTGATTTCAGTGGGGCTGGTCAAGATGCTTGAGAGTTCATTGTTTGGAGGAACCTGGAATGCTTTTATCCTTGTAATTTTTTTTCAGTACTAGAAAAATCAGTGTCATATTTTGGCAAGAGGACTGCTTCGTCGTTTGATGGCGTCTTTTATTAACGGGATGGTTATGCCTTTTTATTCAGTTTTCATTCCTCTAGGGTTGGGAAACACTCTGTTCCTTTTTGCACTGGCAATATTTTGTTTCTTTTAGACATTTAAAAATGTGTTTTGTGACCTACAGGTTGATGCCGTAGATCACTTATGCACCAGTAATAATGCACTGTAATAAACCAGTTGTTCAAAACACGATTGAGTTTCTTTCTCACTTGTTGAATGGCTGCCAGGGAATGAGTGAGGCTGTGTGTTATTCCAGGTCCCTGCACTGGGAAAGGTACAGGATGTGGTGTGTCCATCTGTCTTTTGTGATATAACTTAGAAACGTATAGAGACTATATCATGGTGTGTGAGAATGTGGACCTGTGCTGTCTGCATGGAATAATCTATTTAATAAAGTGTACCATAATTGTGCTAGGCAATGAACAGAGCTTTCTTAATGGTGAAGAATTAATTTGTGTGGGATGGCATGTTTGCATGCGTCTGTTTTGCTCAAGATATATATCCTACTATGTTCTGGAAAAAAAATAGAAGCATGCATAGCCTTAAAATGTATTAATATAAAGCCAGGAAATGCTAACAATTTCTGAAATGTTTCTGAAAGTTTTGATCTATTTTACTGCACATCAATGAGTCAGTGGTCTTGTCACTGGAAACTTTTTAATGAGATCTTGCCTCTTTTGTGTTCAGAAATTTTTAAGTTCCTGTTGTTTTACAAGGACCCTATCTTGTCTAGATTTTATCATTCTGCCTATGTAATCTACTTTCACATCAGCATGAACTCAGACTAATTTCTTGACTAGACAGTTTCTTGACTCATTGTGGTTATTGTAAATAAGACCTGGCTGAAACCAAAGCACAGAACCGTATGATTTTTATGCCATTTGCTGTAAAGTCTTTGCTGAAATTCAGTGGCGATAGTAGGACACAGCTATAGACAGGGACATGAATGGTGTTTGCCAAACCTTCAGATTGGTCTGCAGTCACTGAATTGGTCCAAAACATAAGGAAGCTTCTGTCTTCACCATAAAGTACTGATGTGTTCAGTCATAGAAAAGATTGTCTTTCTATATCTCTGAATCACCGTGGTTGGCAGGGAGAAGCAAGTGGCAGCCCAGCTGAGGAGCTTCTGTGAAATGGCGCTGATCGTGCACTGCAGAAGAAAAGTAGTTCTTCAAACTTTGGCAAATGACAGATGTCACAGATTCTTTGCTGGGGTAGACAGCAGCAGTGTGAGCTTCTATAGAGACAAGACTCGCCACGTAGGAGCTTGTAAGAACACGGGTTTGTGACTTCCTATATCTTCTTAATAATGCAATTCTCTTTGGTGGACAAATGAAGAAAACACAGGAGAAACACCATGTGAGTGAGTTCACGTGATCTGCAAAACCAATGAATGTAGGGTATTGCGTGAACTTCAGTGGAAGCCGTGAGTGAGTGACAATGTGACCTTCAAGAGGTACTAGATCACAAAAGGTTCTTCCTCAGTGGAAAAATAAAAGGGTTTTTAAATCCTTTTATGCCTTGGTGTCATAAACAGCTGAAGTGATGAGATGGCTTGCCCTCCCCATATGCACACCAGCTTTTGTGCTCTTTGGGTCCCTCTGAGACTGGATTTACTCTGTCAGCCTAGAAAGAAATGATGCATTGTTTTCTTGGGTTGATTTTCTGTTGAGCTGGTGAGCTGTACGGGCTTCCTACAACTCCCTCTTGGTCGTGAGCAGCTCTTGGTTTGGCTCATGGCGTTTCTTGAATGTATCTTTGTCTTTCTTATAAAGCTAATAGCAGAGCATGAAATTCACCTGTAGGATTTCTAAAAGGAGTTTTTTTTGACTCTCCTGTTGAACAATCATAGCTGGTTTGCAGATGAATGAGGAATTGTTTTCTATCCATTTATACCAGAGTTTGGACAAGATTACATGCTCACAAAAGTGAATCTGGGGAGATTTGGACTGTAGTCTAAAGTGAAGAGCTCTCTTCAATAGTAATTGCAATGATCTTTCCTTGTCTGCAGTAATAGAGTCTGGAAGATTTTTTTAGTCCTCCCTCAAAGCCCTGTCCTTAGGCAGAAGACGTTTGTCAATTTTGTGTAATTGCAGTTTACACTATCAAATTCTTTATGCTTGAGACGTAGTAATGTATGTCTGTTCTGAAGAGCATCCTGGGCATAATGGCTGCAGCACTGGAAAGAAGCGATAAGGAAGTACAGAGAGAATGGGAGGTGGTAGCAGGGATAAGGCTTCACCAGATAGATAATTCTGAGTTTTGTGGTAAATGCTAAATAAATGCAGTAAGAAACAGGAAGTCAGGGGCAGATATTGTATGTGGTAGACTGGACATAACTGTATCAGTCAGCATACACTTGGTGGAAAAAATGCTATGAGTATCTTGGCAAGAATCACAGCCAAGAGGTTTTTATTTTTAGGAGGAAACAGTGAGTGAAGATAAGGTTCTTAAAAAAAAAAGAAAAATTAAAAAGCCCAGAAGCTGTTGTATCTGCTAACAAAAAGCAAGTACAGCAGAAAGTGGATGAATAGCAGCCAAACCAGAACCATTCACAAAACAGAAAGAAAAAATCAAACCCACCCAAAAATGAGATGGGGAAAAGAAAGAGGTGTGTGTGGGGGAAACACAAACTTCTGTCTCTTTGTGCTGAAAGCTCTCTGAGTACAGCTGTCTCTTCTTACACATCTGAACTGCTCATGTGTTCTGGATAGGGTATTCTGTTTTCCTTCAAAGGATCAGGCAAAGTCCAGGACCTTCTGCATCAGATATTCTCATACTGTGGTATTTATTTTGTTGCAAGCAATTGTGGACTCCTGCAGGAGCTGCACTCTGATCATCCAGGTGCGGAGTACAACTTGCTTCCAACCTGAGTTACTGACTTGAACCTCTACCTACCCAGCCAACGTGGCTGTCACAGTGGAGAGTCAGATGAGTAGAAGAAGTTGCAGAAAAAGTATGCAGGGGAAACTGAATAGCTGTGATTTGTGTCTAGTTGAGTGCAAAATGAAAAACGAGGTTTTTTTCTCTTACCATGGGGTCTGTTGTCTCACTGTTACAGCTTGCATTTAGCTTTACATGCAAGGTAGGTGAGCAAAAAAACATTTGAGAGGAATGAACAGCAGCAGCACCTCATTGAACAAAGGAGAATTTGCAGGAGTCACATATTGTTTTAAAACAAGTTCAGGAAAACAGAACCAAATGCATTTGAACTACAAGAAAGGAACTTCAAGACAGGAGTTCTGTGATCTCCAAGTGTGCAGAGATGTCCGGGGAATGTGACAGAAAAGATTAGGGTACCCATGTACTGTATGGTTTAAGCTAATGCCAGTTTATAGAAGGTTGTGAGAGGTTCCAGTGGGAAGATTACATGAGGTTTGTCCTTGCATCCCTTTAAGGAAGTTTTTTTGGGGTCACAAATCTCCTACTTAGAGAGATAGAATCTACTGTAACAATTTTGTATGTAAGAAGGTACAGCTGAGCTTTTGTTATGCATTTTGCGATTGGATCCTACTGTAAAGAAAAAGCAAAATAGGAATAAATTGTAAAGATCTGCTTTGTGGAAGGCTAAGATTTGCAGTAGTTTTGGCTCATTTTCTGATGAGGATAGAAAACAGAAAGCCAGTCTTTACCTTGGATAAATGAAGACTAAGTAAATGAGAAAGCAAGATGATTTGCTTCTGGCTTCAATTAAATGTGCTAGTATCCCCTGCCAAATTGCTTATCAAAAGTAAATGGTGATCTCTCTGCTCAGTGCTGTTTCCCTGTGATGATGTTCCATTGCCCAGTTCAGTAGCAAGTGTGTATATTCCAAGGTCTGATTTTCTCTGGCAACTAAAAATGGAAAATCACTATATTCTATTGAGCCTTTCCATTTATTTAATTCACTTCAATATAAAAGTGTATGACTCCATGAAAATTCAGCTTCATTTTGAAAGTGTTTTCCTCAAAAGGTAGAACTGCTGTACATGAGTGCATGTACTGTATGTATGATTTATTACAATGCATTGAATAAATGTGTGTTTACACACATTTTTCTGCCAGTAAGACTTAGAGTTGTAGCAATTATATAACTCCCACTGAAAATAAAAGTAAGTGCACAATCTATATTTGTTGATCTATAATGATGTTTTTTTCAAATAAGGAATAATAATTCTGTTTCCTGCTAAAATGATCAATGATTCCAAAAATGTTGAAGCAGAACCACTAAAAAGAAAAGGTGTAAAAAGCGTTGGCTATCAGCAAATCAGTTAGCAGTAGTGAGAGCTGCAGCTGCGTACAATCCCACAGTGGCAAATAGGGCTTGTCTGAAAGGTGGGTGCCCTCGGGCCACGCTACCCTGGGTGCGTGCACCTCGGTGTCAGTGTGTCCCTTACCCTAGCCATGGGAGTATGCCCTCTCTCCTCCACCCTGTCCTCATTTCTCCACCCTATGGCGGTGTGTCTCTTGCTGCGTGGAATGACTTTCTCTTCCTCTTCCAGTCATGTAACAAGGAGTTATCCCTTGTGCTGAGGCCCTCAAGGTCCCTCCCAGTGTGATGGAGACAGCCTTGCCAGGCTGCTCCTCCAGACCTGCTCTTCTCACCTCTTCACCTCCAAGCACCCCACCTGGGGCCCCACCAAGGGCTGGGACACACCTCCCCCACACCTTCCACTCCAACAGGAAAAGCAGTGTGGGCAGGACTTCCCGGCAGGGAAGTCAGAGTCACTGAAACCAGCAGCCTCCAGGGCTCACATCTTGCCTCTTCCCAGGCACTGAGTAAATGCTTCCCTCCTCCTTCACACAGTGGCGATGATGCCCCAATCCCAAAGCGATGCCCCACTCCCAGCACCCAAGGGCTGTGGTGGGAGATGTAGGGAAAACAAAGATGGTTGTTGCTTGGGCTCCTGGTCTCTCTGCTGGTGCTGGCAGCTCTGGTTAGTTGTGGTTTCAGGCCCTCGTGTCAGCTCAGCAGAGGGGAATTCCTTTCTGAGGTGGAGGAGGAGAAGGACAGGAAAGGGACAGGAGGCCCTTGCGTGCAATCAACTGGAAAAGGGGGGAATGAGGAGGCTGGAGACATTGGAGAACACCCTGCAACACTCATACAGTTCTTTTAGCAAGATGCCATGTGGCTCGTTCAGGTGGTGGGCTTACCAGTGCTGGGTGAGATGAGAATATTTGGCATGGGAAGGACACAGCTGGTATTTATAACTTTGGCAGCCCTTATTTCTTTTTGCTATCATAAAGCAAATTTGCTTGAAATTTTGCATGCCAGATCTTTGCAAAAAGTAATATTTTCTATGACTAATGAGTCCTTGGATGATGCAGGGAGCAATGTAGAGTGGCAGTACCTGAGCCTTACTACACCCTCATTGTTCATGGGGAACCGGCATCTTGCACCTTGGGTTTTTGGAAAGGTCCGCGTATTCTCCCCACAGCCTCTCTGGTGTGGATGGATGGACCACTTCAGAGGGATTTTCACACCAAGAACAAAAACCTCCACAGTGATTACATCTAGCTCTTATAAAGGGCTCCAAGCAATCTGTTTGCTTCCTTCTTGTCTTGCATAGCTAGGCTGAAGTGAAGGACAGCCTGTCTGAGAAGGTTCAGGACACTTTCTGCTGGTCTGTGGAGAGCTGTCTGAAGAGGGCTGCTGCACTTATGGTACTAGCTCTGCTTCTTGCTTCTCTGTGTTAATAATATCAAAAGCAGTGAACAATACTCTGTGCATTCCTAATATTAAATCCCAAGTAGATAATACTGATATGTACTACTAAGGAGCTTTGCTGCTGCAAATGCCTGAATGGAATATATAGTTACTTATAATTCCTATAGTAATTTAATTAAAATTCTAGCTAGATGAAAAACATTTGCTCCCAGAAACAATTCCACTGGGTTAAATTAAAAGTATGAATCAGTGCTCACCAATGTGACAGAAGTTGAGTTGAAGCCAGGGACTAAGCCAGATGCTTGATACCGCAATTCCCAAACTCAGAGTCTGTCACCATTATCAGTGTGTCTGTGAAACCAAAACCACAAGTGCGTAGTGTAGCCCGAGAAGAGAAGCACGGACAGGGAAAATGGTATACCTTTGGCAGGCAGAACAGTTTGCAAAATTATGCATTTTATTTCTGTCTGTTTTTACGGTGCGCGATTTCATCATTTGTGCTTTCGTGGTTTGCTTTTACAGCAATGAATGATGGACTTCAAAGAGGAAAATAAACCCATTTCAGATACTTGTATTAGTGAGACCAGTTCTGCATTACCTGCAAGAGCAGGAATGGCAGATCTTCAAGGGCCACAGGTGCTTCCTGAGCTACCTGCACTGGCAGCCCGTGAGGCTCACCACGTCTTTGTCAGTTATGGTAAGATCAATTCAGCCTGGGTGAAGAACCTTATCCAGAGCCTAGAAGCCATGATTCCTAATCTGAAGGTCTGCTATCATGACAGGGACTCTATACCAAGTAAAACAATCATTGAAAACATGGTTGAGGCCATTCAAGGAAGCCAGAAAATTGTCTTAGTCCTCAGCCCTGACTTTGTCCAGAGCAGGTGGTGCCTTCTGGAACCCAATCTGTCTTCCAAGACTGTTTAGAAAGACAGTGATCCCCATCATGTTGGTGCCCTGTTTTGTGCCACTGCACCTCACCTGTTTGACTTATATTGACACCAGTGTCGTCCACTATTTGGATAAAGTTGTCAAGGTCATTTGCACTCCCAGCCATGAATTGAAGAATGCCACCATGGTTCCTTATAGCCCTCCATCCCTTGACAATGGGAAATCCCTCTTGGCCGTGCCTGCAGTGGATGATCAGGTCATTCCAAGATGGAGAGGAGCGCATTCAGTGAGGCACTGCCTGAGGAGCTGAAGATAGTCTGTGAAGATACTGAGGTCTACAGAAAGGCCATCCAAATGATTAATGAGGTATCATCTAGGGTATCACCTTGTTCATCAATCAGTATTATCTTCCGGATATCAGCTTGCCTGTTAGGAAGCTTACATTTGATGATTGCCATCTTTTTATTTGCTTCGTTAGGCCAGGACTCTGGTGACTCCTATAAAACAGAGGGCTCTCTGAAGGCTAATATAGGGGAAAATGTCCACTAGAGAACTTTATTTACCCTCCATTCTAGACTTACTTGCAGGGGAGTTAAAAAGAGAAGGCTAAGTGATTTACTGTCTCTTGAGCACAACATGTTCTTTGCTGCATCCCGTTTAATTAATCTTCACTGTAGGTTGTACAAAACAGATGGGACAAGTGCTCACCTCCAAGTCTAGTCTTGACAATGTCCATAAGGAATTGCCTTGCTGTATATGAGTGTGGGGTAGGAAAAAAAAAAGAAGAGTACTAGTGAAAAGGGCAGCCGTGGGCAGAGCTGAGCAGCAGTGGAATCACCAGAGACTAATATGGATTCTGGAAATTCATCCCTTCTGGACAGTAGTGTCTTTAGATGGATACCATGTGTGATGCACCCCATTCTTTCTGGCCTGCAGAGCTCCACTGAGAGCAGCTAGGGAACAACAGTGGTCTGTCAGAAGGATGAATCCCTGACTTGTCCTTTTCAGGGGCAATGTTTTTAGTCCACATGGAACATGTTATGAGGCTGATTTCTGGCTGCATCAAGATGTTCCTTCTCTCTTCTGCACCTCAGTGACCCTCTAAACTGCAGTGGGTTGTTTTTAGATGGTAGTTGTTAGATATATACAGTAACAGGAAAAGGAGAGGGATGTTATGCAAGGGCCCTGGCTTACTGTAGGAGGGAAGGAAACCTGGGACAGTTGCACTGACATACTGCTACCATGGAGCACCACAGGTTGTGCGACTTCCCAGACCAAAATTACTGGGTCCCAGATGTTCAATCATGTTGTTGCCACTACTGCTGCTGGCCTTCCCAGCCCAGAAATAATAGAGACATCTATCCAGATACATCTTAACTGGAGATCTAATGAGGTATCAGGGATATGAGGCACCTTTTGTGGATAGGTGATGGATCAGGTACCATACCATTGTACTTATACTTTACTATTTACTTTTCAACTCTGATTATACTTTTTTGGCTTGTTCATTTTATGGGCAATCCTTTTTAGTAATTGCTGTTTAGTCAATTTTGTAGCTATTCTGTCTCTGGTGACTTGAGTTTCGTATACAAGAAATGCAAATACTTTAAAGTTATTTGTATTAAATCATACCAAGATATGGAAGCTTTCAGGTTTCCCAGTTGGTTGGAAAACTATTCAGCTGCCAGGCTCAAGCCTTTCTGAGATTTTGAAAAGATGCAGAATATTTTTGTACAGATACTTTTACACAGAATGCATTTTACATCTCAGAAAATGAAATATAATTTTGATTGGCTCAGTGGCCTACCTTCAATCCAGAATGACCAAAATAGTTTAGAACAAAAGTAAGGCCGAATTCTGCTTAAGCACAATGAACTTAAGGAGAGATTATATAGGATATAAACAATGGCAACATTTGGTCCACTGTATTCATCTACAAGTTTTTAAAATAAAGGCTTATAACAAAACACTTGGATAAAAATCAAGCTGATGATAGTGTTATTCTTTGTTTGTTCTACTTGCCTCTTTCATTTGTATTGCTGCTTAGGGGATCATTCATCTCTTAAGTGCACTTCAGCTGAAAGATTTATTTATAAATAAAAAAGTTGATACTTTCCATACAACTTGCAAATTTAGCTTGGATCCAGGAAAGCAAAGCTGGGCTCTTAAGCATTCCTGTCCTAAGCTACAGGCTCATCATTCACATGATGAAATGATAAATTTGATTAAAAGAGGACAAACACATTCTGTTTGTAGCAACCAGTAACAGCATCGGCTTTGTATCCTACAGCTCTGCTGGCTTTGCATATCCAAAAGAGTGAAGAAATCCCTGTGTTTACACTCTCCAGTTTTGTGTTTTCAGGTGTCAGCATATGACATGGTATCATAGCAAAGCAGGATTTGTTTCTTGTTTTTCTATTGCATAAAATATTTGCAAATTGCTTTATGGGTAAATGGACATGGTTTCTTTTTTTCTAATGAAACTGATAATCAGAAACATAAACTTTGGTCAAAACTGATCAAAACCCACCACCATACTGTCTGAAAGGGTAAGATTGTGTAGTGAAGTGAAGTGAAGCAAAGAAGCGAAGCGAAGCGAAGCGAAGCGAAGCGAAGCGAAGCGAAGCGAAGCGAAGAGAAGAGAAGAGAAGAGAAGAGAAGAGAAGAGAAGAGAAGAGAAGAGAAGAGAAGAGAAGAGAAGAGAAGAGAAGAGAAGAGAAGGTTCAGGGGCATCTTGTCAATGTGTATAAATACCTGATGGCAGGGAATGAGGAAAATGGAGCCAGACTCTTCTCATTGATATGCAGTGAAATGATAAGAGGTAATAAGCACAAATTTAAATACAGGAAATTCCACTTAAACATCAGAAAAAAAACTTTTGCAGTGAAGTGGATTGAACATTGGAACAGCCTGCCCAGAGAGGCTGTGGAATCTCCATCCATGGAGCTACTCAAAACCCACCTGGACGCTGCCCTGAGCAACCTGCTGTAGCCTTGAACAGGAGGTTGGACCAGACGATTTCCAGAGGTGCCTTCCAATCTCAGCTACTCTGGGCTTCTGTGATTCTGCAATTTTGATATAGCTGATCATGTGCAAAGCAGAAAGAAATGGATCATTCACAGCTGAATTGCTGTATTACTACTAAAGAAAGCCTATGAGCCCTATAGCTCCCAGTAAGAATTTTATTGAGGATTTTACATTTAGCTTTGTGTTATTATTTATATATGGCCTAGAAGTAGCATTGTTCATGTGCAAGTGGTATGACAGCAAGGGTGAAGGAATGTTCAGAAAGACCCTGCCATGCACAGCAACAGTTGTTTTTTAGGTATATATTTCATAACATCTGAAGAAAGGAAGGAAAATCCAAGAGAGGAAGAGCTCACCACTTGTGTCCATCTGTCGGCACTTGGAATGAGGAGGAATGGGGTTTGTCAGAAAGAGTAGTTTCACCATATGTCCAGTAACCATGCCTGCCTTCCCTGTCTGCTTTGGCACCATATCTCTAGCAGTCTGAATGGCCAGGGAGCAGCTTTCCATCACAGTCACAGTGCATGTCTGTTATTCATCCCACCATTAGCTTAGGTACTATCTACTAGCTTCTGTTGGACCTGGAAGTGAATACAAGTGAACATGAAGAGTGCACAGGGAGAAGCCAGTCACTCTCCTATCTCCCACTTGATTCCCTGTCTTCCTTGCCTTAGTGTGGCCACAGATGTGTATCTTATCTCCTAGCCTACTGATTAAGAAGAGGAGCTACCTCCTTCTGCAGTTTTGTAAACGGAACATATTGAGCAAATAATGTGTACCCCAAATAAATAAAACCCCCACCATCTTTTAATTGAAAGGTGATGGAATGATTTTGATTGTTTCAGTGTCTTGCTTTCATTTTTGCAAAATGTCCTTCCTTGTTTGCAATAAAAATCCAAAACCAGACAGACTTATTTAGTATCTCCTATCACAATGTGTCTATAGTTTTACATATTTACACCATAGTTTGTCTTCAAGCAAGGAACAGAAATACAGTATGACACTTACATTCTAGCCCAGCTCCGTCTCACTTGTGCTTATGTTTGTGAGTATTGTGCCTTTTTTCCTGATATATATGTCTGCTGTAAACCCCTCTAGTCACTGTACTGAACATCTGTGTGTGAGGCCCCTGAGTACCTCCTCCAGCCTCCTGGGGGTTTGGCTGCCAGGGCTCAGGGCCAGCTTGGAAAGAGCACAGCTGGTGACCTTGAAGAAGGCTGTTGTGAAGAAAGCTAGCGGCTGTAGCAAGGGCTGAACCACCCCCCCACCTCTTCCCTGGGAGCTGTTTTAGGATGAGGGTCTCCCATGTAGTCCTACCTGAGGTACAGCTACAGCTGGCTCACAGTCATGCCTGTGCTTGGCCTTGTACCCTGTTGATCCAGCCCCTGCCCCTTGGACTGACTTCTCAGCTTAACCTTGGACCTGTGTCACTGCTATCGACCTGCCTGGCAGTCACTGGGCTTTGTCTGACCCTGGTTACTGTCTCCACTGATCCTGACCCTGACTTCCTGGCTTGACGTCTTGACTTGGCCTCGCATGGACCTGGCAGCTCTGGCTTTCGGAAAAAAAAGTCTGGTCTGGAGTCTGGGCTGGACCTGGCTACCACCACCAGTCCTGCCCTGCTCGCCTCACCTGGCCTGCGTGGAAGTGGGCCCTTCCTTGCTGGTGAGGCCACTGCCTCCACCACCCGTGTTATCGTGTGTGACTTCTGGCTCCTCTTCCCTCAGGGAGAAGCTGGCCCTCGCTGCGCCTTGACACTATCTGTCAAAAAATGGATCTTCAGTTTCCCAGCTCTTCCTTCTGTCCCTCCTCATCACTTTTTCTTCTTCCTGCGTCTTAGTCAAACTAGTTTTTGTCAGAAGTTCCTATTATCAAATAGTGAGAAGACTTCTGGATTCATTGGCCCATTCATCTTTGGGAAGACACTGTAACTGTATGGTTATCACTGTACTCTCAACAGTCAGAACTGGCTGCCAAAAACATTCAGACCTTAGATTTTGATAGC
This sequence comes from Nipponia nippon, assembly GCF_047370975.1. Lineage (NCBI taxonomy): Eukaryota > Metazoa > Chordata > Aves > Pelecaniformes > Threskiornithidae > Nipponia > Nipponia nippon. The sequence goes on along the minus strand of NW_028262347.1, from coordinate 83,556,502 downwards.
CCTCATGACTGGACTAACTCAGGCAATGCAGGTATCCTCTTGGTCTTACATGGTGTCCACTGCGATCTGCATCTTTTAGTTTTTATACGCATATGTAGGTAACACACACTGAGTCATACCTATTCATACAGCTCTTTCCCAAGCATTAAAATCGTGTACCTTGTGCTTTATTCTTCTGTGCCATTTGGGGCTTGTTAAGAGTAACAAGTTGTGGGTAAGTAAGTCCTGTCTTTCCAACCTGCACCAGTCCTGAGATGCTGCAAGAGCTCTGCTAAATCACAGCAGTGTGACTCCTTACCCTCCCAGTTTTCTTAAGTACCTACAATGCAAACAAATAGATAGATTAGTTGGCACTTGACCACGATCAAAAGTGTAAGAGGAAGAGTTTCAAAAAGCCAGCCATACTGTCAAAGTACATCCCATTTACTGCATGAGCTTGATCCTCCTCCACTGAACTTCACACAGGGCGATTGTTGTGGACATTTAGCTGGTAAGGAGGTCTGTTGCCAAATAAATGCCACCAGAAGAGGAGGTAATGCAATTGCAGAGGGAAGTATTTGTTGCAAAGGGGTGTTAATTTTGGCTGAGGAGTCATCCAGTGTGGGCACAGCTGAGGTGGCCTGATGTGGGCATGTGGTTGGAACAGTCCCAGGGGGAATACGATGAGCACTGTGCATCACCTGCCTAGGGCAGAGCAATAGCTCTTCCCAAGATCACCATGACACCGTGGGCAGTCACTGTCTTCTCTTGGATAGGAAGGGTAAATGCCCTGCAAACATCTGCTAATATCTGAATGTTTTTGTAGATATTATTAACACTCTTTGAGGTATCAGTGACCAGGCTTGCATTCAGTTCCAAAGATACACACTTCCCAGGGACCTTTAACTTCACAGATGAGAAGATCAGGACAGGCAGTGAGGAACTGGAGAGGATCAGGTGCTTGCTATGAAATTCTGTTATTCTTTGCTTCCTCAGTAATAACTGGCTGCTGAAGCAGCCTGGCTGTACTAACAAGCATGTTGTCATGTAGAATTAATGCCATGAATCTGCTAAGACAAGCATTATGTGCTCACCATGGTGGAGATGACTTTCACATGGTTGGCAATGTACCCTGTAACCCATGCCTCTGTCCAAAACAGCATTGTGGGCCTTGAAAAGCAAGATGTTTAGCAACATGGCACCCTAGAAAGAACTACGTCAGGCAACAGGACCCATTTCCAAAACAGTCCCATAGTCACTGGGGCCAAGGAACATGGCATTCATTGGGTGTATCTCATCCTGTCATCCACCAGCCTCTGGAGAGACTGAGCAATACAATGAACTGCTAAAGACTATGCTGAGAGTGATGAGTACTGGGACATGGAAACATTGGGATGTAAATTTAGCAGAAGCCATTTGGCTGGTTAACACCAGAGGTTCTGATGACTGACCTGGTCCTTCCCAGACAAAGGCCCTACACACTGCAGAAGGAGGTAAGGTTACTGTAGCACATGTAAGGGAACTGCCTGGGAAAGGCAGTGCGGGTTGCTCCTCTCTTGGGAACAGGTAAATCCATTTGTAGGATTGCTTTCACTCAAGAACATGGGTGCACTTGGGGGCTAGTGTGGGAGGATGGGGAAAACTGGCATGTACCTCAAGGAGATTTAACCTCGGGGGAAAATAAGTCATGAATTGAATTGTATGTTGTAGGAAGTACATATAGCAGGAACCACCTGAACCAACAGAGGATAAGAGCCTCACAAGAAACTGGGCAAGTGCAGCAGTAACCCTGCCCAGACTGGTTTTAGCACCCAATAATCCATGACAACATGCCAAGTCTCCTGTCCTGAGTGACCACCGTAACAGATGGAGCCCAAGTCACAGACTAAATTAACTGAACAGACTTTAATGGATATTTGAATGGATATTGGAATCAACATTTGATGGGGATGGCGTGTAGACTTAAGGGAATGACATCTGTGTATATGTCAAAGGGTGTTGATGAGGGGATATGAGCATGATGCAAATGGTATGGAATAAGGGGTGGAGATTGTACTGGGCACAGCTGGGACGGAGTTAACTTTCTTCATAGCAGCCTGTATCATGCAGTGTTTTGGATTTGTGGCTAAAACAGTGTTGATAACACACTAATATTTGACTGTTGCTGAACAGTGCTTGCACAGCATTAAGGCTTTCTCTTTTTTCTACTCTGCTCCCTGCCTCCATCTACCATGAGTGGGCAAGAAGGTGGGAGGAGACACAACCAGCACAGCTGACCCAAATTGACCAAAGGTTTTTTTCATATCATATAATGTCTTACTCAGCAATAAAAGAAGGAAGGGGTGGGGTGGGGTGTTGGCTTTCAAGGTGGCTGTTGCTCAGAGACTGATTTGGCATCAGTTTGCTTGTGGAAGGTGGTGAGTGACTGCTTTTGCATCGCTTACTTTTTTCCTCTTACATTCACCTATAAAACTGGCTTCATCTCAAGCCATGAGTTTTCTCGCTTTTGCTTTTCTTATTCTCTCCCCTTTCTTGCTGCTCTGGAATTTCACTGGGTCTGTCCTGTAGGAACTGCCTGCTATTGAAGTTGGTATTTTTTCAGTGACATTATCTCACTTCAGTGTTTTCAGAGGGCAGTGCTGGAAAATATACTGCTACATCAGGAAGTCCAATGGATAAGAGACAGACACTGCATTTGTTGACGCCATTTAAAAATGGTTTTTAAATACTCCAGATTTGCACTCATCATCCTTTCCATATACATTTCTTGATGCTGATTTCTTTTTTGTTAACAGAATTTATGTAGAATTTTCCATTGCCTCACAGACACTATGTTTACTTCTCAGTTGCACAACTTGAATTTTGCAATGCAACAGAAGGAAATGAGAATGAGGATTTCAAGGTTATAGGTGTTTGTGGTGTAAATAAAAGGAATTAAACTTAATGCACTATGATACAATGAAAGATACAGTACCAATCAAATGATGTAAAAGAAAAATGGTACACTAATCTTACGTGAATTACCCTTATGTTATGGTCAAAAGCAAATCGTAAATTTCAAGCAGTAATCCTGAACTATTATGCATCAGCTAAAGTAATGAAATGCTGTAAAAGATCTCTCTCTCAAGATGAAATGCAGTGAGAATCCTGAGTGTGGTATCTGCATGGTAAAGCTATTTGGCTTATCAAAAATCTCTACTTTGCCACTGAAAATAGGTGGAGTGGTGATGGATACATCTGAGGACAGTTTTAGAGTAGATTTTTAAAATAGCCTTGGATAGAGCTTCAGTTGCTGCTCTTGAAGCTTCATCTACGTTTTCTCATTTCTGGTGCTCTCCATCAGCAATATCTCAACTTACATCCTCATACAAGTGGTTTGTTTCAAGATGAATTTCGTAAGACCTTTACGTAGAATACACTGAGACAGGAAGAAACTGTTAGAGAAACAGTCATGCGTTGCACTTCTCATATCATTGAGCTTAAGTACACAAATTTTCATTGTCTCTGACAGACAATGATAGAAATTTGGAATCTCTACATTTCACTGCAAAATCAGTGCAGTTTCATCTGCCAAAGTCAGATCCATTTCCAAGGAACTTGCTAAACCATTAAATAGTGATGCTATCCATATTCTTATTAATCTGTAGGAACATGCTTGTCTATAGGTACCTGTCTCTGGCTAGTTTTCAGGTCTGGCATTGTCTCCTATCCCAGACTCCTGTCCAATATGGAAGTCGAGTATACTTTTGTAATCTGACAGGGTGGGACAGCACAAGACAGATCTTTCACAGCATCTAGTTGAATTACAGCACAGCTGAAATTGTTGCTTTCAGACTTTCAATTTGAAATAAGAAAGAGAGGAAAAAAAAGAAAGAATCTTCATCCTTATTGTCTTGTGTCCAGGCTGTTTTTCGGAATGTCATTGAAAATGAATGATATTGCTTCTACTAGTCATGCTCTGTGTCGTATAATGGATGTTAAATCCTACTGAGACTTGCAACTTCGCTATCCTTTTCACACACACACATGCTTCTCAAGGTCCACAGCCTTCTCTGAAATATGCAAAAACACGGTCAATTATTTCTGAGTAACTGATTTCTATGAGATGTTTCTCATTTCCTCTGGTCATTTGCCGGGGACAGGATTATTTCCAACTCACAAGCTTATTCTAATGAGTTTTTCTCCTTACTCCCCCTCCTTCCCCCTCAACAATATTGTGTTCATCTAAGAAAGCTGTGAGAAAGTAGCATGTCAAGGTATCTTCCATTCATATGCTAGAAGATCTATTATCAAATTATTATGCCAATATTAGCCATCTGTTAATTTATCTATCAACATGCCCATTGCTTTCTTAACCGGTGCATCTCTATGTCTTTTGATACCTTACACATCTAGAAGATAATACTAGCAAGAGTTTCCATGATGAGGCCTTTGGACTCATTGGTTGAAAACTGATTATATCTGGTATTTCCTATAATGAAGGAAGAGAGTGCTTCTCTCTTTTCCAAAGTAGAAATTTGCACCATCCAACAATCTCCTTCCCTTGATATAACCAGATATGTAGTTGGAATGCAAATGATAACACACACACAGAGGGTGGAGGGTATCTCCATTGACAGTCCAGGTAACAGGTTTGCCATTCCTTGGCCAATGGTGCAATCACAGAATCACATCCATTTCTTCATTCCCTCCATCAGTTCTTTCTTGTCTTGTGTTTGGGTTGCAGAGAAAGCATCTTTTAATCATATATTTGCACCTGCTAAACTAGGTCCTGTTCTGTGACTGTGACCTCAGTACTCGCACTTCGAGCTGTGTTCAAGGAAAGCATTGCAGTGTAAAAGGGATTGGGCAAAGCAGACTATATGAAGGGCAGAAATAAGAATAGCAGCAAAACCTTCCTGGGTATTGTCTTGCTTACAGGCTGCTTTAAAATTCAGTGCTGTTGAGTCGTTACACTTTCTTTTGCTCAGATTTAGCCTGAAATGCTTGCATTCTCCCACAAAAAGCAGAGTATGATCTCGTGACTAGCATGTGCCAAGGGTTATTCTGGTTGTGTAGTTTGCATGCAGCCAAACTGCTTTGGAAGGAGAGCTTTGTTGAGAGTTGTGTCAGATCAGATGTCATCTGAGTCAGAAAAGGATACTGGCCCTTTTCACTTCCTAGAATAGACATTACATTAATAATTCTTCCCCTGTCCACTTGCAGATCTTTTTCCAAAGAGAAAAAACACTGATTATTTTTTTTTTATCAGCGGAAAGATTTGCAGAAGTTTAAGCATGAAAGGAAAAAAAAAATCAAGCAGCAGAGAACTTCACTGCGTTGTCACAGGGCATAAGAACAACTACAAGGGCTGGAATTCAGGGAGACTCTGAATTCAGGAAGACGCTAAAGTTATTATGTTCCATAAGTGTGAAATATACATAAATAGGTGAAGAATATAAAATATTTTAATTTGTTTCCTCTGAGTTGTTACAACTAGACCTTGGCCCTTTCCATAGAGAGGCACTATTTTACTATGAATGGATGAACTGCTTGTGTTTTGGAGGAGCTTGGCACAGTTCAGTGCCCAAATGCTGGGTATTACTGCACCATTTCTGATCACAATTATCCATAAAATTCTCCTTGTGTAGTTGTACATTTCAGAATGAAATCCAGAGCCCCAGGTCTCAGCTGCTTGGAGACACAGCCAAAAGTCCATCTGATCATCAAATTTATGATTTCAAGTTAATTTTTCTCAAAAACTAGGTCTGGAAATTAGGGAACATAGACTTCAGACAAATTAAAAAACCCCAAACAAACAAACTTATATCCTAAAATGAATACATGGTTTATGAACAGGCTTTATTTTTAACACTGGGCTGGTTTTCAGTGCAATCTTGACATATCTTACCCTAAAACAAGTTTTCATCTTAAAATTAAGATGGACAATTTATTCCTCACTTCATGCCACATTTGTACTTCACCTTAACTTTTCTCCCTCCATCCTAACCAATTCTGATACACTTATGGACAATAAATGCATTCCTCCATATGTGCCATTTCACTAAGCTAGTCCATGCAAGCTTTCTTAATCATCTCTTGTAAGATCCATCCTCTCCATATTCTGGCTCTGCTAGTTATTATTCTGTACTTGTCACAGCTGATGCTCAGGTTCAACATGGGTGGCTTGAACTCCTCATATTACTGCAGATAAGGGTGCTTTTTTCCTGTAGAATGGTACTAATATGCCTCATCTCTACTGGAAATGTTCATCCAATACATTCTAGGACTGCACTACTTTTTTTTCGCAGCTTTGCTACACTGGTGGTTCCCTGTCACTTAGCATTGACTGAGGTGCACAGGTCTTTTGTCATTTCCAACTGCTAAACTCCCAGTTTAAGTCTTGTTATTAGTCTGTACCACTGCACTTCCTGCTGTTCCATTTCATTCAGTTTCTTTTACTACAGTCCACCTCAGGTCATGCAGTTCTTGCTGTATTAGGCTTGGATCTTCATCCATTTTGACATTGTCTTCCAGTCTTGCGTTATTCAAACATAACCTTATGTCACTTTAGACATTACTAGCAGATGTCTGCATTTTGAAACAAGGCCACTACTGAATGTATTGAACACAATATTTTTCTCCAAAAAGCTTGTTAATAATTTCCTATGTGGAATCCTAATTGAATGTTTTAATAAAATCCTGATTTCAGATGAGTCAGTCATCTACTCAGAGAAAGTTGACCAGGATGAGCTATCCTTGTGAATATATTCATGTTGGGTTTTTTCTCCAGTTGACCTCTGTGATTTGTATTACCTTTTCCTTCAAAATTTACTTGAAAACTGCTTATGTTATTGAGGTGAGTCTAGCAGTCTGTATTTTGTCTAGCTATAAGGAACATGCAATATCTCTCAGAGATGGTACTTGGGGAGCATTAGCTGGTCCCTTGTCCATAGCAGTCAGTGATCCTCCAGAAGCCCTGTGGCAGAATAAATTTCATCTGACAGCAAGTGGAAGGTGCTGCCCCTTCATTAAGGCTGCATCTATGCTTTACTGGCCCTTTGAGGAAGACTGGGTGCTTTAGAGTCAGCAAAGGAAATGGGAATGATCAGATGCCACAGAGTTACGGTATTTACCACCAGCTGGCAGAGGCTTGTGACCCAGAAGCGTCCTCTGGGATCACAGGTGCCTACACATTACACAAGTCTCTTATCAAACATCACTAAATGGCATTAATTATACATAGTTTTCCTGTAATGAGTAGTTTCAAACTTATAAAAATAAATGGAACAACAAACAGGCCTATCCATGCTCTGAACCTGCCTCTCACATCCAAGGGAAATGGATGCTATTCTCATGCAGTGAAGGTGCATTGAAAATATCTTCTTGCTCTCTCAAGATCCTTTGTTTATTTAGGTATCACAAGTGGCTTTTGCAGATTTTTTTCTACAAGGGTAATGGTGTCATTGACATTTTTCTAAATTTAATTTGCATGATTTAGTCAGAATCTGCCTTGAGCATGTGTCCTCCTGAACTGGCAAAGGGGCTTCCATAGGAAAGGTTTGGCATTGCTTCATCTCAGCCACCAACATGAAATCCAACTTCCTCACTCATCCTATGCCCAAGCTCTACAGACAAGGCAGAGGCATCTTCAGCTTTTATGAAACAGGTCTCTGTGTCATACAGTAATCCAGTATTAAGGAGAGAGGAAAAAATACTAAACATGGTAAGTCAGGAAATGGACAAACAACATGTACTCTAGACAGATTGTGCAGTATACAGCAATGATACCTGCTTTACTGAGTTTTATTGGCATAAAGTAATAATGTGCTATTCACAGGGCACAAAGTGTAGCTGAATCAAAATTCCTGGGGGAAAATGAAGATTTTTTAATTGATCTGACCTCTAATCCTGGACTAGTACATACGCTACGTTCATTTTTATACCGTGTTAATTCTCCCAGAGAATAACTTTTGTGTCAATATTTTTTCCATTTTTAAGCTGCATCAAAGTCCTCTCTAGGCCCTTCTGTGTTTCCAGCTCTACCATCTGAAGTCTTCATTACAAACTCTTGTAAAATACTGGCACAAGTTATTTTCTGGATATTGTGTTATTCTCCTGCTTGTCCAGTAAAATACTACATATTTTAGACTCATTAGTCTTAGCAACTGTATAGAATAATTAAGGAGCAAATAGCAAATATTTAGTTTGCCTCTATGCTCCTTGCCATCTCTAGCCTGTAACGTATAGATGTAGTAGGGTTAGTCTGTGGGCTACTTTTCCTTAAAATTGTCACTGTATATCACTGATACAAAACTGAATTCAACAAGCATGACTTCTGCTTTTGAAAACTGGATTTCTCTTGTCTTTCCCAGTTCTCTCTACAGTCAAGATGGCAATCAGGGAGCCAGCCGGGCTCTCCAAAAGCCTTTCATTGTATCCCATTGTGAAATTCTTGTTGAAGAAATGAAATAACTGCAATTGCAAGAGGAAATCCTGTTGTTGATTTATGCGACAGGAGAGGTGACTGACATATTTCAGTTAATGGTAAAACATCTCTAAGTGTTGTGCAAGGCTGGAAGTTGCTGTTAAATGACCTGGAAAAGACGGTGAGCAGGAAGTGGGAAAATAATTTACATCTGAAAACAAATTTTTGAGATTAAGTAAAACATGTTATTATGACAGTTGCTACCCTCAAGTCTTCGATACAGTTACAAGTTTTTACAATCACCTATGGTATCATCAGTTAAAAAAATGAATTCTGAAGCACATTAAGAACATGACAAAGTATCGGGTCCTGTGCTATTGTTTATTCCAATACTAAGTTTCCTGATATACAATTTTCTGTTTGTATCTTAATTACAAAAAACCCCAAGGTGTGTTGAAGCCCAGCATAGAGAAACTGCTTTCTCAGCAAACTTCATGTTTTTCTTAAAAACTACAATTAATCTCTTCTGTAAATGTACTTTATTCTCTCAGAGGATTCCTGCACAGTTGAAATAATTATTTTTTTCTATTATGTGTTTGGTTGTTTGATCTTCAAATTTTGTCCCAGCCCTCATAATTCTCCCATTTGATGATGTTTTACAATTTACACTCCTTTCCACTGACTTCCTGCAGAATATATTCTTGCGTTTAAAAGAGGCCTGTGGGACTCACGTCTCCTTGAAACCTGAGCATTTGTCTTATTTGTTTGTTGCTATGTTGTTTCCTTTTCTATTTGAAAATGTGAAACGCTGTTTTCCTAAGTAATTTCTGCCACAATCTAAAGCTTTTGTCCTAACTTAGTGTCCTTTTGAACTCATTTCTTTAAAGCCTCCCTTACTAAAACTGTACTGCAGTTCTCCTCAGAGCAAAACACCTCGGCTAGTTTTAAACACATCCAAGGTCTCCATCTCTAGCAGATAAACCTAGCATCTTGGTGACACTAGAAGTGAGGCTCGCCTTTCAGTGGTTTAGTTTACCTAACTGCCTTAATCTCCAGCTGGATTTCTCTTTGGTGATTTTGTTGAGGTATTTTTATCATGAGGCTACTTCTTCTAGCAAACCATGCTGATTTCCCAAATTCAAAAATGAAAGCAAAAATATGTTTCCAAAAATATGGTCCTTCAAATATGTTGTTTTTTTTATTCATACTCTGGGGTTGTCTAGCTCTCTAAAAAGATAAATATATGTATGTAAACATCCACAAAGCCTGGAAGCCAAATAAAGGCCTAGCTTCATCTTTTTTTAGAGATGAACCCTCAAGAGCAAAGGTTCACACATTTTTAGGCCTTTATAATGATGAAAGTTTTAAAGCTTTAATCACAAAGGCATAGCTACTATACAGTCACTCTGCTCATGAAGGAAAGAGATATGCTTTACAAGTATAAGCTACTTTATATCAGATGTACATTAGAGACTAATAACTGACCAATCTCTATCAAGAAAATATCACACCTAGACAAAATAGTTATACTAATTGCAACATAGAGTTCAAGCACTGGCTTAATTGTAGGAAGCCTTTGTACCGCTCACTTGCACTCAAACTCTAGTCTAGGACCAGAAGGAGCAAGGGGGTCTGTAGGAAACTACTACCAGTCAGGGCTATGCCAAGCATTTCTGTTCATATAGAAGGGTCCCTTTCTTAACAAAGAAAGTTGTAGATGAGAGAGCAAAACTGGCCTTTTAAAGGCAAGCCAATATCAACAGGCACATTTAGTTTTTTCTTTTTTTATAGATGGAGCAAACAGTAACGCCTATAGTTTAATCCTCAGTTCAATAATTCTGTTATTTCCAATACTGAAATAAGGAAAAAACCCACATTCTTAGTCATGTTAAAAGTACATATACAACCATTTCGCTGAAACTTTATAGTATCTCCACCAATGGAGATCAGAAATTTGATAAGGAAATTACCCTCTTCCCTAAATACAGCCTCCCTGTATCTCAGTTTGTACATGCTCATTAGAGACTCAGTAGAGTCTGGTAACTTCCTCTCCAAATATTTGGAATGTACTCAACATGCTAAAGCATAAGTTATCAGGAGTAGGAAAAACATACGAACAAAAAAAACCACCCAAACAAAAACCAACCAACCAACCAACAAAAAAAACCCTGTATGGATGACACTTCCATTTCCTATGCTGGAAATGGTCCTTCTCCCATGGTCCTCTTCCTCATCTAGTAGTTGAATCAGCAGAAAAGGAAACATTGGCTTTTTCTTCTTTTCAGAATGGCACCTCCTTAAAATACAATGTGGGCAGAGCTTTATCAGCAAACAGTTTTAACCAAGGAAGCTTTTCAGAGGGTTAATGTGTGTGCGCACGTGCATGTGCACACACACATTTTCTCTTCAGCATGTACTCAGCCACTTAGCTCTGTTTGTTGATACTTTCATGAAGGGATCATTCTGGTTAACTAAAATCAAACTGAGCAGGGGAAGAATTGCACAGAAATCATGTTTTTATGTCAGTGGCATCACAGCTAAAAGTGGAGAAGACAACTCTCACCAACTAAAGAAGTGAGGCTGGAAGAACATTGCCCCATTCAGTAACTGAGCAGAGTAACCCAGTCAATCCTGAGTGTCTGGGAAACCTGATATTTCCTGACTTGTAAATGTTGAGGGTTTTTCAAATGTTTTAATGTAGATTTTCAGTGGAATATGGTAACAGTCGGTGACTGGAGCATAAATTGCCTACCATTCTAACACAGACTGTAGGGGATAGCATTGTTGCAAGAATGGGACAATCCAGTGTGATAAATGTATATTTTAATTTTAAAGCTACTGAGAATTTGCATGAAAATAGTTCTAAACCAAACAGACTCTGCCTTTTGTTGGCCCAAGGGTAGACACGGAGGTGGAAATAGGGCTGCGAAGAATGGCCCTTCTGACAAAGGAGATCCCCAGGATGCCGCTCTGTGGCAGACTTCAGCTCTGTGCCTCACTGCCAGCATGCTGAGCACACTTTCCTAGGGCCACTTTTGCATTGCAACTACCCTGGGTTCACTTTGTTAGCCCCTTCATCAGCAGCAATGTAGCTGAGGAGATTTTTCGTGAAATGCTCTGCAGTATAGGTCTATGAAAATAGGACAAGCCCTGGGGAACACCTCTTGGAGGTGTCTCTCAGTTGCAGGTTATTCTTGATAATGGTCACTAATGGAGCCTGCCATGTGTCTAGGATGTGCCCTATGAGGCTGACGCTGTCAGCCTGACCTATCCAAACGAGTGTCAGCCTATTGGCCAGCTGCATAAAGAATTAAAACCAACCTTGTAATTCTCTGCAGGCACACAGAAGCTCTGAGAGGTTAGGTTTGGATTGGTTTGGGATTCCCTGTCCTTGGCATCAGAATGAGACCCTGAACAAGTCAGAGTTAGTGTGAAATGTTTCACCTTTTCCTTGCAGTAAGCATGCTAAAAGATAATCAAGGAATCCCAACCTGTAAACTTAAGGTTTACTTAAAAACTAGGATAACAAAATCAGAAAAAGATAACTTTGTGAACAAAGAAAGTACAGAGGCAGAGTAAATAAACCACTTTAAATCAAACTTCCTCCCTTGCTAGAGATTTCCTTGTAAGCAGTGTTTGCTCCTTAGTCCTGTGACTTTCTGTGGCTTTCTGGGTTTGATGGACTTCATGTAGTTCCACAGTGGCCTTAGGGCAGCTTCCCCCTTTCTGTCACTGCTGATGCATAGCTGCTTGGATCTGCTGCTTCCTGAAGCCTCCAAACTTCCCCTAGGTCCAGTGTCTCCCAGGGAAGAGATATTTCCCTGCCCCTTGCCTTCAGTAGAGCCTACCTGATTAAAGGGCAGCAGCTGGAATATGAAAATAAAAGGGCAGCCCTCCTCCAGGCTGCTCCATAACACAATATAGAGCCCTCTCCCACCCCCTCCAGTAAACTGAGTACAAACAAATAGCCTCTCCAGCACAGCTTCCTTCTGAGATAATAGTTTAGATTCTGGTTTCTGCCATTGAGATTATTGTGTTACAGGTACATATTCTTACTTTGTCCTTTGGTGATTGCAGATCAGTGGGGGAACTACAAATATCTTTCAAAAAAGTCTTAATGAATGAGGGCAGTAAGAAGTATTGCTTTCTGAGGGACATCAAAATGTGCTTTTACGTCAGAATGAGAGAGTTTTTCCTGTATGATTCCATTTTTACTACCCTTGGCTACAGCATTCTGAGTAGAAATTCTTTGATTAAGCAAAAACTTTTTTTTTTCAATGAGAAAGTATGACATCACTGTCACTTCATCAAGGAATTCACAGAGCTTTCTCCATCCTGCAGATGAAGGAGAGAGCCATGAATGGCACCATTTTAAGTAGGAATGATTCTGCCTTCAAAGGACATGGTAAGAATAATAATCCTCAGAGTTACAAAAGCCCCAGGGTCCCAAGAGCCGCTGAAGCACATTGGAAGAGCTTTGGTAATATTCCCTGTTTGCTGGTCACATCTGTGCTCTACTGATACCACCTGTTTCTGGAGTTGGCTGTAACTTTTCTGTGCAGAAAAAACCTTCATGCATGATTTTCTCCTTTGATCATTATCCAAGAAAAACAGGACAGTCCACTGTGTTGTCATTCTCTGTAGGTCACTCTCATGCTTCTCACCAGCTTCTTTTGATTTGACTGTTTTCTGTCCAGTTGAGCTATTATGGTGACTCTGTTTTTCAGGCTTTGGTAGTCTCTACTGCTCTTCATCCTGTGCCCTTCTTCAGCAGGGCTAAGTCTAAATCTGATATACATTCCCTGACCTACACAGGACTTGCGGTGATTTTATGCAGAGAGCTGTGGTGTAGGATATTTGCCATTTTGGTGAATCACGTTTTAGCCCCACAGGGTCTGGTATCCGGTGTGGTTTTTTAACAGAGACAGTCTTTTACAGAGTAACATTTATATACACACACACATTTGACTTTGTCCTGTCAATCATATCTATGACACATGGCAATGAGTGTGATGATTGCACTTTTCTACAGGATCCAAAATATAAATATGTGTCAACCTTCACCTGTGGCTTCAGGGAAGACCAGTGCATGGCAAGGCTTTGAAGTGTCTCGTTGTGCACAAGCAGAATTGTGAATATATGGATATATATGCATGTGTCTATGAGAGAGAGGATCTGTCATCTGAGTGACACCTATCACTGAGGTTGGCCTCATATCACCTAACAGTGGCTACCTGAAAGTCAGGCATCTTGTAGGAGCAAGTCACCCAAACTCCTAATGTGTGAAAATGCAGGCTCCTCTAGAGGGGGATCCATCCAGTCCTGGACACTCATCTTGAGAAAGAGTGTGCTAAGCTTGGCAAGGTGTCTAAAGGAAGCCTGTAAGAGTCTCTTTGACTAGATATTTAAGCAGCTAAAGATAAGTGAGACAAATCCCATCTGCCATTCGTACAGGAAGCTGGGAATGACATTCCTGCCTGGACCTCTTGTTTTTAGCTCTCCGTCTCCTTTTCTGAAATATTTGCAGCTTTTTCACACATATTTTCTGTTGTTGAGGATCCACCACAAGATGCAGTTTCTACATTGCCATGTCCAATGACAGCGCAATAATAGTTAGGGTCTCCTTTTATAGTAAAGCTGAACAGGGAGAGAAAGTTAGATTTAGTTGCATTCCTGACCTAGATGGATGCAGTGCAGTCAGTATCACTTTCATGAAAGACAGAGTGGCACCTGGCCTTGCTGCTAAGCTATATTATTGTCAGTGGGATTAGAAGCTGCCTTGTTGGAGTGTCCCTCCCATTCCCTAATTTTCTTCCCTAGACCTCAACAAAAGTATATGGGCTATGCTTTCCCACCCAGAGACCTTCCCCTTCTTTGGTAACCTCCATTCAATGGTGCTGACATCACACTCTCTCTTGTACCTGCAGGGTATATCCTTTCTTTCCCCACTGAACTCCATCTAGTCAGATTCCTCCTTCCGTGACAGAACTACAGCTATGTCCTCTCTTGCCATCCTGATGTGACATGCCTGTGTTCCCATGTGACTCATTTATGGGCTCCCTTTGATTTGTCACAGGGATGTTCTGAAGCACCTGAATCTCAAGGAATCAGGTTGCTACAAATTGCAATCCCTGATCTCGCTTACACTCCCTGTTGTTGGCTCTGTTGTTTTTTTTTTTTTTTTTTTTTCTGTTTCCAGACATTGCATCACAGTGACTTGCTGGAATAAGCTTACCTGACTGCGCTATGTTCCACGTTGTTAATCCACTTCCATTTCTTCTCGCTCATCGAGTATTTGAAACCAAGGAAGTAGTAATGACCCCTTGATTTTGAAACAAGATAATTCTAGAAAGGAAACAAACAATTGTAATACATTAAAATTACATTTTCTTCACCAGAGGTACATAGAAAGCGTAGTCCTAAATAGCCAACAGAGAAAGAACAGTGTGCATCCAGCCACACCATCTCTTTCCACAGCTTCAGAGGCTGAATTTTTCCACTTTTATTTAATCTCATCTCTCTTCCTGGGGTTTCTTAGGAATAGACTAAATAGAATAATACACCTGTGATACCATTAAAGCTATCCATTGTAATTAGCCAGGTGTGACCTGATACCTGGAGACACTTTTCAATTCTGATTGTGATGGGAAAGACTTTTCAGCTTTCATCAAAGCAATGGGTCTCACAAATAAGTGTCTGTTCAACTTGCTTGGTCTTGGTTTGTGTGCTAAATCCCTTTAAAACATACGTCGGGTAGGCAGAGAGTTTGCTCCTTCCCATGAGAGCATGCCTGGGGAGAGAAGCTTCCAGATGCAAGACTTCAAGAACCAAGATGCATCTTACTGTGAAGGTGTTTGTTACCATACAGAGGTGCTTGGTGTATATGGCTAGCAGTAGATTATAGACCCCCAAAGACATCTAACATGAGAATACACAAGTGTAACCCATCAGCTCTTTGGCACACAGGTCAAGCAACCCTAGAAGCAGCCCCATGAGTTTAGATCTCACCAGTTCTTCCTCACTGTCAATGATCACCAGGTCTGAATCCATGTCAGTACATTCTTTACGGGAGGCGTTCCAGTCTTTCATTTCTTGGATTTTAGAAAAGAAGTAGCATTTTTCCCCCTTTTTTTCCCAAGATGGGGGACAGCCTGGAGGTGGGAAAAACGGGTGTGGAAAAATCCATGTTTACACTAATGAAAGGATCCCATTACCAAAGAAAGGTAAGAGAGTAAGTTACAGCCAAAAAAGTACCTGTGTGGTCCTGCTTATAATTTTCACCAGACCACCAGGGATCCCTGCCAGTCTCTGTAGCTAATACCAGCCCAAGAGTCCCTAGGCATGAGTCAGAGAAGTAGAATCACAGATGATAACATTATCCTGCCTTTTAAATCTGTGCTCAGGAGATAAAGAGAAATGGTCTGGGGAAAAAGCAGCTTTCAGTTTTCAAAAGTCTTATTTGCCTGCTGCAAAATATGGCAATAGTGATGTTACTGAAAGAAAGAACATTTCTCTCCATTACCAGGCAAGGTACCAGGAGGAACAGAGAAAGGGATCTGGAAAGGGTGACATGATTCAGGGAGACAGGGACTGTGTGATATAATTTAGTTGGTTATCCAGCAGCTCCTAAACAGAAGACAATTGCAATTAGTTAAAATGCTAAGAATGGAGGAGTGTTTGAAAAGCAGTACATGCACATGGATCCATCATGCTCACTACAATGCTGTGGTACCAAAGGGACTGTTACATTCATGTCCATTCACCCAGCCATGTGCTCCTCTGCGCTAGCATGAGAGGAGTAAATCAGTTCTTCTTCCCTCTATAACAGTAATGCAGTGCTGACCAAGCACTACTTTTAAAGAAGATGAAAATGTGAAATGTCTCTGTCCTTGAGAGGTCATCCTATGAGTGTACAAGATAAGGTTGTTTATTCCTGAGATATCAGACTTTTTGTTTGTTTTTCTTCTGAACAAAATCTATACACACCCACCACTCCCCTCCCCCTCAAAAGGCAATCTAACAGGCTTTTGGAAACTGTCTTTTGAATGACATAGTATTACCTACCTAGTGTCTCTTCATAGGTAGCGAAGAATGTTTTTGAGTCAGCTGGTCTGCTTGCAGTTGGATGATCTGGAAATAAGAATACAATTTCTGCTTTGAATGACTGACCATTTTGCCATACACTGTTAGAGCTCTTCTGGACCCCTTTGACCCCCCCCCCCGGAATGCCTAGTCCTCACTTTTTTGCTCCTCCATTGGAAAAAAACCCACCTGTAGTACCATACTATGGAGCAGATTTCCAAAGAGCCTAACTCTGAAATTTGACAAAAAATGCTCTGCATATTTTCAGATTAGTGGTAAATGTGGTGTATAGTATACGCATAACTACAGCAATAAGAAATAAGAGCCATCTTTGAGAGATCAGTGCTCAAGCCAATCTGTTCTTGGTTAAGCGTGCTACCACACAGCTTGGAGCTGTGGTCACTGTCTGCTCCTATCCCAAAACAACTGAGGTGAGATATTCAGGCAGAGCACACCTGTGCCCCACCTGGAAGCTGGTCTAACAGTGTTGCTCCCTGCCCTGGTTTCAGCTGGGACAGAGTTAATTTTCTTCCTAGTAGCTGGTATAGTGCTGTGTTTTGGATTTAGGATGAGAATAATGTTGATAACACGCTGATGTTTTAGTTGTTGCTAAGTCCTTGACACTTGTCAAAGACTTTTCAGCTTCCCCTGCCCTGCCAGCAAGAAGCTGTGAGGGGCCACAGCCAGGACAGCTGACCCAGACTGGCCAAAGGGCTATTCCATACCGTATGACATCATGCTCAGTATATAAGGCTGGGGGAGTTGGCCAGGGGGGCAGCAAATGCTGCTCAGGGATGGGATGGGCATCGGTTGGCAGGTGGTGAGGAATTATATTGTGTATCACTTGCTTTGTATATTATTATTTTATTATTATTATTATTAATTATTATATCATTATTATTACTACTACTATTACTACTATTCTATTTTATTTTACTTCAATTATTAAGCTGTTCTTATCTCAACCCACGAGTTTTCTCACTTTTACCCTTCCAATTCTCTCCCTCATCCCACCGGGGGTGGGCGAGTGAGCGAGCGGCTGTGTGGTGCTTAGGTGCTGGCTGGGGCTAAACCACAACACTCCCCCGAGACCAAAATGAGACAACAGTGTTCATTTTAGATTTGAAAGCAGATAGCCAGGCTGAAATAGCCTTGATTTTCCTGTTTCTTCTGACACAGTGGTTGTGAGGGATTTCTGCTCCGCAGAAGGCTTCTGATTCCCAGAAAAAGGCATCGTGGAAGGAGGCTTACAAATGTATTTTTATTATCTGATGACTAGCTAGACTGCATGAATTTATCACAGAGAAAAGGAAAAAAAGGGTTTTGAGAGGGTGAAGAAAGTAGCCGAGGCCTCAGATGAAATAAACTTATGTCTACTTTACTAGAGAAGCTCATGTGATTTTTATGTATTTTTCATGTCTTCTCAGGGCTTTGGTTTTATCAGTTTAGAAACTCCCTCAAGGGTTTAGATTTTATTGAAAGTATGGAGTTCAGGGATCATTCTTAGTTAACAGGCTAAAGGAGGATTATGTTATTCCAGCTGACTCCGTGTAGCAGTAAGAAAACATTTATATTCTCCCAGCTTTGCTGCTCAGGAAGCCTCAGCTTTAAAGACAAAATTGCCCATGCCATGAATGGGTATTAGGTCAACTGACTGGGAGTTACTAAATTGTCTATAACAAAGTTTAAGGAGGCATTTTTGAGGTTATTTGGAGTTGAACAATGAAGGGATGAATAATAACTGTAAAGAAACATTAAATTAAAAATTGTAGGGGTAGAATTCTTATAGTTGAAACCAGAATTGATAAATTCCTTTTAAAAAAAGAATATATAAAATGAGAAAGAAAGATTGAATTAAAGAAAGTTCTAAGAAACTTATACCAGAACGGCATGGAGCATGAAAGAACTGACATCTCTGCAGAATTCGTACTAGAGGCAAATGATAAAAAACCCAGAATATTAAAGGAAGAACTTTGTTTATAAGCATTAAGCTCAAAAATAAGATGAGGGAAAAGAAGTGGAGTGGCAATTAGATTAGGTGACACCTAATCTCTTCTGGACATTGAAAATTGGTAGTGAAAGGACGGATTACTAGCCCAAAGCATCCAAACTGCAAAGGTGGCAATCCTGAGCTCTTACTTTCCTTGGAGTAGAACCACTTCTCTAGTACCTATGCATCCTTACAGATGCAAGACACTATAGTGCAGTAGGAATGATATCTTGGAAGGGGTTCAGCCCACCAGAATGTAGTCATAACTATGCTGACAAGAAGTAACTATTGAGTCTGAGAAATGAGCGCCTCTCTTACAGAGGATCCATTTTTGCCTTGTACCTACCTCTGACAAAAATAGGTTATTTTATCATAAATGTAGCATCTCGTCTTCCGATACATCCTCTGTAGCCAAATTTTTATTGACAAAAATCCTGAGGAGCGTTTGTGCTCTGATTGAATATGTCATTCCGATACAATATTCGGTTTTCAGAGAATGCTGGAGAAGTTAATTATTTCCTCAAGAAACAAAGAATACTGGCAAGGCAAAGGTTTTCAGGAAAGGGAAAACCTTTCACTAGACACACGTTTGTCTGTTGTGAGAAGCAACCTGACCAGCCTTTAACATGTGAGGATTTTTTCTTCCAACTCCATCTCAGAGAATTCTTCATAGCCAAAATGAAGGAACTTTTAGCACTATGACAATCATAAAGAGAATATAGATTTTTTTTGGCTGGCAACTACAAATACCCCTAATGGCTGAAATATCCCCTCAACTACTACATTAAATGATTCAGTAAAATGCTCAACATCATTGAAATAATTAAAAAATATATGCTTGTCTTATCACTTCCCCCCACATATCTGTCCAGAAGGATTTCAAGGACCACCAGAGGCTCCAAACTGAGCAGTGACATAAATGAATCTCAATTTTAGTACAAAGGATTAATTAGCTCCTTCTGTAAGCCTAGAGCCAGACAGTGAGTGACAAAAGGAAATAAGTATGAAATAATGGTATTATTCTGGGAAATGTTTATACTTACTTTCCCAGAAAACAGAGCCCCTGGACCAAGTTCCTCTGTTCTGTAATTTTGCTCAGGGTTGCCAGCGTCTGAAGGGATTTAGGATTTTCTATACTGTCCTCTCCTTCTTTGCAGCATTAGCTCTAATAAATAGCATTTAAAATAATCCCTTACAGAGTCTGAGTGCCTTTTTTTTTACTGGGATCATAATGAGCTGGCATCTCCTGGTGCAAAATGGTTGTCGAGCTACTCTTTTACAAATTGCTGAAGTATGACTTGTAAAAGCCACTATAGACTTCAAAAACACACTGCCTAGGAAGTCCTACTAATCTACATTTCTTTCCTGATACCAAGCAAGAACTAGACTTTTGGAGTTGTGAGAAAAAAGTTTCAATTTAGCACCTAAAACCAAAAGCTGGCAATGTATAATACTGCTTTTACATTTACAATTCAAGGATCAAAGTTGATCAATAAAAGTCTAATTTTGAGGAGACTAAATTGTATTATTTGCCCTGTTCCTTTTAGGGATTAACTTCCAATATATTAGTGTAGGAGCAGTTGAGTCTTAGATATCACTATTTAAAAAAAAACAGGGAAAGATGCATGTTTGAACATTTGAAAACAAAGGTTCTTAAAGCTCTGGGATATAGAATTACATCCAAACCTGTACATAGAGCTACACATGATAAAGTATGCATTATATTTTATAGAGTATTAAAACAGATAATCATTGTGGAAGTAATGAAGTTAAAGCTGAGAATTGAGAAACTGAAGAAGCAACCACATGTTTGGAAGAGGGGAAAACAGAATTTACTCTTCAGGAAAAGTTATCAAAAACATAATATGAACAAATACAAGGACCATTTCATTTTAGAAAATGAAGAAGCTGGGTTTCGCATATACTCTGAGCCTGTGGGTGGAAGCTTGCAGAACTGCTTGTAAAGATACCCTGAAGTCCTTAATATATAGTAGTACAAAATACTGGTACTAAAACTACCTAACATAATTTAAAAGCATTTTTTTCTGTGAAAAATTAGAAATGAATGCGTACTGGTATGCATTACAAAAATGAGCACCGTCCCACTGGTTCTCCTACTGGATTGAATTCAATTTACAACACATAAATGGTGGGTCAAGATTTTCTCCTGGCCCATTGTCACATTTAGCTCTGAAATCTGCCTGAGTGATTCAGACAGCACCATTACTGTAAACAGTTCAAAGGCACTGAAACCTAACAAAGCAACAATATGTTATTTTCTAATTGGAGCAAATTAACACTGTGAATTTTATGGTGCATTAGTCATAGAATCATAGAATCATAGAATTGTAAAGGTTGGAAA
The DNA here is from genome assembly GCF_047370975.1 of Nipponia nippon. Classification (NCBI taxonomy): domain Eukaryota; kingdom Metazoa; phylum Chordata; class Aves; order Pelecaniformes; family Threskiornithidae; genus Nipponia; species Nipponia nippon. The sequence continues at coordinate 83,535,682 of NW_028262347.1, read as the reverse complement.
AGACCCTTAAGATCATTGAGTCTGACCATTAACCTAGCACTGCAAGTCCACCACTAAACCATGTCCCTAAGCACCACGTCTACCCTTCTTTTAAATACCTCCAGGGATGGGGACTCAACCACTTCCCTGGGCAGCCTGTTCCAGGGCCTGACTACCTTTTTGGTGAAGAAGTTTTTCCTAATACCCAATCTAAACCTCCCCTGGTGCAGCTTGAGGCCATTTGCTCTTGTCCTATTGCTTGTTACTTTGGAGAAGAGACTGACCCCCACCTGGCTGCAACCTCCTTTCAGGTAGTTGTAGAGAGCAATGAGGTCTCCCCTCAGCCTCCTCTTCTCCAAACTAAACAACCCCAGCTCCCTCAGCCACTCCTCATAAGACTTGTTCTCTAGACCCTTCACCAGCTTCGTTGCCCTTCTCTGGACACGCTCAGCACCTCAATGTCCTTCTTGTAGTGAGGGGCCCAAAACTGAACACAAATGCTAATTGAGAACATCAAGGCTTTCTTTGCCTTTAACTGAATCCCTAGAGCAACAGGGAAAAATAAAACAGAAAAATCAATTGGTAATCATATGTTTTTCATGCGTATGTAATCGCATGTTTTTCATATATACAATTATATGCATATTTCTTAAGGCTGGATATCAGCTTCTGGTTTCAGAAAAGAGCAAAATTTAATTCATATGAAGGAGCATTTGAAACAAAGTCAGACCTGCCTGTTCTTGGAAGACCAGCTCATGAACTGCAGGGCCAATTTTTTACTTACTAGCAGATAAATTTTCTCTCAAGAATAAAGAAAATAATATGATACTACCATAAAAATCATAAAAATTTCTGGTCAGGTTCCACTGTGTAAAATTGTTGTCATTTTCATGAACAGAAATGGAAAATGCCTTCTGGCCTGCAGAGCTCTTGTATGGTGGAGCAATATCAAGAGATGAGAGTTTAGTTCATTTAAACAAGCTGTTAGTCAAAAACAGTATATTTGGCAAAACAAAACCGTATGGAAAACTCATATAAAATTAAAACCTAGAAATAAAATGGTCAAAATGGCAACAGTTTTCATTTGGAGTACAAATGAAAACTGTATGCTATTGAAGTTAAAAACTAATTTGATTTAGTTTCTAAAGTTTGATCTGGATCTCATTTCTTAGGAGTATTTTTTTGGTTCACTGAGACAGTACTGAACCCAACAAAGTAACTATAACTGAAGCGAAACCTGAATTAAAGTCTAATGACCCCTCATTCAACTCCTGATTTAAAGCTCTATTAAATGCTTGTTAGTTTCACCTTGTTATGTTGTGGTGGGTTTTTTTGTGGTGGTTTTTTTGTTTATTTGTTTTTTGTTTTTTTTTTTAATTTTGCCCTTCCTGTGGTATTTTACATTTTATAAAGGTCAGAGTACTATCAGACATCTGTCCTACTCTTTACCTTGAAAAAGAAAAAACAATTACCTCCCCCAACCCTATTTTTTAAGTTTCATGGATCAAAGATTTTGGCATGTCTTCACAAAGAGTGTCTCCATGTGCATCTCTGAGTAGGTGGCAAACTCTGGGACTTGAGTATGATTGATTGTGGAAACTTCTTAAGCTTGCTCAGCTATCAAAGGATGAAAAACAAGCAAGCACATCTGAAATTTTAAAATGATTCCTCAAAAATATTCAAAGGAAAGTACCACGTGGTTCTATTAATTTTTTTTTTCTAATGGAGATAAGAATGCTTTATTTCTAAAAAAACCTATATTTTTTTATGTAGTTCGAAGATTGTTATGAACTCAGTGATATATATGCAGAGAGACCTAGTAGTAGGCTTTTATTTGAGGAAAGTGCAAACAAATTCCTTTAAGTTGTGACTCAGTTACCTGTTTCAAATGAGCTTTTATTCATATTTATTTAAAGATTTTTGGTGTTATGGACATCTTGGTGACATGATACAAGATCATCTCCTTGAAATATTCTCATGGACAGCAATCATATTATTAACAGGCATTATCTAATCTATACTTGTTTCTTCAAAACATTTGTATAATGAATTATTTATTGTTTGAACATTGTCACATTTTGTAATTGGGTTTTGGCTTTTTTTTTTCTTTTGGAATTTTAAACTTTCAAGCCACTCAACTTTTTCACAGATTTCTTCTTACGTCCATGATTGGCTAAAAACTACTATCCTGTGCCTTCAAATTAGCCTTCTGTTCCTACTGGTTTTGGATTTCATGACTTAGATGTCAGTCAGTGAGTGAGAGTCACAAATTAATTGCAGTTATTACATTTTTAACAGGACTTACATATGAGTATCAGACACACCGCTAAGATCAGTAGGAGGGTTATGACAGCAACCAATAGAGCGACACTTGTTCTGGAGCAACAGCTTTTACCTACAGATAGACAGCAAAAATAAAGATTAGGGGATCAACTGGGAAAGGAAACCTTTGCCTTCATTCAAAGATGCCCTTTTCAGGCTCACACTGAGACAACTCTTCCAAGTTAGGCAAAGCCCTTTGGTGCTGTATATTGTGGACACATTTTTTTTCCATGACAGATATTCAACCTGAACCCTTCTGCCATTGCCTAGAATACTTTGTTAAATTCTGCTGCACTTGATACTAGAGTTAAGTGCTCACTGAGATCCTTATCTGCTCTCTCAAAATACTGTGGAAGCAAAATCCAAACAACCTACCAGATAAAGGTCCTGCTATGTTATACTCCCTAACAAAGCAAATTTTTCAGAGGATTTGAACTGTCTCCTCTTTCTGTTTTGACTGTTATTTATGGACTTTTGTTCAGGATTTACTTCAAGGGGATCCTTGCAATATTCATTAGTCTGCCAACTCAGTGGATACTGGCTGGGTGTGATAGAGCACAAGCAGGTCCAAGAGGGGACAAATAACAAGCTCAGTGCCTGACTGGACTCATCAGACACTGAATTAAAAGGTAAAGGAGAGCTTTCCATCTCTTCCTGCTTCACATATTTGCTAGAGTATTTACTTACCCCTTCTGCTGTCTTTGAAGTTTATGGTGTCTGTGTGACAAGTAGGATCTGAAAACCAAATTAAGGTTTTTGCTGCTATTTACCCCTGCTCTGTAAAGTAAACAGTTTTAGATAAATGAGGAAACCATCCTGCATCTTCATCCTGACTGCAGTCAATATCTGGTCTGTTCTGTCTGGTAACCTCATTTTCACGCCTTGTGCATTACTATTTGAATGACTGAAATGCTAAGAAGCTGTCATACTTAGTATAGTATTAAACTAGACTGATTTTCAACCAGTCTTTGAAAGAAGAAGGCACACAAGAAGAACTCTGTGCTGTCAAGCTTTCTGCCTGAGGTTTTGTCAGGAAATGGTTGCACCCTGGAAACCTGTTGATTGCTCTAATCAACAAATCTGTTTGATAGGTGCAAACTATCTACTGATACGCTAGTCCAACCAACAAGACTGGGAAGGGTGGAGAGAAGTTTTAGTGGTAAAATGAAAGCTTGTAGGAAGGAAGTTGGTGACCAGGAATCCTAAGGTGGCAATTCCAGAAATGGTCCCGGTGCCCTATGCAGGACTGGAGGGAGAAATGAGAAGGCAGCATATTAGCACCTGGCTGAGAAGATGGGGTAAGGATCCAGATTTCTGATTCTTCGGGAATTTGGGACACATCTGGTGCAGTGTCCAAACACTCTGGAGGAACAGATTTCATCTTAACTATAAGGGAGTTAAGCTGCTGGACATGACATCTAGAAGGTTTTAAGTAACTTCTAAAATTAATAAGAGCAAGCTGGCAGGGGCTAAATATAAGTAACTCTTAAAATGAGGAAAGCGAAGCTGACACAGGTTAAAGAGCAGTTTAGGGTGATATTACCATTACATGTGACTTCAAAACCACTGTATCTCCAGGAAAATGAAAGGTCAGAGTGTAGAAACATTTAAATAAACTGTTAAGAAGCAAACTACAACTATGGCACACCTGCTTCTACACATAGACTAGAAGTCTGAAAAAAAAAGCTGGGAAGATCCTCAGATGTCAGGTGTCTGAAAATGGGTGGCTTCTGCCAGCTGAGATACCCTCATGTATCAGACAACTGCACAGACCTGGAAGATGTTACACAGGACCTCCAAAAATCTGTGGCCTTCTATATTTGCGTATTGAAGCCAGACCAAATGTCCTGATGCTTCCCAGATGGCTCTGGACACCTGTGGTTAGGTGTTAGCATCCCAATATGCTATGTATATGGGGAAGTGGTTAAAAGGAAGAGATTCATCATAGTACTAGACTAGATAAGGAAAAATAGAGTGCTAATGGGTAAAAGAGAGGAACTACAGGAAGCTTATTAAAAAGAGCTAAAAAGGGATGCTAAGAAAGAATTGAATCCATACAGGCAGACTATTTATTATTGAAGGACAGCATCCTGGCAACACATAGCCAATACAAGGCACTTACTAAGAAGGGTCTGGGAACAGGTAAAAGGAAGTTGACATAGCTATTAGAAACAGATCGTTAATTTTCCAAAGCTGTAGACATCAAATGAAGAAAATAGAAAGTATCACAAGCCCTGGGAGATCAAAGATTATATATAAGAAAAACCAATTAGACAGAAAATAATTTGAGAAGGAAAAGACTTCAAATGTGGTTTTGAGCACCCGTGTTTCCAACACAGTGTGTCTTCAGACACATCAAGAGAAAGTATGTTGCTAGAGATCTGTAGGCCAGTGGATTGTAGGCTATCCAGGAAGCATTCAGAAGATAAGGCCATAGTAGAGAAGCTGAATTAATCCCTCGTATCAGGACTGACTGAGTAAGAACTGGGTGGATCTTCCATTTCAGGGGAGTTCCTTGTGAGGAGCTGCATGAACTGGAAGACCTATGGCCCAAGTAAAAAAATGGATATAGTAACAAATTCCAAGAGACATTAAGTGTGAGATAGCTGGATTAATAATGCCGTTTTGTAATCCCACTCTTAAAGCTATCTTTGCACCCAGGGCCTAGAAGGTAACAGATCTAATGTGAATTAAAAATAAAAAATAAAAAAGTTCTAGAGGAGATCTGTGAACTTCAGGTCTGCTGTCCTGACCACACAGTCACAGAATCATTTACATTGGAAGTGACCTTTTCAGATCACCCAGTCCAACTTCCCTGCTCAAGTGGCGTCAGCTACAGCAGGCTGTCCAGGACCATGCACAGTCAGGTTTTGAATATCTCCTAGGATGAAGACTCTACAACCTCATGCGTTAGGAATTATTCAGAAGGGAAATGAACAAAAATCAGGGATGTTTTGTCTGCCACATGGTTCTATAAATCCATGATTTGCCTCTACCTTCAATGGTGCATGCAGTTCTACTACCCTTATTTCAAAAAACATATAGGAAAAGGTTCAGAGAAGGGAAGCAGTAAATGACAATGTAGACTAGTGTTCTGCAGTGTGGAAAAGAGATGACTAAGAACAGGCTATGTCAGAGTCGTATAAAATCCTGAGTGTCATGGAGACCTTGGATAGGGTTTGACTGCTTACTGTCTCTTTCAGGGAACATCAGCTGAAGCTAATAGGAGGCCAGCTCAGAGTGAAAAAATGCAGCTGGTTCTTTGTGTGATGTCAAAAAGAACTGTGGATCCCCTCATCAAAGGATGTTATAGAAATCAGGGCTGTGTATAGAACCAAGAGGAGATTGGGCAAGTTTGTAGAAGAGAAATCCACTGAGAAACACATCTGTTTCAGGAAGTCCCTGAGTAGATACATGCGTGTGAAAGTATTACAGGAAGGTATCATATATGCCTACCCTCTTCTTATTCATGTCAATTTGTTCACTTATGCCTGCTGTTGGAGACAGGAGGCTGGGCTAGATGGTTTCTTCGTCTGGCCCAAAATATCTTTGTGTTCCTACGCCAGTGAAGCCAATAAGTGTTTAGTTGCATACAACACAACACATGCACTGCCCCCTGCTCTGGCTATATAAAGCAGACAACTGTATCTTCCTGTCTCCCATACGGTTTTATATCACTGCATTTTTAGAAAATAAGGAATGGACTCCTCTCTGCTCATTGTTTAAATTCATTTCATTCTAGCAGACAGCTGAAAACTCACCGGAAGATGTGTGGCTAGCTGCAGCATTTGTGTCTAGGGATTGCACTTTCACTTCTGCATATGTAGAACCTAAAACCAGGCAAAAATAACAGAGAACGAAGAAAGCTGGGAAACAACTTAAATGGAACAAAAATGACTGAAATGATAAGAAATGCTAAACACATGAGAGCAGCTGATTTATGTGACCATGTTTAGCTATGCCCAAATAATATTTTTGTCTGTTGCATTCACACCTGAGAGGACTTGCTATAAGTGGAAACAGATGTGGTTTCTCTCCAGTGCAGACAATAACAGAGGAGACATGGGCACATGCACACACATTTTACATCTAAACAGAAGTGGAGAAAACTGTCTAAGGTTGTCTGATCATCTTATTCAATTTGCATCCATATGTGAGTGGTGAGAATAACTACAATATCAAAGCAAACCTGAAAACTGCAGATAATGCTACATTTGAAGGGGTTACTAGTTAACAATAAGATGGTGAGAAAAGTGAAAACTATTCTAACATCTGCAGATAATAAATATAAGCGAGTATGGAAGAAAGCAGGGATGCATAAAAAGGAGGTAGAAACTAAGAAACATGATGTTGCAATTTTATAAAACATTCAAAGTCATCCTGATATACAGCACTGAGCCCCTTTGTTTCTACCACCATACAGAGTTAATGTTTTCTATGAGTTTCCTTATAATTTACTCCTACTTACAGCTTTTATACAGTTTTTTATACAGTTTTTATAGTATTTTTATGAATTTTTCATGAAATTAATTCCATAAGCCAGAAGAATGCACTCTGTATGGTGGTAGAAACAAAGGGGCTCAGTGCTGTATATCAGGATTTATTTTGGTAAAAATATTACGGGGACAGCCCACCTGCAGATTTTTCACAGCTCTGTCCCCCATATTTCCTTCGTCCTCTTTGGGGCTTTGGTGCTCCATGGCACTCTTTCAAAATATGTGTTAGGGAGGTCGAAGAATACAAAGAAAGCTCAGTGCGGACCAGTTGACCTACCTTGGACATCAGTGATCTGTAGTCTGGGTCTGGTTGATTCAGTCAAGTTCAAGTCAGCATAAATGAGATTTTCTGACATTCTTGCTCCCCCTTCTCCTTTTTTTCCCGTTGCTGCTGTTTTTAAAGTGGTACTCTAGACTGAGGATGACTAATAGCTCCCCTCCGTCTCTAGCCTTCAGGAGGAAGTTCTTTACTCTTTCTGTAATGCAGAAACTTGTAATGAGAAGGGAAGCCTACTTCTAATTGGTCATTTGATAGTGGCACGTTAAATGTAAGGTTGTGGCCTTGTGGTCACCTTTGTTGGGAAATGGTTCTGGAATTAGTAGTATTTTGAGTTTCCAAATCTTGACACCCTGTCCCTGTCCCACCTCCTTGTATTTTGAAAAGACAAACTTTATTACGTGAAATGGAAAGGAGAAGAAAAGTACAAAGATTTGGAAGTCAGCCCCAGGAAGGAGAGTGAAGCTCTCGGGGTGGACCCATGGCACATCACAGGGAGCAGCCCTGTGGAGTCCAGAAGGCAGTACTCTCAAAAACGGACATCTGAAAGCATGATACATTTGCCCCTGATCTCTAGAAAAACATACTCAACACTGCTGAAACAGGACCCTGCCACACTTTGGGACTCTGTCATGTGTCTGCAGCTCTTCTAAACCGGAACCAAGCTGACTTGCTGTGTCCTGAGGAATGTGGGGTTTGTGCAGCTCAGAAAAATGTTCTTCCCCTCTGTAGGTAACTTCTGATGGCAAATGGGGATTCATAAAGTGGGATTAGTCCAGCCTGTTTCAGGAATGGCAAAGTGTGCTTAATATGCAAAGGCAGCAACTAGAATAGGCTGGTCTAAATAAGACAAGCCCTAGGCTTTCCAGGCTTTTAATTCCCACATGACTATTGCTTTCATAGAGCAGGAAGTGGCAGGTACATGGACATTGTGCTGTGAATCATTTTTAGAGGAAATATCGTAGCTCATAGCAGCATTTACCAGATTTGGGTTTTGCACTGACAGCAGATATAATCTGCCAGGAGAAGCCTGATCACCCAGCCTGATTGACAGCCAGCTCAACATGAGCCAGCAGTGTGCCCTGGCAGCCAACAGGGCAAACCACATCCTGGGGTGCATCAAACACAGCATAACCAGCCGGTCAAAAGAGGTGATTATTCCACTGTGTTCAGCGTTGGTGTGGCCTCACCTTGAGTATTGTGTGCAGTTCTGGGCCTGTCATGGTTTAACCCCAGCCGGCAACTAAGCATCACACAACTGCTTGCTCAGTCCTCCTTCCAGTGGGATGGGGAAGAGAATCGGAAGAGTAGAAGTGAGAAAACTCATGGGTTGAAATAAATACAATTTAATAGGCAAAGCAAAAGCCATGCACGCAAGCAAAGTAAAACAAGGAATTAATTCACTGCTTCCCATCAGCAGGCAGGTGTTCAGCCATCTCCAGAAAAGTAGGGCTCCATCACATGTAACAGTTACTTGGAAAGACAAATGCCATCACACCGAATGTCCCCCCCTTCCTTCTTCTTTCCCCTAGATTTATATTGCTGAGCATGACGTCATATGGTGTGGAATATCCCTTTGATCAGTTGGGATCAGCGTCCCGACTGTGTCCCCTCCCGGCTTCTTGTGCACCCCCAGCCTACTCACTGGTGGGGTGGGGTGAGAAGCAGAAAAGGCTTTGACACTGTGTAAGCACTGCTCACTAAAACATCCCTGTGTTATCAACACTGTTTTCAGCACAAATCCAAAGCACAGCCCCATACTAGCTACTATGAAGAAGATTAACTCTATCTCAGCCAAAACCAGCACAGGGCCCCACTATTTAAGAAGGATGTGAAGATCCTTGAATGCATCCAGAGGACAGCAACAAAGCTGGTGGAAGGGCTGGAAGGCATCTCCTATGAGGAGTGGCCAAGGCCTCCGGGTTTGTCTACTTTGAAGAGAAGGAGGCTGAGGGGCGACCTCATTGCTCTCTACAGCTTCCTGAGGAGGGGAAGTGGAGAGGGAGGTGCTGATCTCTTCTCCCTGGGATGCAGTGCCAGGACGCATGGGAATGGTTCAAAGCTGCATCAAGGGGGGTTCAGACTTGATGTTAGGAAACACTTCTTTAGCAAGAGGGTGGTCAGACACTGGAACAGGCTTCCTAGAGAGGTGATTGATGCCGCAAGCCTGTGTTGAGGCATTTGGACAACACCCTTAATAAGATACTTTAACTTTTAGTGAGCCCTGAAGTGGCCAGGCAGTTGGACTAGATGATCGTTGTAGGTCCCTTCCAACTGAAATATTCTTCCTTTCCTTTCCTTTCCTTTCCTTTCCTTTCCTTTCCTTTCCTTTCCTTTCCTTTCCTTTCCTTTCCTTTGCTTTCCTTTCCTTTCCTTTCCTTTCCTTTCCTTTCCTTTCCTTTCCTTTCCTTTCCTTTCCTTTCCTTTCCTTTCCTTTCCTTTCCTTTCCTTTCCTTTCCTTTCCTTTCCTTTCCTTTCCTTTCCTTTCCTCTCCTCTCCTCTCCTCTCCTCTCCTCTCCTCTCCTCTCCTCTCCTCTCCTCTCCTCTCCTCTCCTCTCCTCTCCTCTCCTCTCCTCTCTCCTCTCCTCTCCTCTCCTCTCCTCTCCTCTCCTCTCCTCTCCTCTCCTCTCCTCTCCTCTCCTCTCCTCTCCTTCCCTTCCTTCCTTCCTTCCCTTCCTTCCTTCCTTCCTTCCCTTCCTTCCTTCCCTTCCCTTCCCTTCCCTTCCCTTCCTTCCTTCCCTTCCCTTCCCTTCCCTTCCCTTCCCTTCCCTTCCCTTCCCTTCCTTCCCTTCCCTTCCCTTCCCTTCCCTTCCTTCCTTCCTTCCCTTCCCTTCCCTTCCCTTCCCTTCCTTCCCTTCCCTTCCCTTCCCTTCCCTTCCCTTCCCTTCCCTTCCCTTCCCTTCCCTTCCCTTCCCTTCCCTTCCCTTCCCTTCCCTTCCCTTCCCTTCCCTTCCCTTCTCTTCTCTTCCATTTTATTTTATTTTATTTTATTTTATTTTATTTTATTTTATTTTATTTTATTTTATTTTATTTTATTTTATTTTACTTTATTTTACTTTATTTTATTTTATTTTATTTTATTTTATTTTATTTTATTTTATTTTATTATTTATTTTCTTCTAAAGCCTCTCGCCCTCATTATGTACAAGGGACAATGAATGTGTCAGTATCACACCAGCCTTGCTGTGACTTGACTATGCTGTGAGTGAGAAGGAATGTGATATAGAAATTTGAAGGGGAAAGTGTTTAGTGAGCATTAAGATCATGTTACTAAGCACAGCACAGTGATCTCAGTAATGTATGTTTTATTTAGGACATGGCTCTCTGTGTCTGGATGGTTCTCTTGGAATATCTCATGGATTCTCTTCATGAGCTTGCCTTCAAGGCAAATATTACTTTTTTCTGTCCATGCTTCAGTTTTAGCTGAGATAATTACTAGCTAATAAATGCTCATCAGCCAAATAAGGAATGAATCCACTCTGTGTGGTTAGTTACTCTCCTAATCATTCTGTTTTGCGATGCTTGCTTTTAAAGTCCGAAGGTGGTTTTACCTGGTGTACTAATTATTGTCAAAATAAGCAGACACTCTGCCTTGGGGAAAGTGGGGATAGAATTTGTTGAAAAGTGCTAGTATGAAATTTGAAATAGTCAGTATAGTGACAAAGAACGTAACTATCATCAGATTTGCTCTTCTAATTCTCATGTATACATTGGGGAAAAATATAAGAAAAGAGAACAGCAAATGGTTTAGCTTTTGTAAAATTGGAATTCATAGGTTTGCTATACGACAGAGTATGAGGTCTATTTTTCAGTAAACACCAAGTCATTGCCTCATTATTACCTGGCAATCAGCAGGTAAATTCCCTGCCGTGCAGTCATTGGAATATATACTTTCTTGCTGGATATGGCAGGACTAGTTTTAGAATCAAACACATTATTTAATAACAAAGGAACCTAGTTTTCTATACTGACATAAGTATGTAGATAGCTTGAGACTAGATAATGATTACTGAAATGCCAGTGAGCAAATACATATAGTAGCCCATCTATGAAAGCTCTGGATTTAATAATTAAGCAGGAGCTATTGAAGAGATTACTGTATTCCTGTCTTTACTGCATTACAGTACATTGCTTTTCTGGTTTAAAATAAACTATACTAGAAAGTATTTTTTATGAAAATAAAGTAAATGCCAATGCTAGCTGAACCTATTTCTTCCAAAGGGAGATAATTGTCTACTATGTAAATATCCCCTCATGTTCAGGGCCATCAGATCTGGAATACCCTTCTACCAGGTGATAATTACAGAAACTTCTTCAGCGGACCAGTGATCTGTTCTGGTATTCTGCCCCTCACTTCCCATACTCAGGGGCCAAGATAAGCCAAGAAAACACCAGCTGTGTGAGAGAAAGAAGAGGAAGCGAAGCAGTTTCTTTGGTGGTTGATGATTCAGGAGTGCATACTGCGGTCAAAGGTCTTCAGTGGCCCTCAGACCTGACAGTGAGAGGTGTCCAGAAATATTGTGACAGACAGCCTGCTCTGGAATACTAATGTCTCTGATTAGACCGCTCTCATTTCTCTGGAGTTCCTGGGGAAGGAAAAAGGGAAAAATAAAATTACATGATCTGTTTTTAAGTGGGGACCAACATGACTCTGGCATAACACTGCAAGTTTTGGATGCATTTTAGTCAGTTTTCTTACTGTCTGAATGTGTAACTAGCCATCTCAGAGAAAGTCACGACATGGGTTTCCCCTCTGACAGCAGAGAAGCTCTCTGAGAGAGGAGAAGATGGAATTTTGATCCTTTCTCAATTTAAGAGATTTTTTTCCCTAATTTACCTCTAAGATGAGTAGTTACCAGACTGATGCACTGAAATGCAGACAGATAAGTAAGCCAGGAAGCTGTGTCCCATGTATGTGGATTTTCTGGATCATCCTAACTCCCTTTGTATGCACGTTGTCTGAGAGACCTTCAGCACTATTTTATTGCTCATTCTGTCAAAAATGCACTGCCATGGCATTACCCCCTAGGCACTGTTATATTATCAAGACGCAAGAGTGTTTTTTCTCTTTGGAGAAGAATTTTTATCTTTTTAAGTTCAAAGTTAAGTGGTAACTAAATACGTCTTGGACAGTTACTTGCAACTGCAGCCTAAGAGACAGGACTTCATAATTCAGGTAATCCCTTTCAGTTCCTATAGCTATGGATAAGCTGTGACTAGCTGGTGTTACCCAAGGTGTTGTGTGTTGGCTCTGTCTCTCAGCTGTGCTTTACTCTCGGAACATCAGAGATGAATCCATTTCCCTAACCACAAATTGCTCAGAAGGGGGACTTACATTAATGGTTTTGATCATGACTACTTGATCTGCCTCCTTGGCTGCATTCTCTGCAGTTTTGACAGTCTCATTGTCCCAGTCAACAAAGTCCATGGCCATCATTCCATCCACTGCACTGGGGAGAGAGTAAGGGGCAATGGGGAGGTGGAGAAAGCAAACAATTAGAAGATGAGGAAGGAGGAAAAAAGAAAGGAAGGAGAAAACAAGATAAAGGAGAAGATAATTCAAGTAGCACAGTTGATATAGATTACTGCAACAAGGGAGCTCAACTTGACAGATCCAGATACATGGCTCTTTCTTCCCTGTCAGCAACATTTCATTTTCATTATCTTTTCCTTTTGCCATTCTTCATAGCTACATTTTGCTCTGCTACCTCCAGAAACATGTTGACTCAGGACTCACTCTGAGGCCTCCTGGTTGAGTACATGCGCAATATACAAAATATCAGGGTAGCCCATACAACTGGAGATGTTGTTACGAGGGTAGTAGAAGAGGAACGTGAGACACGACACATTCATGATGCTTGGCCCACCCTGCAAATACACAAGGGTGACTCAGAGGTCTGCTGACACACAACGAGGAGACTATTTCTCCTCTGGAAAGCACTCTTGTTCACAGCTCATGCAGATCCTGTCTGGTGGGAAAAAAAAAAAAATTGTTTGTCTGAGAGTTAGAAATAAAGAAACTAAGTATCCTCATAAGAGTCTGATAAATAGGCTGCTCTGTGGTTTTCTAACATAAATCTACTTATTCTCTCCTTCAGAAAGACTACCATATTTGTATTTCAGTCTACAAGATCCCCAAATCGGAAACTTTGGAAAGTTCAACTAAAACATTCAGGGAATTAACTGAGTGTGACATTCAGATCAGAATTTTTCAGTTGATCCCTACGTTTGGAATGGGCCCAACCAAATCAAACAGTGTTGCTCTCTGTGAATATAAACTCTGTAATCCTCTTTAGGTCAAATCTCAGTTTCTTGTGCACATTTCTAAGTCATTAACTCCTCTGCACAGTGTATGCTCTAAAAGAAATATGACAATAATTGTTTACATGCTAAGTTCTGCAAAACTGACGCCTGGTTTGAATAAGAAGAACTAAAAAGGATGTCTGCATATTTTGAGAAGTCCAAATCAGATCCAGCTGCCAGATTACATCATTTTCTGTATTTGACTTCTGCCTGTCCACTAAATCCAAGTGTTAAATGACTGAAAACCAAAGCAGCTGCAAGTTTTGTTACTTGCACTTGACATTTTGGACAAGAATTATCTTGCATAGTTTTAAGATGCAAGATAGCTTCAGGATCTGTTCATAAGCCTATAGTAGGAAGGTCTTGCTGGAGAGGTACTCTCCAGCCATGGAACAACTGTGTAAGGCATGCCTCAGTATGTCTATGATATTGTGTCTGACACAAGAAGTTTTGGCCAGGGACATATTTGCTTGGGGAAGAGAGATATGTCTGCCCAAAAGATTTTAATGGTGCTAAACTAATTTTAAAAGCCATGGAAGATTTGTAGGTAGAAAAACAAACTTACAAAAGTAATCCCTGACCGATCCAGTGTCTGAAAGTTGCATTTGACCAGGATCTCATCCCCCTAGGGAACACAGTAGGTCACACTGTCAGAGCCGTACAGGCAAAGCACGCAAAACAACCACTCGCAATATGGGGAACCAGGAAACTGTGTGAAAACTATGGGCCACAGCCTGAGGTGGAATGAAGGACAGAATACGTCAACGTGCTCTGACATCTCTGGTGCTTGTCACCTCCCCAGCCTGCCTGCCCACAGCTACATCCCAGGGGAGGAACGTACTGGTTTGATTATGAGGATTTCCTTCATGTCCCGAATCTCCTGCAGTCTGAAGTCATACTTATTGTCCTCACAGATGATCCCCAGCTGCTCACCATTCCTGGGGAAGACAAATGAGGGGAGAAAGTTATAATGTTTCCAGGGAGGGGTGTGAAATAACTGATTCCTGAATGAAATAAACAGAGCTGAGAAAAAGCCCCTCCAGAAATCATGCCTGATCTCTTTTGTACCATAACTCACAGAACGTATTTTCAGCGACAGCCAGTCTCAAACATACACTTGAACTTTCTCACCTAGCCCTCTTTGGTCTAGAGCCCAAATATGGACTTTTTGCATTTTAGTAATTCTTGGGTCTTGAAAGTTTTGCCTTTCAGATGACAGTCTGGGATCTCAGAAGTAAGAAGTCCAATACTTGCATTACAAAACATTGTCCTAAATAAAAAGACTCTCTGACCCTAGCAAAGTAGAGTTGGCAGGCTCTTTAGGACCTCCTTTGCAGATGTAGAAGTATCACATGTGAATTCTTCCTTGCTATTTCTACAGTGCTTTGTGATATTGCTCCTTAGGTGGTCTCTGAGCGCTGCTTCTCCATCCGTGTTATAGGTCCTTAGGTCTTGCTAAGTACCTCCACAGTGCACACTGCAAGATGCGTCAAGGCAACCAGCCCACAAATCCTTGTGGTGCTCATGGCCAGGCTGTCCCAGCAGCTGTCGCACACCCTGCTTGCTTGTTGTAGGCCCGCTTTGTGACCGCTGGCAGCTCTGAGCAGGTGAACTGGTAGGCTCACACCACTGTCCAGCTACACCTTATAGCAAAATGGGTTCAGTAGGGAGGGACCTATCTTGGAGGCCAGGCAAGAAAGAAGATGGTCTGTCATGTGACAGATGGTTTATGTATACCATGCAACTTGCATAAAAAGCAGGAGACAAAAACTATTGCTATTGTCTGGAACAAAATAACTCTGGCTAAGTCACTCATACTGGCTATGTGTGACTTTTGGCCTATGCTGGGGTATTCTGGAATTAACACCTAAAAAGAAGACAGACCTGCCCCTAAATTGCTATCAAAGATCACAGTCTGCTAATTGGACAAGTGACTAAGAACAACATAGTTATCCTACTTGTTACAGGGGAAATCCCAGAAAAAAAAAAGTCACTCCAGCTGCTGAATCATCTCTATTCAGAAGGTGTTTCAGACACTTGACCTTCTGCTCTGGAGCCTGTGCTTGAGATGGCTTCAGGGCATGGTCCTTGCATGAAAAAGTCTGTAAAGGTCCTTTCTCAGATATATGCTCATCCTAAGTAAATTGAATTGTTGCCTTAGTCCTCTTTAGACTGACCTCAGTTGATTCCTAGCAAAGAGGCAGAACCTTCCATTTTCTTCTGAAGCCTAAGGAAAACTCTCCTGATTATATCACTCCCTGCTACTTGGAGCAGGCACTTGGACGGTGCTAGTTAGTGAGATGGAGGGAGGCTCACTCCTCTTCTCTTGCTGTCTAGCATAGAAATCCAAGTGTCAGGCCAGTTTGGGCTGGAAATCACTAGCATTGAAACTGAGGGTTGGCTTTGAAGCCAATAGGCTTTATTGATATCTGCTTTGCTCCTTTACCAAGAGAGGACCACGTTTGCCAGCTATAATGTGCTACTCTTGAGAGAGACAAACAGGCATAATTGGGGAGCAGACATATTCACAATGCACCTTTCAAGTTACAAAATCCCCATTTACTTAGTTTAGTTATAACAGACCAAGTTTGTTTCCTAAGGTTCTTAATAAGTTTTCCCCTGCTTTTGCCACGTCACAGGCTGCAGAGGCTGCTAGGGGAGTATGTTGCAGATACTAGTGGCCAGAGAAGGGAAAATACTCATCAAACAATTGTATTAGTCCCAGTTTTCTGAGAGTGCCTTTCAAAGATCTTCTAGTCACTTGGCCCCATTCCTTGGGGAGTGGGTAGAGAGGCACAGGGCCAGGGTGTTAAACTGTGTTTGACTGTAGGGTGCCATTGGTGTTTAAGGATAACTGAGGAAGACCATCTTCAAGGGCAGATGTGCTACCTTGGAACAACCTAGATTCTTCTGAATGATATTTCATATGTGTGCTTAGAAGCCAAACTAGACAACATCTGCCCTGCTCATAACTCAGCTTTGCATTGATTGTGAGGGGGTCAGGCACTCTCCTGTCTTCCACAGCTTGCCTACAGCGCAGTTCAGGTTCCCTGCATACCTACATGATCAACTCAGTATGTGTAGAGTTTCTGCAGAGTGAATCGGCATGTGAGGCAGTTTGTGAGACAGTGCAGGGTCTGGGGATTTGGCGCTAGAGCACAACCATCTAAGGCAATGCCGAAGTTTCCCCCTGCCATTCCAGATGGGACTCACAGCATATCCCAGAGCATGCACCAGCAATACCATGTAGACAGGCAGGGAACTTGATCTTGAAGGTGTCACAGTGAGCACTCTAATCTTAGAGTGTCACGACAACATCTTGGGCTACACCCATATTACTAAATATCATAAGGTTGCATATTGTTCTCTGGCTCACTGGCACCGGCTAAATATCTGCCTCCCTGTAACTGCAGTGTCGTGCTTGGCTTATGTTGGGTTATTCTGAAATTAGAAACCTAAGGAGGAGATAGGCCTTATACCTATACTGCAAAGCACTTGGACCTCTGTGATGCCTCTTTGGCCTAAAGCACAGTTTGGTTTTAGTTCTGGGTTTTGGTTTTTTTTTTTTTCAAATTCTAAGTGGCTGAAGTAGTGTTCAAATGCTATGCTGCAGAGCATGATTTGCTATTTTCATAGCTTGAAACTGAGAATTCATGCTTCATGGGCTGAGGTGTGATCACAGAGTGCATAGGGGTGTTGAAGTTTTTAGTGTGGGAGGATGGTGAAGGAAACCAAACCCAGTGTAGTTTTGCCCATACAGCCCATGGGAACTGGTACACACAATCCCCAAAACTGTGCCTGTGTAGCCTCAGCGTGAGTCTGGTTAGCAGGACCAAGCTATGCAAGGGCAATGTCTAGCAGCTAACTAGTGTGGATGAGCAGCAGTCCAGTGCTTGAGCTCACTGCCTATGCCTGTTTTATTTAACAGGAGGCACAGTTCCAGTCTCATACTCTCTGCTCAGCTGACCCTTCTTTCCTGAGGAGCTAGTTCTTTGTACTACAATTCAGACACTGCAGAGTCTCTTGCACAGACAGACAGATGCAGACTAACCTGGGAACATCATTCTCATCCACTCTAGTCCAAGAGGCAGGGACTAATCCTGTGGCATGGGCAGCAATATTGTGAGTTTGCTTCTCTTACCGGTATTGAGCAGCTTTCACTCCTCTGCCAGACAGGTGGGTGTGAAGCAAGTAGGCAAAGACATGCAGATCTGGAACCAGCATCCCATTCATCTGCAGTTCAAAATGAAGTAGGTCAGAGCCTGGCAGTAAGAGCTTAGCACCGCGTATCAGGATTGCCCATGAAGTCAAAAGCTTGATGGAACTCACGTAATTGTCAGCTTAACATCTTTTTTTAAAAGGGAGGTTTAAGCCCATTTCCTCATGTAAGTCACTACTGATTGAAAGGTTGCTCTGGTGAGCCTTTCTGAAAATTGCTCTTCTGCGTTTAGGTACTGTGGCATAGTTGTCTGAGTTTGTGATATCTCATGCTGGGTACTGTAAGCATACCTTGCTATCAGCTATGTAAAAATCTAAGACAAGATACAGGAGAGGTAATAAGTTAAACATGCAGATACATGAACTCTAAGAAGGTGCAGATAATAGAAAGACTAAAAGCAGAAATCGTAAGACACTGATCAATGGGCCATTAAAAGAACCATCAAAATGTAAACCTTGAAAGGTTCAAAGAAAGTCTTTGAAAACTGATGAAAAGAAGAAAAACAAGATTACCTCAGGCCTCATAAGAGGGAGCAAATTTATGGGTTGCTACAGGGAAATTGTGGGACTGTGTAAAACTTACAGGATGTTCTAAGTGGATTGTGGGAATGTGCAAAATTTATTGTGGGATGCTTAGGGAAGAGGTCAAAGGTAGGGAAAGAGAGGAACAAACATGGGAAAATGGAGAGAGGAAGAGGAGAGTCTAGCTGTACTTGAGCAGACTGCCAGTCAGTATGTTTGTCTGACCAAACCTGGTACCTGATTGCTGCAATCTAGACTATCTTATTAAACTCTGTTCGTAACTATTTTCTGTGTGAGTGTGCTCTCTATACTGTGTATATGTGCGTGCCTGTGGTTTTGGGGTGGGATGATCCACTAGGGAATGTCAAGCTAGAAAACCCAAGGTCCAGGCCACAGAGTGCGTAAAAGGGCCCTGGATCTGGGCACAGATGCTGAAAGGACTTATGGTCTGGACCAGAAATCAGAGGGACCAACAAATATGATTACGTATGGGAGCTGAGTGAGCATGCTTATGGTTATATTCCTCCAGTGAACTTTAAGCCTGATTAGTCGGAAAGGAGGAAGAGGCTTGGGTCATTTGTGTTGTCCATGCTTGTGTGGGCCTTGTTCATGCCTGCAAAGGTACTGTACTCCTGTCTGTGTTGATCTGTTTGTGGCCAGCTGAGTCTGCTCTCTGAGTGTATGTGTGTTTGGGTGTGGTGGGGGTGTCTATATCTTTGGAGTTTGCCCCCAGCGTTAGCACCTGCTGGGCCTCGGAAAGGAGAAAGTGGCAACCTCACATCTAGCGGTGCTGGAGGGACATGTGAATCCCCTGGATCCCACAGTCCACCAGAGCTGATTATTGTTAGCAGCCTCTTGGCTGTGATTTGAGGGATGTTAGACCTCCACTCTAGAGGTATCTTCTTGACCTGAGAGAGAGCACCACATCCTCCCAGCCTAGTACCTGCCTTCCTACACCAGTACCACACACTTATGGCAGGACAAAGGCTTCTTGCATGTGGTGGAGCAAATTTGAGAAGTCACTACATACCCTTGGGTTTTGTTTCCCTTTCACTTAGATGGGGTGAACGGGTATTCAAGCCATGGTTCTGACATGCTTACACAGCTCTGCTAATGCTCTTGGGCCAAATCTTGGGTCTCTGCTGAGCAGTTTTATTGGAATAGATATTCATTTTGCAACACGCAGAAATGGAGGCTAAGATGGCACCCTGCACCAAATGGCTTTTAGACATGTCTAGAGCAAGATGGAAACCCAAAGTGGGAAAGATCAAGGAAGATTTTTTATGGCTTTCCCCACACTCACTTCATCAAACTGGCTGGAATTGCAAAGGCCATAAGATCTGTAGGATTCTGCTCCAGGAGGAATGAAATGCACAGTGAAAGTGAAGATGCCTGTTTGCAGAACCCCCACGTTGTATTTCCGTAGCTCCGGAGTATAGCAGATTCGTACCCCTGAGCTGTCGATCAACCCTGTAAAAGAAAAATGACCACTCCTTCAGCAATGACTCCAGAAACAACAGAAGCAGGGCCTGAAGCAACAACACCTATAGTGTCTCTTTCCCAGTCATGGGTTGGGAGCAGGCACAGATTAACAGGAAGGCCTAAGCCTTCCACCCTACCCCTGTGGTATGGTCCACTGTAATGTACAGCCTCAAAGTCATGCAAGGTGCACAGATCTTCTCATAGTGCATCTGGATACAGCCCTGCTTATAGTCCCAGATGATTCCCATAAAATCACTCCATACTTTTGTTTCCCCTTCTGTAAAATGATAGCAAATACCGTGGTGGCATTCTTCATCACCTGTCGTAGTGATTGAGTGCTGGAGGTCATGGTAGAAGCCTGAGGTGGTATTATTAGGCTCTCAGGACTTCATCCTGACCCTTGGTACACCTATTTCTTCCAGAGCCACTCTGTCCCTTCCCCCTCTGCTCGTTTTTCCCATGATGCCCACATTTCCCTGACGTTTTCCCTAATACTCCTGCTAGTATCATAGCAGGAAGATGTGCTCAACTTTTTCAATGGTAAGATGTGTCTAATCTAAGCAGATATAACTATCTATGTTTTTAAAGTTTGTTTAAGTTCTTCCTGAATGGGAGCCCAGTCCAGTTTCTTCTTACTGTCCTGAAGGTTGTACTGGGCAATATATGGACGTGTTTCATACAGAAGCTGGATTCTAATAGGCGTATGGGTGAGGTGTGAGGCTTCCATCCTGAGGCTGTTCTTTGTCAGACAACTGCCCAGCATTACCCACCTGGTAACAAGTCAAAATTGCTGTAATGGATTTCTAGTCGGACGTACTGAGGATCCCAAGGTGTCCCTATGGAAACTGCAGCTTCATCTGGAAATTGATAAGACTTGTGGAAAGAGGAAGAGGAGGAATAAAGTTATAAGAAGTAGGTAGTTTTTAATTCTTCTCTGTTGTTTCTTGACTGAAAACGTACAAAAATAAAGTTTTTATTTTCTTGCATCTCTGAATACTTATTTTGACATTGTTAGAAATCATAATGTTGTGGAAAATTCTGCCAGTTCCATTTCTTTTCCTTCTGAATCAGAACAAGGAAGAATTTTCAAAATTTATTTTTCATTTAACCTTTTGGTTGGTTTCATTTTTATGCTATATTTAATAGGAAATACTTATAGTATGTGTATACTCTTGCAGCAAATTTCATATCAGTATTGGCACTGCATAATATAAAATCTGAATAAAATTAGTATAAGGGTTTTGCCTAAAACTTATCGCCTTCCTCTCTTTGTCCCCATGTACATGCATACTATAGAAATACAAAATACATTTTGCTCTGAAAGGCAAAGGGACCATCACAAGATAGATGCTAAAATTTGTGCAGCACTGACTAGTAACTAGGCCACTCAGCCAGAAGCACCAATTTCACTGAACTTTTAATTTTACTCTGCTGAAAAAGAGGCAGAGCCAGTAGAAAAAAAAAAGCAGAAAGTAGTTGCAGTACTTTCTGTTACGCAAGACTAGCACAAGGAGAATTTTGTGAAATTAATGGCAACGTTATCAAAATGTCAGAATGAAAGCCTTCCTAAGTGACATACAAAATTTGTTTAATGCAGTTATGATAATAACATACACACATATGCAGAGTATCGACAACTATGTAGAAATCGCCAGCATCACCTGATGCAGCAGAAGTAGAGTCGAGTGGGGACAGTATGAGGAAACTTCCCCAGTTTGGTTGGCCCTGCAGGACTGTGGGGTCTTACTGGACAAGCTGACAACAAGGGTACTGCTGTTCATAATAAGAAACGGGGAAGAGAATGGGCCCTGCAGACTCACCTCTCCTCCAACAGCCCAGCCCACAAGCACCTGAGAGCACAGGGCAAAATCTGGATTGGCTCCATAGCAATCATCTATGCCACTGGGTAATACACTGGCATTGCCACAGGCATAAGCAAGAATGTAGTGAGTCAAGGTTATGTTGTGGCGTGTTATTACAGGTTCGAACTGTAACCAAGAGAAAGAGTGAAAAAAAGTTATTGTCAACCCTAAAATATTTCTTTTTCAGGCAGCCAGAAAGAGCAGTTAACCATAGTTTAGGCAAAGAGATATAATCTGATTTGCAAAATGGACGGTAAACTGGATGATGATTTATCTACTCATTTCGGTATGCACCCAGCAGAGTGCATTTTTCCAGAAAGGATTTGCATCTTCCTCTAAAGCACCTCCCCTTAATCAGAATCACAGGGGTGTCTATTTGTCATAGAATCATAGAATCATAGAATCTATTTGACCTCTTACACTGGGCAGTGAGATTCCAGACTAGAAATGTAAATAGTTTACCTCATACACCATTTTCTTGGCTGCAAAGCAAGATAAGGGACCTTGATCTAGGGCTCACTATAATTCACTGCTCCCTCAGTTGTGCCAAAAGTACTATAATCAAAATAGTTTAAAATAAACCCCACAAATAACCTGGATCTGTTATTATTAATCACTGAACTTTTTAACAGCACTGATGAGATCAGGCCTCAAAATCCTAATGTTACCACAAGAACTAACTAAAGCTCATGAGTTTGTTCTGTAGGATTACCTGTCAAATTCTGTTTTCCAGTCCATGGAAATTCTTCCATATGAAATTTTGCGTTATGCCATTGCAGTGGAACATCTGTTTTTAAACCTTCAAAACCCACAGAACTAAGAGGGGTTGCTTGACCTTGAAAAAAAGTTATCTTAATTTGAGAAGTAAGCTAGGCTTGCTTTGGAAAGTTCCTGTTTCTTTTCTTTGTTCTTTTTTGCATATTGCATCTTGAAAATAGGACTGCTAAAATATTAGTTTTGCTTTTTATACAAATATTCTTAGCAATTTCCAAGAACAAAAGCAAAATTCCTTTCAAATATAGAAGATTCTGGAGGATCCTTTGCTCTCAAAGATACCAATAGGTAACATGGCCTGAACTCACTACGCTGAGACATCAGGCTTGTAGCAAGGTTTCTTCGGGTGTGATGTACATAAAGACACAGGTACTTCCAAAGCTAGAAACAAGACAGAGCTTATCTCCACACAAGCCAGACAGATTAGCTGGCTCATGCCAATAGCAGTGAAGAACAGATGGAATGCTCCAAAATTTATACTAAAATGCTGCAAAGGACAGACTTGTACTCATGGACAGTCTGTCCTGTCCTGTTTTTTCCCCATTAATACAGCCTGCAAGTTTACCTTGTAGATATGGTATTTCTGCTTGACCATGGGCAGTGGGATAAAGGTACAGGCATACTTGGTTTCTTCAACTGGAACAGCAAACTGGAAAAGAAACAGACACGAGTCACCTGAAGGTTCCCCTGGCAACTCAATAATGCGCACAGGGAATTGGAGAAGCCAAAGGGAGGCAGTGCAAGGAGAATGAGATCCAGAAGTGGAGGGGGCAGGAAGGATGATGCATTTAGCAAACATCTGATTGGTTTTTGGTTGCAATGAGTGAGAAGATTAAAGGGCCAAGAAGATGAAACTCTGTTCTGGTGAAGGACAAACACATTTGTCAGCTCTACGAGGTCTTAAATTCTTTTTCTTTCAGATTTTTTTTCTGTATTTTTCCAAAAGGGATTTGCATTACTAATTTGCCTATTGTAACATGCACTGAGCATAGGAAACGTCCATTCTGTTCAATCAACATTTTTAATTGCCTGTTTTCTGGAGTCACAAGCACAACACATGATAGCACTAATCCCACAAATCTTTACATAAAAATAGTGCCCCTCTTTACTATGGAATATTGCCCACGCTGATCAGCAGATGCTGCCGTCTTGAGTGAGTGCTGACTGTGTGGGCTGATGCTGTTTAAAGAAGGAAGGTGTTAATGCAATAACACACTGAGCTGGTACTTTTGGGCTTCATTTGACAAGGATGGCGCATGTACCACGACGTGATGCTTATGGGGGCCTCCAGCTCTCCTGGTAAATCCTTATATCTGACACTGAGATGCTGCATAAGTTAATATTGGAGGCAGCGCATGCAGTAGTGCATATTGCATTTTCTGAGCTCTTAGCCAGACTTGTCACAAAGCATTTAAATGTATTGCCATTATTTCTCTTCTCTGTGATATTGTGTAGTTCCCACAAAACTAAGATGGGAATCAGTAAATATCTTCAGTATATTATAGATATTTTTCTATGGGTCTACATGGATGTGACAATAGACCTGTATACATACATGCCCAAGTTAATAGTTATATTGCGATTCAATAGCACCACAACCTGTGTTTGACTAGACTCAAGGGAACAGGATACACCTTACAGCATTTTTCTAAACTATAAGCCCTTTACCCTCCACACAGCAAGCCTTCCCTTCCCACTTCATTCCTACTCTTGCCAGCTCTATTTGCATGTTTCCAAGATCAGTCATGTCTATTATTTGACCTGGGCAATCCAAACCTCCAGCATGGGCATGATCGATTTTGCAAAGAAGGGTGGGGGAAGGGGAGATTTTTTAACATGCCAAGTAAAGCTCTTGTCCAGTACTTACATTGTCCAGCCTCAGGTCATAGGTGAAGAATATTTTGGGGTCAGTTGAGTCAGATGGGCCTCTGTACCTCATCAAGAAAAAAAGACTTGGAAAATCTTTGGCCTTTAAAGAATTGGACTGTGTCATCAGCACAAAAGGCAGTAACAAGGCATGCTGTGTCCATCTGTAATGGGAGTGTTTCATTGGAAAGTCTCCTTCATTCCTTCCCATCAACCACACACACAGGTATTCACCCCACATCACATGCCTCATAGCACTGCACGTTTTAAAATGCAATCCACATACTAACCATGTGCAATTAAAAGTAATCTAAAATAAAATAACTGTATTTGGTACGTACCCAGACACTCAGACAATATGCCAGAACACACAATAGACAATAAGCAGTTTAACACACAAGATTTGTCTTGTCCAGACAGAGAAATGATTTTTTTTTTTTTTTCCCCCAAAGAGAGGGTGCTGGATAGAAAAGACCCTAGGAAAGCTGTACCCACTGTCATTTCACATGCATTATTGAAACATGTATGGATTTAAAGTGTTGGTATGTGAAATAAAAGAAAGCTGGAAAAAAGCTGTAAGGGATTTGATAAGATTTCAGAACCTGCATCATTTTATGCTTAAATGTTTAGATGTTGAGTGTCTGGATACTGTTCTAGCTATGGGAGCTGTACAGTGGTGCTAAAGATCAGATTTTCAGATCTTTACATATCCTAGAGAAAGCAGGTGCAGTTCATTTATCTGTATATACTGTTAATACACTTGGGGCAATTTTTACAAAGGATTACTAGGGTACTTACACAAAAAGCTAACAAAACTAGTCCTCTGATTCCCCATTAGCTGCTACTGTTGAGCATGAATGCAATCAATGATCTGCCTGCATCTGCCCCAGCATGTGACAGCAGCAGTAGCCACAGAACTCTGTAGGTTAATCCCATTCAGAATGGGATTATATTTCTTTCAATTAGTAAAGGTCATTAAGAAGGTTTGTGACTACAAAGGCGTCTATCCAGTCAATTGCACATGTATTTGAACTCTGGAAAAATGGTGAATGTACACCTAATTCTGGACAAACATTTTTGAGTGGGCTAAACCTTAGATAATGCTAATTTGTCCAGAGGTTCCTCAAGTAAAGGTGAAATGGTGTAAACAGTGTGTATGTATGCAGAGTTCTGAAACTGTGTGCATTAGTGTGCTTGCGACCTTGGCAAAGCATATTTTTGAAAACTCTGACTTAAAATACCGATTTGGATTGGCCAAGTTTTTAATGTCAGTCAATACCAGTATGAAGCTCTTCCAAGAGAAAAGGACTGAAATTATCAAAACGTTCTGAATTTTCCAAATATAATTCTTACCGAAATATTGCCTTATATTAGGCAAATAAAAACTTTATCTCCCATACTAGATTGGTTTTTTTATATGTGGCAAATGAGAGAGAGACAGGGAAATGAGCAAAATTTTGAAGAGCTGTGTTCAAGCTTAAGAAAATGTTGAGATTTATATCATCTTCCCTATTCTTTGATGGAAAACATTGTAAAAAACATCAAATACATCAATACAGTGCCCTTGAAATGGGCATTATCAATGTGGTCATATGGTCCCATATTTTTCTGTATATTCCTGTTATTGTACTGTTGTAAGGAAAACCTGCCATTCTCAGATCTGATCCTGGGGATCTGGGAATACAGTGGGACATGAGAGCAGGTTTGTCTGGGATGTTGCTTGAGCAGTCCCCTTTCTTACTGTGATATCCAGGTCATTTGGGTCACATGTCCGGAGGTGGTGTTTGAACAGCATGGTGGTGGAGGTCTCATTCTCTGTCACGGCAGCAGTTGGTAGTCCTAGCTATCATCTTCCTCAAGGGTTGCCTCATCTGGCACATGACAATGCTGGAAAAGGAAAAGTGGTCAAAACCATAAAGAGAAGAGACGAACGTCCTATGGTCTGAGAAGTCATGTTTCCAAATACCACTGGTGGGACCTCAGTAATTATGAAAGCATTTCATTCTCCAAAAAGCTCCTCTGCTTTCACTGGTAATTTCCACAAACCAATTGAAGAGAACTCACATCCAGTCCCTGCTATACCCAGCTGCTCAGGGAAAGAGCAGCCCCTGGGTTCCATCACCCAGAGGATGGCCTGGATAGAATAGATCCTAAAGGATCTTCCCTGCTCCCTGAGTGACCTGCTGCACCCTGGGGCATTTTAGCACATCTGGCTCAACCACACAGGGTGGGAAGTAAAATAAGCTCTGTCGAAAAACAGAGGTAGTTCAAGAGTAAAATATTTTGGGCATATCAAAACTTCAACTTTAACTCTTAGGTTTTCCATACCAGCTGGAATCTGGGCCTTCTTGTGGATGCTAAGCTCTCCTAGAAACTACAAGCTAATCAATAGCTTTAGCAGCATAGGCATAGTGAAAAAGAAAAATAATGCATGAATGAGGTCACCAAATGCAATTGTTACTCGGTAAAATGGCACAGAAACATCAGGCAGAGTTTGAAAAGCATCTAAATGTCTAATTACTGTAGAAATCTCACTGGGAACAGAATGGGCCACAATAACTGCTGCTATGAAAATACAAGGTGAAAAGGTGGGACTACACACACAGCTGTGGAAAGAGAAAAAGGTTAGAAAGGAGTAAAGCTCCAAGCTGACTGACTGGGGTAGCATCATATTTTTGTGGCAAAGGAGCTCAAATGACCAGAAATGAGAAGTCAGTGGATGAAAATCTCTCAAAGAGAAACCTGAAACATAATAAAGCAAATGTCTCCCTAATGTACAGCTGTTAAGTGCTACATTGAAAAGTTTTGCTGTAGTACTCAACTTTGGAGGGATAAAAGAGAAGAGAAAAATTTTGCCAGACAACAGTCTGGTCAAGGAAGAATATTTTTATGTGAAATCCTTCCTGGTATTTTTTCCTCCCATCTCTGTTCCTTTAAGTGATTATTTCAAAACCTGCTTACAGCTTTTGCTAAATTTCCCAGTATCTCCTCTAATATCCCTTCTTCTTGAATTTATCCATGGATTTGGACTTTCAGAATACTCTAAGCAATTGTTCTCTAACCCAAATGCTCCCATTTACAGAGGGTCATATCATACAACACAATAAATACATACGTACAATAAATACAGCTTTTGTTTTCCTACTGTTTTGAAATACCTGTTGCACTCTTTAATTAAAAGATCAAAATTCAAAGATAAGTAGTCTGCAAATGAGGTACTTTGAAATAAATAAAATACTTAAAATTAAATATACCTTATGAAAGAGGAAGGCAGTAAGCAGCTGGAAAAAAATTGGCAACTTTGTGAAAACAAGCCTTTTTGGTAATTTTTTCACCCATTGGACATTACTTAGATAATGACTTGTTATGGTTGTAGTAAAGAGGAAAATTAAAACAAAAAACAAGGATGTGTGAGAGAGAGGGTTAGAAGGAAGAACACAAATGGAAAACCCCACTTAAACTCCATTTACAGTAACTAGCATGTTTTTCCTTCAAACTGTCTGTTCCACAGGTTCAGTGGATGTGATATACAGCCTACTGAGCAAATGTGGATTTTTGTGGTCATTAATGTGTTTGATTACTGGAATGTCTCCAGACCTAAATAGTTGGGAGATATTTTCTGATATGTAAAAAAGTTGAAAAAACCCAAAACTTTTCTAGAACCAAAATTATTTTCTAACATAAACAAAGAGTTTCAGCTACCAATGCAGAAAAACACTGAAAATGTTAAATATCTCTTCTGAAAATAATGGAATATTTAATATTTTTGAAACCAAACACTTCAATTTTTCCTTTCAGGATGTTCTTTTAGGAGAAAATAAATGCTTTTGATTTATCCCAAATTACTTTGTAAAAAATCATTATAAAAAAGTGAAGAACAAGTGTTTCTTCTAAATTGATCACAATTTTTTCCCTGTCATCATTCACAGCCAAAATTTCCCTGTCTGTGGCACAATCACAATGAGATTTCAAAACTGGGTATTACAAAAGTGGTTTTGCAAACAACTAATGACTGTAAGTAAGGCTAGCTACCCCACCCCCTCCAAAGTTCACCCATTTTAGACAAGCACCAAGACATACTTAATGCAAAACACATTTTACTGTTATATGAAAAGGGAACTGAAAACACCTGAACAAAGCAAGATCACAGTGACTGGCAAACACTTCATCAGTGTAAACTCTTTTGCTATCTGTATCTGGATAACTTTAAACTATCTGTTTCTCTTTCATGATTAAAACAAAACAAAACAACAGCCTGTTTTTTTTTATTTAGCACCCTCAGTGGCATTTTGTTCCTTTAAACTCCAGCTGTTTTAACATCAGGCATCTATCCTTAGTGGCTACCTTTACATTTAAGACCATTTTAAGACATTTAAGACCAACAGGAAGAAGCAACCTTTGGAGGTGAACACATGTCTCCACTCACTACAGAGGAAACCAAGTAAATTAACCTTTGAAGAGCTTCAGTGAGGGAAAACGTGGGAGTTTCGCATCTGACTCCTGCCTCAGCTGGCCTGTGGTTTGGATGAATCAGAACTTACACTCCCAGCAGCCTCTTCCAGCTTCATGGTAGGTGGTTGCTTCTGTCATATCTAATCGGTTCTAGCTGTGGTTTTGACTTGCAGGTGGGATCAGTTTATTTGCTTAATAAACATAATCTAGTGCCATCTGGGATACCATAGGGTGTATCAGGTAGCTGTTATGGGGCTAGCAGGCATGACACAGGACTTGCAGAAGACCTGGGCTTTCCTGGACTGTCAGTCTGAGGCCATGCCAACTAAGGATTTCAAATGGCCTTGGACATCTTTAGCCAGTTGAGTCCATATGCTTTCAAGCCAAAATACTTGGAACATGACCCTTGGCAAAGGGGGATGCAGAGGAAGTCTTTTCAACTTACAGCAAAGTAGATGCTGCCATTTGGGAAGACACCTCCTATCACAATGTCAGATCCAGGCAACTCTCCATGAGGGCTGAATCCAAATGCCACCCAGCCAGTTGTATGGACCTGCAGCTCAAATGTCATCAGCTCCTGTTCACCATGGTCCCAGTGGAGGCAGACCATGTTTGAACGATCCAGGAAAATGGAGAAACGCAGCAGTGTAGGTGCAGGCTGACCAGAACAGAAGCAGGGGAGGAACAAGAGGAAGAGCATACCCTTGATTCTTGAGAACTGCCATCATCAACAGGATCACTGCAGTTTCGGGGTCTTGCTGATACCTTGGGCAGCTATTCTGCTATGAGAGGTCCAGTTTATATAGAAGGGCATGAGGCTGGGCCTATTGCCAGAAAGGAGGAGTGGAAACCAACTGTTCTATATCCAATTTAACATGTAGGAAAGATCAACACTTTACATAACATGTCTGGCACCCTGCCGCAGTGAAACTGTACTAGGCCATCCAATATACCTCTTAAAACATTTTTAAGAGCTGTTTAGTACTACACAACCAAGAAAAGCAACAAAGTGTTTTACCCAGTACTCCTCAGGGTGGGTGAATTCTGTCTCTCCTCACCAAGGAAAAGGGGCTCTTCTGACTAACTTGCCTTTCTGTTGCAAATGCTGAAATGAACCCTGACTATGCCACCCTATTAACTGGTGTGATGATTATTGGCAAGTTTGTTGGGAATGGGCTGGTGAGTCTTAGTGCCATGGCTTATCAGAGGAAGCTATTGTGGCACATAAAAAGGGGCTCCTGGACGGTAGTGGAATAGCAGAATAAGAAAAATGCCTCTGCTCCATTCACTATACCTTGGTGGGAATGAGTAGAAGGAGAGGAGGGCATCAACTGTTGCACTGCCTAAGACCTTCAGTGTAATGATATGAAAAACAAAGAGCCTCAGCAGGTTTCCAACTGCTTCTGCCAGGAAGTGCCTTGTGCATCTCATCTCCAATTTGCCCAGTTGCATAATCCACTAGAAAACATAGCCTGGGTCTGTGGATTTTGAAGGATGTGGTAGCTTATTCCTATTTACTTTGGAAATATTTGCTAGGAAAGCCTAGAAAAGCCCATTTGTATTAATCTGCTGAGACAAGTACTTGCAGAACAGATGACTAACAGAGAAGGAGAGATAACTAATCTGATCTTCAGGGACAGGGCTTAAACAGATCAAATTCCATTCAGATTGCTTCAATCCCAGGTTACTTGATTGACAGTCCTGCTGTAGACAGCAAGTATATTTGTGGGTTTTTTTTGAATTATGTAATACAGTGCCAACATTTTACATTTTCTCTGCTCCAGAGAGGCCCAAGACACAGTTCTAGGGGCACTAGGCAGAGCTGAAGGATATGGTAATGCAAAGTGAGTATTTCAAGACACAAGGATATCAAAACTGGGGGACTTCAGCCCCTCTGTGGGGAGAACCAAAGACAGAGTTAACGATGAAGGGGGAAGGGAAAAAGGGAAGGGAATCTGCATGGCTGCATCAGGGTGCCTTGCAGAGCTGGTGGTGTGTGAAATTTTCACTGTTGCTAGTTCTCCACTCTTTTAAGCAGAAAATCCCTTTCTCATATGGAAAGGAGCATGAGATTAGGGAATGCAACTGAGACACTGTTGGAAGACGTTACTATCCTGGGATTACGAGGAGGAATGGTTTAGCTGTGTGACAAAGATTAGAATTGCATGATTTCTTTGATGGAACAGGATGTGGTGTTTGCATGCCATTGCCAAGGGGCATGGGAGAGATATCCAGGAACAGGAAGATACCACAGATTGGCAGTGAGCAACATGCCAAAGAAGATTATAGAATTATAGATGACCTGAGTAGAGGAATGAAGATAAAACACCTTCCTTTAGAAAACTAAGTGATCAAGTGTGAAAAGAAAGAGGAGGGTCAGAACCATGGGGTACAACACCACTTTTGAGGATTTGCCTCATGTGGCAGACAGACACCCAGAGAGAAAAGGAAAGCAGTGATGTTTTCTCTTTGGGGATTAAAATGATGTACAACAAACTCGGGAGATGAAGAAGAATGAACGTGTTATGCCCTGTACTCTTTTGAAACGACCCTGAAGATTGCACTGCTGAAACCCTTTGCTGGCAGCACACACGTCCCTGACACTCAGCCAACTCCAACCCCCATGTGTCCCCAGCTCAACAACTCCCTGTTGCACTGCAGGGTAGAAAGCATAGGATTCCTGTTACAACCAGTTGAAGCAATGTCAGTGTTTCATTTCACAATATTTGACCTTCTGTTGAGGTTATTTAACACCTTTGCTTGTTCTTTTAGGCCAATTTTTAACAAAATACTGCATTTTACAAAAAAAAAAAAAAAAAAAGTAACCGAGTCTTGTTTTGGAAATGTGGAAAGAAATGCAACCTTCATTTCAAAGACTGCCAGCTGTTAAAATTGGATATCCAGTCAAAGGGATTTATTTAGGTTGCCTTCATGATCAGTGGTAGAGGGAACCTAGACTAACTTAGACCAAACAACTGGTTTTTAAATGACTTAAGTGACATGGAATGAATCCAAAATGCAGCATTTCTATACCCTTTAAATTTCTTCTCATTTTTTTACTATAAAGCTAATCACTCATTTCGATACATTCAGTTCTAATCCCCCCAAAACCAAACTTAGTGTGAAAAACTTCAAAATCTTGCTAAAGATTAGCTATGAAACTTTTAGGGAAGGATTTAATTTGAGAGTAGCATGCTAGGTATATAGAGGTCTAAACATATACAGGTGCATCCCTATTCATAAGTTGTCACAGGAGCCCTGAATTAGGAGACCTAATTCAGTTGCCCACACATAGGTGTCTAGTTCCATTTGAGATGCCCACTTGTATGTCACCTGGCCTCACCTGCTGCTCCAGGAGGGCACAGGTTTCCTACCATACCTGTCTCATCTCTGTCAGTTCTGTGTGGATATCTTCAGTCACTAGGCCATCTAAAATAGTTATTTATGCATATGTTAAGACAAGAGATTCATGCCTGCAGTGACAATAAAAAGCCTGGACAACAGATTTATATCTCCTCAGAATGAGGGATTAATGAGGGAGAAGAGAAAGGCAGCATTTTAAAAACAGCTACTTCTGCCAATGTTCTTGTGTAAGGATAGTTAAAGGAGCCTACCTCTAATAACGTTGACACTTCTGCTATGATGGGTGATAGGAGCAAAACTAAATATGGCTGTTTAAAATGGTTTAAATTACCATTTTATGACTTTATCTTTCATTTTATCAAGGTGTTAAGCACCACTGCTCTGCAGCTGTGCTCAAACTAAGATTAAAATCTACTTTTTTCTTCACTTTTTGTGTTTGTTTTTTTGGGGGGGAATATGGAAGTTGTGGAAATATGCTATATTTTGGTTTAGGCCAAAATGGTGGGAAGACAACTGCCTGTTAGACAGTAAAGGGAACAATAGTAAAAGCAGTACAGTTGGTCACTTATTTTTCAAATGAAATATATTTCTCCAAAAATGTGCACTTACTGAAACCACAGCTTTTCACACAGACATACCACACTGACACCAGTTTGTCAGGGAAGGCTTTCAGTTCCAAGTGGAATTAGGGACTGAAAAAAAGAGAAAAAGAAACAATTGCCCAAATGAGCTATTAAGAAAGGACATTTGGTAGGTTGATATCCAGCTTCTGGACCATGTGTTGTGGTATTTGGAGCAAGGCTTGAAGCTGAATCCTGTATCTCAAGTCAATACACAGTCAACAGAATATCCACTATTTTGACATCAGTTCATTACCCTCCTTTAAAAGGTCTTAGCTGTATTACCCAAGGGAACATAAAAGGAGGATGTTAATGAAAGGCAAGTGAAAGGACAGTGGCAAAAGGAATGCCCTGGGTGAAAATGAATGGGTTGTAAGCAGTGGCAAGAAGCAGGGGATGTCAGTGAGAGAATCAAGGTTTTCAAGACTAGAATAAGTGCAGGCAGCTGAACTCTGTGCCTCATGCCCATAACAAGGTTTGCTTGATAGAACTTGTTACAGTGCTTGCAATAATTATAACATTCCCTATTCTCTGGACAAGGCATATCGGTACAGTGCAAGTGTGTAGATTAGTGGTGTATTAGTTTATCTGCTGAAAAGGGCAGAAGCAAGGCTGCATTAGAAAATTTACTGACTTTGTTTCCCAATTCTCAGCAATTCGGGTTTCAAGTATGACAAGCACTTCTTGTCCCTCCCCATCTCCATCCTTCTCCCTGACTGTGTCCTCTAGGAGGCCTTAAGACAATGCAGGACTACCATCATTTGGGAAATGCATTATGTTGCAATATGAGCTGCTGCAGTTGCTATACTTTGCAATGTGGTGCACAGTACTATATCATACTGAGATGGGTGATACTCCTTTATAAGTCATTGTATGATATGTTATTATATTATGCTCACTATTTGAAGTAAAATTAACCATCAGGTTTAAAAATGACTGGAGACTGATACCCAGACAGAGTGACAACTTGAACCTTTCGTAGCCAGGCTAAAAATATCCTTGCATTCAGCACCACACATTGCTGGACTTCTTTGACAGCCTGCCTTTTCCATGTTTGCATCCATCCCAGATCCTCTAGGTTTCAAAAAACTGTAGACATTGTGAAAGATGGTTCCAAGCTGACTTACCTTTTGCCACACATCTGCAGGACTGGTTCTACCAAATCATACAGGGAGGCCATAGCAAGAAGCAGAGGAGATACAGGCTCCTCATTGAGTAAAGCATGCCGTCCTGAAGGAAAGGTGCTGACAGAGGTTTTTTTCATGAGCTACCCTGTGAAAGAACTTCACCTTTGCTTAACATAATTTCTCAGGTCTTTCACTGCTATTGGCTTGCTTTCCCATTGCAGTGTTGCACAAATACTCTCATTCCTGCAGTCATCCCACTGTAGTTGAGAAAAGCCCTCTCTCTCTTCACAGGCTGAAAATCTTGGATGCTCCAAACAAAACTCTGAGGATAGAGAGAGGATCATTCTCTTTACATTAAGTAATTTTCAAAGTAGGCTAGAAGGGAAAGAGACAGTACAAAAGCATGTGAGGGATATTTAGGGAAGGGGGAATAGTAGGACTGTAGTCCTTTTGCCTCATTTCCCTTCCCAAGCTTCAAAGGGCCGACAGAAGTACTATTGAGGGCAGGGCATCATAGGTTATGGATAAAGGTCTCTTGGAGCAGGTATAAACAATACAGTGTTTTCATAGTCATTTTGCTGACAGACTTGTCATTTGAGTGCTAAGAGCACTGGGAAGGATAGAGGGTAAAAGACAGCCAGTTCCCAGGCTGACAAATTGGCTTTTGCTGTGTCACATAACAAATAGGAGGGCACATGCATACCTATAGCCGCAGAAATTTATGCCTGCTGATAAACCATTCCACTGCAGACCAGGAGTAATCAGGAGGGTCTCTACTTGTGGAGGTCACAGACCTGGGCAGGCAGCAAAACCAGAGATTCATTTCTAGCAGGAGGATCATGAGAGGAAGCGAAGAGGTTGTTTGAGCAATGTGTTGTCTGGAAGTAGGCATGGAAAGGTGAGAGTGGAAAGTGTCTCTACCAATGATTTTACTATGACAATTCTGCTTTTTAATAAAAAAATATATGGAAATAATGTGACCGGTCTCTCAGTTTCCCTGCCAAGTCTCTCTGCACACTGAAAAATTAAAATTAAATTAAAAAAAATTAAATTAAAATTGCTTTAATCCATCCAGTCTGACAAACATTAACTTTTTTTCTCATAGATAGATAGTAAAAGTTTGATACATGGGTAAAAGCCAGCATTACAAATAATTTATACTCCTGGTTAGCACCTTTCCCCAGGGTAGATGATCTCTGCTTATTCACACAGATGTTACAGCAGTAATAACATGTTATGTGTGCACTGTGCATTGTGAAATCAAAACCATGCAAAACAAGGGCAGTGGGGAGCAAGCTGCAAAATCTCTGCTTTAGGTTTCTTGTACATTGTTCTAAGAGCTTCTTAGCTGCATTGATTCAGTAAAGCAATTGCTAAACTCACTCTTTTTTCAATGTAGTAGAGACATACTGCTGTATTCTCATGGTTCAACTCTACACTTATATAACGTAAGGTGCTTTTGAGTTTTTGTTATTTGGGCTGGGGTATGACCTTGAAGCACTCTGCTCCCAGGTTAAGATACAATGTTCTAGATATAAACAGAGATCTCACCACTGTCACGCTTTGTTCCATCAGATGTATTTGGTGGACTTATTACTCTTTTATAGGAGGGGGGAGGTTAAAGAAGAGCCGTTAGCAATGCATTCAAAATTGAATACAGGCAACCTGTAGTGACACTAGAAGGCACTGGAACACTAGCGAAGGATCCAAAACCAGTGTGCAGGCAACATCTCATGACCAGCTGCACCTCTGCGTTATGTGAATTGGGATTGTGGTGTTTCAAGATGGTTGCAGATGAGATCTTTATTGACCCTGAATAAAAGAACTAAGTTCAGGATCCAGCATGAAGAAGAACATGGCAAGACTGTTAGGATCCCCATGGTCGGTCTGAGCTCTGGCAGTGACTGTGCATTTGACTTATAGCAGTGATACTTAGGCAGCCTCCTAGGGAGGGTGGTAAAGTGAAATTATTGCAAAATGCATTCAATTCCAGAAAGGCAGCAGGTCTAGGAGCATGCATTATCATTATTTTTTTACAATCAACGTTTTCTTAATGAGGTTTCAAAGACGGAAGAGGTGTAACAGCTTGTTTACTGAGCCTTTGTTCTCACAGCTTGGTTTCCTAAAGATTTGTGTCCTACATTCTGTAAATACCCACTGTTGCAACAGTGCTGGTTCCTGCAACTTCTCTTCAACACAATGACACAATTTCCCAGTGCTTCCCCATACCATGATGCCCCTTCTAGCCTTACACCCCAAATCAGTCATCTCAGCTGTAAAATGCCCAGTTCTTTCTATGATGTCCCACATTCCCTAATGGCTTTTGTTTGGCCCAGCTCCTCGTCAAGGGGCAGCATATCCTTACAGTGATGCAGAATCATGCATGTGCTCCCCGGGCAGCCAGCACTCTCATGCTGCTCAGTGGGCCAGCAGAACTGACCATAACCACATTCTCCTGCCTTTCCCTCACTGGTAACGCTAATAGAGGGTCTCACTTCTCTGTCAGCTGTAGCATACAGAAGCAAAATACTTTTGAGAACACTGTTCCTCTGCCTACCTCAGCTAATACCTGTTAATAAGTTGAAGAGCTCAGGGGAAGAGGACACCAACTAGAAGATATGCAGATCAATGTGCAGAGACAGAAAAGAAAGCAACCACCTCATTTTCTTGGCAAATGTAGCTAAAAATGGCACCATATTATACAGAAACAAAACATGATGCATGGTTTGGGCTCTTCAGTTAAGTAAATTGATCACTTAGTGTTTCTTTTCTCTATGAGTCTGCTCCATTACTGATCTGTGGGTGGCTCAAGCGGAGCGGGAGTCAGGGTTATCATCTCAACATTTTGAAGGCTGTCATCTTACAGCACAGAGAAGAGGATGCTACCTGTATCTATTGCATCTGCTTGTTTCTGCAGAGGAATGTGAAAGCAGTGATGATACCTGAGGGCTAGCTCTTTCTGCCAAGTCATTTCTATTTATTTCTGTCATCTCTGAAAAAAGTCCAACAGTTATCGAAAAGAGCCCTTATTAGGAAAGATTTTGAAGATGGAAACCACTGTGGAGGCTGAAGGAATTAAAAAAAGAACAGCAGGTCAGCAAGGAAGGGAAGACATGAAATGCAGGGCAGCCAGCTAGCTACAGTGAAACACCATCCGTCTGCCTTCTGCAAACAGAAGGAAAATCAAACTGAATTGCAGTCTTAGGTGGCTTTGTTACTTTTCCCTCAACTCTATGAATGCCTTGAAAAACCCACCAGCATATGCCATGAGAAGTAATATGGTGCTGCTTACTACAAAAAGCTACTGAAATGTATTCATTGTGAAGAAAATGCAGCTCCAGCACAGCTCCAGCCCATACATCAAATGAGGTTTACAGCTTCATTAGGACTGAGCAATACAACCAAGAGCAGCTTGATATAATTGATGCCAAACTTTGCCTCTGAGGTAGAGCAGACAAATACACAAGTGCACAATTATGAGAAGACAGATATTTTAACTTGGAGCAGCCTAAGCATTCAAGTGAACGTACCACAGCAGAGATGGAGAATGAACTGAATCGAAACAGTACAAATTATAGTTCCAAGGTATAAGGATCTGACCTTTTATGTTAAGTGGTATCAGGATAAGTACTCTTGCTGTTCTTAGTCCACCCTGAATGCTTGCACTTAAACATAAACCCTTTGCTTCTTATCTTCTGTGTTACTTGCAAACAAACAGCCAAAATATTTTCCAAATATCTGCAAAAACCTATCTGAATATTCCCTAAAACTGGTGATGAGTCTAAAAGTCCTTCATTCAGCTCCCACCAGGGGTGGGACTCCTCTGTGAAATGTGATAGGAGCTCTACCTGCATTCTACAAGATGCTCACCCACCCTAGGTATTCTGTGCAATCACCAAAATGCGGTGCATAACAGAACTCACTTTTCCCAGTACATCATTCTGGTGATGAATAGGAGCGTTTTATAGTCTCCAGGAGGGTTCAGCTCCAAAGGAGCCTCTCTGAAGCCAGACATAAAGACAATTCTGGTACTGCAAGCTGGCCTGCTTGTCAGTAATGTCTGCACCACAGCAGGATGATATTTGTCTGCCAAAATACCCTTGTAATTCACTGCTCAATTACACTCAATAATGGGCTATTGCCCTGCTTGGGTCACTCATCTTCCAGGTGTTTCTTCATGAGTCCCAAGATTTGCCGTAAGCCAAGAGAATGGTCACACTGCGTTGTGCAGTCCATTTTCTCTGAGATGACTGTTACCATTAACTTTCTGTTCAGTAGGAGAGCACACCTGCTGTAGGCCCTTTGTTGCACAATCACCTCTGTACCCTGTCAAAGGGCTTGTTTACTCACTGTTATATTAGAGCTGTGTTAGGACCATTTTCATATCCTTTGGGTCTTCCTTTTGCACAAAGAGCCTGTGGGAGTTTGCTGTTATGGTGACTCTTAACACCTATGAACACCTATTTCTCTTGGGACTACTGCAATATCACTGCTACAGTAGCAGCTGCATTTCTGTCCTGGTTTCAGCTGGGATAGTGTTATTTTTCTTCCTAGTAGCTGGTATAGTGCTGTGTTTTAGATTTAGGATGAGAATAACGTTGATAACACTCTGATGTTTTAGTTGTTGCTAAGTAGTGCTTACACTGGTCAAGGACTTTTCAGCTTCCCATGCTCTGCCCGGTGCACAAGAAGCTGTGAGGGGCCACAGCCAGGACAGCTGACCCAGACTGGCCAAAGGGCTGTTCCATACTATATGACGTCATGCGCAGTATATAAGCTGGGGAGAGTTGGCTGGGGGGCAGCGATCACTGCTCGGGGTCGTGCTGGGCATTGATGGGCGGGTGGTGAGCCAATTGTACAGTTATCACTTGCTTTGTATACTATTATTGTATTATATTATTATTGCTATTACTATATTACTATATTACTATATTACCATATCACTATATCACTATATCACTATATCACTATATCACTATATCACTATATCACTATATTACTATATTACTATTACTATTACTATTACTATTACTATTACTACTATTCTATTTCATTTTACTTCAATTATTAAACTGTTCGTATCTCAACCCACGAGTTTTCTGACTTTCACCCTTCCAATTCTCTCCCCCATCCCACTGGGAGGGGGGGAGTGAGCGAAAGGCTGTGTGGTGCTTAGTTGCTGGCTGGGGTTAAACCATGACAATTTCGTAGGACAATTTCCTCATTATTTCCCTTTAAATTGCAGTACTATCTATAAGCCACAGTAAAGTGTAAGAGTCATGATGAGGTGGGTGCTTTACAAATGCAATGAAAAGACAGTCTGTTGTCCAAGAGCTAAATTAATTATTAAACATAGAAAACATAGGTGTCATAGAAATCTGTTTTTTTCAGAGTATTAAGTTAAACTTCCTGTGGAGGACAATTTCCCTGAATCAAAACAGCTTGCTTTAATCCATCCTTCCTGTTGATTTGAATACTGTGTGGAGTCTCTGCAGACATGGGCCCAGAATACCACTCTTCTTTGTTGCTGCTAAAGAGCTAAAGAACTGTCCTGGTTTCAGCTGGGATAGAGTTAGTTTTCTTCTTAGTAGCTGGGTAGAGCGCTGTGTTTTGGATTTAGGATGAGAATAATGTTGAGAACGCACTGATGTTTTGGTTCTTGCTGAGCAGAGTTTACACTGGTCAAGGACTTTTCAGCTTCTTGTGCTCTGCCAGGTTCATGTGCACAAGAAGCTGGGAGGGAGCATAGCTAGGACAGCTGACCCAGACTGGCCAAAGGGCTATTCCATACCATATGACATCATGCTCAGTATACAAGCTGGGGGAAGAAGGAGGAAGGGGGGGACATTGGGCGTGATGGCATTTGTCTTCCCAAGTAACCGTTACGCGTGATGGAGCCCTGCTTTCCTGGAGGTGGCTGAACACCTGCCTGCCCATGGGAAGTAGTGAATGAATTCCTTGCCTTGCTTTGCTTGCGCGCGCGGCTTTTGCTTTACCCATTAAACTGTCTTTATCTCAACCCACGAGTTTTCTCACTTTTACTCTTCTGATTCTCTCCCCCATCCCACCGGGGGGGAGTGAGCGAGTGGCTGTGTGGTGCTCAGTTGCTGGCTGGGGTTAAACCACGACAAGAACATAATTTACATTTCTAAATGTGCTAAGAAATTGTGACAATGGCTTCCATCTAGTGCTTCACTATAACAAAGTGGGAGATATAGAAGGAGGAAAGTGAAGGTGCTGGGTTTGATTTCTCGTATTTTTTATACAAAAGTAAATCCAGTAATCCTATCCATGAATTATTCCTGATTTATGCTGATGTAAGTGAAAGGATTCAGATTCTTCAATCAATGCACTTTTTCTTTTAGCTCCAGGAAAATCTAGAATTTTGAAGTCTATTATAACATCAAGAATAAGCCACTCTCCACCTCTACAATCTCCATTTTATTGCTGCTGGTTGTGAAGGATCTCTGATCACAACAATGATGTAGATGAGGAAAAGGAATGGTTTTCAAATTCTGTTTTGGTTTCCTGGACTATTTCAGGGTAAAATGAACATTAAATATACTTACAATGTGCACAGCCCATGTACAGACAGATACAGCTTATATTCCTGAGTACAAATAATACCTACAAAATATACCAGGTATGCAACTGAACGAATCATTGCTTGTGCTGTGTATTACTTAATTGGTGGGAAAAAAAGAGAATTTTTTGGAAGAGCTGTTTCACCACTGTGTTCTGCTAGATCATTTTTAATAGGCTTTTCCATTTGGGTCTCCAAATGTTTCTCTGGAATAACATGTTTCCTTGTGTTCTGCACATCATTTTCTGTTGTGTCTGTGGAGGGCACAGTGGGAGTCAGTCTTTCAGCCAGTTCACTTTTCACTTTTTCAGCCGTATCTTTCCAGATATTTTCTGTAATAATAAATAAATAAAATGATAGGGTAAGTCTGCAGACTCTTAGCAGCAGATAAGGACATGATTGCCACAAATTCACAAAAAATCACTTGAAAATTTTCTCTGGGATCTTACAACCACCATTGATGCATTCTTTTGCTCTGAAAGTGAAGTGCACTATGGTGTGGTGTCAGATACCATAACTACTTTGCTGTCAGTAGGGAAACGATCTTTCTATTTTAATCTTTAATACTGCCAGTGTTCTTGCTGGCAGCTGCTATAAAACGTAAGTAATGGGTTTCTACAGAAATCAGAAATAGTGGCTCTATCCACCACATTACAGTGAACATCCGTTACCTGCACACTGCGTGCTATCACCTCATGTCACTTCAGACACATGATACTAAATATAAAGAAATACCAAACACTGATATAAATGCACTTAGTTCTCCAGGTAGCACATGCTTACGAATATTCTCGTTTTTCTCTTCTGGTGTAGAGAAAGAACCATCACTCAGCTTCCTTGAAGTCTGTGTTTTCTGTTTTGCTCTGTATATTTTTGGTTCCTGGATCCACGCATGCTTCATTGCTTCATCAGGAGTCATGCGCAGGGCAGGTTCCCACCTTAAATCCATTGTAGACAAACAGTTATTTAACAGTAGCTCTAACTGAAAGTCAGTTTAAGCTGAAAGATTCAGTCTTGTCTTCTGAAAGTCATGTCATGAGGACATTTTTTGAAACAAAAGAATTTTAACTGAAAACAAGGAAAAATCTTATGTGATCTTCTCCATCCTTCTAAACTTTTCATTTACTTCAGCATTGTGTGCTTTGCTGATCAAACCCTCTGAAGCGTCAAACAATTTTTAATATGCAGTTCATGGTGTCATTAGGGTAGGAACCCTACTGAATGTTTGTTTCAAGGTCAATGCAAGCTCCAAGAAAGGGAACATAAATGACACATGGGGTAATTCATTAGAAGATATGTCTTCCCTAATTTAACTGCACCTGAAACTACTGTAGAGCCTTAGTGTAACAAAACTCATGTGAGATCTTATTATGGAAATGAAAGGTGATTTTTTTTTTTAAAATCTCTACATTGACTTTATCCTCTCACAAGTTTCATCCACTCAGTTCTCACACTCACATACTCACAAGTGTTCTGGCCAAGACCACTTGTGTGTCACACAGAGGACAAGGGTTGTCAGCTATTGAGTCCTCATACATCTCTGGGGTTGTTCTTGATTGGTGGTGATGTACTAGTCTTGAGACAGACCTTTATTATCATTTAGGAGTAACCTGCTGTTTTGGCATGGTCCTTCACATCAGAACCTTGTTGACTTCAGTCTCCATAAATGTTAGGCAAGGTAGCTACTCACGGTCTATTTTTCCTTGTATTTTGGAATATATGTTTGTTTTCCTTTTGGGATAACAGGAAAATGAGCAGCATATGTGATATTCCGGAACCGTGTTGTCATGCAATTGCTGAGCTTTGAGATTTTTCACTGCAGGTCACCTGTGCTGTGGTCTCACCAGAGTGCAGCCTTCCCGGCTGTGACACAGACAACACGCTCCCCAGTTTTACGGGTGCACTGTCCTTTGTCACCGATACACACCCGTCTTTCAACTCCTGTTCTGCAGTTTCTTCCAGTGCTTAAACACACATACCTTTCCATTCATACTGCATTCATATCAATCCTAATATTGCTGTAACTAATCTCTACATGAGTTGCAGCCTATTTCATTCTGTTTTGCCTAATGTCAGTGCTGTCCAGAACTGTACAGAAATAATGTAGGAAAAAAAAAGATATTCGTGTCATCACAAGAGCTCAGTGATTTTTTTTTTTTTTATCTGATGTTTTCATCTGCAGAACCAGTGTATAGAAGTTGAACAAAACTATTTATGAAGTCATGGCAAATGTATCACGCTGGTTTGGACAGACACAAATTGGCAACTGAAAAAGACAAGAGTTCAATTTCTTTTTTTCTCAAAAAGAGTTTTCATTTCGAACCTTACTTCATTCCTTTGAAAATTTAAACAATCCTAACATATAACATTTTTTTCTGCGTGACCTGAAATGACTCGTTTACAGGGTTTTTTTTGCTTCACTGAAATTATTTCCTAAATGTTCTGATTCAGCCAGCAAATCAAAATGGATCAATGATTCATACAGCTTTAGCA
Source organism: Nipponia nippon (assembly GCF_047370975.1). Lineage (NCBI taxonomy): Eukaryota > Metazoa > Chordata > Aves > Pelecaniformes > Threskiornithidae > Nipponia > Nipponia nippon. The sequence goes on along the minus strand of NW_028262347.1, from coordinate 83,492,943 downwards.
AGCAGAGAACATTAGAAGCACCCTTCTTGTGAAACAGAGAGGGATGTTCATTGTTTTTTTCACGTAACCACAAGTTAGCATGGATTTCTTTAGGAAAGTACTACTGAACTGCTAGAAAGAAACTTACAGTCAGTGCTAAAGAAGACACAAAATATTAGCGTTGCATAAGATACAGGTAACACTGGAAAAGGCGTGGGACCAGCTTCTGCTGCAGTTACACAGTACAAATTAGGATCCAATGTCCCCCTGAAAGCCTTACTGCACCTATGCAAAAGGTCAGTGTTTAAGGCAACCAGACAAAAGTTTGTTCCTTCATGCTCAGTTTTTTATTTTGATGGATGAGTAAAATCTCATTAGTAACCATCTCTCAAGCAAAAAGACATATTAGTAAAATGACACCTTATATCAGCAAGGTCCATGGAGTCCCACCCTGTAAAATACTTAGTAACCTGACCACCTTGATCATGGTTCAGCCATGAAATAGTTTTGCTTCTCCCATATTTATATTACATTACATTACATTATATTATATTATTATTCATTTATTAAGAAGTGCCGTTTACTTTGTGGTTACAGATGATATGCTGGTGATACTAAATCACATCTCTCTTCCCCCACACAAGCACATAGACACTTTGCCACTGACATTCTCTCCATCAGTGTGATTTGCTACTGGACCAGGTTGCCCCAAAAGGCTGGGATCTCCCTCTTTGGAGATATTCAGAACCCAACTCGACAAGGTCCTGAGCAACCTGCTCCAAGTTTGCTCTGCTTTGTGTGGGAGGGTGGGCTAAATGACTTCCAGAGGACCCGTCCAACCTAAATTATTCTGTGATAATTCTGTGATATTCTGGCATAGAGAATCTGTGGGATTTCTACCTTGTGTGAAGACCGTTAACAATTACATGTTATTTGCATTTAGCAGTTTACAAAAATGTGCAAATCATCAATTTCCTTTAAGAAAACAGCTGTGGACCACTTGGCATACTAGGTATTCAGTAGCAAAATGCTTGACTGGAGTAAACTCAACGGTCTATCCTAGAAATGACAGGATCTGAGACATTAGACTCTTCTTGCATTCTGAGCTCCAGTGATTTATAAAAATCTATTTCAGTCAAGAGAATGGAAAAATACAGTCTATGAAATAATTCTTGAAATGTACAATGTGACTGTTGTCAATGAAAAATAAGCATAACTATGATAAGGAGAAAAAGGGCTTAAATCTGCATGCAAACTACAAGATAACACTCTGGTCACTGTGCTAAGTAATCCTCCATGCTAACTACCACAGTCAAGAAGAAGCAAGCAAACAATACCATTGATTCTGCGGTGGAGACATGGCTGAATGTACTTTGCCTTTTTATCCTCTGCTAAGGAGGAGGCATATGGTGTATTGGAACTAAAAAGAGTCTAATCTCAGCCAAGGGAACATGCACACAGAGAGTAAGATCTTTGTGAGCAGATATTCAAAGAAGCAGAACTGTTTTAATACATATACCACAGTGTACCACCTGATTGCCATTTCCAAGGCCTAACACAGAAAATACAGTCAAGCCATTGAAGCCAGCTAAGTCAGCTCCAGGTATAACTCTGGAGGAAACTGGAAGACTTTCTTCCCTCTGGAGCAGGAGTTGGATTTAAGTGCAAAACCAAACTGATCTCCAGGTATGCACTGCCGTGGGACAGTGCATTATCACTGCCTATATTATCTGAATGAACCTTTATCTCAGATAAAACAGAAAGCATTTAATACAAAGGCCTCAATGGGTAAAAACATTGCTTTTAGAGTTTAGTCTCCAGCAACAGAAGATGAAGACCTGCTTATAGATATGATGATGTCAGCTTTCTTTTGTACCTTGGACTAATCCTATATAGTCTTTTTGTGCAATGATTTCTCCCAATCAGCTCTGAATAATAACAGTTATCCAAATGCTACCATGAGGAAAAAAATGAAAAACAAAAAACAAAGCCCAAAAAACCAAAACACCCCTGCAAAAAACCTCAACAGATACAAAGACTTTAAAGGCACAAGAGAATGAAATCAAAGTCAAAACTAGCCTGCTGCATATAAGTCAAAACTATGAACTCACATTAGACATCCTTTCAGAAAGTCCAAGAAACCAGCATCATGGGTTTTCAGCACTGTGCTTAGATCCTTGGAGTCTGGGCATCTCTTTTTTCCCTTGCTGTTAGTTATGGATTTAGGAAAACCTTTGGAATCTTTAAAAAAATAAAGACATGCTCAAAAAATTACATTAAAAATCCTCACCAAATCTTTAAGAGAGTTGCAAAAACAGTACCCATATCCATCCCACTAACTCCGGTTTTGCCCTGTTGGATTGACAGTCTGCCAGCCTTGTGGCAAACAATATTGGTTACATCCTAGAGACTGCATCCTGCACTGTGTTTTTTTGTTCATCTTGTGTAATTTCCAAAACCAAATTATACCCAGAGGAATGAACTTAATCCCAAAGCCCATTGCATTCCTTTTAGCAACAATATTTTTAAGCAGTAACAGTGGAATGGATTTCCCAATCCTTTCCCTATCACCGTGGCAATTAGAGGCCCATAAAACATGAAGAGCACAGTACCAGGTTCATTTGTAGGCCTCATGTTACCATTTTGCTTCTCCTCAATACCTCTTTCTGAAAGAAGTTTTGTCAGCTAAGAAGCAGCTAAGGTTCTCTGACCCTATCCTCTACCAGTGATATTAAGTAGTGATTAACTAGCAGGGAGGAATTCCGCAAGGACAAACAATCAGAAGCAGTTACCAAAGAATGTTCGCTTTCTTGATGCAGCCTGGATAAAATCAGCTGGTGGAAGACCCAATACCTTCAATACAGAAAATGAATTCATGGAGTTACTCTTCATTTCACAAACATACATGAGAGATGAGGTATTTCACCCTCCTCCACATGAAAAGAAGCTGAATGTAGCAGTTTACTGTGAAATGTCTACAAACCATTTCCTCTTGTGCCATTTATTGTGGAAGGAATTAAGGCATTCCTTAGAGATTACTTACATAGAAAATGTGATCTTATAAAGGATGACACTGGGATCGTCACTACCGCAGAAGGCTCTAAGAACAAGTATCTCTGTTAATGACACGTGTAGGGGGCCACATGGAGAGATGCTGTCTTTGACAAATCTTGTACAAACTAACATGGCACTCGAAGGATCAGAACTTGGGGCTGAGTTCAACATCAGGTTGCAAGTTAGTGATTGGTATGGAGTAACTAAGTAACTTGCTTTGAAGGGTCAGTTTTGCACGTACCCTAACATTTGCACTGGGTAGGTGATGTGAGGTAGGAGATGTCACAGTACATTCCTAAAACTCTTTGAAAAACAGTTACAAAGATGACAGAGCCAAACTCCTTGGTAGGGGCAGACAGTATAAAAAGGGGCAACATCCACAAACTGTGGCTTGAGAAGTTCAGGGTGACTATTAGGAAAAACTTTTTCACCAGGAGAGTAGAGCAGCAGTTGAACAGGTCACCCAGAGAGTTTCTATTCAAGTCTTTGAGGTTTTCAAGATTTGTTAGACAAAGACACAGCTGACTAATCAAATGCTAACAAAAATATCTCTCTCAGCAGGAGATTGGACTAAGGAGATCCAATTCAACCAACACATATTTGATTTCTAAGAGAAGATGAACCTGTTATAATTGGATTGCTTTTCCTTCCCCTTAGATATGCTTCTTCTGTTCTTACTTCACCTTACAAATTCTGACCAGATGATAATATGTTTCCTTTGGAAGCAAGACAGTGAGTGTACAAAGCAGTGATTGGCACATGAAATGGAAATAACAGTTTTGCACTAGAGCCCATCTTTTCAAAGAGCCCTTTGGCTGTAATAAACCTCCCTCTAAAAGGCCAGCCCATAGACAAATATATTTCATCACCTCTTGACATTTCTCTTTGTTGCTGGCAGTGTAGTTTATCAAATGAGTATGTAATTCAAAAGACAATCCCAAAAGTTACCTCCATGATGCAGGCAAGTTGGTCAACTTCATTTTCCCCTGGAAACAGTGGGTAGCCTGTGTAAAGCTCAGCCATGATACAGCCTAAGCTCCACATATCAACAGCCATAGCATAAGGATGACCAAGAATCACTTCAGGTGAGCGATAAAACCGGCTCTGAACATAGGTGTACACTATATCAAAACAGAAAATTAGACAAGAAGCAAAATATCATAAATGGAACAGAAATGTGGATACCAGATTTCACAGAAAAGTGAAATACATGTTCAGGCATCATATCTATCCATTACCTGTCATTATGGGATTGCTCACATAGGCTCTGAAAACCTCTTCTAATTCCATCCTAAAATCAATGGGTGATATGTTTTCCACTATTCTATTTGGAAATTGTTCTTCAAAAAGTTTTACTGAAAGAAATTATTCTACTAATGCTGTGACTCAGCTTACTTCATGTTCATTTTCCTATTTGGAGGTCTTCCCCTTGCACCAGTCAACAGTTCTTCATTATCACAGGCTTGCACTGTAGGAAATACTGGTTTCACTGACACCTAGGGAACATCTCCTACTGCCTTCTGATTTCCCCATTAATGCATTATAGCCTCACAGCAGATGTCAAAAGATCTCATTCCAAGATTTGGACTCATCATAGTGAGCAGACTAACTCTTCTACCTCTTGTCATTCAGACAACTGAACAGGATTACAGCATGCAAGCTCTGTTATTTTCTTACTCCTATCTCTCTGATGGTCACTTTGTATGTATTTCTGCACTTCTTTGCATTCCCACATATTCAACATCTTTCTGGAAGGCACGCGCTCTGAAAAGTAAGTGCTGCACAGCATGTGATTTCACCAAATCTGTACAGTTAGAGAGTACCATGGTGGCAATCTGTGCCCTTATGCATTTGACCAGCTGTATAATTGTTGTCTGCTTTTTGTCATTCTTGTCACAAATAAATAGCTGACTTTTTGTTTTCTACTCTCTAATCCTGTACCACTTTGAGGGTTGTACCAATTCTTGTTTCAGCTGTCAGAGTCTCCTCAGTCATGCTCTGTCTTTCTTTTCACTTGTTTTGTGTTTCAATTTGTTACTCTCTGCAAATATTTCAGGCTGCATCTCAGATTACATTCTACTCAAACATGGGCAAACCTAAAATGATCACCCACTCCTACAAAACTGGGAAGTAAATCTAATGGGCTGAATCCCAAAATATAGAGGAACAGGTCTGGCTCAGCTTAAATATGAATCTTTCATAGAAAAAATATGAGTCATTTAAGACGAGTTTTATTTTTCTAAGTTAATAAAATATAATGCAGATTTCTGTCTTGGGTTTTGGTTTTTGTTGTTGTGTTTGGTTTTTTTTGTAACAAATAATATTTGCTTTCCTGATGGTGATATAATTCTTGCTTTATAATATGTCTATTAATGTAAATATTTATTATTAGGTGAGTTTTTATACATTCATTTCTCCTTTACAAATTTTGTTCTTGTTATCTCCTGCAAATTCTACTTAAATTGTTGATAGAAAAAAAATAACAAAACACAACTGAATTTAGACTTTCAAAACTAAAAGCATAGTTCCCATTCCTCCTGTTGTATTAATCCAAAAAGTACCCATTGTAATTTAACATCCCATTGAGGAAGTCTCTCTGGACCTGATAAAATCCTTGTTAAGTGAAGTATTGGGATTATCCTCATAGGTCTATTTCAGCTAACCACTCTTGCAAATGCAATTCTGGTTTCAACAGGAATACAGGAGCTGATCAGGCTTGGGACAAAGAAAAAGCATGGTAACAGCTTACTCCTGCCAGTATTTGTTCCACCACCAGTGGCTGAACAGTTCATCAGATTCTAATTAGGGGCATAGGTCACTCTATTAGCTCAAAGAAATAGTTTTTCCACATTATTTAAAATTAAGAAAGCTTATTAAGAAAATTACATCAACTTGACTTTTCTGCAAACCTCTTTGGTGTTCATAGCAGCTTGATCCAAAATCAATAACTTTAACTGAACCTTGGCCTTTGTGATATAATAATATGTTCTCCTAAAGAGAAAAAAAAATCACAGGGAAAAAAGTTTTAACACCACATTAGGTTAGTGAACACTTTGGAAAATAAGCAATGCATAACACATTGGGTTTACACTTATCTTCATAATAAAAGCTTCAAACTACAACTTCCTTGGGAATGCATTTGCTAACATGAGTAGGCATCCAGTAATGTGCGATTAACCAAAGCAGAGGGGAGATTTGTAAAGGTACCCAGTTTGAAGTTTAGCTAGGCAGGGACACTAGTGCCTCCTGTACAATCCATGCCACTGCACTGTGCAGTGTGGTGCTATCAAGGCACCAGCGAGTGAGAATGCTTGCTGTGTGAGCAGAGTGAGCTCCCCAAAACCCATTGTTCTTAATCTAGTAAAAGGCAAACTGCATCTGGTTGCATGCTGTGCTAAATTAACCAGAACCATCCTTTTTCTAACCACAGAAAGCCCCTGCCCGCTGAACGAGTTGTACTTCACAATTCTCCCCTCGATTGCTTTCAACCTTCTCCAGACTCTCTGTAAGCATATCTCTCTCCACCTCACAACAGTGTGATGCAGAGATCCCAAGGTAGTAATGAACGGAAATGGTAGGGCCCTATGGATTATTAGCTGGGTGCAGATGGGTACAGCTCTGTGTGCCTGCAATTCCAGCTTGAGAAGTGATTCTTAAACAGCTAGCTCAGGAATATTTGCACTGATGAGTAAACATAGCCTATTAGCTCTCTTCTGCAGAGTTCAATTTTATCCTCATTAAAAATCTATCTAAATCAAGGATTTCCTTTGATTTCCTTTCTGATCATAGTCATCTCCACTTCTCAGTGTAGAGATGGCTACCTTCATCAACCAGTTTCAAAGTAATTATACATCAAATCTTTGAAGGACTGAGCAGTTCCCAGGCTGATGCCAAATAATGACAAAGTAGTTTCTTGGGTAATTAGTGGACTCATAAGGGAATACTGTGCATGACAGGAGGGAGAATCTGCTACTGACAAAAGTCAAGGCAAGGACTGACTTCCACTACCCAAGTGCTCTTGGCTCTGTTATGGGAAGAAGCACCCTCTCTCTGCAGCTAGCTACCCCTTCATGCTTATGGTAGGACTCTGTCTCTAATACTGAATCTCTCACAATGCAAGGGAGCTGATTAACTGAAAAAACAGGTTCTGGGGGCAGTGATTATCTAGTATGAAGTCCAGAGAAACTCCATACTCTATCTTATGTTGAGAAATATTATAGGAGGCAGATGGGATAACAGATGTGAGTTTCGGGCAACATAAATTAAATTCATGAAACTGTACAACTGTAGAATGAGAACAAAATTCTCTTTGTTAACTCACTAAGTTTTCACTAATATGTTACTCTATTTAAATACAGACTACACTCATTGATCTTGCCAACCTCATTCCTTGTCAGTGGCTGCCTGGAAACAGATTTTGTGTTGAGCTAATTGTTTCTGATTAAGATATTTTGGTTATCTTGCAAGCCTCACTTCTCATCGCAAATTGGTCTGGCAAAGATGTTGGCAAGACAATGAGTACAGACAGTATGTGACTCTTCAGACTTCTGAGTCAAGATACATTAAGCAAAGTCAGAGCAGAATTTTATCCTTAGCATTTTTACTTGAGAGCTGTTTTATTTATTTATTTATTGGTTCATTTGCAGAGAAACGTTCACCTGAAATGAAAATAGAAATAAAATATTTTAGAAATCTCAGAAAACTTCGAAAATTTAAGATTGGGGCTTAAGGGGAATGGAAATGTTTCACCTAGCATGAATGCTTAGCAGATATAGCAGCACAAATTGGATCACAGATGTTCCTCCAGAAACAGGTGAGCACTGTAAATATTGTACTATAGAATTGCTTTGTCATTTACTAGGCTACTTAATTTTATAGTTATGCATATGAAATTAAATAGACTTAACGGGATAACCCGAAACAGGCTGCCTTGTAAATATCTTCTTACATTATAATGTCCCTCATATTGAAATACTTAATTTCACAAGTTCTTTTTTCTTTCTCTAAGCAAAAAGTCAGTACCTGAATTTGATTCATATTTGCATGCATTTTGGCAAACAGAAAATCATATATAATACTGCAGTGAATGAACTGAATCAATGCAAAGAATCACTCAACTCTACTACTAATACAGTCTGAAATAAACTATAGCTTCTGTACAAATACCCTGCTGGCTTTTAAGGATTGTTCTTAGAGTTCCTCTCGATCAATAAAAAATAGGATGAAGCTAATGTATTCTGTACAGAATAATAGGTTATGAAATGACTGTACTTACAGGCTTCAGATCACAGTGAATGATTCTTTCCTGGTAGAGCACTTGTAAACATCTCAGCACACACTGAGTGAAGTGTCGAATTAAAGACAAACTGAAACCTTGAAAATTGTTCTTTTTGATCAACTCATACAAATTTATTCTGTGGGTATTGTGGGGGTGGAAGAAGAAGAAGACAGAAAGCAGAAAAGAGATTAGGGAACTTATTTTTAAAGGCATGATTAGTTTACAGTGTGTTAAGAGAGTATTTAGCCTATCTTTCTACATGAGGGAGGACTCAGGCAGAAGAAAATAACTTAGCTATTTTCCTCCTTAAGAATGCTGTTCTGCATGTAATACGCACAAACATCTCCCTGAGACTCCAGATATAAGAAAGACATAACGTCAGTGGACTTCCTTGCCTACTAAACTCAGTGCTATGTTATGAAGCTGTGCTGATTTTCACCAAGAACAGTTACCATTCAGGAACCGAGAGAAATAAATGTGCTTCAGTTTCCTTTTGTTCTCATTTGTCTTTGCTTTGGCACCTTGTGGCATACGTCTAAAGAGTCTATAATAAGCACTAAACCTTTCTAGATAAATACCCCCATAAATTCAGGTCTCGTTAGATTTTCATATCCCTCCTGTCACCATCATACCTTAGCTTCTTCCAGTAGGACATTAAATGATGTTGTTAACTTCTGCCAAGCATGGCTGGAAGCACGTGGACACTGCCCTGAGACCCTGAGGGCACCACCAGCCCCAATTGCCCTGCCCGGTAGCCTGGGGTTCCCCACACCTGCCTTCGGCCCAGGACCCCCTGTCAGCCCCCCGGGGCCATCAGCCTCTGCCCCAATGACACCACAGCAGGGCTGGTGTCCAGCTTCCCACAACCCTGCTATGGGCCCTGCCAAGCCGAGCCCACCCATGGGCCTTTGTTCTGGCCCAGCCTCAGCCTGTCCCTGTTCGCAGGGAGGTGCCTGATGCCCAGGGCTGGGGCTGCCCCAGTGCACCCCAGCTGCCCTGCTCCTGGCTGCCAGGCCCTGCTCTGATGGACTTGAGGGAGCCCCCATAGCTCCTGGTGCCAGAGCCCCAGGGAGCCCCCAGCCTGGGCTGTGCCCTGACAAGTACTGAGTGCTTAATGTGTGGTCATTCTTCAGAGGAGGAAATGGCCACAGGGATGGTGGCTTTTGAAGGGATGTACAAGTGTGTTCTCAGCAATATGATACCAAGAGGTGTCCTCAGCAGGACCCCATCCCTCTGCAATGACATAAACAACTGTAGCTTTCTGCCTTGCCCAGTCATGCATCCACCGGTGTCAGGCAAGGCCCATTTCTTCAGAAGTAAATAAGTGACCAGGACTTGATGGAAAATAAAATTCACAATTTAAGGGGTTTTCACTATATTTTAGAAGCAATAAAAACTTCACCAGACAAATATTTTTATATGACAAACAGTCTTCAACTCTTCTGTAAAGAGCTGAACATGGTGGCTATCCCATGAACATTTTCCTACAAGTTTCCATAGCAGCTTACTGACAAAACTGGTCTGTGTCTTCCCTGGAGAAGAGTAGTCTACTCTTACCCCTGTGTGTCTGAGTGACATACTTGCATGCAGCAACACAATGAATTTAGATCTGTTTGAGATCAAGCCTTCCATACGATGATGAATCTTCAGCAAGGGCTATAACAGGTGCAGCAACGGGGGCTTTACTTTAAGGGATGAGGAACCATGGATAAACTCTGTAATTCCAGTTTGATGCCCTGATTACAAGGAGGCTGGCAAATAAAATGGTCTGACTTCCCTAAAAGTTCTCCGAAATTCCTCCTAAGATGTGTCCTGCAGCATATATTCATAGAAAGCAAGAAACATATATACTTTTTAATCATTTAATATTGTTCATATTTATATACCCTGAAGTTTACCAGTCATTAATTCATTGTTTTACTCTTTTCCCCTTAGGTCTTTCGGGGAAGAAGACTTCGATACACAGCACAGAAAATAAGGGATGGATCACGTCATTGTCTGTGTGAAGTCTGAACGGGGCCTTTTTCAGTTCACCTTTGGTGACCAAAGACTCAGTTATGCAGTCTGTATTTAAACAATAGTCCTTTCTTGTAACATCAAGAGAAGGAAATTCTTCCAAAGAAGGCATAAAAATTAAAGCTTGTAAGGCACAAGGTCTACAACGTTCCTTAAGATTTGTGTAAAGGCAAGTATACTTTACCCCAGCAGTTCAAAGGAAATACAGAAGTGATTGCGAAAGTAGAAGTATTCCTTCATGTGGATGATATTGTGAGTATCGTCTTTGTCCTTCTTCAGGAGAGCATCAAGGATCTTCACTTCTACCAAAGCCTGGCTGTGAAATCTGAAATATCACAGGACATGGGAATGGTAACATTAATTCAATCTAGCATTTGTAGCAATTCAAATGTTATAAACACCACAGTCTTACTGTAAACTCAACTGTGGGGCAATGATTAAAAATTCACCATTCACCCTTGTTAACTACTGTAACTTTGGTTCCTTATGGTTGTTGCCTAGTCTAAATATACTGGCCTTACATAGCATCGAAGAGTAGTTATTTTGACTTAAATGAAAAACAGTCCCAAATAAGCATCTAGAGTAAAATCCTAGTGCTTTCACAATCCACAGGAAGGCTTCCATTTATTTGAACAGGGCCATATTTCACATCTACTACAGTAAGACAGTCAGTTTTGAAGAGCATCTTTACATTTAATATTCCCTGAGGGGGAAAACTGAACAGCTAAAACTCTGTTGCTGGACTCAACAGCATCATTCTCATCTGCTTCATTGACTCTAGTTCAAGCTAAAGTCAACTGAACATTTGTAACCAGTCACATAACAAGAAGAGGTTGCTTAGGACCATAGTGTAGAATTTTTCATGCTAAAATGGGTGACTGGAGCCTCCCAGCATATTCTTGTGGTTTTGGAGTCTTGGGGGGGAATGTAGGCTCTCAGCTCTCAGTCACGCAGGGCTGGTTACCTGTGCTGTGTATTAACTGTGTCACAGATAGAAAGACCTCCTTGTATGTCTGGAAAAACTGCGCCTGCTTTCATAGACTGTGTCTGCACAGGGTCCAGGCCAATTCCGAGTCCCTGACATCACCTTTCTTCACTCTGTTCTCACTGCGTTTAATGAAAGCCTAATGTACAGCGGGTTTGATTTTGCTTTGTTCACATTATCCCAGATTGTCACTGCCTATATAACAAAGAGCTGATTGTACTGATTTAAACTCAACAGATGTCTCACCTTTTCTTATTCCTTATTATTTTCAATGCCACTAATTCATTGGTTTTATGATCCAAGCATTTAGCCACCTGCCCAAATGACCCTTTCCCAATCACCTCCAACACTTCATATCGGTATGCAATATGGTCATGTAAAACCTTCAAAAGAAAACAAATAGTTCAGATTCAGATAGTACGACAAAGATCAGGCTTTCAAGTAGTTCATGTGTGTGTGTTTACTGTCTATGAAAGATACGGGACTGGTAGCAAGTGAAGTCCACATTAAACAAGGGTGACAGAGAAAATAACAAGTGCATGCTTCATTAATCCACCTACCTTGCATCAGTCCTGAATGAGATGCAAAGTGGGTCTCTCTTTAGGCTTCTTTTCTGAGCTTTAAAGTGATTGGTACTGATGTTTTCACTATGTGAATATTTATCTTCTAGAAACAACATTTATCTCACATAGATCACTTAAGAGTTGGCAGACAGTCACTACAAACTTATTGAGCTGAAAATGTATACCATAATTTTTCCACTTACCTTTAAGTAGGAACCATGCTCATCATCATAACAATTATTATTCTGGGTTTCAGGCAAACCTTCAATCTTTTTAGCTTCCAGCCCAAGAAACCATAGCTCTGTATAATTGAAAATTTCTTTTTGCTCATAGACTGTTAACTGGTTTCTAAAATTTTTCAAGGCTTCTAAATCAGAAAAAAAAGAATATAAAATGAAAAATCAATAAAATGTCAGAAACCTGATGGCAAATTGCTTTTACAACGGAACATTTTACAGTAGAGCATGTCACTTCGAGCAGGAGGCTGAGTAGCTGACTGTTAGAGGTCCCTTCCAACCAACATTTCTATGATTCTACAATGTTGACATTTTGCACAAATTTGTGTTTCTTTTTCTGACTTACAGTATTATGTTCAACAAAGCATTCATCATCTGCCAGCAAGACTTTTAAGAGAGCTTAGGTAAAAATCGTTTGATTCTGAGTGAAGTTATGTACCTAGATGTTTTTGAAAATCCCATCTGTTGTCTCTCTGCTTCAGCAAACTTCATAGCTTACATAAAAAATTGTATGTTTTTATTGATTTGATTTTCATATTTATAAAATGGCGGTCAGCTTTAGTTAACCAAAGCTTTCAAGTACTTGTTTTTCTGATAGAAATTGTCAAGTTCAGATGCATGAGGTTAGGAATTAAATGGGGCCCAAATCTGCTGTTCTCCTGGTTCAGATTCTTCCTGCACAGAAACACTTCAGCTACCCTAACACCTCCACTTACATCATTTAAATCTGTATAAATAATCCGACAGCAGCATTACAAATCAACATGTTCTCTAGGCATGCATGTGGGTGTTTTGTTAAACAGTGGCAGATCTTCATCCACCAATGCAGGGATGCTACATCATTTCAAAGCAAAAGGCCACTAATTTTTTTTTTCTTCTAGACTCCTTCTAAAAATAGATTCACTCTGCCAGAAACTTTCTAGATCTGAGAACTCCCAAAATATAATTTAGCCCACATAGATAAAATGTGACACAGCTACAAGCAAGTGGGAAAAGTCTTTTATCACTGTAATTGAATATTGCTGTCACCTACATGACCTGTCATAAGTCTTAGACAAATATACAATCTTTTGTACAATGCATACTTCTCTCATGTATATATTTGTGTTAGTCTATTCATTCTCCTATTGCATACATCCCCAAGTAGGACTTTTAGAAGTCGCTGAGCCCATCCGTGTTCCTTTCCTCCAAATTGTTTGTTAAATATTTCAGTGACCATTTAGCATGGGACCTCTAGTCACTGAGTGTCCTGACTGCATACACTCCCTACCAGTCTTTATAGCACACTGTGTTATATTCTACCTGAAGCTGTCATAGGCAGTTTGACACTGCTGCTGCCGCTTTCCAGTTCTAATGGTTTTGTTTGGGCTCTGGTATTGCTTTCAGGAAGACTGTCCAGAAGGTTAAATTGGGAAAAATTGCCTTGAGTTCCGTTTTCCTGCCAAGCAAAAAAAAAAGGTAAGTTTTGCTTTCAGATATTTTCATGAATGTTCAGCTGATCTGCAATTATGTAAATATATACAAAAATATATTAAAAAAATGCTACAGTCCCAAAGACAAAGATGCAAGGTATTTATTTTGAATTTGTTGAGTGTCAACTTGTGCTGAGACAGAACAAGCATGCTTGGGGACTAGAATGCCCTGCTTACCCAGAGAGCAAATTCTGCCATTACCACTAGAGGCTATTGGACCATGGAAAGATAAATCTCTAAATAAGAGAAGGAAGTTCATCTTCCAGGTTCATTCAATACACGGGCACTCACTTTCTATGAATGCTACAAACTGCCATGGTTTGATTAAGTTGCAGTAACTCGCATGAGCTAGGGTAGGGTCTGAGTATGGTCTTCCTTGTACAGAGGGCAGGAAAGATAGTATAATAAGCATTATCCACCTCAGATTTCTATGTGGGTACATCCACTGAAGAGTTGTGCTAGAATCCTTGAGATTGCTTGTGCAGCCCACAGAACTGCAGGGACACCAGCTTGAGTCTGCACACATACACATTTGCAACAGAAATATCAAGATTGGTATGAATGAGGAATGAATGGACCTGTGTGGGTGCAGAAGCACGTCAAGGAACAAATTTGAGAAGAAAGGATATACAGATGTCACCATTATCAGCAGGTCACCAAGATCCCAGCACATGCAGATTCTCAAGGCTCACAGAATTGGAAAACAAAGAACTGACTACAGAATCAAGCCATGAAGAGATGACAGTGGGTTGGAGATAAAAGAGAGACAGATAAGGAGACAGAAGACAGTGTGCTCTGGGATAAGGATGTAGGATGTGGGGGCCCAGGCCATGTTGTCCTCAATCCCTTCATTGATGGGAAAAGACTCAGCTGGAGACAATGGATCCAATGGATCAATACCTGGCTGAAGCTGCAGAGAGGGCTATGGTTTCTATGAACATAGTATGCGGACCAAGAACTGCTGAGCAGAAACAGGATCCATCTGATGAAGAGTGTTTGCACGAGTGGCTGCAAACAGCTTTGCTAACCTAGTGAGAATGGCTTTTAATTAGGTACATCAGGGAAGAGTCATCATAACCTAAAGGCCATGATACTCATGGGGTAATTCAGTCACCTCAATACCTGCTGAAGTGACAAAACCATTCTGGGAGATTTCTGGACTGTGTTCTTAATGCAGGTGATCTGAGATGCGCTGCTGGACCTGTTACTCACACACAAGGAAAAACTGGTTGAGGATGTGAAGGTGAATCACCATGTGATTTGGTTGCAGTGACCATGTGATTGTGGAGTTTAAAATCCTCAGAGAAGTGAGTAAGACAAGCAGTAGAACTACAAACCCTCATCTTCAGGCAAGCAACTTCTGGCTTGTTTAGGGATCTTCCCATCATAAACCCATGGAATACCACCCTGGAGGGCAAAGGAGATCAGGAGAGCTCATTGATCTTCAAAGTCAATCTCCTTAAAGCATAAGAATAGTCCATTGCAGAATGCAGAAAGTTGAGCAAACATTGTTGAAGGCCAGCATGGATAAAAAGGCAACTTCTGACCAGGCACAAACACAGTAAGGAGCACAAAATAGATAGAAGCAGGGGTGGGTTATCTGGGGTACATGCAAGAGCCACTACCTGAACACACAGGCATGTTTAGAAAAGCCAAAGCTCAACTGGAATTGCAGCTAGCAAGGGATGAGAAAGTCAAAAAGAACAGTTTCTGTAAGTACACCACCAGCAAAAAAAGAAGGGTAAGGGAAATGTGAACCCACTGCTCAGTGAAACTTGGGACCTAGTGAGCAAGGATTTGTAAAAGACCAAGGTACTCAATGCTTTTCATTGGTAAGTTTTGCCCTCAGGCCTCCCAAGTCCCTGAGTCTAGAAGTAGCATTTGTGTAAAAAAGCATTCCCTGCAGTAGACGAAGATAGTTAGGGACTGCTTAAGTTGCTGAACATACCTATGTCTGCAGGACCAGATGGGATGCACCTGAGGGTGTGGAAGGAGCTGGCCAACTTCCTTGCAAGGCAGCTCGCTGTCATCTTTGAAAGTCAATGGCAATCAGGAGCAGTTCTTGACCATTTGGAAAAGGCAAACATCACACCTACCTTCAAAAAGGTCAAGAAGAAGGCTTCAGGGAACTACAGGCTGGTCAGCCTTACCTCAGTCCCTAGGAGGGCTATGGAACAATCCCTCTTGGAAGGCATTTCCAACCAAATGAAAGACAAGAAGTTGATTTGGAACAGCCAGTATGGATTTCCCTATGTAAGTTGTGAGCAAATGGTGTCTTGAACAACTTGATTGCCTTCTCTGATGATGTGATTGGCTTGGCCAATGAGAGAAAAGCAGTGGATGTTGTATACTTTGACTTCAGCAAGACCTGTTACACTGTCTCCCACAGTATGCTTGAAGCCCAAAGAGTGAGATATGAACTGGCTAAATGGATAATAATGTCAGTGGAAAATTGGCTGGATGGTCAGGTTCCAAGGACTGCAGTTCGTTACTGGTGGCATCCCTCAGGGATCAATACTAAGGCCAATACAGGTTAATGTCTTTATTAATGACCTGGACAATGCATGAGTTCACCCTTTCAAATCTGCAGACCATAGCAGGGCTGCTATCCAAAGGGAATTCAGCAGGCTGGAAAAATGGGCTGTGGGTTATCTTCTAAAGTTGAATGGAGACAAATGCTAATTCGTGCACCTCGAACAGAATATACCCATGCAACAGGACAGGCTAGGGGACAACTGAAGGGATGCAGCTTTGCAGGGAAGGGCCTGACAACAACCTGAACATGAGGTAGCAGTGTGCCCCTGTAGCAAAGGTGGCCAAACACATCCCAGGCTGTATTAGCAAGAGGATAGCCAACAGGGTGGGAGAAGTGATCTCCCCCTCTATTCAGCATTTGTGAGGCCATGCTGGGAGTACTGTGTCTAGTCTGCGGTTTCCCAGTACAAGAAAGACAATGACCAACTGGAGTGAATTCAGGGGAGAGGTCAGGGGATGGTCAGGAGCCTGGAGCACATGATGTACAAGGGGTGGCTGCAAGAAATACATTTGTTCAGCCTGCAGAAGAGGAAGCTTCAGGAGTAATCTTACTGCTGTCTAGTCACTTGACAGGATGGTATAGAGAAAGAAAAGCCAGGCTCCTCTCAGATGTGCATGGTCCTAGGACAAGATGGGTATGTGGCTAATGGATACAAGTTGCAACGCAGGAAATACTGATTATGTATTAGGAGAAACATTTTTACGATGAGAGTGGTTAGCTGTTGCAACAGGTTGCCCTGAGAAGCTATGGACTCTATCCTTTGAGATATTCAGAACCCAGCTGGACAAGGCTCTGAACAACCTACTCCAAGTTTGCACTGCTTGTACTGGGAGGCTGGGCTAGATGTCTTCCAGAGGTCCCTTCCAACCTAAACTATTCCTTAATTTATTTATAATTCCTTACCCTTTGAGAAAGTCCTGGTGACTCACATAAGTGGGACAGGATGGAGGCACAAAAGATCAGTCTCTCTCAGTGTCAAAAGGTTACAAAAGCTATATTCAAAAACCAGCACATGGTTGCCAAGATAAGAAGAACCCAGGCGATGTAATATGGACTAACCAGTGGCAATACTAGTCCACCATGTTCTTACAAGAAGGCCTGGCTAGTGCCACTTGGATACATGCATGTTGGTGCTTGTGAGTTTTGGGTTAAGAACATGTTAGTGCAAGTGAAAATGGGTTTGGTTTAAAATAAAATCATGTTCCCATACTTGCATCTAACCTTGCTACTTTTTTTTTTTTTTTTCAGTATTAACTGCTATAAAAGCAGGGCAACCAGGTATGAGCCTCACCATTTAAACAGCTCAAGTACAGGTCTGTGTCGACACAGGTTGGTCCTACCGCTATCCTGCTGAGCCCCAGCTTCAGAACTGCACTCTGCACATTCCAATACACACTCCCTCAATTCAGCAATGCTGTGTTATTTCTAAGGAAGGATAAACAAAGAAGGTCTCCAAAGCAGACAGCACATAATCATGCTTTCTAGATTGAAATGTTTATTGTCCCCTGGCATTTCTAAGCCAAGCAAAAGGCTTTCTTATTGGTGTTTACATGGCTTCTTATAGAAGTCTATAAATTCCATTTAAAGAATAAAAAACCTCTCTGTAAAATGCTTGGCTCCAGTCTTTTCACAGAAAATAAAATGGAGGGATGGTTCATTTTCAGATGCAAAGCTTCATCATTCGCTTTTGTATGAGTTGAGTGCAGGTCTGACTTATGAAGGCCACAGAATTAAGCTTTAAAGAAAATATAAATTATTATGGAGACTAACCCATTCCACCTCATCATTCATGCTATTTTGCATCTTGTATCTTTGCCCAATGATACGCACCCCCCTAACCAAATTAAATAATTTGTAGTAGTAGCAAGCTGCCAATTTCAAAGTCAAAGTATTTGAGATGGCTCTTGACTTCCCAAACAAAATGCATTATGTGGGGACTTTCAGTGCAAGAGATCTGAGAAGACTTCATATTGGAGCCCTATAGAATCTGTCAAGTCTCTCAATAAAGAGACTCCATTGAAGCAGTGGTAAGGTGAAAAAAGGAGTGATCGGAGTAGTGGTGGTCAGTAGTGCAGGTCCCTGATTTGTTGGGAAGAGAAGCAGCAAAGGAGGAAGGGCTCAGACAGGGTATGGACATAGGATTTGTGAAAAAATGAGAAAGAAGGAATGCCAAAAATGAAGATGAATTTAAAAACTTTCTGTGATATCAGGTGTCCCTTAAAATATCTGGAGATACACACAACTGTGCTGGTAAGCAATTTATCTGTTTGACTGTTTATAGTTCTTCCTTTTTTTCCTCTTTAACTATGGCTGAAAACAGAAACTGATGAAAATGCTGACACTAAATTATTTCTCTCTTCGCACACAACACCACACTTGTGACACTTTGCCACTGACACTCTCTTAGCAGCACTTGGAAAGAAGCTGATTAACCAGTCAAACACAAGATGTCTAAGAGCTTTATAACTCACCTGAAGAGAGGGCAGGACGTTCTGCAAGCTCTTATTTGTTATCTGAGGCAGGCTGCTTTCAAGGGGGGGAGGGTTTGCAGTGTCTGCAACCAAACCATGCTTTGCTTGACCTTCCAGATGTGGGAGGGAAAGAACACCACGACTGGCTTTCTAAATAGAAAGCATAAGTAAATATTACGTAACGACCTAGCAAGCATTTCTGTGTAACACCTTCGGAAACAGAGGGATTTAAAACCTTGGAAAATGTGTATGGTTCACTTCTGACACCTAATGGCGAAGGGGAAAAGAGCGGATACCCTCCCACGGCTCCCAGTTGTATTAATGTACCCGAGGAGGTTGTCCAGGCAATCGGGCAGCCTGGCACATTTTAGGGCATGGACGTTTCCCCACAAAAGCATCTCCATCCAGCATCAGAGCACTGACTGCTTCAGCTGGAAAAGGTGGTTGGGCTTGGAATCTGAACAGCCGTTCCAGGCAGCAGGACTCCTCTGAGTGGGGAAAATAAAGCATACGTAGGGTAATAAGCAGACATGAAGATCAAACAGCAGGCAACATCATTAGCTATTCCCAGTGGTAGAAGAGAAATGGGGACTGGACTGCTGCCAGACACCAGGGTGGAAACAGTGAGAGAGTCTTCCCTACACCGGTTTCTCAATATTTCCTTCCCATGGAGTTCAGTTTGACTAGGCCCCTTTGTTGCACTCCTCGTTAATGAGGAAAAGGCAAGCACTGTGCAAACTTTACTGAAAAATAAATGCTTATACTGATTTGAAAACTCCAGGATTATTAGTCTTTTCTTCAGACTTCTCCCATTTTTTATTTGCAAAACATTTCTATACTACTCATTCCTTAAAGTCAGTCATTTAAGGATGCGGTTTTATGAATGTTAGGACCTCTAATATTCTTGAATATCTAAAGTGAGAGAAATCACACTCTTATCAGCAAAGAAAACTTTTGGGGTAGACTATTTCTCTGGCAAATAATAAAAGAAAAGATTTGAAATAGATCTGAAATAGATCAACTATGCACTATCAAATGCAGAACAAGGTCCAGACAGTTAAGGCTACAACCCATATAAGCCTGTGAAATCTTTCTCATCAGGGAATGATAGAAATATATTTGTCTAGCTTTTGACAACAAAAGAGAGGTTTGATATTTTTTTCACAAAGCAAAGGAACAAAGCTCTCGATCCAACCAACTTGAATGAATAAGTTTTGTTTTCCAATATTATGGAAAAGTCTTTAAAACCTTAGGACTGAGATTCCAGTGGACTTTTCATGAAAGCTTCAAGAAACAAAAGTGACTAGGCAGAAGAAATGCCTCAAATGCTACTGAACAGCTAGCAAAACCAAAATACTCGCAGGCACTTGGGACAGTCATACAGCTACAGGGGAGATGGAAGAGTGCAGGGAATAAAGGACATCCCACTGCTCAGACTCATGTATTAGAAGTTGTCTCTTAGAAAACAAGCTTTCAGATATTTTTAAAGTCATCTGAAGAGTCACATACCTGATGGAAGACTTTGTTAGATCCCAGATGATCTCTCTCTTGAACAGTCAGTTGAGACTGAGAAAATGCATCCACATGGGAAGACTGCAAACATGAAACGATGTTTTAATAAAAATTATTCTGGAAAAAAATCCTGAACTCTCTGTATGGTTTCTGTGATTCTTTTCTTTGTGGCAATGCCTGTGCCAACACAGTGTATGAGAGGACCACAAAAGCTGCTGAAAACGCTCTACGCTCTAGCAATTCCTCTCCCAGTCGAACAGCTGTTTTGTGGGCAGGTGCAGAGACAGCTTGCTTTGCCTATTATGCGTCTCAGCATGCTTGATATGCCCATGTGGTCAGCGGAGGGGAAGGGGGGCCTTTGCCATCCCTAAATATGTGCTCGAAAGCAGCTAGTGAGTCTGCTTGTAAGGACAGCTTTAAACTGCCTCTCAAGGTAGATTGTGAGCCCATCCATTGTTAATACATTAAACTGATTCAACTTGTGGTGCAGATTTTATAAAATCACAAATCACTGTTTAAATTTACTGAGATATAGAAAAAAATCCATTGGTTCCAATGGACAGATAATATTGGCAACAAATACAAAAAAAGAAGCATGGGGAAAGTGCTAAGCAGCTCATCATGTTTTAAGATTCTACTAGTGCAGTTTTTTCATAAAGATGAACATAAGTAGCACTGTACATTTCTGTCCAATAACAGCCTGTAGTGAATTGCAGAAATCTTTACAATAATTTAGATACTGAAAACTCCATGGCTACAGCAGCTTGGAGCTCTGCTCTGTAGGCTGGAATGAAGCCCACTGGGTTTGTTCAAGTGTGCTCCCTTGTCCTTGTGCTCTGAGACACAATGTCATTCTACTTATAGTCAAAAAAAATATCTTTAACTAATTAGACACAGCAATTGCTCTATAGGAGTTCTGAAGTGGTAGAACAGCACTATTTTCTCTAGAAGCAGAGGAACTTGGAGGCATGAGTGGGGAACTTTAATTTAGAGTTTCAAAATAACAAATTTGCAGCCAAAATTATCTTATGGATGTGAGCTGCAGATTAAAAATACTTAAATAAAGCAGCATGGTATTCTTCTTTATCTGTTTTGCAGCCAGGGCTTCCATGACCTGTACCTGTCACACATTCTTAAATGGGCGGACCACCTGCTGATGATAAAGTCATTGCTCTTTAAAATTATTTTTAGCCTATCCAGTGCCAGGGGATCACTTTTTAAAAGCCTTTGTTATGGACTTCAGTTAGTCCACATGAAAATATGTCTGCATACTGGAGGAGTATGCTTAACATGTTTTGTAATGGCTAGTGCCATAAAACATCTGCCATGACACAGCCTAGCCGTGCTGAAAGGGCCTCTGAGCCTGGAAGAAGAAGGGACAACTCAGATGAGACTGCTGCATCTGTGCCAATACACTGCATATATATAGGAGCTGTAGAGGGGGAGGGATGCTTGTGTACAAACTGATCCATGCACATACAGTGACCTCGATATATCCAGAGCACATTGGCATTGCTACAAAGGGTGTTGGTTCACAGCCGCCTGAACATAAGCCAGCAGTGTGCTTAGGTGGCAAAGAGGGCCAGTGGCATCCTGGCTTGTATCAGGAATAGTGTGGCCAGCAGGACCAGGGAGGTGATAGTGCCCCTGTACTCAGCACTGGTGAGGCCGCACCTCGAGTACTGTGTTCAGTTTTGGGCCCCTCACTACAAGAAGGACATCGAGGTGCTGGAGCGTGTCCAGAGGAGGGCAACGAAGCTGGTGAAGGGTCTAGAGAACAGGTCATACGAGGAGCGGCTGAGGGAACTGGGGTTGTTTAGTCTGGAGAAGAGGAGGCTGACGGGAGACAGTGCTCTGTACAACTCCCTGAAAGGAGGTTGTAGCGAGGTGGGGGTTGGTCTCTTCTCCCTAGTAACAATCGATAGGACAAGAGGAAACAGTCTCAAGCTGCGCCAGGGGAAATTTAGGTTGGATATTAGGAAAAACTTCTTCACCAAAAGGGTACTCAGGCCCTGGAACAGGCTGCCCAGGGAAGTGGTTGAGTCTCCATCCCTGGAGGTATTTAAAAGAACGGTAGATGTGGTGCTTGAGGACATGGTTTAGTGGTGGACTTGGCAGTGCTGGGTTAACGGTTGGACTCGATGATCTTAAGGGTCTTTTCCAACCTTAAGGATTCTATGATTCTATGATAAGCTGAATATATACGTACAATGGCTCTGACACATCCTGCTCTGTAAGTATGGAATAGGTGCTCAGAGAGGCTGTGAGATCTCCATCCTTCGAGATGAGGTTAGAGACCTCTAGAAGACACTTCCAAACTAAATATGGAGAGAAAATTCTATGTACAAATCTACCTGATCACATGAAGGAAATGCTGCCCTCTGACACGTAGGTTCAACTGTCTCACCATCAACCATGAAGACACCACTAGAGCTGGGCAGACCAGCTAGAAACTGCCCTTTGGACAACTGTGCTGTTAGTGTCCATGGCAGGTATTTTCTCTTTCTGTTCATTTGAAAAGTCAGGGGAGAAAAAACCCACAAAAAAATAAGTCCTTCTGCAAGCTTAAAGGGTAAACTTCAGATTCAGAACAAGATGAGAACAACAGCTCTGGGTTTAACCTTATAATGCTGATTAGGTACAGTTTGAGAGGAAGGCTCATGGATAGCTGTGGAGCAGAGGAGAATATTAGGAAAGCGAAAGGTCTTTGTAGCACAGAGTCAGTAATTCCCATCTTTGGAACTAGAGATCAGCTGGCCAGGGGTAAGGGATTATGCATTGTAAATACAAAACAGGCCCAGAGCCCCAGAAGAGAACCACTGGATTATTGCATCCTACATATGACTGTCCTAAAGCATGATATACTTTGCCCAGTGCATCCAATGTCCTTGTGGTCACTATCCTCCAGTGTGAATTTACATAGATGATCTATGGAAAACCCAGTGGCAGAGTATTTTTACAGACAAACACTTCACATGCAAATTATGTATCCTGCATTTCAAGGGAGAATCACATTTGTTCTGAAGATGAGTCTGGGATCAACATTCATAATTCTACTAGATATATCAAACCAGGTCTTAATAATACTATTAATTTTAGTACATGTTATACTTTCTCCCACACCTCATCTATACTTTACTCCCAGCTAGCTTTATTTTCAGTTTCTGGAGCTGATGAAAACATTACACTCCATTTAGAGATAGTTTCTTAACCACTTTGTGGTTTTCTAACTATATGTTAATATAACCCCAGGATTTTAGAGAGAAACAGCTATCACTGAAAACCAAAGAAACAGTGGACTTCACATACCTGTACAGAATGCATTCTTCACTCCAAAATGGCATTTTATTTCTTAGCAATACTTTTAAAAGGCTATGCAGTGATGTCTATATTACCAAATATAAATTTCAAAATATATTGTATTTACTAACAGAGCACAAACAATTCACAAAATGTCTTTAAAACTCAGCAAGAGCTAAGGAAGCAGGTAAGTGAGCTCCAAGATGTGCTGCCAGAATTTGGAATCCATTTAGTTTCCATTCACTGGGGAAAGATTAACAAGATTTTGAGATGGACATTTCTCTTCTTACACTGCAAAACCAAAATCAGTCCATCAGCCCATGGCCGTGCCTTTTTTTAATACTGGAAATTTGTGATTCTCTTTGTCTCTCTTTCTCAAAACCTACTTATTAAGGGTTTATAGTTCATCATTGCTCTTTGGGCAATTTATTCAAAACACCTTAAAACCAATAACTGATCAACCCTCATAACATTCCCCCAAATAGATAAATAGCATAATCTTTTATCTGTGGAAAAACTGATCTGTGCCTACAACAGTCCTGCTGGTGGCTGAATGGGGAGCCGGTGGATTGATCAGTTAGTCTGCACAGTAACTTATTTTATGGTCTTGGTCCAGATGACCCACCAGCTGCTGCTCTAGCAAAATCCTGTACATCTAGTATCGGATCTACAGCTGAGCTGTTGTGACTGGTTTAATTCTGGCAGATGCACTCTAAAGAAAAACTGCAGCAACTGTTATTATTCCACTCCATTTC
Organism: Nipponia nippon; assembly: GCF_047370975.1. Classification (NCBI taxonomy): domain Eukaryota; kingdom Metazoa; phylum Chordata; class Aves; order Pelecaniformes; family Threskiornithidae; genus Nipponia; species Nipponia nippon. Next base: position 83,468,786 of record NW_028262347.1, on the reverse strand, counting down.
ACTCCTGGCTGTCCTACTCCTGTAGCACTCGGACTGTCCTACAGCTCCAATATTACACCTCAATCCCAAGCTATCGTCTCCTGCTATTCCAGCCCTTCGAATCATGTATTACCTTGCTAATTCCAATTACCACTCAAGAAACAGAACAATGTCCTCATTCACTACCTAGTCTACAGCCATTAGGAGTTTTAGGTACTGAGCATACAGCATTCTGCAAAATCAGAAATTGTGACACATTTTCATCATTCCCAAAATGTCAGCTTATTTTTTTCAGTACCCAGTTGACCATAGAAATCAGAAATGCATTAAAATTTTAGAAATTATTAAATACATAACTATATAAAATATAAGCTCCATTGTCTCCTCATTTAAATGTGAACTTTCTTCTCTCTATCCTCTATCAAAACTGAATAAAGCCTGTTGAATACATAGAGAAAATGCAATGTAGGTGTTAAATCGTGCAATATATTAAAAAGCCATAGCAAATGCAGTCTCACTCACTCACAATACAGTAGGAAGATAAACGTTTTCCCCACCTTGTCAACTATTTCTGTCAGCATAACTGCAAGAGCCGTTAACTGCAGGATAGAGGCTGTTTATTCCATTCGGCGAATGCATTTCAGGAAGCCCACCTTCATCTAGTCAGAGCATAGCAGGATCAGTTTCATACACAGTACCCTGATCAGAAAAAAATGGATAACCCTTCTGCTTGGCTTCAAATTTAAATTTTTATCCCGGAAATATGCCAGTGACTATTAGCTGCTCTAGTATTCTTTTGGTGGCCATCTGTTCCCTTTCTCAGCCTCCTTCTAGCCAAATATAATTTTCCATATTTATCATGGCAAGTCAGTAATAAGAAAGACAAATATAACAGGATTGGCTGTTCTCCTTGCTGTCTCAGTCTGTTCTTTCTCACTGAGCTCATGTGCTTGTGAAACCAAAAAACACTTGAACTTGTATTTTTTTCAAAATTTGTCACAGCAACCTTGCTATACAGTGAGTAAAATCTATTCACCAAGACTGCCAGCATGGAAAATGAAAATAAATTAATACCTCAAAGGCTGATTTCTCATTGGACCTTATGTTTCATTTACTGAGGACCAAACTGTGGCATCTTGGTCTGTGGTTCTTGTTGGCATCAGTGCAGAGCTGCTCTGCCCTGTGAGATAATGAGGCTCTCATTTTGGTGTGGATAGTGAGACAGAGCTTAGCTGTCATCCTGTCTTTCCTTTTCCTCTTCTGGGTGTTGTGCATGTGTTGGAGCATTGATGGAGGCGTCCCTATCCCCCCACCATCGATGGGGAATATCTAAAACCGAAAATATAATGTGCTCTCCTCCTTCATACAGCCAAGGAATGGCATGTTCCCTGCTGGTCTTAAATCTGTTGACAACCCAGAATAGTTCTACTTTCACTCAGAAACCAGGGTTTTCAAAGAAGAAATACACGCTCACCCACAGAAGCTATTCCAGAAGGCTGCCACTTTTACTGATGCTCGTGGAATGAGCACCACTTTTCACAGTGTGGTCAAAGGACAAACAGCTATTCTTTTGCATTTATGTCGGTCCAAGCAATGCTCTTGCCTAATATAATTGATGAGATGCACAATCTTAAAAGGCACATCGCTCCCATTTCCATCACTCCCACTTTTCCGTTCTCCCAAGCTTGGCAACTGTCTAGTCAACAAATCCTCCCCAGTATTACACCTCACACACAAGAGAAACTTCTCATTCTCTAGCCAAATAACTACACAGACTGTCATGCCAGCAGGGCAGGTTCAGCCCTGGGAATGCATGGAGATGCCATGTGCTGGAATACAAATTAAACAGCACAAACACACATCAAGTGTATTTAACTTAAATCACTCCCACACAAACATATACAGACAAACAGGCACGTGTGAGCACCTACAGCTAGTTACACTCCAACTCTCGTATCCCACAGGTATATCAAGCATTTCTGAGCAACTTTCACCAAGGTTCCTAAGAAGGGATTTCACTAATGTAGTGTGTGGCATATAGAAAATATGTGAAAAATTTGTGATATTGGAAATTATTGGTGCAGTCCACTGTTGATGTCACATTTATGTACTACATAGATGAGGAAGTACCATGATCACTACCGGCACTTGCTAATAGCACTCAGTGCTCTTCTTTCAACCAGCTGTGCTAGGTATATGAGGCAGGGTACGTGAGAGAAAGCTGTACACTGCATTCCCTCTGGTTTGTTGTAGCGCAGCCAATCTTTTGATTAGAAGATTTATAATACAGCTTTACAGAGCTCCACAACCCTCTGGGCCATACCTTTCCATCTCAGGTTTTGACTCTTGTTGAGAAACTTAACATTCCCAGGACAGCCTACATCGAAAGGAGTGAAGGACAGATCTGGCCATGCATTCAGCTGTCCCCCATTAAGAAGAATGTCCTCTACTTTATTTTCTTTGATTTATTTCTGTTCTTTGTAATGCTTTCTATTCTTCTCAACATAGGTTATTGCATTCTTGTAAGAAAATTTGCTGTGCTAAGTCATGCAGGAATAAAAACAATGTTTAGGATGATTCTTTTCTCATATCTGAAGAGGATCAACTAATTTTTGACAACACAAGAAACTGCATAAAGTTTTCTCCTACATTTCTCAACAATACTCTCAAAGCAAGAGAAATATGCCAGAATTACTACTAAGTTTCAGTCACAATACACTGAAGTAAAAAGCAGTGCATAAAATGTTTCAGCTATAAATTACAAAGCAGTTTTGTTAAGTTTGAAGGAAATATTTATGGTCTTTGTAACTCATTATTAAAAAAATACCTGTTTCTGAAAGATATTTAATTAAAGGAGCTAAGTGCAATGGTAGATAAATTCCTTGTGGATGTGATCACTGGCTGTGATCATCACATAGACAAAACCTTAACTACAAATTTATTAAGTTTGGCAACATCTCTGTGAAGTACAATAGTATTAGAGGTAAAGGAAATTAAAGAACTTCCCCTGCCAAGAAACAGGCATTCTGGAGTGGGAAGAGGCTTCATTCCATCTTAGCCAAAATGTTCAAAGTAAACAAATTTCCCTGTGGAAGTGCCCCTGCCTTTTTATTGGCTTGAATTGAGAAGGAGTCCATGCAAATAACGTAGACTAGCTATTCTGAATTTTTATATCCCTAAAAGAAGATTAGATTAGATTAGATTAATTCTACTCTTTATACCCTTTACTGTGCTCCTCCTACACTTCAGTCCTCCTGATTTGAGTGAGGACAAAAGATACAGAGGAACAATGAACTCAACCCTTTTTGTCCAGCCCTGTGCTGTGGCATACACACGGGCTTGACCAGTGCCATGGAGAAAGCTGCCACTGCAGGCTGAAGCAGGGAAGGTGAATACCCTAAGTCCCGAAAGAATAATGTGAGTCGAGTTGCCAGAAAACTTCTTAAATCACTCCTGTTCTATTTGCGGTAATAAAGCATATGAATGATGTTAATAAGACTGTTGCAAAATCAGTGCAAAGGGAATGGGTGATTTAAGGTTATGCATACATTTACTTGAGCAAAGATCCCATCAGATGAACCAATTAATCCAAGTCTGCTGGAAATGGAAAAGCCAGTCGTACAGTTTCTGACTTCTTTAAATTGTGTCTTCCACAGAAGAGTGCAAAAGCTTGGGATATGATAAAGTCAAGTTTCTAACATTTAAATTATTTGCTAGGAAGTTAGCTCTTTAAAGTTTATTAACAATTCCTATCATGGTTAGGATCTGCTCTTTCTCCTAGCAAACAAGAAAAACAAATTAATAATGCTGTTCAGTTCTAAAAGGACTCAAAAGCTAGATAAGATTCATGAATGCAATTTTACATAAGAGGAAATTAAGGCATTGTGTAGCTAAGGATGTAATTATCATAGCCTTGTGAGATATTCCTAACATCTAAGCAAGGGTCCACGACTGAATTCAAATAGAATTTGGGTACATGGGGATTTTCCAAACAGCTGTTTGACTGTACGAAGCCACCAGGACCCTAGCAACATCATCATTTCTAGGAAACAGACTGAGCAAACAAAGGACACAGCCTAGAAATCAGTGCTCAAACAGGTTTTTCTAAAGCATCAATCTGTTCTTAGGATTATTCCAAGAACAGAAAATACGGTTATTCCTGGACTTACAAACTGAAGAGGAATCACATGAGAAGCAGGAATTGGACATGGACCAGATAAACTGATTTAAATGGAGTGGGGTGCACAGATGAAATGTAGCTCTAGATATCTTGAAAAGTCATAGGCAAAAAAAAGATGATAGGCAAATAAATCATTGTCATGATGGAAAAGAATTTTTAACTTTCCTATCAAGCCCTGAAAGCCTTGCAATATCTTCTTTTCAAGAAAGAGCTCCAGCTGTTTCTACCAATCTGCAGGTCCATCTTGGGAAACATCTGTGTCACCCCTGTGAAAAATGGAAGTGGAAGCTGGAGAGACTAGTCCAGAAGAATCAAGGCCTCTCAGTCCTTGTATAGTTCATAACTGCACTTACTAAATACCTTCCCAAATACTACTGACATCAGACATTCACCTATACATTCAGGTGACTTCCTAAATAGTGCCATCTGGGGAGGAAAATGAGGGGCATCATTTCACAACTTCATTACTTCAGAGGGGTTATACTAGTATAAAATTAGTAGCACATCAATGAATGACCCCTCACATTGATTTTCCTGTAGAAGGTCATTTTAAACAAAATAATCACATTAGGTTTAAACCTAGAAACACACATATTTAGAAAGGTAGAACTTCTGATTTCAGATTAATACAACTCACTGGGATTTCTATAGAGCATCTTCTTTTCTCTAAAATAAAAAATAGACTGGCTGTCTACAATATACATATATTTTTAATAAACTACAAAACCTCTCACATAAACCAAAAGGTTTATGAAATTTGAAATCTTTTGCAGAACCCTAGGTACTCTGGGATTCTACAAATTAATCATTTGCTCACCATTTACACAGAAACCTATAAGACACTCCTGTAACTTAAAAATGTAAACAGTTCTTAACTTTGCAGCATTAATAATGTTTTCATTAAAAATTGTCATTTTAAGTTCCCTTCTCAAAGCAAATCTAAATAATGATTAATCCAATAAAAATATCATATGGAATTGATGGTAGATGGTGCAACTGATCAAACTGTCTTCTTTCTGTTTTCTAATAGTTCTTTTGTATTCCTCACAACAGGTATGTCATAACCTAATACAAACATTTGTGCATCAAACAATAAAAACAAATGCCAACCACTATTACCTTAGGCTGGATTCTTCTATTTCTTCTCATTCGTAAACAAGAGTTATTGAAGAAGCTGAAATCACAGCAGCTCTCGCTGCTTCTTTCTTTCCCCATAATGACAAAGCTCCATGTTTTAAATCTGTCTCCATTAAATTGTCCTCCTTGTAATTTAAACCTGATGCTACTGTTCATCTAATCCAACCTGGCCACACAGGTGCCCCTCTATGAATAATAGCATGGGCTGATTGATGATTTTTATGGGTGAGCTGGCTGAAATCAAATGACATGTTGTTTTACCACAGTTCCACAGCATTGACACAAACCAAATAATATAAAAATGAACTGCGAACAGTAGCATATTTGCTGACGTGCTATGAAATCTTTGAGGACTTAGCGCAAACACAACATGTTCGTCAATTAGGCTCAGCATGATTGCAAAACCATCCCTTGAGGCACCGCAAGGTGCATCATTTGCTTTTCTTTCTTTTTTTCTTTCCTTTTTCAAAGACACAGCCATAGCTTTAGCTCTCCTGCAATAAACAAACTGTTTAATGAAGGTAATTCACAGGTAATTCAGAGTTTTAGTGAAAATCCAAAGAGTGCCCCCAAGCATTTCACTCACAGCTTCCTCTCATCTCTCAAAACTACTTGCAATCTTGGAATGACTGTTTCTAGGTAGTCCCGTCTCTGCTTAAATTTTAATCCTTTATGCACTCTGACAGCCTTTTAGATATTCCATCAGCAAAACAAATGCTTGCAGAAGGAGCATCTTAAGCTTGCAATATTAAAGGAACAGACTTCAGTGATCTTTTATTCAGCACGTTGTAATCTGTTTTTTGTACTCCTGACAGGCTCCATGGGGGAATAGCTAACACTTAGTCTCAATTCATTATTTTCTTTACTTTTCTTCTGAGAACAATAAAGCAATTCATGTTTCATAAAGAGCAGAAAAATGCAGACAAAATCTTTGTCAAAGTGAAAGAAAGATTTAAAAAAGCAGAAGAGCAACATAAGCCTTATGACAATAAAGCCATAGTGGGTTTGAGATAAAAAAGAGAAAAGAAATCTCCAAATCTGCTCTTTGGAAAAGATTGAAATTAATATCAGTTAAATTTCTTATATTTTGAATGTTAAAAAATAATTTTACAAACACTAATATTACTTGATCCTTATTTCAGAATGTTTTCATGCAAAAAAAGATTCAGGACCACAGAGACATTGAAATGACATTCTCTCCTTATTCAATTTTTATTTCCTTTGGAAATTTGAAAAAAAAAAAATGGGAGGGAAGGAAAGAGAAGGATGAGAAAAAAGACAATTGAATGACAAAACGTAAATGCCAAGAAGTCAAAACGCAAAACCGTTTTAGTTAAAAAAAAACCAAAGAAACAAACAATAAAATCTGAAGACCATAACTTTTCTTACAAAACAAATAATAGAATCTCAAAGCTTGAGAAGGATTTTAGAGAATCAGCAAAGAGTTTGTTCCACATGGCAGGAGATACAGCAATAAAAATAATAAATGGAAGGGCTTGCACTGTAAAGTCTGTATTGAACAAATTCTGGCTTCGCCTTCATATCCTGCTCCAATTCACATCGGAGCAGCGTTCTTCTGTTTCCAGGAGTTAAATTTAGAGCTTGAAAGGACACAAGGAAAGTGATGGAAAATGGAGAAACTGTATGAAATCAAATACGTTTTTTGTGAAGTCCAGTGGAAGGTGGATCATTCCCCAGATGCCGACCCACAGTCACTATGAACTGAGCAAGTCAACAAGGGAAATGTGAGCTTTCATGCAAGTGTTGAGAAACCTGTCATGACTCCCCTAGTTTTCACAAACACAATACTTACAAACCTGACAATCAAAAGATGCCAAATAACTCTTATCATTTTAGTGTAGGTTATGATACATGCCAAATTAATTTGGACGTGTTGGGAGGCGCAAAATGACTCTGTTTTCAGATACTTGAAAAAGTTACATTGATCTGGGGGGAGCGGAGGGACAGCTGAATGAATCTGCACCAGCTCCTTTTAGAGCCCAAGAAGTGCTGGTGCATGGCAGTGACTTGACATCAGTATATTGCTAGAGCAACTATTATTGACATTTGGAAAATAACAGATATTAAGAGACATTGAGCCTGTGTGTAAATTTAACTTGTACCTCCTGCAAGGGCATAATTTGATCTGCACTTGTGGAAAACTGAATGAGTATGTACCGCAAGTGGGAGTCTGAGCAGGGCACAGTCCAGGTCTCCCCGTTGCCCAGCGTGGATCTCCCAACCAGTCACGTCCCAGACCCTTGAGAGCTGAACCGTCTTCCTGGCAATTAAAATTCACAGTGCTCTCTGCCATTGCAGCATCTACTTCAATGGTTAAATGTTTGCCCACCTTACAGCAGATATCTCCTGCCTCTCTGCTGAACAGACCCCAGGCCTAATCAAGCAACAATGCCACTGACATTATGTGTCTTCCCATACCTTTCCATTACATTACACTAATACTCCCATGTTGGTCTTGCAAATAATTTACTGCTGTATTTCCCTAGAAGTTTCTAGAGACCTGCTGCTAATTATAGGCCATGTCTCTTCTAACTGTTGTCAGAGAGAATCACTTCATTTCTTCATACAGAGTGCTCAAGTAAAATAAAATAATTGGTTTATTAAAACCGTACATCTAACAGTTCAACACCCTCCTCTATGCTTGCACGCTGCTTCACTATACCTCTGATCCTTGCAGCTACCTGTATGGAGCAAAACTCTTTGCTATACACAACAAGCCTAAATATAAAAATTACAAAGCAAATTAATGCATACTAATCAACATAGATGCATGTAATGAATTGCATTTGTTTCCTGCCCAGGTTTGGGGTTACTTGAGAAGTTTTTATGTGATGAATCTTTTTTGATTAATGTTTTCATACATTATTTGACTGGAGTTGTCAGTCCGGTGTCAGGACAACTTTGTGCTGTTAATGATACTTACCACTGCTAGGCAGGGACTGACCCACAAAATGTGGACTCTCATAAAGCTGACACGAGTGGTCATAGCCAACAGGAAGGCAGAAGAAGAGGAAGAAGATAAGGTCACTGCAGAACAGTGAAGTGTTACACACCAAGAGGCAATCACAGGCTTTTCCAGGGAAATAGCAGAGGTTGATAGTAGGTAACCTGGGAAGAATCTTGGAAGAAGAGACAATTTAAGAAAAACAGAAAACATTTTCAAAACTGGACAGTTCAATTCTGAATGCAAAATGCAAGTAAAGCAGATAACAATACGAAAAAAATGAGTAGCTGTATATGCAATCACCTGAAAACATGAAACTTCATAACTTTTTATCGCTCTTAAATTGAGAGAAAGCAAGTCCCAGTCAACAAAATTGATGGCCACAGTTTTTCTGGGCAACAGCATCATGGCTGCCATTTAACAGAAAAAGTACATGGCAAATATAATCTGAAAGAGTGGATAAGTAGAGGAACAAACTTTGGCTCTGCAGATGAACTAATTATTATCAGAAAACAGAACACAGATTAAAAAGAAGAAAAAAAGAACAGGAACAACAACAATAAAAACAAGTCAGTCTGTGTCTTTCCAACATTTTGAATTAGGCTGACGAAAGAAATTACCTCTCTCTCTCTCCAAACCTTACTTCACTTATATCCTTAGTTATCACAATTGCAATTACATGGCTTCTACTAAAAAATAAAGACAGCCCAATCCATACATTTTTGATTAGGAATAAAAACAGATCTAATCATTAGGTGGAAGTATGTAAAGGCAGGATGCAACTTCCAGGAACATCCCTCTGCCTACATTTTGCTTTTGACTAGCTCTGGGTGATTCCCTCTGGGTGTTTTGAATGGTTCTGCCTTCCTGCAAGGGCTGTATGTGAATCCCAGGGACCTTATTTAGGGAGGCTGGATTGTCTACTGCTGGTATCTGCTTTTAGCTATTATAAGATTTCTACATTTAGCTACACAGGTCCTAGTGGCCAAAACCCAATTTTCGGAAATGCTGTAGGCATTTAGGCATATCGGAAACGCAGGTGCATGCTGAGTGCAGTGGTTCACTGCTGTCATTCCTCCCGCTCTCACCCAGTGCCTCAGTTAGGAGTCCATGCCCACCTCCTTCCCCAGACCTGCAGCAGCACTGAGCCTCTGTAGAGGCACGGTGCTACGGCTGCAGCTAGAGGTACAGAGGTGCTGTAGTACAAGGAGGAAGGGGCACAAGACATGAGAAAGTGTCGTGGTTTAACCCCAGCCAGCAACTGAGCACCACACAGCCGCTCACTCGCTCCCCCCCAGTGGGGTGGGGGAGAGAATCGGAAGAGTAAAAGTGAGAAAACTCATGGGTTGCGATAAAGACCATTTAATAGGTAGAGCAAAAGCCGTGCGCACAAGCAAAGCAAAGCAAGGAATTCATTCATTGCTTCCCATCGGCCCGCAGGTGTTCAGCCATCTCCAGGGAAGCAGGGCTCCGTCACACCTAAGGGTTACTTGGGAAGACAAACGCCATCGCTCTGACCACCACACTTGTTCCCCCAGTTTTTAGTCTAAGCACTACTTAGCAACAACTAAAACATCAGTGTGTTATCAACATTATCGCATAGTAAATCCAAAACGGAGCACTATACCAGCTACTAAGAAGAAAAACTCTATCCCAGCCGAAACCAGGACAGAAGGGTCTGAACTGCCTCCTGTACTAGCAGCACTGCCATCCCTGCTGCAGCCTCCTCAGGGTGTTAGCAGCTCCTGGCAGCTCTGTGTTTGGCAAAGGGGCCAAGTGAGCAAGCCTGGCAGACCTCCTTGATTCACCTCCGATGTTGATGCACATCATCAGCTGGCAACCACTGGCCTAGAGAGATATTTCTCAGCGCCTGGACACCACAGGAAACCCCTGGGATTCAGACTGCAGTTTACGTTTCACGTGCTGTTATTAAACTGAGCAGCCAACTATGACTGGAATAACATGTGGTTAAGGCAAAACTTCTGTGGGGGCGATGTGAGTTAATTAGCAGTCTGAGGTACAGATTCAGTAAGATATTTCAGCACACAATTTGAAGTATGCCAGCGGTTCTACGTACTTCCAAGGCAAGTGCTTACAGTATTTGCTAGATCCAGGTACTGACACAATCTCAGTACACAGGCTGAATTTTAATACATTAGTATCAGTGTATTGAAAATAGATGTGCCAAAAAGTCCATACCTGGCACACATGCATTGCTACTGTTTGAAATCTGAAAAGATTTCAAGCATATATTTTGCCTCACTTCCTCTTTGGAGAGGAGGAATGTGTTGGAAATCATATCCCTGTGGCATTTCAGGAGAAATATGTATTTAGTAAAGGAACTTTCCTATTATTTGGGAAAAATATTTTAACAATAGTCTCTTCACATACATTATAAATACACAGAATATTAAGGAGATTTCAAAGGAGAACTGTTTCCTTAACCATTACATATTATTGTACAAAGAATAATTGGGGTTGAAGTAGATGATCTCAAGAGGTGCCTTCCAACCCAAACAGTTCTGTGACTGTAATATTGCAATATCACTGCTTACCATACACACAAAGGTTGTGTTGACCTGTCTTTTTACTGGTGTTACCACAGACTTGTCTCACACTTTGGACAATAACACTCATTTTCTTACCCTGTGTCAAAGACACCCCCTGCATGTTCAACTACAGAGTGTAAAATAATGTCATGATCAGAAAAGCAGTAAATCCTATCACATGTTAACAAAACCAAAGTTTGCTCATAAATCCTTTTTCCCTTACAGGGGCATGCACAGAAAGCATCAAGAGTGTACAGAGGAGCTACTGCCGTATGTGCTGGGTAAGATGTCTCTGGAATGATAAGGATCAAAATTTGGGAGTGAGTTAGGCACAGTTCCTGCTTAGGAACAGGCTGGCTATGATGTGTGGAGGACAATGCTTCACATCACTCTAATAACATACTTTCACTCTAATAACATACTTCCCCACTCTTTCAGGGGCAGCTGGAAAAATCTGCCTCCAAATTTCTTTGGCAAGAAAGATGAATCAAAGCAAATGAAAAAAGGGGAAGTGGGAGCTGACCTCAGCGGAGATGAGCTCACTCATGCTCCAAAGTGTATGCAGTTCAGCAGAGAATATACACTCTATTATCACTTACTGTTTATTAGAACCTCACTGGGGCTAATGAAGATACAGTGCACAAAGGTGATCAATGAGGAGAATCAGACTTTCTATATACAACCACATAAATTAGAGGTGGAAAATATATCCCATACAGACCATGATTTTTCTTTAAATGATGGTTTCAAAACTATTCAGTGCTATATCTATATCTTGCTGATTTAAATGTTCCCAGGAATTTTGGCAGCTCTCCACTTCACATTTACAGTTGCTTTGCAGGTAGCCTAAATTCAGCCAGCTCTTAGTAAATATATCTCATTTGCCTTTGTTTTATGGGCACACTTCACCCTCCCTAGAAAGGCTTTGGGCCATCGTGTCTGCCCAGCGCTGGCTGCAGGGATCTGTCAGAAGGGCAGGCGGAATGGGTGGGGGCAGCCAGGCAAGGCACAAGAGCGATAAGACCCATCCAAGTGGCAGGAAAATGAGCTCAGAAGTGTTCACTTCAGGATTTTTCTCTCAAGCATACCAGCTGGCCTGCTTCTCCAAAGCTTGCAGGCTGGCAGTGGCTTCATGGTTACTTCTGCACAGCCGTGTGAACACAGCCAAAGAGAACATCTTTTACAAGGGATTTGAGTTCTACCTAAAACCACTACAAAAGAACTAGATATTATTAAAATTATTATGATGAACCTGCTAGGTCTTCATATACGCAGACACAGAGCTTTAGCATACATCATGTCTTGCAGAAAATTAATGCCTTTGATGCAAGATATGACTAAATTCAACGAATGCTGAAGTGGTCAAAGATGAGCAGAATTTTAAATGGTTACAGATTATATAAACCTATCATTATGATTTCCATCTTATCTTCAATTTCCTGAAAAAGCTGTAACTTTTAACAAACAATATTCCAAGATTTTTTAAAGCCAGAGTAACCCATAATCAAGTAAACTGTACACTGGAGGCAGTGAATGTGATGAATTTAGTAGAATTTCTATGGATGAGGTTCTAGTATTTTACTATATTTCAAAAACAGCTTAAAAGATTTCAGAATATAAGCATTTCCTTTGGAGCCCTCAGGCTTATTGGACTGAAATAGGGGTCTGGGAAAAGAAAGATGATTACCAAAATTGTTCATTTTTAAAGTTTGGAATCTTATGACCAGGCATAACCAAGTATGAGTTGTCACTATAAATGGAAAATGGGGAAAGAAAAATGCCACTGAGTCTTCAACTAATGCTCCTTAAAGGCATTTTAACAATACTATTTGGACATCAGTGCAGGAAGCAAGAAACTCTGCACCTTAAATTAGTATAATTCTATTGTCACGCTACATTTAAGACTAAGGCAGTCTTCAGTGTCAAAAGTCCTGGTGTTCTCTTGCCATAACCTGATTAAACAAAGACATATTTAATGCTCAGACAAATTCTTCTACATTGAAAAGAATGTGGCTCGGCCACTCTAAAAGGCAACTCTCATTAGCTTGGCTCCCTCTTAAACAGAGATACTCCCCCATGCCAGGAGAAATTATGCACCTTGTTAAATAAAAGCAACCAAGCGCAAAAGATCACAGGTAAAATTAAGTCTCTACATGCTAAGCAGTGAGAACACAATGATGCCTTGCTTTAAGTTCTTCCTAGGGTATCCACCATAGGTCAGCTCAGAATTGCTCCATTCAGTGAATTCTGCTGGACTTTTCCAAGGAAATTATAAAAAAAAAATTAAAATTTGACAATCTTAGTTATTACTGGGTATTATCCTCAAAAGACCTGACCAAAACCCTCCTGAAATCAAGACCGATCACAATTTCAGTTGGCTTTGAAGCAAACTTCAAAGTTCTGGACCTGGTGACTTAAATCATGTTGCTATCGTTAAGAGTGAATTTCCTGAATTGTGTTGGTTGAAATTCAATGTCATATTCTGAGAGGATGAAATGTAGGCAATTGGCAGATATCCCTCACATACCACATCTTTTCCTACTGGGATGTGTTATCACAGATAAAATGCCAAATACAGAAGAAACTGCATATGTCCAACATTGCTATTGTCTGCTCTCCCCCACCATGCATTTAATTAACACACATTTCGAAGAACATTACTCTTTCATACACCAAACTAATATTCATAATTCATAACAGCAGTCTGGATAGGTCCAGACTGAGAACAATGGATGAGAAGGAGATGTCCAAGATGTCTCTTCACGCATACTGAGACAGACTACAGCAGGACAGAGAAGAGCACCGTAGTTTCATTAGCATTTTATACCAGCACTGTTGCTAAAAGGGAGCTGGGGAGCGGGGAAGAAGTCTGCTTCTCCCTTTGCTATTTATTCTTAATCCTCAGCTGTCCCCTTCTTCATGCCAGCACAAATGTTCATGAAGTCCTACAATAAATTGGATCAAAAAATAACTCAGGTTAAAATTAAATCAGCAAAGCAAACTCAGCTTGGTTTTAACCTGCATCAGTCCTCTTCCAATTCACAATACAGTGGCAGAAATGTTCCCTGTGGTTAAGGACAAGTGATCAGGGTCAGGGAGGTATTTGGGTGCCTCTTTTTGCAGCAGTTGTCAGTTTATGCTGCCTTGCCATGCCAATGGAAGTACCCTTTTGGTACCATCTCTGTAGTGCTTTGACACTGCCATTACTGTCTGCATTTAAACTGGGAGCACAGAAATATCTCAGCAAGTTGTGGCCTCTTTTTCTGGGATTTTTAGAAGCAGAATAGTTAATACTGTCAATTCCTAGCTGCTCACAGTCTCAAAGGCAGCCATACCAGGTGAGAAAGATAGATGTCAGGAGGAAAAGAGAAAGAGAGATACTGCCTTATAGCTTGTGAGTAATTCTTAGCCATGAATTCTGTGTCAGCTTAAAAACTTTGACCATTTTATTATTTTTAAATGGATTTTTATTAAACACTGAAATGCTGTCTCTCTTGTGATTACATTTGGAAGAATGTAAAAGCTTGTGTCCCTGCTCTATGGAGCTGTGAAACCAGCGTACATTAGCTGAGGCAGTGTTAACAATCTTCATTCTTACTTAATTTTGAAATGACCGTACAGCACATTATATATAGTGAAAAGAAGAAGAAACTAGCTAGAAACTAGCTTCTAGTTTCTTATGTTTTGTTCCTTTTATATTCCATAAAGCTTAGCTATTCAATAGGATGGTCCACACAAGCATTAATATTTCCAGCAGTCAGTTCATTGTGTCACTGATTTTCCCTGGTAGTACCAAAATAACAGATCAAAAACTATGCCAAAATGCTAACAATAATTAGAAGAATAATTGCCAATACTCAAGTAGAGATTATTTTTATTGTTGAGAATCCACATCATCAGAATTAATCAGGACTTGACTAATCCAGCAAAAGTGAAAATCACAAGTAGCACCCAAAGAAATCACAGTATCATGAAATCAGCTATGAATTCCACATTTAATAACTCATTATTGAGGATGAATTGGCAACATCAGGTGTACTGTGATTACTTGAGTTCAAGTAAGAGCAAGGCAGCTATTCTGCAGTCTGATGTTTTAAGACACCCGTAAAACCACTGATGTATGGAAGTTGTCCCTTATATCAAATTTGATTGGAACAAACATTTAATACAAAAAAGATGTAATTTTGAATTTTTCTCTCACTTTTATGCTATTGCTACCTCCATGAGTCTCTCAATGACTGATTCCCTCACTTTCATTGGCATTTAGAAGAAAAAAAAAAATACTACTTTGCCCATATTGCATATGGATCATCACTCTGCTGGTGTTCCTCCAGCGAAACACAATCCTTCCAATCCCCTTTATAATAATCCAAGATGTGTAACAGATGTGGCACAGCATGGCTCGCTTACTAGCATAGGTTAAAATATATAAATGATTGTGTAGAGCAGCGACTTTATTTTTCTATTATTTGTGCAACCCTGAGTTAGAAAAAATATGCATTTTGGAGGAGAACAGATGATTATTTGAGAATCTTGCATTATTACTATCACTTTTTGTTTTCACAAAGAGAACCCACAGTTAGCAGTTCCCCCAGTCAACAGACCTCTGGGTCTCCTTCAGTCACCAAGGAGACAGATCAAGACATCTTTGAAAATTCTGGACAATCTTTGGGCAACAAGGGTAGAAGGTGGTCAAGAATATGTTGGCTGTGTCACAGAGGAGGCGGGAGGTGCAATGCACTGAAGAACGCGGGGTGCCAGGCTACAAAGGAGAGTGGGAGCCACCTGCTACGCTCTTGTGAACATCCTACACAGGCAAAATCAGGAGAGAAGTGCCTTCTTGAGACAGCAACCAAATGTGTAAGGGGAAAGGAGCAAGGCAGTCTAAAACATGGTCTGCCCTGCCACCACAGGGGCCTTGGTCTGCTCCGACTCCTTAGAGGGAGGTTTGTCTTAAGGTACAGGAAGACAGATTTCCCTGCACTGCTTCAAGTACAAGTGCATAATTGCAACTGGCCTCTGTGAGAGGTGCACAGAGAATGAAGGATTTGAGTGATTACATACCATCTGGCCCTGGACAATAGCTGCCAACTGCTATCTAATTTCAATACATGAAAGAACTATGGCATTTCTGAAGTACTGATAAGTTAGATCTATGCCTCCAACTTCTGAGGTCTAAGCAGTTCTCTTACCTTTGGTTGTCCTGACTTAGCTATGCTGGGCAAGACGACAAATCTGGCTATTGTTACATTTTCTGACTTGTAGGTAACTTTTTCCTATGAAATGGAGACAGAGAAACTGAATCAGCTGCACCACACTCACAAATTACATGACTATGATTTTTACCCAGGTAGGGGTAGGTAAAAATGCTTGAGAAAAATTAGAGCAAATACCTGGAAAAGAACTATACATTAAAGCTTATAACTGAATGAAATAATGCAGGAAATACCTACTAACATTATTACTCATGTCATCTACTAACTAGGGTAAAACTTATGTTTTAGAGTAAAACGGGTTGTTGACATACTTTAACAAAAGGTACGATGATTAATGCTTATTAAATTTCCATTTGTTTTTCTATACTAGATAGTTTAGATTCAAAAGAGAGAGTTGGAAAATAATTAGATAGTTAGAATACCTTCTGGGTTTTTTTCCCTGTTCATCAAAACATACTAAGTGTATAAAGCTGGAAGACATATTATGGCACTAGTACTGTACTGTAATGTAATGTAGTATTTTATTTATTAAGTGATAATTGCATTTTTTATAAAACACTTGTGTTCAGAGAATCATAGACATCAAATACAGAAAAGATTTATCCTCAAA
Organism: Nipponia nippon; assembly: GCF_047370975.1. NCBI lineage: Eukaryota > Metazoa > Chordata > Aves > Pelecaniformes > Threskiornithidae > Nipponia > Nipponia nippon. The sequence goes on along the minus strand of NW_028262347.1, from coordinate 83,452,150 downwards.
AGTTTATCCTCAAATCAGTGTGTATTTGTTTCCCATAGGAATTAGAGTGAAATCCCACTTAGAATTCTAAGACTCACTGTCACTGGATAATCAAATGCTAGGCTGTTGATAACTGAGAAGCTCCAGTCACTGCTGCTGCAAGTACAGTATAGATATCTGAATGTCTTCATTCTTATTTTGCCTTCTGCCAAAACACTACATACATTCAAAAAATCTACAGCAGACCCGAGGAATAGCTAACTACGCTGGCAACTACCACCTAATAGTCCCATTGTCTGTTTTTATCTTTTTTCCCCTGATTTCATTGTAGTGCATTATTTCTATTTACATCCTCTGGTGCTCACATTTGTCATCCAGCTCTTTGATATGCATACACCTTGCAAATACAAATGTTAACCATATAGCTCTACTGTATTCGAATAATAACTTAACGTACTGCCCTCTAACGTTGATTTCCTACAGTTACAAGCTTCTGTCTGCGTTCTAAATGTGCACCTACCTATCTTCTAACATTTCTGCTGAGATGGGGCTCACAAGGTATTTCTAAAAGAAGTACCTGATTATAACTCTTTAGAATCCCTTATTTTAATGAATCCTGCAAAATTAACAGAATGAAAGCAAGATATACTGGAAGTAAAAAAAAGCGAAATACCCAAGTAAGATCTCTCATCTGTTCAAGGAGGGAAACAAAGATAATCTGTCATCTTTGGCTCTACTTTACAAGATGGTGTATCTCCAAGCAGATAAATATCATCAGTTTGATCAGTTCTATTGTCACATATGTCAAATGATTTCTTTTTTCATCAGAGTCTTATAATTTTTAATGACACCATAAATATCATTTCCTTGCCCTGAAGGAGTGTAATTATGAAAAAGAATTTGGTGAGAGGAATTGAGATGCCTGAGCATTAGATAGAGAGAAGCTTAAATGCACTAAGGAAGATGTAGATTCTGCCTTTTACACACAATGCCAATTAGTCAAGCTTTAAGTCCTTTCATGCTCTTATTCAGTCAAGGCTAGGGAAAACTAACCTTTACCTTTTCAGAGATTAGTATTATATTCAAAAGCAATTAAAATAAAAAACAAACGGTGGGGAAAAAAACAAAAGGTAAGAAAATGACCTTTCAGATTTTCAATATCCCAAACGTATGGGAACAATGCATGCTCAAAGTCTTTGTTTAAAATGTACACAAGCATCATGAATATTGGGTGTGTGAGGACTGAAAGATTCAGCACAGCAGAAACAGTCTTAATGCAAATAAGATCTGTTTTTTTTCAGAGCTTTTTGGCTTCCTCTCAAGAGAACGGTGCCACACATGAGTGGAGACAGACCAATAATTCTTTGAAGTAGTAGGACAAACTATTTTAAAATGCAAAGAGCAGGTTTCTGCACAGAGGATCACAGGAAGTGGTAACATTGGTTTTTCATCTTTGTGGTTTGCACTGATACGCTACTACTCTGTTGTGTTAAAAGAAAAGTTGAGACAACAAAAGTGATCAAACATGAAAGACAGATGACAGTTACCTGCCTAGAGATAGTGCATCTTGTAAATTACACCCAACTCCTCTGTCAAAAATTAAAGAGCAGCTTAGGGAAGAGCAGCCCACGGAGTGGAATTCCTGATGCAACCGATCTCAGGAATGCCATTGGGGCATTCTTCTTCCTATTACAAAAATAATGGGAAAAGGTTTGTTTCCCTTATTAAATTCCATGGCATTAATGCCATAAGCATTAAGTTACACCTTCATTATTCAGCTACACCAAAGACACAGAATTTCACACTAACAGAATATCTAAGAATAACCAGTACAGCCCAGGAAAATGAGGGCTGGGTTTCGGACCTTTTGAATCATATAATGAATTACTCACAAGCTGAAAGCTTCTGAATCAAAAGTAAGTTTGATTTTTTTCAGAAATAATGAAAGTTGAAATAGTGGTCTTATGATGGTTAACATGATTGATAATACATCAAGAGAAAATAGCCAATCTGCAAGCAAAAAATCAGTGAAGCGATTAATGGAATGCTTTGCAAAGGCATGGATTAAGGATGATGGTAGCAGCATGAGTATTTGACTACAAATTTAGTGGTAGCTAATGATTTTTCATATTTTACAGAGATATGACATGTATCACCCTTTGCACATACCATTTTCTACAAGATAATGCTAAAGAACGGAAGTTATTGCTCACTAAGAATTGCTGGTCAGTTAATTTGCATTAATTTCTCAGCTGCAAGATTTTGATCTTCTCACTTGCTGCTTCCCAGATGTGTTCCCAGAAACATGAGGACAAGGCAGAGAAACACAAAGAAAAAACTCAGGTTGATAAAACTGTACTAAGACAATATCCATGAGTTTGCTAACATTTGGAGGAAGAGGAAGAATTACACTGCATAGAGATTCAAACAACGTGACATGCCAGCATTAGACTTTGATTAGACTCCAGCTCTAACAAGTCTGAAAAGATCAGCTTACACCTGGGGATGCAGAAGAGTGTAACAAGCCTACAGACTACATGAAAAACTCAGAGATCTCATCCCATTACCACTACTGAAAAGCTTTCTAACAGCGTGCTCTGCTAGACTCAAGCTCTGGGACAGATCACCTGAGAAAGCTGGGGACTGCCCGCACTCTCAGAGAAGATTTAGACAAGCCTCAGTCAGGGCAGGATTAATGGATCCTGCCTCCATGCTGGGGATATGAACTGCTCAGAATTCCTTCCACGCTTACTTTGTCTAAACTCCAGGAAAGGAAACTTTACAGCTAGTTTCTGTTACAAGTTCTTGGGTATCTTTTGCTGAAATTCAGTGCAGGGCTGAGTCTGAGCATAGAAACAAAGCCTAAACAAATTATTTTCAAGAACTTACGAGTAAGTAGATAAATATTTTATAATAAGCACCTCAAACACTAAACACCAGCTTTTATCACAAAGATTACTCATACATTATAAAATCTATTCCACTAATTTACAACTCAGCAACCAATTATTTATCTATCCCCAACTCCCTCAATTATAATTGTATACAATAACTTTGTTTAATTTATATTTTTCCTAATGTTTGTTGTGGTCCAACTGAAATGTTCTATTTGGTTCTGTTCTATTCTATTCATTCTGATGCTGGAGGTTCCAAATACACGTCTGCTGCAGGTGTGTTCAGCATCTTCTGAAACCCTGTGTCCAAAAAAATCAGGAAGAGCGAACCCTGCTCTTGCTTTATATCCTATTTGAACAGTCTCCTTTAAATAAGGCTCTGCATTTATTATTCGGAATATCAAATCCAAAATCTAAACCTTAACGCATTAAAAGGTACTGCTAAACCGGCAGTTCTTAAGAGTTGCTGTGGCAAAGCATCAACGTTAATTGCCAAGCTGTCATTCCCGGATCTCAGTGCAGAGACAGGTCTTCCATGAAATGCCCAGTCGCTATTGTCTAAACAAAGTCTCTGTGGCACCGAGAGTGACGAGGTGCCGTAGGTGTCCCCAAGCACACAGATTTATCCCACCAATCCGCCGTACTTTAACTTTTGTTCTGTAGGTTTCTGCTGGTCTGGTCTGTCTGGTGACTTCCTCCTCTCTTTTTGTGGCATTATCCGTACTCCCAAAGACAGTAGGAAGCGAGAAATGCATTGATGACATCGAATGTCTGGAGGTACACAAATCTGCTTTATGAAAGCAATTTCACGCTGCTGTGTCCCTGAATTTTAGCCATTTTCAACCAGGTTTTTTTAAGCTTGTCTCAGACCAAGCCTTTGTATCAGTCTTGGAGCGCAGTGTCTTCAGGCTGGCGGAATTCTGCGGGGTGTTTTGTGATACAGCCCTGTTCTGTGTGACCAACCTGTGTGCCCGTGGGCACAGCAAATGAGCTGCTCACACAGCCGTGCAAAGGCAGCTTTCAATGACCGTGCAGTTGATTCCATCTCTAGGAATATCTGGAGTCGCAATCGACGCTGGCAAAACCCTCTGCTGTTCTGAAGCAAGAGGTGATCTCTAGATCAGACAGGGTATCTGCTCACAGTCGTGACTTTGAGGGTGCTGCCAGCGAAGTTTACATCTACAAACAGTGATCTCTTCTTTAACAAACTTGTTCTTACTTTTTTACTAATACAGATGCAGTTCTAAAACAGCAAGTACGTGAAAACTGTAAACTCTGACACGCAAACCAACACACTGTCTGATTGCTTTACAGATTGAAATCAAAATGCATTTCATGTCATACCATCGTGCAATGGTGAAATGAGAAATGATGCACAGACAATTCTATGCAGTGTTGTTTAAAATTTGGAGCAATGAGGTAACTGTAAATGTTATTTTCAGAAAAAAAAAAATCATTTTCCAAGGTTGAAAGCAGCTGGAATAACACAGACAACCTCTCTGTTACTAACAGAAAAAATAATTACTGTAACAAGTCATCTTTTATAAAAATAATCTCTACCTACCAGCAATACCTGTTTCCTTCAGATCAGGCATAGAGTAGCTTTGAAACATATAATCAAGAACATTGGCTACTTCCCTTTCAAAGACCTTTTTTCAATTTCCTATGTGGAACTGTCACTCAGCAAAAAAAAAAAAGTAGAGAAATACTGGAAAATCCTCATGAACTGCAAACCCATACAAACTTAAGGAGGGGCTCAAGGACAGGTGGCAGACTGCAAATTATATAATTTTTGAAAGATGTCAATATTGAAACCGGAGGAACGCAAATCTCAAATGTATGTTTTGTGGAGAAAAAAAAAAAAATGGTATGAGAGTGGGGGGAAAAGTGGGTTACTAAACCCAACAGGTGTAGATTTTCCTGAAGCACCACGTTGAGAAAGTACTCTGCATTGTTACATAAATTTCCCTGTAGCAAGAAAACGCACAACTACATGAAATCCGTATTTATCCCTGAAAAAAACCCATAAAAGCAAAACAATTCGTGACAGTTTAATTTCAATAGAAAGAGACCTGGTGACTGCAATGCAGTGAGGGACCACACAGCTGTTCATTTGCGTGACCACTCCCAGTGGAAAGAAAAGGACTGAAGCACGACCCAGGGGCAATGGATTGGGATGCTGCAACGAACCACCCTGGGGCCCCGAGGCTCTCTGTGCGCCCCGCTTTGCTGCAGCCGTTTATCCACTGTACACCTCAGAAAGGGGCTACCTAAGTAAGCACAAAGAAAGGGAATCAAGGAGAGGAATAACATAACATACCTATTACATACTAGGTGTCACAAGCATTACTCTTGGATACCTACCTTTCCTCCTGCGGGTACTCCTGATTCACAATTGTTTGGAAGCAGTTTCATGCTCATCAATGACAACCTGCTGCAAACTTCTGCTTTTTTGATGTGCCATTTTAGCAAGATAAGACAACTCACAAACGAGTAGGACAAGCACTGGAGACAGCAGGCACGTGCCTCCCGTCCTAAACTCACTTAGCCCAGTTCACTGGACCACACTTCACTCAGGGCTGTGTGATTCCATGCCAGGAGTCAGGCATCCAAAATGTGGATGATGCGAGATTATACGTCGCAATGCCCACATTTACTTGTTTCTGAGAAACGCTTTCATCCGCAGATTTCTTCTCATTCCTTCCAGAAGGCAATATGCATGTTGTTTTTAATAAATATGCATTTATTAGTATCTTGTTTTAATAATGCAAGTACTATACAGTTAAAAAGTAATTTGCCATACCCTAGTTTTACTTTAGGCTTTTGTCTGTGTAATTGTTCTGAATAGGCCTATATATACCTTTGTTAATGCAATTCACTCATTCATGACCAGATCCCTTAAGTAATACAGGCAGAAATGCATCTGCTGTGTCATCTGGCATAGTCAACATGCTTAGACAGGAAATTATTTACTTTGTGGACTAATAAGTTTGAAAGCTCAGTCTCATTATTCAGTAACTATCACTTCAGCACTTTACAAAATCCACTAACTATGCATGGTACCACGGTCTTCAACAAAACCCAAGGAGCTCAAAGCAAAATCCTCACCATCTGAGCCTGGCTAATGCTGCTGACTTCCAATAAGAGTATGCACATGCAAAAATATTTGCCAGACTGTAGCCAAAATTTAAACTGATTTTCAAAATTAATGAAGTCAATTAATATGACTAATTAGACTATATAAAGTATTTTATTTCATTTTTTAAAAAAATACAACATTCTAAAAAACATTATATCTATAATACATAAAAATCCATTAAAATCCACATATAAGATATGCAAACATTACCAGATTTTGAGAGTGGTGGCAAACTTTCCAAGAAGGGGGTGGAAAGCGATAACTTCACTCTTCCAAGAAATATTTTTTAAACTGTGACTTTCACTTGTGTTAAGAATCCATTTGAGATATCAAATTCTATAACTGACATAGTGCTGTCTAGCCTATTTTAATGCCAAGAGTTTAGATATCAGAGAATTTGAATTATCACAAACCCACATCTGAGTATAATACACCAAAAAGCTGGTGATCCAGATATCACCTTGATTAAATAATATTATTATTCAGTAGCACTTAAGGATGCCTAGCATTTTGCAGAATAAAAACTCGTTATAGGATTAGACATGTACATCAACAACAGTCCTCCAAAATGGACGATGCCATGAAACTTATGCTGCCCACCTTCTATTTATAAGCAAAACACTTTCCAAAGTCTTTGCCTTCACGTGGCACCTTGTCACTGACCACTTAACCGCTGGTAGCACTGGGATGCAGTGGTTTGACTCTTGCTAGTCTGGAGAGGCCGAGCCTAAGACACTGAGTAGGTGACTTAACTGCAACATATTTCATGCAGTTATTACTGCTTCCTGATGCAGCTGAAAATAATTTTAAAACAAAGTGTAAGAAGTTTAGAGGGAAAAAAAAAAACACATATGACTGTTGTCTTTTTATAGTTTTCACAGCAGAGCAGAAAAAGTATTCTAGAGATATTGCAAAAAGGTCTGATCAACATACCACAGAAGCACATGAAAATCAGCATACTCACCAGAAATCCATCTATTTGGGAGCCAGTGCAGCAGGTGTGGTGCACAGTTTTAATTAACCAGCAACACACTGGAGCAACACTGGACAAGCACATAAAAACTGTTCCCAGTGTACTGTGCATTTTCAGGTGCTCCATAGAGAATCACACAATTGAACACAATTCCAAGTGGTAAAAGGAGGCTTGAGAGAAAGGAGCCAAATAGAAAGAAACATGTACAGAAAAGAAGAGTAAATATGACGGAAAATCGAAGAAAGAGGCAGGAATCAGCAGCAGCATGCTCAAGCACCTTAAGAAAACAAAGTTTCTAAGCATTTGCTTTACTAGAGCAGCTAAAACACTCCCAACATTTTTCTAATATTATTTGTTTAGAATAGATAATAATGCAGCACATACCAGAGATAAAGCAAGCTCTTAATAAGAAAGAAATGGCCACATAACAATCTCTTGATTAAGATTTGATACACACTCTGGAAAATATTTTATTATCCTCCCCACATAAAGGAGTTAAGGATAATGCTGTAAGAGGAAAAGAAGCACAGAGCTAGCTTTTCTTTCTTTTTTAAATCTAAGGTCAAAAGAATACCTTTCATTATAAGAGGGCGGTAATTTTTCTGAAATACTGTTTATTTGTTTGCTTGCTTTTAGGAGAGATTGCTAAGAACTTAAGTCAACTAATTTATCTGTTTATAGTACAATCTTACAGGTACCTGGTGGTATCCATTTAGGCTTCTTGTCTGTTACAGGACTCGATGTATGTAAAGGCCTCCCAACTGGTTCTGAAGAACTGGACATCATCTTTTGTGTTGGCTCAGATTTTTCTTCTGTTATCCGTGAAGGAGAAACTACAGGTGACACTTAGTTGGAAAAGAAAAGTGACCTTAGAAACATAATCTTTAGCAGAGAAATCATCAGACTGCATAAGATGATAGATCACTGTACAGCACAAGCTCTCTACATTGAGTGAAATAAAGAGTATATTACTAGATTGTCACATCTTTAACAGTATATATTTACAGTTAGTCCTGCTATACTCTAGAATTTCAATCCTGGTTTGAAAATAAGCAGTGTAATAATTTCTTGTTGAGGACCTGCCAGATATCAAATTTCTAAGAGGGAAGATTCTTCTGTCAGCTACACAAAGCAAACCATTCCTTGTCATAACTAAAACTAATTTTAAACTAATTACGAAATTACATGTTGTAAATTCAGGCCTGAAATTAACACACATTACCAAGTCAGACACAAGATTAACACCATGATAAGAATTTTCTTAAGCTATTTAAAGTAAATTGTGTTAGCAACACAGTGAACAATTAACTATGAAGGGCATGCATATTTAATGTTTTTCGCCAAGTGGTTAGTAGAACTAGCATTGTTTAGCTATCCTTGAATTAAAAAATCCTAAATGCAACTGAAAGAAGAGGCTCTGAGGTTATAATTTAAAAAAAAAAATCCTCAGATCACTCACTGTTATTTAACCTTTTCTTAAAAGCTAGATATAGTTATATAAGAAGAAATTAACTTTGTCGATTCATTTTTGTCTGCTTTTATTGTAAGGAGTGTTAGTTTACTATAGAGCGTTTTTTCTTTCAGGATTTTTTTCTACTCTCCTCCCTTTACTCTGCATATAGTCACTTTCATCATAAACCTGCAGTCAGTCTGTCAGCCAAATTTATCTATTCCTTCAGTGAAAATAAAAGGAACTTGTATTATGAAGAAGTCTTCTTCAAATTCAGAGTGCAAACTTACCAGTAGTATTCATCTTGGATTTGAGAGTTTTCTTCTCTCTTTCAGCTGGCATCTTTTGTTTCGTTTTCTTTTTATTTCCTTTGGCTTTCTTCTTTTCCATAGCAAAGTCTTCATCATCACCTTCGCTATAATCGGAATCTTCTTCTGACTCCTCACCTACAGCAAGGAAAAGGGATGTCATCTCTTTACGGGAAATAAAATTTACTATTACTCCAGGGCCTTCTAATCACATTCTGGACATAAAGAACCATGACAGAGTAAAACAAATCCACACGTATTTATATGCTGAACTGAGAAAGAAAGAGCCTCCATAAAACATTCTGTATTTACAGAATTCTTGCTCTGTACTTTAATAATGGAACACCCTGGTATAAACTGCACACAATAATGATTTTAACAGCAGAATTACCAATATTCCATGTGCGCAGCAAGATGGAAAAAGTTGAAGTTGTCTGGCAGGGCTTCTGATTTTTACCTATTCTTAGTCATGACTATTTAAAGTGGGAAAACACTATGTCTAAGTTCAGCTGTAAGAAAGATTTATAGATTTATTATTAAAAAACCCCAGACATTAGCAAATCTTAAAAAATAGCTCTGTGTCAACAGGAATATCTGAATTATTCCCCTGACATTTTATTTCACTGACAATTCTAGAAATATTTTCCAATAAACCTTGCAGTAAGGAATAAAAGAATGGATACAGACACGTTAACCACTGGGGAATGAGAGAGAGAGGTCTATCATACTCTGCAGGCGTTCAATACTAGGCTGCTACCAGAAGCCAATACTGAAAGCACCAACACCTGACACTACTCCAGAGTCGCTGTTTTGATGCAAACCCCAGACAGCAACTGGAAAAAAGAACAGAGGCTCTTTAAAGAGACGAAACTTTCCCGGACAGAGAGGGTACAATAAATTTGTTCTGACATACTGCAGCAAATGCAGAGAAAAAGTATCTTTTTTGCCAGTTTGGGGACTGTGTATGAATAAGCTCCAATGTTTAGATTTAGTTTCAAAGTGCAACTGAGATGCTACTAGTATTAAAAGACAATGCTTCAGTAAGGGGGGGTAGGGAAGATACAGTAGAAGCAGTATGCATTTCACGGAAAATATAAACTAAATGTGAGGCATCCCATCCAAAGCACACCTAAGGAGAGGGTTTTTATAGAAAAGAACTTACTGGGTACAGACTCTGGCTCAGAGTCAGTAGAATGCTTTCCGTCATCACTGTCAACGGTCAGTAATTTCTTCTGATGTGCTGGAACTTTAGATGCTGCTGTCCTTTGCCTACAGTCACCCCTAGGTACGTCATCATCCATAACCTGATTGAGACCTAGAAAACAGAAGGTGGTCTAATTAATTCAAATTCACAGTAAATCTATTCTCCTTCTCAAAAAGCAGCAGGTATTTGAGTTCCCAGAATTAATTTTTGTAATTTTGAAGCATACTATACAGAAGCATATCATCGGCACTTGTTTTCACGGGATTCTCAAATTCTTCCTCTTTTACCTAACCAAACTGTACTTTCTGGTTGTTAAAGTTATCAATACTTATCTGTAATCAAACTAATGAAAGGACAGAAGACCAAAAATAAAACTGGAAAAATGAAAAAGTTTCCAATGGCATAGCAAATGTTTTGGCCACGTTTATTTGATGCTTAGGCATTATGGACCCATTAAGGAGTTGAGGGTAAGTGTAGCTTCTTGAAGAAGTACATAAACTCAGCATCTAAAAACATCACGTCTGTTGCTTTTTCCAACTAACTTTTAGTGATCTGTAACAATCTCCTTCAGCAGTCTACAGGTTTTCCCATTTTAAGACTGGGATCAAATTTTTAATGAAAAAATTAATGCATCCTTCATACTTTACTTAAGATAAAGACTCTTTTTTCCATGTAAATGAAAAACAGAAACCAATGGAAACCAGGAAGAGATAAGCTACCTAAATGTATCTTGAAATGTTATTTCTGAAAAGACAGAGTATGAGAACAACTTACCTAAAAGTTCACTGTCTACACTGCAGTTGGAAAAAAGGGGTCTCCTGGGTACATTTTCTGATTCAATATTCTTACCTGTTTTAGGATCCAGAAAACAAACAAATAAAAAATAATATAAAATATTAGTATAAAATAAACACATTATAAAACGTCAAGATATCAAGAAATGAAAATAGCTAACATTTTTATCTGTCTCTAATCAAACTATATGTTTGGAAGATCTTATAGAAGAGTTATTTTTCTCATAGGAAGAAAACCCAAGAACATAAGAAGACAGGCACTACCTAGAAATTCTCATTTCCTTATCATGACATCTTGAAATAAAACATGACTTTCAACCTATTTCACTATAAAATAAATTAAGTCATGTTCAAATTCACTACATATAAATAAAGTGTTGCATTGAACTGTAAAATAACCTTGTTCTTCTGAATTTTGCACTTCAAGGGTATTTGCAGACTTTTCTTTGATGGATAAGGCTAAGGCAACTTCCAAATCTCTTTGATAAAGTTTGTCATCCAAGGATATCCTGGAAAAGAAAAAAACAAATATGCTAAATAATAAAACGATGACATGAGTGTTATAGATCTCCTTCTGACTCACTAAAGTTTTAAAAATTCAAATGCTTGTAAAGAGATTAATATTTCAATATATACTTACAGCATATCATATTATGAATATTACTTCCTGAAAAGATTTAGACAAAGTACACACTAATATTTAAAGGACACTACACCTAAAAGTACTATGACTGCAAAACATTGTGTTTGTGTATATATATCAATAACTGGTATTATCACAGAAAAAGGTGATTACATTTATTTGAAATACCGCACTGAAATGTAATATTCATACACAACTTTACCACCAAAATAATCAGATTTCTTTTTTCATTGACATTGTCTTTGTATTTTATATCAAGCTTTCAATATGTTCTTTTTTAAGGAGTCAAACTTGTCTTTGTATTTCTCAGTTCTAGGAGTCCTCAGTAACTCAGAATTGTTACAGTTATTTTGCACTGAAGAGATACCAAGACAAGATCAGACATGCAGGCTTGTTTCTGCACCTATGCAGGCCGCTTGCTGGAGTTTTTTAGAGCTGTAACAAAATCAACATAGCTCACTACCGAACCCAGGTGAGTCTTCCTGACTCTATGCATAATCACATTGTCCCTGATTTGCAACTATACCAATAAAGCTGAAAATCTTCATCACACTAATATGTTAGTTGTTTATTCTCGGCTGCTTAAAGCTTGAGGGGAAAAAAAAGAAAAAACAAATACCGTTACTGAAACCCAGCTTTACACAGAGCTGACCACATTTCAGCATTTCTTACCTTTTACTAGGTGTCTGCTTTTGTGATGGAGTCGGTTCTTTGTGTGGCTTTTTTTGCTTCTCTTTTTTCTCCTTCTTTGGTTCTTTGAGCTGTGTTCTGGATTTTTTCCTTGAAGGTGCAGCTATACACGCAAAGTCTTCATCTGTTTGGGAAACAGCAACGAGCTTTAATGAGTTTTCCTATATTCTTCCGTATGGCCAAAAGAAGTCATTCAACTCAATCTCATCACACACTGAAAATATACCAAAGATAACCCTTCTGAAATGAATTCTATTTTTAAAGAACATGACAACTATAACTATACTATTCTTAAATATATTTTAAATGAAATTTTAACAAGACCCCTTTTGCATATGCTTTTATTCAAGAGGTAATGATTTCAATTTTTATTACCAATAAGGCAATAAAGCTTCAATGTCCAATGTGTTACCAGATTTTCAATAACTAGAAGTTCACCTTTTCATATGCTGAACAGCAATCAATTATAATAGTAATCGCTGTCATTAAACAGTTTTGAGTTCTTGGTGTTTTGGGAATTGTTCCCCTTAATGACTCCCGTTCTTAAAAAACATAGGCTGCTCCCCTTTTTCTACGATTTTCATATTGCCTCTTACCAAATACAATGCATTTCTCCAATTTTCAAAGAAAATTAGAAGGCATGAAAAGTGTCTTTCTTCCAACTGAAGACATTGCAGATCACAGTGCAAAATAAAGAAAAAAATAATAATCTTCAGTATTCTTTAAATGATGCAGAACCTTAGATAAGATCACTAATGTTTCTGAGAATTTACACTTTTCTTTCATATTACAAGTTGTTACTTATAAGCTAAGGTCATGCACCACATTTAAACTAAGAATCTGCATTAATCCACATGATTCACACAAGACCTTCAACATTATTTACATTTGCGCTACCCTTCCCACCAATTCAAACTGTTCCCTGTATCCTGCAAACAGCATGGAAAAAAAAAACAAACATGAAAGTAAACAAATTCTGTAAAAAAGAAGCATAACACCCATTAGGGCTTAGAAGTAAAGGAGGGCTGTCGTGAAAACAAGTAGCCTGCAATCTATTTTTCTTATCAATGGAACTCAAAATTTGATTGCTGTGTCTTTACCCAAAACCCATCAGATACAGAGCTGTAGGAGAAACAGATGTATGTAGAGATGATCCACACCTCCTTTATATTGATTTACAATGCTGTGAACTGATCATCAGGAGGACATGGACCAACCAAGTACCGCTGAAGACTGAGGCACGGGGAGAAACAGATTTTCCTGCAACAAGACACAACATATCCACCAGCTTCCTGACATACGCTGGTTTACAGCCATCATACTCTGATTGAATTAGGATATTTAACAGTCTGCCCAGATTACCTCCAGTGAAAACAGCTGACAGCCTTCTCAATGAACTAATTAATTAAAGACACTCTGATGATGTTTCGGGTGGTGACACTGGTGTTTGGCATTTTTGTTACATACAAGAACACGCCACTTACCATCATCTTCCAAATCCCCAAATTGAGAATAATCAACAATTTTCTTGTTCCTGTAGCAAAAAAACATCCACTATTAATTCTTTCAGATTGAGCACCTTGACTTGCTAACACTTGATTTTTGGGCAAGTCATGTTTTACAAGAAAAAAGCAACACATGTTCAAATGGATGTACAACCAGTGCTACTGTATACAATACGGTTATTAGGAATAGCTTCTAGATCTTTTTTGAAATCTTAACAGTGCTTTTTGTTGTTCTCATTGTGGGAGCATCGTATTCTCCTGATGCATGCACCGTCTCAGAGATGCTACTGTGCCACTGAAATTATTTATCTCCTGGGTCGCCTTCAGGCACTTGAAACGCGTTTTCCGTGCACTTCCCACGCGGCACCGCCGTGGGTGCAGCTGTTATCCCACCCTGAGGGGGCACAACCAGCACTTTCCCGCCCACCCCTCGGCCAGGGACCCCCGAGGGACGCCACCCGCCGGGGCTGCTCTTCGCGGGACACAGGCGCCCCCGCTGCCCGCCGCAGGGAGAGGCCCCCCGCCTCCTTCCAGCTGAAAGGGAGACAGCGCAGGCCCGTCGTCGCGCCCCGCGCTACGACCGGCCACGGAGCCGCCCGGTCTGGTGGCGCGGGGCTCGGACGGGGCCCGCCTCGGCGGCGGCCGCGGCGGTGACAGGACGAGGGGAGGAGGGGCCCCGCTCGCTCCCTCAGCCCGCAACGGCCGCCGGCGGCGGCGGCGCGCGCACCTGACTCTTTCTAGGAAACGCCACCCAGCGCCGCTGGGCGCGAGCTCCCGGCGCCCGCGCGCCTCGGGGCCGGCCGGCCGGGCGGCGGCGGCGGCACCGGTGTCTCGCGCCCCTCGCCCCGCCCCGCCCCGCCCGGCACGCGAGCCGCCGCACGCACCTCCTCACCGGCCGCGCCATCCCCACTCCTGGCGGCGCGCGGCGGCCAACGGCCGCGGGGGCGGGGCACGGCACACGCGCCGATGACGAGGCTGCTGCCCCGCCCCCTCCCTCCTCGAGCGCCGGGCCGGCACATTCGCCACAAAGCGGGCGGGTGCCGAATCTGCGGCTCCGGACGCGGAGGTTCTAACGGGGAGGCGGGAACCACTCGGCGTCGCCGCCGCCTTCCTCAGCGGCCGAGCGCCCCCTCACCTGCCCGCCCGGCACCCAGGTGAGCGAAGAGCGAGGAGGACGCCGCTCCTGCCCTTCGCGGCGGGGAAGCGGCTCCTGTCCCTGTGGGCGCTGCCCCATCCGAGCTGAGGGGCTGTGTTTGCCCTGGGGTTTTGCAGCCTTCCCGGGGTGGGGCGAAGGGGGCCGGGATCGTGCAGGCCTTCCCCTCCCGCCGCCAGCTTTGCTTCTGCTTTTTCAGTAAAGGGCGCTAATGCTACCTCTTTCGGCGTGGGCCACCGCTCTGGCACCCCACAGCCTGTGGTGGAGTTGAGGGCACCAGCACCGGTTTTGGAAAGGGGGTTCGGCCCCCTCTGCTGGGGCAGCCCGGCGGCTCAGCGGCATCGGCGGCAGCGGCAGCGGCCGTCGCCTCGTCCCGCCCTGTTCCTCCCCGCTAAACCTCGTTTTGTCGGGGAGTAGCAGGAAGACGTTCCTCGGCTTTGTATTTCTGAGTGGAGCCGTTTAAATCCCTCTCCGTGGCGGCGCAGGAGGTCGCCTCGGTTTAGCTTTGGTTGCCCTGAGATTTTTGTTGTTACCGTGATGCGATTTGTAACTGGTCTGTTTAATCCGTTTCCAACACGTAGGCTTATTCACAAAAAGAAAACCCAAAAAACTATAAACTGGTCCCATGAATTTTGCTGTGGAAAGCACACTTTTTTTTTTTTTCCTTCCTTTTGTTTTCTGCTTTTCTTCTTCTTGCACCGTGTTTTTTAGCACTGGGGAGATTTCAGCTGGAGTAATGTGTCCAGCTTTGCAGGTAATGCTCAAAAAAGAGGAATATAAATAAGCGGAGGAGCCCTAGTGGAGGGAGAAATTACTGACACAGGTATGTCCTCCTATCCTGTAGACAGTTCTCTTGCTTTTCTTTTGGCTTATTTTTAGTGGTATTATTTAAAATATAATCTATCTATAAGTTTATCTGTATATCTAGAATCCGTCTATAAGTGTAAAAAATAATCTATCATCTATCTATAAGTCTATCCTAAAGCAGGTTACAAAATCACAAAATAAGCTTTTTCTAACAATCATGGCAAACTTCCGCTCGCCCCCAAGTCTACCACCCACAGGAAGGAGGAAATAAAATCCTAATGCACTGTGAAGGATTTCAGATTTTGAGACATGCATGGCAACAGTTACAGTGTCTCAGAAAGTTTGCTATTTATGAGGATTCCTTCTGTCCTGGTTCTGCCTTTAAGTCAGGAGGCTTACAGTGTAATTTGTAAGAGTAATTTGGAGGTTTAAGTTTTCTTGCCAGAAGCTGTTAATTATTAACAAAGCCATGTTTTTAGTTGGCTTTTTTTACTTATGATTTTACAAGAATGTAACTCTTGTTATTTTCATTTTTAATGCAGGAAATCAGCTCAAGGAGATGAAGCCTAATAAAGGAAAGACCTGCACTAGGGAGAGAGACTATGTGTACAAATTCAATGCTGGAAATCAACATTTAGTGCTTACTGTGCCTCTCAAATTCCCCGTGCAAGAGAATATTAGTCATTTGCATGGACGTCTAATGCTTCTGCACAATCTGCCATGCTTTATAGAAAATGGTAAGAATTGATTTCTTAAATTAGTGTCATATATTCATATCCACAAGTGTCTTACAACCTGCGTTAAGAAACCAAAAGATGCGTATTTACTAGAACAGTCTTAAATTTGTTTTTAAAGCAGCAAAACATTAAAGAAAATTGCTGTCAGTACTAGCAAGTAAGGTGCCCAAGTAAAAGGTTTTCAGAAAAACTTAATTTGTATGTTTCCTAGATGATTACTGATACTTCCACTGACATGTTTTGTTGATGGACCATTCTCTTCTTGTTATAATAGACCTGAAGCAATCTCTTAATAAGTTCATAGAAGAGGAAACTATAAAAGATTATGATAGAGAAGCTGAAATGGCTCTGGAAGCAGTGAAATCAGGAAAAGTAGACATAAACCAGCTGGCAGATACTTGGGCTAAAGCTTATAAAGAGGTAAGATTAAGGCTGAAAAGTTAATATGCAGGACTTGCTTTGTGAGAGTGTCTGTGCCCATACAGAACTGGAGTGCAAAAGAACTGGAGGAGTCCTAGCGGAGAGGAAAAAAAGAATGACAGAAACTGCAGCATTTGAGGAAAAGTTTATAGGAACTGAATTTGCTTATCATGGAATATAGAAGAATGTTGTGAAAAATTCCCAAACATACATCTGTTATAAAGAGAATTGAAAGCAAATCATCTGCCTTAACGAACGTCAACAAAATGAAATTAGCTTAACCTGTAAGAAGGAAAAATTCTGTATCGGGTGAGCATGGGAACGTGATAAAGCATTGAAAGAGTTTACAGTCTTCTGTGCTAGTGGTTTCTATGAATAGGTTAGCCTGAGTGCAAGGGTTAGGATTAGATCATTTCTTGACATTTCTAACCTACGCTTCAATATTGATTAATCAGCTGAATCTGGTGGGAATGACTGCAAATGTAAGGAGCGTTTCAGTAAAAGGAGCTTGCAAAACTGGCATCTTTTGGCCATTCTTTGTTCAATAAAAATGGCTTTTCTTAAATCAGTGTTGTTGATCAAATTCTAGTGACATCAGAGGTTAGTCATCCTTTCTAGCAAAACATTTTTGTTTGCACAGCTGGTGTTTTGGGCCCTATCTAAAATTCATCAGTTGCAAATGTTGTAGATATTATTGTTGTTTTCAAGTTGGTGATGGCCGAAAATTAGTAATTCCTCACTGTAGTCAAAACCTTAATGTTCTGTTGTTACTTGCTTTGAAAGAGAGAGAATATAGGAAGGGAGAAAATGTTAAAGCTAAAGCAGAATACAGAAAGCTCAAATTAGGAAATATAGTTCATGTATGTTGAAGGCTGTGCAACAGTGTGCATGCCCAGTTGGCTTTACCCCACCATTATGAGGGATCCTTATATGTTCGAAAAGGTACTATAGACTTTATAATCTCTTATAATTTTTAGACAACATTAGAATATGCAAAACCTGAAGAAACCAGCTGGGATGAAGATTTTGCAGATGTTTATCATGATCTGATACATTCTCCAGCTTCTGAAATGTTGTTAAACCTGGAACACAATTATTTTGTTAGTATCTCAGAATTAATAAGTGAAAGAGATGTGGAATTGAAAAAACTACGGGAAAGGTATTCCTTCTTTTTTTTATTTTTTTTTTTTCTATCTTAGTAAGTAGGGGTGCATGCTACTGGGTGTATATAGCTCGTAGGACAATGAGTGTCAACTTGTATTTGTCTATGTAAGCCCTATTTTAGTTTTATTTTTATCTCTTTAAAATCATACAATACTTAGCCTATATTGTTAGGGTCAGCTATCTTATTCTTCTCAGTCACTAAAAATAATAAAAACTAAGGCCATCAGGGTAACATAAGGTTTGATTTCCATTGTTCTATCCACGTTGTAAGTGGTATAGCAACATAAAGTGCTTAGGATATCTAGAAAATAAAGTATATGTATGTACCATATTTTGCCTTTGTTACAACGTAACTTAAATGAAAAATTGGAAGGTCCATGGGGTGAAAAGATGAGCATAAGACTTGAAACAACTTTAAATCAGAAACTGTTGAATTTGAAATTTAGGAAAGTCTACGTGGGATCCCGAGTTTCCGAATAAGCTGCAGGTGGCTGCTTTGTCCACAAGAGGGAACGCATACAATGCGGAGTTTTTCTTTTGGAGACTAAATAGGTTAAGGAAAATGAATGCACACAAATATAGTATAAATACTAAATACTAGGGAAGCTTGTGAGATGCCAGAGTATTCTAAGTAGGTATGTTTTAGCATTCTAAGTGGCAATATTCCTTTTGAGTTGTCTTTGCTTAAGCTCACATTTTACAATGCGTATCTGTTTATATAGTTTCTTCTAGACAATCTTACTTATCTCTAATTTGGGGATAAATGTTGCCAGTAATGTGTTAGCGAAACTTTTTGCTGCTTATTGACTCTTCTCAAGTATGCATCTAGAAGAAAGAGTACTTAATCCTGAGAGCAGTAATGTTGTAGAGCTCTACTGTGATATAGCTGTCATTTCTGGTGGAATTTATCATATCTATTTGTCATAATCAAGAAACTCCATATGTCAGTGGCAGCTGAGACTATCCCAGATGAGCGTAGATGATGTTCTGTTTACACAGGAGCTGACTTGGAATCCCTGACCCTCAACTCAAATTTGTTTTGTGGGTATTCATTGCTAAATCTACGCTAGGGCAAATCGATTCCTTGCTGAAGAAAGGGGTGAATGTGAAAGACTAAGTGAAGCCAGGGATTAAGAAGACTAAGGAGGGACGAGGTATTGGATGAACTGATGATAGCAGGACAGCCCTTTAACTCCTTGTTGAATGTAGTTTGAGCTGGAGGCTCATCTGACTATTAAAAATAGGTGTGTTTAGCCTATTTCCTGGTGTTTACCTGTCTGCATCATCTGTGGTTGGGGCAGGAGGAAAGCAAGGGACTGAGTAGGTCCATTTCAAAAACTCTTCCAATGATAAGGATAGTGAAGTGTACTATATTAGAGTATCTGGAGGTACTGTGGTATCTTCTTTTGAACATCTGTGAGGGCAGACTTTAAATTCCAATTCCAGAATAAGCGGATGGACAAGGTACTGCATGATGTATCTTTCAACTATCTGGTCAGTTATATCTCTGCTTGTGATAAGCATTGTCCAGCTGACCGATACAACTGATCATTGTATCAGTAACTGTATCACAACAATTGCAGTCTTCTGCCAGTTTTTTGAAAGTGTTGCTTGCTGTAAATCTACGTTTGCTTCTCTTTCAGACAAGGAGCTGAAATGGATAAGGTGATGCAGGAGCTAGGGAAATCACTAACAGACCAAGATGTAAATTCATTAGCAGCTCAACATTTTGAATCTCAGCAGGTAAACTAAGTTCAGTGGACTAGAAGACGCCATGCAAATAATTGTCTTAAAAAGAAAACCCGAAACACTGAAATTATCACTGCTGTCTTTTTAGGATTTGGAGAACAAATGGACCAACGAATTAAAACAGTCTACCGCTATCCAGAAGCAGGAATATCAGGAATGGGTGATAAAGCTTCATCAGGACCTAAAGAATCCTAACAACAGCTCAATCAGGTATTTAATTTCTCTGTGATGCTTACTTCCATCTGTAATAGTTCAAAGCACTTGCTTTTATATAATCTTTATTTCAGATTAGCCATTTAAATAGGATAATCAAAGCAAATCAAAGGCAAATAAACCATCATAATTAAATATTTTATATTTTTAGGAGTTTCTTTGTTGTATAATGTTATAACCTTTCTGTACCAGAAAGTGTTGTAATGTATTAAACTGCAACTTGAGCTGAATGGAGTTTCCTCCTATTTTGCCTTTATTTACAATGTCTATCTTTAACACTATTTCACAAGGCTTTCTGTTACGACTTAAGGATGTTCTGCAGAGCAATTATAGCTCAATAAATGGTAACAGTATCACATGTTCTGCATTAATAACCCTCCTTTTTTTTGTTTTATGTATACATCACTAGACAGCTAAAAAAAAAATGGAATTTTTTAGTGTGAACACTTGTAGTGAGAGTTGAATGAAAAGCTTTCTGATTGAGGAAATAGCAGGGAAATCGGAATTTGTAACTTGGGGAGATCCTTATTCTTTATCATTAGTAACCACCAGCTTTGCTACTAGTAGGAAAATAGAAGGAGTAAAACCTGATGCTTTCTCATGCCTTCTGTTAGTAGAAGAGCCTGTCTGAGCAGATTTAGGTGGATGCAGTAAGGAATTTATGGGAAGCACAAGACCTTTGAACAAAGTGGGTGCCAATAATAAGAGGAGACAAGCATGGATCATAATGAGTGAAATACTTCATCACTTTCTCTGAAGTGTTTCCTTTTGGGATAAGGAAGCTGAGTGTATGGAACATGAGGGAACAGAGAGAGGAGGGGAAATATATTGGAAGATAACGCTGCATGTTTAGATTTCTCACTACTTTCCTTAGGATTTTCTTGTCTGTGAATTTATGTTTTGGAAGTCTTTTGCCGTTCTCAGGTTAGTCCTAGAATGTCCTAGGACTGCATAGCTCACAAGCAAGCTGGCCTCTTTCTAGCCTAGTGACCAGGTAAAACATCACTGCGGTAGTGACAGTCTGCTCAAGCTCTGAGCCCAATCCTGAAATATTTTTCCACAGAATTTTCATGTTAGCTTTGTTGATTATTTCCATGAGGCTTTAAAGATAGTGAAATTACAAAGGCTATTCATACTTATCACTGTAAACCTCTTCCCATGTTCTGGCCTTCTACTGCTGTAAAATAAGACCAAGGTGAAGTTGCTTAGAGCTGAAAGCTAGAAGAAATGGCCTGCGAGAGGTCCAGAGGCAAGGACCTCTGAGAGAGAGGGAGGATGTTTTGGCTTCATAATCTTGGATGCTTATAACAGATGTGAAGTGATAGTATTGGAATAACTGCACTCACATAAAGTGTGATCTCTCTGCTTGTGTTGAGTCCTGAAAACTATAGGTCCCTAACGCGTTTGAAAATAATGCACAGGAAGTCTATAGTAGGGCAACTAGGAACTTAAGAGAGCAAGAGATAAAAATGTGTGTTTATATATAGACATAAAAGATACAGATAGTTATATATATATGCACACACATACGTATCTTTATGCATCTAGTTGCTTATATGTGTGTGTATGAGTATTTATTAATGGTATATCTCAGTTCTACCTCATCACTAGGCATTTGCAGTTAGTAGAATTGCTTGCAAGTTTATAAAACACCTTTGAAGATTAGACACTTTGAAAACAAAGAGAAACTTTTCATTAATGCAGAAAGAAATTGAAGAGGTGTTCAGGTTCTTTCATGTAGCATAAACAGTACTTATTATATCAGTTACTACCAGACAGTTGAATTTAGGAAAAAAATTAAAACTGGTACCTGAAATATTTCCTGCTAGTTTGAACACTGTGGAGCATTTGATTTGGCTTTTTTTAACCTCCTATTTTGTGTGGGGCAAAGAAGAAATGTTTTATCTAAAATAAAGTTTTGGCTATTACAAATAGTCTGAGAAGAATTCTTTTTTCTTCCTTTTATTCCTGTGTTCTTATTATGTTATGACTCGGTATTGTGATTTATTTTTATTTCTCACTCTCAGAATGCTTTACAAATGAGCTAGGTAATGTAAATCTAACAGTGGATTCTCCTCTTCCTGCTGGTATGCACCTGGAGTATTGCATGCCAGAAAGGTAAAACGTCAGATGAGTGCAGTTCATTCAAATAGCTTTAGTCTCTTGGTTTCCACAGACTAGCTGAGAAAACTTTGGACAGCTTTCACAAAATACTGTTGTTCTCGATCAGAAATTAGGACAAACTTTTCAGTACGTTTCTCATTGTTTTAGTGATGAAATTAAGGTTCAGCCCAGTCAACTGAGAGAATCTGTAGAAGGAAATGGAAGAATTTATGAAGAGCAAAGGCTATTAGAAGAAAGTTTTACTATTCACTTGGGTAAGTAAAGTAAACTGACACCAAAACCAAACACAGTAACAGATGATAATAAATAATGTATCTAAGCCATGTATTATTTACAGTATTTACCTGTCAATGTATACAATATATACAGTTTTGTAATTGTTTTGTATTTGTTCTTTACATGTGTAAAAGAAGTACAGTATGGGATAAACTGTGTCAAACAGTATCTAGCTACCTGAAATACAATTAATGGAAAACATTCTAGAAGCAAGATTGTATCCATTCTAGCAAGGTGATGAGTGTAGAAAAGCACACTAACATCAAAACACATAGCACTTAAAAATTATATTTTAACTTTTCTTATGTTTGGTAAGAAAATGTGGGTATGAAATTCAATTCCCATAATAAATTAACAGAAAAATAGATGCTTAAAATCTTTACTTTTTGTTTATGCAATGGAGACTTCTTACACTGTCTGTCTTGACTGCATTAGTATTTCGTCCATAGCCTTATAATAGGTAACAAGGCCCGTTTCAGGTATAGATAAGCCTTGCTTTGTGACAGTATGTGAAAATACTGCATTTTCACTCTTATTTTTGTAAATTGCTCATATGTATGTAAAACTGAATATATGGTTAAGAACTTTCTTTGAGTATTATTGACTATTTTTCTCTTATAGATCTTTTTCACAAAACTTAAGGGAGCACTTTGATCCCTTGCATTTTAATAACAATCCTGAGTTTCCTCTTCTACTGTATGTATTAAAATAATTCATATGCCATACAGGAGCTCAGTTGAAGACCATGCATAACTTGAGATTACTGAGAGCCGATATGCTGGATTTCTGTAAACATAAGCGTAATCATCGAAGTGGAGTAAAACTTCACAGACTTCAAACTGCGATGTCTCTCTATTCAACTTCTCTCTGTGGCTTGGTTTTATTGGTAGATAACCGTATCAGTTCATACAGCGGCATCAAAAGAGGTGAGTCCTCTAGTGGGGTATGTTGGGTCAGTGAAAACAAGTGTCACGTAAAAACTTGCTGTCTTCTCTCACAATTTTAATTTTACAGAGAATATTTT
This sequence comes from Nipponia nippon, assembly GCF_047370975.1. Taxonomy (NCBI): domain Eukaryota; kingdom Metazoa; phylum Chordata; class Aves; order Pelecaniformes; family Threskiornithidae; genus Nipponia; species Nipponia nippon. The sequence continues at coordinate 83,428,904 of NW_028262347.1, read as the reverse complement.
TTTACTGGAGACCCTAATGTGTTGGACGTGGTATTGCAAAAGGGTAACAAATGCAAAAAGAGATATGGATAAGAATGGGGGACAGAGTTGTGCTCTAATATGCTGTTATCTCTCTGATCTCTTTCTTAGGTTTTGTGTTTGAGTAAGGATCGTGTTAGAGTGAACACTTCAATGTTGATTTCCCTGCCTTAGACTGACTTATTATCAAGTAGGGGCTTCTAACTCTCCAATGTCAGCTTAGCATACTGAAACCTATTTGCAAAGGTGAAAATGAAATATGCTAAGGTTTTAAACTGATAAGTAAGTGTATAAAAATACCATGTACTTTAGATAACTGCAGCACTATGAATTCCACTAAAAATGACCAATAGGAATATTATTTGTCTACTCCTGGAAAGCTTGATTAGTAGCCATTTTAAGTGCATGTCTTTTGAGTAACTGGACACTATGAGGAAGGTATTTTGTATCAAGGTTAACCAATGAAACATGTGTTTGTTCCTGTTCCAATTTTGGTCACTGAGGCTTTCTCTGAACCACATTATTGACCTTCCCACCTTCCTCTTGAAGTTTAATACCAAAATAATTACACTTGAAATGTCTTTTTGACTGGAGCCACTATTACTTGTCATTATTCTAGTGTGCTGTAAAAAAAATAGACTTTGGTGGTTGATATTGTCTGAAAACAGTGTGCAATCAGGCTTGTAGCAAGAAGGAAAGAGAAGTGTACCAGTAAAAACTGCAGTTGCATTTCTGCTGTTTATGGTTTTCAAGTTGCTCAATTCTGACAATATTTCAAACTTGTACTCATTTTCAGTTACTTTTTTTTACTGCTGAAATATTTAAATTAATAACAAATAGAGAAGATTTGTTTTTATACTAAATCTTAGGTGATAAAAGATGGACATTTAAGTAATACTTGCATCTTCTAGCCACCAGTTAGATCTTGCAGCTACAGTAGAGGGGAAGATAAGGCACTGTATCACAATCTGTAAAGTACAATCTTTAATAAATTTTGATTTCTTTGAGTTCCGAAGAAGCTTTGGGAAACTTAACTGTGGGCACATTCCACAGCTGTCTGCACCACCATTCTTTTTAAAAATGTTGCAGAAATGAATGTGTCTCAGCTCCTCTGACCTAGTTGGATATATTGCTTTAAACCATCAGTGAACGTCTCGTTGTACTGAGACCCCAAACCACTATAGGTGGCAACTGAGGTTTGGGCATATTTCTTTAAATCCACTCTGTGGTGAAAGTGGTAGCTTCTGGCAGAAGAGCAGTAATAAACACCTTTGAGAGGAGACTATGCTCTTAAAGCTGTTTGTTGCAAGAGCAACAAACATTGGTTCTAGCCAGAGCTAATTCTCCTTCCTAAAAGGTTCTTTAAGAAATAAATATGCTAGGGGGTTCAAAGGTTCATAGAACTGCTATTAGGAAGACCTTTAAATAATACATTGATGCTATTGTTTATATAGAGAGGTAGTGGCTTGTGCAGTCTAAATTTCTGGGTTACAAAAGTGCAGAAGCAATTTTCTGATTCCATTTTAAAGCTGGGGAAAAATAAAAACCTAGTAGCCTTTACTTTGTGATGGGCAAGAAGCTCCCTCAAACCTCTATGAGATTTTTTCAAAGATGGTTGGAGTAAATGAGCTTCATGTGAGCACACCGTTTATCCAAGCATTTTACATTGCTTTGAGCAACACCAGTCACTCGGCAAGCACTGAACAGAGAGGGGCTCCAGTCGTAAGAAGTCCTGCAACTTACTTGGTTGATCATGACTGCAGTGTTTTCTGGATTTCTTACAATGTGTAAACGGCAACTAGCAAAACATACCTTCAAAATCAGATTTGGACATGTCTGTAGAAAACAGCCTTGAACAGAAAGTTGAACTTGTATATGAACTTTCACCATGTTCATTTCATTTAGACTGTTTTTTCAAGACTAGATGAATAGTTTCTTTATATACTTTATGCATTGCCTAGTTCAAGTCTCTTATATTAGGACTTTGTAGGGCTACTGTGACTCAGGTTTTGAGTAGGTGTAGCACACTCAGACAAATGATAAACTAAAATTAAAGTTAGCTTTAATTATATACAAGAGATTTTTCATTTGTTTGTTTCAAATAAAATGTCTTGTGACCTTATTTTATGTTGATACACACAGAAGACAATCTTTTGGAATGTGAGTGTCTTCCTCCCTTGGCTTTGGAGACCAGAATTTAATAAAGCCTTTTGAAAATAGATTTTATGATCGAGACTTCATGTAAAAAGATAAAATACATTTAAGATTTTTCTCTCTACCCTGCCTGTTCCTGTCGCAGCCTATTCGCAGGAGTATACAGTGCTCTCCAGATAGGCAGAGTACATTAAGGAGGATTAGAGTAGATACCTCAAAACGGGAAGTAAGTGGCAATTGCTTAGTATAGTCCAGCTCCTTGCTAATAGCTTGTTTCAGCTCCCATTGACTTGCTTTGAGAGGCAGCTGGACATTAGGATAAGGAGCTTAGAATACCAGTCGCAGAGGCAGTGCATTATGATCCTAATTATCAGTATAATATTTCCAAGTCTGACATAATACTTGCTTGTCAGGAAAAGGAACTTGCAGCTCTTTTCAGCTGATGACACTTTTCTTTAGCTTTCAGATCTGTGTTTTGAGAACTAAAAGAAAAAAAACCTATAATTCCAGCTTTCCAGATATGCTGTTGATGAATTTCATTAATAGCTCTCATTTTTCAAAACAAACTGGAATGCTGTTGTTGCTGTTGGAAGTATCTATTACGTGTGTTCTAACAGAGTATCATAGATTAAAGGAGTATTGGTAATAAGACATCATTTTTGAAGCACAATTACATTTAATGCACATATTTTGTTGCTGTTATTTTAGAGTTTTTTGGTCTGGGTGGTTTTGTTTGAAGAGTAACAGGACTCGAGGTTTTTTTTTTCCCCCAAACAATTAATTTCTTTCAAAAAAATGTTTCATCTGTGCCATAATTTTTTTTAGAATTTAAAGAGGAGTACAGCAGGGCTTTGTCTGGTTTTGGGGGGGTTGCCTTTGTTACTGGCCTTGCTTGAATAGTAGAGCAGAATTATGTAATGTTACTAAGCACAGCCTTATGACATGGATTTTAATCTTTTTTTTTTTTTTTTTTTTTCCTAGATTTTGCAACTGTTTGCCAAGAATGCACGGATTTCCATTTTCCTGGAATTCAAGAACAGCTTGAAATTGTCCAGAAGGTTGTACTTAAGGCCAGAGCACAGCGTAGCAGTAAGTCGAAAAGACATCATGGTCAGTGACAACCAAAATTACTTTCCTTGAAATAGAATAGTGGTCAGCTGAATGTTTATGGTTACGGGCAAGTTAATTTCACTCTTCTTCAGCTACCTGATCTATAAAATGGAATATTATTGTTTATTGATAAACTGTGAGAAGTCTGCATGAAATTCTCTCTTCACAAACAGCACGTTCACATGATGTCTTTGCTGCTGTAACAGACATACACTTTTTTTTTTTTTTTTTTTGGTAATGTAAGTCCTTAGGTTCTGATCACACTTTAACAGCATGGGAAGTGTATGGGGCCATTGTGCTTTCCTCTGCAGTTTAAACTGCCTGTAGCAACACAGACTATCTGAGTTGACTTCTTTATTCTTTATTTCTGTTTAGATGTAAAGCTTTAAAAATTGCAGAAGAGGAGTTACGACTTTTTCCCTTCCTTACAAGTGACTAATAAATTGACTAAATGTGTATGCTTCTTAGTGCTGACCAAATCCTTGTGAATGGTTTACTTTGCAGTTATATTTACAAATGGCTGTGAAATTTTCTCACCACATGGTGTTAAGGCAGTACTTGTACATCATGAAACTCTGGTTTTCTTGCAGGGAACTACTTATGTGGTTTAAATACGTCAGTAACATGAATAGATTCATAAGAGTACATAGAGAAACAAGTTTTCTTAGGAACCTGCATGTTGCTGTAGTCTTGAGGAAAATACTGAAAGCTGTTTTTTATACTACTGATTTATGTAAATGTCTTTATTCCTAGTATTACAAGAAAAATTTTAAATTTGTGTTTAAATAGTTACATTATTTAAAAAGCAATAGCAAGGTACTGCGTAGTTGTGGGGGCAATTTGGAAAGTTTAATATTTTGTTTGAGAATATTGTGTTTTCTTTTGTCCAAATGAAGAGGTATTGTAGGATGATTAAATAAGAAAGCTAACAATTTGAGATAGGATTCAGTTCAGTGTCTATTGAAGACTGCAAAAACACTTCCTGTCCATCCCCCTACTTTTGAAGGACTTTATGGTAACTTTATGGTAAAAATTCAAGCCAGATATTATCTCAGTATGTCAAACTTTCATGCCAAAGCGTAATTAATAGATGATATGTTTAATATTTGTGCTATGTATTTATATACAGAAAACAAAAGTAGTGGAAATGAAGATAAACTAAAGAATATTGAACGAAACCAGTCAAATATTTTGCCCGGTGAGTTCTATTGCATTTTCCCCCTCTTTTTAAAGCAAATTGTGTTTTATAGATGCACATTTTTAGCTCTAAAGTCGGAACATAAATTATAAACTAAACCCGAGTTGACCTTAATCAGAGGAGAAGGATGTTCTTGTGGCTAAGGCAGAGAACTGGGTGTCAGGACATCTGGTTTCTATTCCCAGCTTTGCCACTGCATCATGTGACTTGGAGCAAATCACTGAACTTCTCTATGCCTAAAATTTCTTTTCAGAATTTGAGGGTGAAAAAAAGATCTCTGAGCATCTTGGGAAAAGGTGAAACTTAAATACTAGCAACTAATTTTATTTTTGAAAATAGTTATATATATATGTCACTGTTGTGATACAGTAAAGGATTTTAGAATATATTTTTTAGCTTTGAGAATGTACAAATCCATTCCTCTCAAAGAGGAAGTATATTGTGATTTTTAGTAAGGAAAGCTTCTGTGGAATTTGAAGATGAATACGCAGTTGGAGGGGGAAGGAGTTAAATCCATACAACCCATGGTTGAATAAGAGGGCTTCTTAAAATTGCTTTCATGCTTGTCTTAGATCTTGTTAGTATAAGTGGATTATATATCAACTTGGGCCCTTAACAGTTAAATTCGGGTGAATCTTGCTGCAGTGGCTTGTGTATTATTACTCTTAAATGATCACTGCTGGGGATTCCTACCTCCTTAGCAGTCATCAGAAAGGAGTACATACCTGTTCTTCAGCTGTCCAAGTACAAAGGTAGTACCTTAATTTAAATGACAGGTGAAAATAGGTTTGAAGAAAGATGCTTATCTGTTGACTGAAACAGTAGGGGTATTGCATGATAAATGAATACCAAGTCTAAAAATACCCCCAACAAGATGTCTTGGTAACTCTTTGAAAACAACTCCATAACTAACCTTCCCATTACTATGAATTATTTTAAATTCTAATGATCACTGATACCTTTGTCTTCCAGTTCATATCTCAGTTGTTATGTAACCCCCTATCTTTTTCCACAGACTTTTTGCATCCTTTATTTCAACCCATCCATTTTTGGTATTTCCGCCTCCCACATCTGTCTGCAATTCAGTGCTTACATTATATATTTTGAGTATTACAGCTCCTCTGTGTTTGTTTTTCTGTTTTGTGTTATATATAGATCATATCCGCCTGTACTGGCACTGTTACGTCTTCCTACACCAGGTGTCCGTGATGCCAGTGAAACCCATCAAAGCAGGGAAGTGAGTGTAGGATGAATGTAAAACAAAGATATTCCAAGAGATTTTAGATCAGTTGGTTTCTAACATTTTTTTTTTCAATCTCTTTATATATGTGTTCTGATCTCTGTATATTTGTATTTGTCTTTTGTCTTAACTGACCCTATCCTTACATTGCCTAACAATTGTATTTCAGTACAGATCACTATCATGATATCTTGCCTTCTTGGTTTATATTATTCTGTAGGAGAATTCTACATCACGCGCCATTCAAATCTTTCTGAAATTCATGTTGCTTTTCACCTCTGTGTGGATGATAATGTAAGATCCGGTAATATAACTGCTCGGGATCCTGCAATCATGGGACTCAGAAACATTCTCAAAGTTTGCTGCACACATGACATTACTACCATTAGCATTCCTCTCCTATTGGTGCATGATATGTCAGAAGTAAGTAAATGTAAAGGTTTGGTTTGTTTTTATTTTCTAGGATGCAACAAAAGTGATGTTTCCAAAGGGTATGTTTCATGCTGGTTTAAGCCAAATGGGACAGTTTATCCTACTCATGTGCTCCGGCCACATCATTGTGCTGACTCTCATATCTTATGGTGACCCAAATTAAGGAACTGAACCAGTTAAAAACATTTCAGCCAGCTGAATCATTTTGGTTTTTTATTCCCGCCTCGCATTTTAGACACTTCGCTTCCTTGATCCAGCTCATTGCACAGTTGCACAAGTATTAATGCAAGATGGGACTACATGCCTGGAAGTCTTCTGGCAACAGCTCTTGCTTAGAAACGATACCTTCAGAGTCGCTGATGCAATAGTGATACCAGATCTCTGGTTTTAATTGTTGCTAGTTAGAAAACCTTAGAACTAAGTTTTATGAGCAGCAGACCTAGCAAAGCTTGGCTTAGAGTTCTGTATCCCTAAACACCACCTCAGCCCTACACAGCAGCAACCAAATTTCACCTTTGCTTTGAACTGTCTCCTCCTTCACTGCCTAATCACTTCCATCCTTAATTTCTGTCCCTGTTTCCTCTCTAAGTCCCCCAAATACCAGCTGAGCAAGAAGCGGCATATTGCTGAGGCTCTTTGTAGATACAAGTGTGTTTACTTATTGTGTTAAGCTTTTGTATTCTCGTCTTCAGTGGGACACTAATGTGTAGAGCTTGACTCTTACTCAACTGTAACTTTTCACAGTACATAGCAATTTAATACCATTGACAACCTCTTTCCTCTGTCGCATCTGGGGGGAGGCAGGGAGAGAACCAGTGGACAGGCAGTACAGCTATATGCCTCACCTCCTTAGGAGGTGAAAAGTCTATAAACTTAAAGAAATGAGAAAAATAAGGTAATGCGGCCATTACTGATACCCTTGCATGGATAATTATAGTCTGTTGTGGTTTTTTTTTTAAATAACCCTTTGATTTTTCACTTGTAAATTTCAATAGTGCCTTCCCTTCTTTGAAAGTGCCTGACTCATAGCAAGATAAAGGCTCACCAGTGGATTTCCTTTAGCAGTGACTTTTTTTTAAACAGAATTTGATTGGAACACAATGTAGAAGTGACCCGCTTTTTGCAAGGTCAGGGTCTATTATTGTGAAAGTGCAAGCAATGCAAAAGTTAAAAATGTCCAATAATGAAGCTTCTAAAGGATATACTCACGTACATAAAAGTAGCCTTTTAGGAACAGATAATATTATGTCTGAAATTTTTCATCTCTGGTATCAAGACCTTTTTTCGGGCACAAAGGCAAGTAATCAGCTTGGAGAACAGCAGCCTGGGACCCAGTTACTGTACTTCATAAATTTATTGACCTTTTTTCTTAATCAAGTTGCCATCTGACTATATTCTTTTTCTTTAAACCTTGTTAGTTTTAGCTTTCATTTGCATATCTGTATTTTAAAATAGAAATAAAGCACAAAACCAAGTGTTCAACATGCTTCGAGAATGTGTTGTTGCTTGGATGTGTGAAACTGAAGAATTATCTTCTTGTCTAGTGGTGGATTCTTAAAAGGTCCTGGTAAAACAATTTACCTTTCATATTAAGTCTTCAGTCTTTGTAAAGTAAGCAGAAAGTGACCTGTATGATAAGTGTATGTTTAGCCAAAACTGCATTGTGTGAATTGCATTAGCAGCATTGCTTATTACAGTGCTTTGCAGCTGGCTAACCTAATTTGAAACACACACATGTAATTTGTTGTTGAGAGAAAAGTGAATAATAACAGATTTCTGAAAGTTACCCTGAACTTGGTGCCTTCAGCAGCCCTTGTTTTGAATCTGCATTTACCACCTACATAAAAACATTTTTGTAAAGTGGTTAACCAGGAGCACAGCTGCAGAGATGTTTGCATGCTGCACTGTGACAGGCGTTCATCATGAGTTTTCTCTGTGCTTTTCCCAAAGGTTTTCTTCTTTTATGGATGGAAGAGCGGTGTTTATAACCTCACAGAACTAATGAGTGTATCAATCCCAATGAAGCTATTACATTTCATTATTATTGAACCTTCATATAAAGCTAATTATTTTTTTCCTATGAAAAAAAAAATTAGGACTTCTGTTTTTCTTATGACGAGAACAACAAAAACAGATTTCTGTTCTGATTGTTAAGTTAAACAAAGGAAAGAAACTGGGTTTGATACTTGAGAAAGGCAAAAGCAGACAAATTCAAATTTGGGACAGCTGAAGTGTTACTGTCTGATCACTGTTCTGAATCTAATGTAAACTGATACATAAACTGGGGAATGAAATGGCTCTAGTAGCATGGCATTGCTAAAAATGCTAGAGCTCACACACTTCCTTGGTAGTTTTAATATAGGTGGCATTGCTGGTGTCCACACAGCAACACTGAGAAAAATGTGACTCTTCAGGGATCTTAGACAGCCGTCTCTATAACCATAAGTTAAGACAAAAATGTTTCGAAAAAAAGTAGAAATGAAGGGAGTATAAGCTGTGTAACCAATGTTTATGAACATGGCTTATGTATATAGAGAGATTATTGATGGGTGTGTTAACCTGAAATATTTCTCATCTGAGATTTCTGCCTTTAAATGTATAGCTGCTCATACAGTGTTTAGGATTTGCGTAGATATACTTTGAGTAAACATCTTTCTAATTCTTAACTTACTAAAATTGACCATTGAAATTTGGTTTGAAATCTTTGTCCCACAAGACATTTATGGACTTTAGTGTTTTCATTACCTGGTTATGACATTGTTCTGCAAACGTGCAAGCCCTTAGCTTTATAAAAGCAGCAGTCCCATGTAGTGAGTCTGTCACAAATCTGTTTGAATAAAAAGGTTTGCAGCATATCTTTCCAATCAGTGAAGTTGGCCACTTTTTTTAAATAAGCAGAAGAAATCCTAATTTGACAACAAATCATTACATCCTATATAGGAGTGAGGTGTAGTCTCTGCTAGTGAACAAAACCAGGTGTTTTTTTACTGGCTTGAATGCTATTAACCAAAACTCACTATGGAAGATGGGCTGTTTGCTTTTTTTTTCCCTATGCCCTGCACTGTATTTTGAATTTGTACTTAGCGGATCCTTCATCATTTTCACAACTGTTACTTAGTTTGCATATAGAGAAAAATCCTTATAACATGGCAAAATCATGAGAACTTACATTTTTAAAGATGGATTAGAATTGAATCACTACCGCGTCATTTTCAGTTTTTGTGGCTTGTACACAGTGACATTCTGGATTCAACCTGTTATTTCCCCAAGTGCCCACAAGACTTAACGTCTATGTTCCTCTGAAATAGTCCAAGGAATAGTGTCATATCCTGCTGTTTTGATCAGTCCTTTTAAGGCTTAGTTCCCTTTATTGATTACGCAAGGTACTCCTGAGTTGCCTTCAGAGCAACAGGACCTTTCTTTTTAGACACTTTTTACTTAAGCCAAAACAGTGATCAAAATAACAATAAATGCCTACATTACCTGTGACAGAAAGCACACATAGGCAGATAAATCATAACAAAGACTAAGTATTTAGAAAAATCTGGTTGAGCATTGTTCTGTCTGATTACTGCGTTGTATACCCTAAAAGCAGCATCTATTGATGTAGTGATTTACATCATGAAAGAAAGTTTTCTGAAAAGTCATTTTCAGCTTTTATGCTGTTTTTAACGTATTACATATTTTGGGGATGGCAGGAGATACTCCCGCTTAAGTAGGAACTTTGTCTTTCAGTAGCTGTTTAATGCAGCCACATTCAGTATACTGTTTCAGTGTTATCAGTCGGCATTCTTAGATAGCCTTGCTTCTCAAATAACTTTTTTAAAAACCTGAAATTAAGCTCTTGGGAAATGACAGATTGCACAGTGTTTGGCATTGCAAAATAAAAGCTGGCTTTACTGAATAGAAAATTATATAAAGCATAAATTTTAAAAGGTACATAGAATGATAAATTTGTTTCCACGTCTATGTTCCTGTATTCAGACTAGAAAGTGCTCATTTTGATGTTGAAGAGCACATCAGAACAAACAGGTACTATTTTCTTTCTGAGAAGTGTTTACAATGGCCGTCATTCTGTCTCTGACTAGGAATAAGTGATATAATTCACTTTGTAGCGTACAGCCAAAGAATGTTTAAAGTACTAAAGCATTTAAACTGTTACTTAAATTATTTAGACCAGTGCTTGTAGCCGTGTCTTAAGATACCTTAAAACACTGTGGGTTTTCATATCCCATCTTGGTATTTAACTTTAGGTAAGAATTTGCTATCTGTTTATATCTAAAACTCCGCCATCAGGTGAAGATGGATTTTGTTTGTTTTAACTCTTAATATAAATGCATCTTTAGGGGAGAAGGGCTTCTTCTGGTTCCAGTATTAGAGAGAAGGTTTTTACTGAAGGTGGTGGGTATGCCAATAAACCTTAACCAGAAACATCAAGAATAGCTAGGAATCATCAGTTACTGCTGTTAAGATGTGGTCAGGAGCCTATCTTTGGCTAGCTGAAGCACGAATCTAACAGTTATCCATTGGATATGATGCATTTTTCTGAAGCTCCACAAGGGAATTAAATATACCTACTTCCAATTACATTAATAGGATTGTCAACAACATTTTTATTCAACATCTCAGCTTAAAGATTTATAGATTGTTCTGATACTGGGCTCTCCTACCAATAAGCAATTGCAGTGCTTTTATGGTCACCTATAATGTAGATACCACCTGCCTAGAATACTCTGGAAAACTGAATCCTTCTTCATGGCCTGTAATGCTGCTTGAATACCTGATGGGAAAATGTGTTTCTATGGCAAAAATGTGTTATTTTTAATAATTTCCGTGCTACTCAAGTTGGTTACATCCATTGGGCATTAAGGCTTTTCATTTATTAATTTTTAGGAAATGACCATTCCATGGTGCTTGAAGAGGGCAGAGCTTGTGTTCAAGTGTGTCAAAGGTATGTTAGCGAATGCTTCAGCTGGGTTTTTTTTTGTGTTGCATTTGGTGACATCCAGCCTTAGCTCAGGCTGTATATTTTCCCCAAAAAAGGTGTTTTTCAATAACTTATTGTTTGTTAAAACATACACTTATGCTGTCTCTTTAAAATTATTAACTGTCCTACCAGAAAATATTCTCAGACACTTAGAATGTTTCAAAAGTATCTTTACAACTTAAACATAGACAACAGAAGAAAGAGCCCTTACTGCTGCTTTGAGCAATCTCTGAAGGAGGGCAAGAGCTGGTGGTTCTCTACAGTATAATTTCTAGTGTCTTTTGTATTTTGAGTGCCTCAAATAATGAGGACTCCCCACAGCTTTCCAGGACTAATTTGTATGCTAATTCATCTCTTTGCTGGAAAGTCCTCATGACTCAACTTGGTTTTCTGTCTTTCCAAGTAGTATTATTTACTGCATTCTTGTGTGTTGCACTTAAATACTTGAACCAGTCATTTAGAGTATTTAAAATGTTAGTAGTGTTAATGTTCTTTCTACCACCTACTCGAGGAACCTCTTCCTATTGTGACCTTTCACAATGGAATGTCATCCACATAGCCACTTTCATTAAACAAGTATTTACCTGAGTATCTAGTGTGTGTTCCTGTGGACCTTGCAGTTCATTTGTAAGGAAACGCTAGCATAAAAATTCCATATTGTAACTTGAGCAATAAAGGCGTGCTGAGCTTTTTCCATATAAGTAAGTCCAGGTAGTTTCTGTTGCTGCCAGTGTACTTATGGCAAGAGGCTTGTACTCATTCAGTGGATGTGATCACATCAGAGCTAAAGGAAAGAGCTGTTACTTAATGAAAGCAAGCCATTGAAAGAACTCATAGCACACATATTTGGAGAAACCTCTTGCTTCTGCTGGCTAGCACTCTGCTGTACGGTAGGACTGGTTATTCTGGGTTACTCAAGGGTATATTGATTTTTCTCCATAACTCCTCATTAGATTTTCTAGTTAAAGCATATTTCAGTCAAGAGATTGGCCAAGTCTGATTTAAATGTGATTAATGACATCCCTAGTTAAGGCAGTTAAAATCCTAATTGTAGTGAAAACTCCCTCACTGCTTGATAACGGTGTAATTGACGGGGAAGATTGCATAGGTAATGCATATAGTATGAATGCTGGTTTTTAGGTTTCATGATGGAAATGGCCTCATGGGATGGAGGAATTTCTCGGACTGTACAATTCTTGGTACCACAGGTAGGTTAAAACAAGTTCATATCTAATGTAGTAGACTGTTGGAACAAGAAGTTAAATGTCAGCAGATCTAGTTTTAATTTCTTTGCTATGCCCTGCTCTTTTTTTGTGAGCTTAAATTAATCACTGTGGTTTTGGTCCCTTGCCTATAAAAGAGGAATAAGAGGGGTTTATATTTTTGGCTATTCTGTAGTATCTTTTGAGGATGCTAAAATTTCAAACTGGGAAGTTTGCCTTTACAAACTGTGAATACATCACCTTTGAAAAAGATACTTTTTTGCCTTTATTTACTCTGAAGAGAGGGGCTAACCTTGCATTGCATAAGTTTTAGGTGTTTATTAGTCCTGTTGTCTAACAATATGTACTGAGTTCAGTCATGCTTCCACAAAGTCATTAATGACTCTAGGTATTTGAAGTTAATTGTAATTAAGATTCTGAAATTATTTAATTTGGAGTTCTAGCTGATCTTCAGAAACAGGAAGCTTTCCAAAGGTGGCCAGCACTAAGTTTTATTTGTTCTAAAAAGTGGTACTGGGAGTAATATAAAAATCAGACTTATATTAGGAAAGAAATAACATGTATTTCTTGACAAAGTATTAAATGGCTGAGCAAGGAGGAAGCCAAGAATAAACTAAGTAGTGAAGTTGAATCTACTTCTGGAATTCAGAGAGCAGGAGTCCTGTAGGTAACAAACAGCACTGTCCTGCTTGTGCTAGGCAGAAATAATCAATTACTGGAACAAGAAATGTACTGGAAACACATATGTCATATAAATATACAAACAGTATGTTTAGGTCAATCTCCTTTTCACAGTCTTCAGACTATGTGTTATAATTCTATTTAATTCAGTCTTTGTGGTCTTCTGAAAAACAGCAATTCTCTTAAATGTCAAGAAACAAAGTTGAGAGACACACTTAGTACTTCTAAACTACAGCAAAAAGCCAAAGTTTACTGGTGTATTTTTTTATTTTTTTTCCAGACAATTTCTGAGGAAATGTTTTACCAACTGAGTAATATGCTTCCACAAATCTTCAGAGTGTCCTCTACGTTGACTCTGACCTCTAAGCACTGAATTTTGTGCAGCAGTAAGATGTATCCTGTTGACAAAGGATGAGATTACAGAGATTCTGGAATGGAATGTCTCTTTTCTGAGGGATGATGACCCTGAGGTGGTATTTGTTGCAATTTCAAGAATCATGTCGTCAGAATAAAAGATAAATGCTGTCTGTACTTGGGTGTTAGCAGTTGATTTTTGCCTCTTGCATTCTGTTTCAGCAGAGTATTAATGTTGAATTCTTCACCTTTATCTGAAAGATGTTCAATGTAACTTATTTTATCTAATGTACAGAAATATAAGTGAGTCTCATACTTAAGTAGTAGGAATAAGAGGTTATAATAGTAATTGGATCATCTGGGTGGGCTTCAGGTAGTTGAGTTTTAAAAACATTTTCTGAATTTGCTCAGTGATATTTAAAAAAAAATTGAACAATGTCAGGTGTCTCTTTAGAATAACTTTGACATAATTAGTCACAGTTGTCTTTCCAGGGTCACAGTGACCACAAAATAAAATGTATTACTGCCTCATTTTATCATTTTACTGTTACAAAATTAAAGACATGAAACAAGCATTTAATGTGCTGCATTTTGTAGATCATGGAAGTGTTTAAAAAAAAAAAAATCAAAATAATATACCTGTGACAATAATTAGGAATTTTTAACTATTATTTCTGCCTTTTTTTTTTTTTTTTAACTATGTTAACTTTGTGCTTTATTTCAAGATTTCACATTGACAAGTCTATCACATGAGCAACTTAATAGGAACACTATAATGTTCTGGACTCTGTTGTGCAGGTATATTTTGCTGCTTATTAGTTATTAATGTTTTATGACTAAACAATCTAATCGGAGGTGCCGGGGAGACAGCTCAAGATGCAGCTATGAAATTTCTTGTGACAAACAACCACACACACAAAAAAAAAAAACCCACAACCCCCTGCCTCCCCAGGATGAGGGGCAGAGGGGAGGTTGGGAACTGCTTTTCCCCCATCTTGGACAGTCAAGTTTTTTGAACTCAGCTGTGGATGCAGGTAGCTGGAAGCAATCCTTCAGTGCAGAGACTGGCCACAGGGAAAGCCCTGTCTGAAACTGGGATTCTCGGGGTTGCCAGAAGAGTCAGGCTTGCAGCACAGCAGCTGGGGTGGTGAAAGTCTCAGGTAGCTTTCTGAAGCCCACAGTTCTGTTATATAGGAAGCATGAGGATCCTGGCTTTGAATCCAGGATATCTTTCTACATATTGCTGAAATTCTGCACTTGATAACTGGAGATCCTGGAAGCCAACTAAAAATCAAATAATTTTCTGTATTTTCAGTGTGATTTTTTTTTTTTTAAAACTATTATTATATTTTAGTTTGATAAATGTGAAGGTTGCAAAGCTCTGTTCTGAGTAAACTACATAATTTAAAATTCTCACAGAGAATCAAAGGAATATTAGTTGGTTCATGAAGTTTATAAAGTCACCATGTAATTAATGAACTCTTACCTTTAGTATTTTTATTGAGTCGTGCATGCTGTACAGAAGCCATGTAAGTGACCCAGCAAACATCTATTGGTGAACTGTCAAATGCTTTCTTTTCCTCTGCCAGCAACTTCTAAAGAAGAATCATGCAAGTAATGTGACCTAATTTGGTGTTCTAGAAAAGAAGGATGTAAATTCATCTAGAAGGAGCTGGATTAATCCTGTTAGAGCTCATTTTACATTGCTGGCCTTAAGCTGAAATCAAACGCTGGTCCCAGAAAAGCAAGTGCTCTAACCACTGTTCTGTTTGTGAAAGGTGCAGTAGCAGAAGTATTCCTTTTTATAAGTTGTGAAACTTATCTGTGGCGTGAAAAAGGTCTGTGTTACATATTTAGTTCTTTTTTTTTTTTTTCCCCCCTTCAGTCAGTACATGTACCATCAAGTAACTGGTGGAGCATCAGAAATTTTTGAGCAAATCATCTTGCTTATACTTTTAGACTCTTTGTTAATAAAAATTATGCCTGAATTCTGTTATTTTGCCAAAACACGAAGACACCATTTAATTTAGTACCACTTGTGTAAAGCTGCCAGTAATTTCTAAGAAAATAATTCAGCTTTTTGCCTTTCATTTTTTGAATCTGTGTGTTTTCATCCACAGCAGATTACATATGAACTTTTCAGCATTGGTCTTTGTTACTAAAAGGAACAAAGAAGCTCTGGTGGTGACGTTTTGGAAAATCCAACTGGTAGGAATGGCATGGGAAAACTGTTAGTTCTGCTTAAAATTTTACTGAAGCCTGGCCCTTGTAAATGCTGAATTGGCCTGCTGAACTGAATCTTTGTCTAGAGGACTCTTGATACAATATCTATTATTCCCGTTTTTCGTATCTGTTCCCAAGGAAGTAGTGCTAACAGCAGATTCTTAGCTCTCTTTGTAGAAAAACAAAATATAGAGATGAGATGACCTGAACTGTACTTTCTGTTTGATCCGTACCTGGCAACAGTACAGAACAGTAGCATACAGACTGCAATTTACGGAGTAAAGCCACGTGAGAAATCCTGTTTGGGTCATGAGAAGCTATTTGAGATTAAGAGGAAAATGACTCAATAGGCATGAGGTTTTCTATTTGTATATGCAGTGCAGCATTCCTTGGAAGGATGACAGTATTTAGTGCCTTGAAAATGTTGTGTAAAATTGTATATGTAGCTTGTACTGAATAAATTGTGCTTGTTACTAAGAGAAATGGGGAATGAATGCCATTGTTTAGCTTTTTTAACCTGCTCGTGGTGACCAGTGTAAACTGCAGGTGCCCTTTGCAGAATCTGAACTGAGGTTATTACAATAAAAAGAAAAAAAAAAGCAAAAAAAAAAAACCACACAAAAAAACCCAAAACAACGTAGAGAGTCTCAATTTGTCAAGGACATAGCTAACTGACCTTCAGCCTGTTGTCTTCAGCTATATGATCTGTGTCTGTTTGCTTACATGGTGGCTGGTGACAAACAGGAGAAGAATACAGACAGTGGAGAAACAGATTTACAGACCTCATCCTGTACCAGGCTGCTTTTACTCTGTTGTAATTCCAGAAACTTCACCCACAGAGGTAAGAATTGCATCTGAGGTCTTTCCTTCTGCAACAGTTCACTCTGGATAGCAGAATCTAAGTTAATGAAGGACAGCTGAAAGATGTTATTTTATAACTATTCCTGTCGTATGAGAGATGAGTGAAGCCACAGAAGGTGATTATGGAGAGGGGGTATAATTTAAAGGAGGAAATTTAATATTACATTGTTCTAACCCAGTTCTGTTAGTTCTGTGAGCTTAAAAGTTGATCAGTTCATTTGATCGTACCTCATTTTCCCCTCATTAGAAGAAAGCTTAATTTATGCTTGTGTAGTATTTTGAGCATTAGTCTTGCATGCCACATTTACTCTTATTTCTTGCCTGTACAATATCCAAAAATACAGCACTGTTCCCTGGTATTCACACCAGGTCAAAAGTGTAAAAAGATGTCTGTCCTCTTCTTGTATCTTTGCCTCATTGAGGTATCAGGACAGACCATCAGTGCTGCATAAAAATAAATCTATTACTTCATGCCATGTACTGGGTTTGGTAGAAGTCAGTAGAATTAGAAGAATATATTATTAGGCACAAATACAAACAGCCTTATTTCTGGTTGTGTAAGTTCAAGGGCTTGACTTCATGCTATAATAGTGTTTAAACACTAAGTTATAATCTTACCCCAACGTTTAGAAGCAAGCGGAGCAAAGCAAGCACACATCACGAGGAGCGGCATTCGGAGGCCAGCCATGGCAGCCATCAGAAGCAAGACAGTGATGAGCTGAATGCCCTTGTAAAACTTGCTACACTTGTGAGAAAGAAGGGAATACTCCAGCAACAGGATAGTATTCTGTAAGTGACGGAGTCCCTGGAAGAGGAGATTCTGTCCTGCTAATGGCTTAAGCTATTTGTTAGCAAAATCACTTTGGAAAGCTGGACTAAACCCAGAAGGCAAAGAAGTTGAGCAGTCACAGATAGCGTGGTCAGCAGGTGGGATCAGTTCATCTGTCATAAGCTGTGCTCGCCCTTGTGCTCGCTGGAAAAACAGGCACCAGGCAGCTCCAGCGGGCCAAATGGGTAATACCCCTCGACTGGCAAAGTCTGCAGCTTGATAGCAAAGGTGGCCTTAAGTCCCCTCAGAGAGAAAAACAAATCAAACTGTGGTGTTGGAACATGCTGAGCGAGTGCTCAAATGGGTGGGCCTTTATGTTAATTGGGGACCTTCGTACTATGGCAGTGTTCACCAGGATGCACGTTGCAGGCTCGGCACATCTACCAGAGCATGCAGAGTGAAGACAACCTAACTGATAATCTGAATGAGCTCAGATGTAGCCAGTCACCGATGTGCTTGTTGTTCTTGAAATGGAGATGAATTTATGAGTGCTCAGAAGCAGAGCATGTAAGTTCCTGGGAAAATTTACATTCCTGTGCTTCGGTACCAAGCATTTCCATAGATGCTTAATGGTTAAGCATGGGTGGCAGTCTCGCAGCTTCTGAAGTAGGCACATAAATTACATCTTAATTCGCATTTGGAAGGTGGTAACTTCTTTGCACACAGTACAGGCTGTCCTGGTGATTTTAGGCTACAGAGGAAGCCGTAAGAAGCGTGTAAAACTCTTTTTAAGATTAGTTCCTGGAGATTAGGCCAGATTCTAGGTAAAGAAAGGTGGTTCACGGTTCTTTATTTCTATTCCTACATCTGTCAGAATAGCCTGCAAAGGGAGAAAAACAGAGTTCACCCTTTATAATAAAGGCTCCAAAAGATAAAAGCCGTTGAAACTAGTCAACCTAAGATGTGAATTAAGTCTTGCAAGCTCTGCCTTGCTTTATAAGCTGTCCCATCCAAAGTGTCATGCCCAAAGTCCATTACTGAGGAGGGCCCACCCACAGTACCATTATAGACAGAGCTGCATACAGCAGGAGTAGAAGAATACAGCAGGAGTGACCCACCTGTCAGCTCGAATGGATATATCGGTGTACCCTGGGTAAGGAAAAAGATGACGTCTGTTGCCTGCATCCCATTGATTAAGCATGAGGAAGGTGGCTGCTGCCTGTGGAGGAGGAGAGAACATCTACCAGTCTCCTGGGAGGTGGCCCCTGGCATTAGGCCTGTGGGAAGGCTGGGGATGTGGATGAGCTGCAGAGGTGATGGCAGTTTGTACAGCAACAGGCATCATACCTGAAATAGCTGGGCTGAGTGGATGAGAAATGGAGGGCACCGACTAATCCTATCCAATAAGGTATTAGAGGGCAAAGCATTAGGAAAATAAACCAAGTGGAAGAATGCAGTGTAAAACAGCCCAGAGAAGCTTCTTGTCACTGAATAGTCAGCTCTTTTTTTGCTAAATTTAATGTCTTTCAACCAGGAAAAACATTGACCACGTTAACAATGTCTAATGTGGCTGTGACAGAAGGAAGAGTGACAGTACAAGGAAGTCAGCTGGAACAGCAAGACAATTTAGACAAGGCCAAAGGATATGGCTGGGAAATAATTGATGTAATTTTGCAGACAGTGAAACATTCGCCATGTGCCTAGTAGAATACAGCAGAACAGACTGAGCAGGCCACAAAAAAGACTGCAGAGGCGGTAAAAGACAGTATAAAAAGTGGGGTGGCAAGTGCAGCTCGGGGAAGATGAGATAGCTTTAGCAAGCAAAGCTTCCTTTGGGCACTTTCTTCCCACATGAAGTATTTTTTTTCATTGGAAAATGCACTATGGACTTAAGTACATGATGCATAGTTCTTGTCTCACTGACTAGTTTCTCTGCTTTCAGAAATGACACGGAACGGTGCTCTCAACCAGGCCTGTGCAGGGCTGAGACATTTTCTCTAGTGGGGATAATTATCAACACCCATAGGGAAGAAAAAGCTACAGAACAAAACAAGGTTCTTGTGTCCTGTTTGTAACACAGATGTCTAAATACGAAGTATCTAGTATCAAATATTCTATGTAACATAGAAAAAACCCAAAAGCTAACTGTTAAATCATAAAGAACTCGGCATGGACTAGCATGTAATGATGTGCTATATCTGCACTTCTCAGAAAAGCCATGCTAGGTACTGGCATGTTTCAGATGGCTGTTGCGGTTCACAAAGTCTCTTAAACCTTAGCTCCAGTCACTGGGAATGCAGCAAAAGATACTGTTGTAGAAAAGCCATCAACTTTGTGCAGTCCAGGGCCCGGAGGATGAGATGTTAGTTGTGATTGTCTTCCTAGTGTTTATTTAGCAGTCACCTTTATTTAGGAGTCACCTTTTACTCTGCATTTTGCTGGTGTAAATTCAAAGTCTAGTAAAGTTCACTGACTTACTCCAAAATTACACAGATGTAACTGAGAACAGAATTGGCCTTGTGTGCCCTTCCAAGGGTGCTAAGTTTGAAGAGATACAGAGTAACACTGGCTAAATGACAACTGAAGAGGAATATGAAAACCATCTGTAAATATTTAAAGGATGCAAAGGTTAAAGAGGAGGCGGGTTTGTACTGCATGTTCCAAGAAAGGTTTTAACTTAACTAACAGGGATAAAACTGAGCAAAGAAAAATATGTAAGAATTAGAGAAGCAATATTTCTAAAAACTTAGAAATCAATCTCACCAGGTACAAAAATGTCTCTGAGAAGAGAGATATCCACTGCGTAATTTACAAAATGACAGGAGGATACAGCTGTGCCTTTGTGTTATAAAGTACTTTTAAGCTGCCTGGGAGATGGTAAGACAGGGCTTCATGTCTGCCTTTCTGATTTCTCCCGCCTGCTGTTCCATCTTTGGGAAGCATACGCATGACCATCTGGATCCGGACAGGTGTGGTTTGTTCCCAGTTGGCTTAATATGTTGATTGGTATAAATCTGCACAAAGGAGCATGCCATGGAGAAAAACTCTCTCTTCCTTCAAGACATAGTTTCTGTGAAAGACAAAACCTTGGGAGAAGAAATCCTTTAGTTAAATTAATTCAGGTTTAGATAAGAGGTATAGAGAGTCATATGCTACATGACATTGTCAGCTCTTTCCTAATGGGCATTGGTTCATTTATAACAGTGCCAAATATCATCAGAGCATCTTTGAGACCTAGTGGTTTCAACAGGGCTTCAAGGCCCTTGTCTCCATGAAGGAACAGACCCTGTACATATAAATTTAGGAGTGTCTTGAACTGGGAAGTTACCAGAGTTGAAGCTGGTTTGGTTGTCTCCCAAAAGTCTTATTTTAAGTGCCTTAAACTGAACCATAACAGCTCCTGCCCGGCATAAATTATAATCCTCCAAAATGCTCTGTACTCACTCATGCAAGTCATTTATAGTGACTGTTTCAACTTTGCTCCAAAGAACGCTTTTAAATCCCGGCAGAAATAGCATCACTCCACAACCAGGGGCCTGCTTCCTTCCGCCACTCCTCATGTGTGCAGCATCCACGTTATCAGTCTTCTGCGTGCCTATTTCCGCAGCGGAAATCCTACCGGCGCAAGCCAGCCAAGCCTCCTTTTTTGAGAAATGAATCTTTACTCACTCACCAATAAAAGGTGGAAATTGCAGTGGGTCAGTTACAGGAGCTTGGCCTCGAGCTTGACCAGCTACACAAGAGGATGTGAGTGCTTCTGTTGAGTAGTTGTTTGGAAACCGCTGCCTGACCACCAGTTGTTATCTTGGATATGTTTTTAGCCGTTTCGGGCAACTCTCCCTGCCCATGGAAGTGGTTCTTTCTTTTAAGCAGTCCATAAATTATGGGCAAGCCTTGCAAGCTGATGTTACTACATGCAAAATGGTACACACCACTCTTGCGTTGATAGCTAGCCCTACTCAGCTCTGTTTATGGAGCCTTCCTGTTAAGAAATATGAATTGCAGATAAAAATACGTTGTTGGCAATTGCTGCAACTTTCTGAGGTTCACTTGATTTCTAAACCTTCAAAATAATTCAGGGAAGCGCTGCCTAACAATGAAGGATATTGTGCTTTCCTTAGTGCAGATGCTTTTACTAGTGCCAGTTTCTGCTGTTTCAGTAGATGGAATTTGCTGTACAGGTTGGGACACTGCTGCTTCAGTTCTCAGCAAGGGCAGAGTTTCCCCATAACACATTTCCTACTTGTGTTTCTGAATCACTTGGTAGCTGGCAGTTATCATGAGTCCCAATGGAGATGACAACATGCAGGCAAATCTAAGTGATGGATGTAGCACTCAACAG
The DNA here is from genome assembly GCF_047370975.1 of Nipponia nippon. NCBI lineage: Eukaryota > Metazoa > Chordata > Aves > Pelecaniformes > Threskiornithidae > Nipponia > Nipponia nippon. Next base: position 83,407,312 of record NW_028262347.1, on the reverse strand, counting down.
GAGTGGCGTAAAAACTCTGGATGTTCAGCCCATGGAACGTGGCACACGAGTGACCATGGCAGTACAGAGGGCAAAGCTTTATTTTCTGATTACAGTAGCCTTAATGGGAATTAGCTGCCTCACTCTGAAGTACCCAACACCCAGGAAAGTCAAGCCCTCTATCTTTCAATTTATCTAGTCCTTTTAAAACTCCTGTCACTGGATTGAACAATTTATTCTACTAAGTTGATTTAAAAATGGAAGGACTCAAGTGATTAAATGATATATGGTTGACAGTCGCAAAGAAGACAGGCAGCAGACTTGGAGAGTTTTTGTTGTTAGCACTGAAACTACAAACTGTGGGCCAGATAACGTTGGGATAAATTACGAAGAGATAAAATGTAGTTGATCAGGAAAACTTTACTAACTGGGAACATTATCAGGATATAGAAAAGCTAAAATAACTTAAAATTATCTACATGTTAAAAATCACCTGGACAGCGGACGGGATGTTCTGTCACACAGAGATGGGAGCAACCCTCCTCCCTGTGAAACACAGAGGCCACTCCTCGTTCCCATAGCTTTCTCTCCAGCCTTAGGTTCACGACAACCCCACCACAGGCACCCTGAGAAGAAAGGAAGCTTGCTTGTTGCTTTTGTGTTTGTTGGTTGGATGTTTTTAGCATTTCATTCACTATTTGTAGGACTCCAAGTTCTGTGAGAACAGAGCCCATTACATACACCCAAGTCCTAACTCAAAGGCTACTGGAATTAGTGAAAATGAAAAACCAGTGACTCAAGAGCACTGGAGACCTCCAGATCAAATCCTAGGAGATTTGATCCCTTTATTATTAAATGGATTTCTGTCTGGCCAGACTTTCCTCACAATCTTGTTCTTTTATGCCTCTGTAGCCAAAAGCACCAACAATCATGGATGTTCAGACCATCATGGTCTGTGGTAGGGTAAGTAACATGCTCAAACTCTGATAAGGCCTCAGAAGAAAATATCAGCACCCACAAGTCAATTGAGGCTAATTACTTATAACTGCAGTCCCATACCAGAAAAAAGACCATTACAAGGGTCTTCCAGCCAGACCAATGTATGTAAGCAGCCATGCTCTCTCCCCCTGAAAACAGCAGGGTTTGAACTGGAACAGCTCAGTTGTTCTGCCAAGGCTATCTCTGAGCTATCAGATTAGCTACAGGTCAGTTCATGAGCCTGTCTTAATTCTCACATATGTAAAATACTATTCAGGGGAATTTAACAGGCTTTCCCCCTCAAAAAAACAGAAAGACATAGTGAAGAAAATTCTCTGTTGATCAGCTGACTAATGCAGATAAAAATAAAATACTATATTCAAGAGGATGACTCAAACCAACACTAAGAGAATATTTTCAAGTAAAACTTTTACTTCATGTGATGCAAGTGAGTGATGAAGCCAGAGATGAATCTTTCCAGACATTTCCTAGAAAATCTCTGCCCATCTGTTTAAATTTCTTTGCTCTGTAAAGAGCACTATTAAGGCTGTTTACGTTGAAACTGCAGAATTTGAAAAGCTGAAGCACAAAAACCTTCATATGATGAACTTTGCTGGATGCCATTATACAGGCTGACTTTACAGTCAGTCTCCTTCACTCAGTTGCATGCCTAAGCCAAATTCAGGGCTTTTTACGACAAAGTAATGTTGAATACTGGCCCTGCTGAACTTTGTGGGAGTTTTTCTATTGGCTGCAGTGGGCCCAAGATTTCGCTTCCCAGCATATCTCTAGCAGTATGTAATGGTTAAATAAGAAGATGAATGCATGCAAAATATGCAAGACATCAAATCTTTGCAACTGTTCTAAACAAAAGATTGTCTAGCAGCCAGATCTAAAGGCTCAAAATCCAGACTGGGCATCAGAAGAACAAGACTCACTTCCTCAGTGTCACCAATGCCTCATGGCATCTTTAGCCAAGATACTCCCTTTCAACTACTTCATTTGAAAACCATGGGTTATGAAACTCACCCTTCCAAAATTGAGATATACAGCATAAGAGTGCTGGATAAGTGTCATAATATACTTAAACCACCAGTGGGCAGATGATTTCCCAGTAATAATATATACAGTTCCTCACCATGCAAACATATGCTTCCCAAAGCCCCCTTGTTAGCAGAATATCAGTGTAGGTCGTGTAAATGTCATGAAAAAGGAAATAAACTAACAGACCCTTACACATTTTATTCACATCAGTAATGCTATTCAGGCACTTATGTTTTCACAAGATCTGGTCCCTTGCAGAAAAAGGGAAAGCTCTGAACAGTTAAGTTGCAGTTAAAAAAACCAGAAAGATAGAAAGAAAGAAAGAAAGAAAGAGAAAAATCCATTGCAAAAGATCTTTGCAATAAATTGAATCAGATACTATCCACTGTATTCAAAAGATCACCCTAGTCAGAGAATTATTCTTAGCCCTATAGTAATCATCATATGTTAAGTTAGATGGATATCTCTCTATGGCTGGAAATATGGCATGAAGGTCAGCCACAGCTTGATCTTTTCTAGAGTTGGCAAGAGTCCCACTTCGAGTGGAAGGTTAGACTAGATGACTTCCAGCGGTCCCTTCCAACCAATATTTCTATGACAGCATGATATCAAGCCTGTATTGCAATTGACGGGACCGTGTTAATTTTTAAAAAATCTTTGGGATGTGCAGAGCTCATTAAGGGTATTCATATATAAACAGTTTAAAGGAGGGGGCTTTCAGTCATGTTGATTCTTCATCTGTGTACACCACACTTTAGATAACAATATATCTTACTTTTGCTTATAGTGGAAAATAATTTGCTGAAAGCAGAAAACAACATTTTCTAGCTTTTATTCTCCCCATATTTATTTTACAGTAAGTAGGTATTTATTGACGAGGATGATCAGCCGCATTGTCTGGGTGTGAGACCCACCAGGGGAGTCAGCTGGCGAGGCTCTCTCCACATCACTTTACAGACTGCGGTGGGTTACTGCCTACAGGAGTGTGGGACGCAGTAGGGCATGCTGGCAAAAAAGCATTTTGGGATTGCACAAGACATACTATGGGATGTTTAGGGGAAGGACCAGAGGTGGGGAGGGAGGGATCAAGGTGGACTGGGGAGGAACAAGTGTGGAAAAACAGAGGGATAAGGGGTAAAACAGGGACAGTTGCACTTAAACAGGTTGTTTGTCAGTATGCTTTTCTGGCCATGCCCTGGTCACCGCAGTCTCTCCCATCTTCTCATTAAACTCTCTTCCTGGCTATTTTCCTGGGTGAGGGGCTCTCTATTCTGTGCGCACCTGTGTGTATGGAGGTCTGAGTGCCAGCCACTGGCGAGGGGCCCCTGGGTCAAGAGCAACCATGAGTCTGAGGTGCCAGCAACTGGGGAGACTGGAGAGCGTTCCTATTGTGCAGATATGGGTGTCGGTGTGTGCACTTGCTCGTGGATATCCCACTGAACTACCCACAGGTAAGATAAGAGGTTTGCCAGCCAGGTATTGGAGTGGCCATAAGCAACCAGGGGGCCTGAGAGTTGGCGACTGGAGGGACTGTGGCATCTGGGGGTCAGCTGCTGGGAAGGCTGACGGAGAGACCTGGTTGTGTATGTCTGTGAATAAGTCGACAGGGAGGCCAGAGATCCAGGGGCCAGATACTGGAGACACTCAACATCTCAGTCCAGTTATAGGGAGGATCCATAGGGCATGTGTGTCTGTGTAGGTGTGCAAGGAGGTCTGCAGGACCTGTGTCCAAGTGCCAGCTGCAGGGGAGGTCGAAGATGGGGGAAGTTGCAGGATAGACTGTCTAAAAGCACATCAGCTACTGAAGGGATACATATAGCATATGTGTATGTATGTATGTTTATGTGTATGTACACATCCATGTACATATATTTTCCACTAATATGCTTTCATCCCGATCAGTCAGGGAAGGTAACAGGACAAGGCCATTGGCACTGTTTGCATTTGGTTGAGTGCTGTGTTGTCTGCCTGTGTTGATCTGTAGGACTGGCCACGTAGATATGTATGTATGCATTGTGTATATGTATGGCTACTGAGAATACATGCTCAACCTTGCTACTGTCCGGACCTGGGGGTATGGAGCTGCAGCAGCCTCAGCTGGATTTGGGCTGAATTTGGCAACCCGAAGCACTCTGGAATCCTCCAACTCCCAAAAGCTCTAACAACTTTTTGTGCTGTTGGAGAACTTGTAGCTCATCTGTCTCACAGCTAAAATAAATCAGACCCACCATATATACAAACTGCAAAATCAAGGTGGAGAGAAGATTTACTTATGACTACAATGCTGCAGAACGTGTAGGGCCCTAATTCAGAAAACAAGTATTTGTCTAACTGCAGACATATCAAGTGTACCCAGACTTAAAGTTATGCTCATATTTAAGTACCCCTTTAATAAGATTTTATGACAATAGGGAGTCACTTTCATGGCTGAGTTCACTGTAAAGGGTGTTGTTCCTAACCCTACTTCTATCCACAATAGCCTCAGCATTCAGTATTGCTTTCAACCCAGATTAGGTGTCTTTTTGAGCGTATGGACTAAACTTCACACAAGGCTTTCAGATAGACTGGTAACACACCTGCCATGCAGTGAGGCCACATGCCCCCTCCACATGTTCTCTGGCTTCTGGGATATGGGCTAAGAGTGGTGGTTTCTTTCTCATTCATCCCTTATTCCAGCCAAGCGTGGCTTCTTAACACACCCTTTTCCCTTGGTGGTCAAACCATTCTCAGGAGGGAGCTGGATTTGAACATTTTCTGGCCAAAGTGGGCCTGTAATCTGAGTTTCCTGCTTCAAAGAGATTGATATAATCTTAGTTACTGGCAAATATACACAAATGTAGGACATCCCTGCCATGGCAGAAAAAAACAGGCTGACCTTCCTTTCTCTTTGGTGCCTAACCTCAAAAAAAAGGGTTTGGGGTTACAAATCCAGACCTGAGAGAAGGACTTGAACCTGGTGGCCTTTGCAGGCATCCTTTAGTATTCCCTTACAACTACAGTAGACAGTGCTTCCATAGTCTGCTGGCTGCTGTCATTCCCAGGTGACTAATGCTCCTCTGATGCTGTCTGGGAGCCTGAGTGGGCTCTGGATTCAGCCCGTAGCAAACGAAGTGCTACAGCGCTGAGCATGTGCATGGGAGCGAGCGCATTGGGAGTGGGGAGGGGGCTTTACCTAGGGAGGCTGGAGGAGCTCTGAAGCCTCCTTGTTCTCCAGCTGCGGCTCTGCCCACTGAGCGGGTAACTGCCTGCAGCTGGTCACCCCAGCTGACTCCCTCTCTACTGAAGGTTGCCACCTCCACTGGGTGAAACACTCCCCAAAATGCTCCCTGAGCCTCTGTAGGCAAAATGAGGTGGGTCAGAAGAGCTCCTCAGTTGCCCTGTATAAACTGACCCACCTCCGTTTGAGTGAAAGGCAGCGGCAACGAGCAGCCGTAGGTGATAATCTTTCAGCTGATGTCATGGCAGTGGGAAGAAAACTTGATCAAGGCTGAGGTATTTATTTGAGCAGGGCAGTGGAGACAGTACCCTAATTCCTATGACAGGATTAAAAAAAAAAAAAAAAAAAAGTCTTTGGATCTTTCCTGACTGCCCTTCTCATTCACCAGGGTTTTCATCTCGCCCCCTTCCCTCCCTCCAAAAAAGGCATCAACAATGTGACAGTGCAGGCTGTATACAATATACACAGGATCCATGTAATTTGTGTATTTTCTGCATTTTCATGGGGAGAGATGCATTCATTTGTGACTTTTGGAAGCTCAGGCATGCTCATAAAGGAAAGCTCACTCCTGGTTATCCAAACACCAAGTGATGTCTTCATTTTTGATTATCCAAACAAAGGCAGCTTAAGCAGGTTGGTTTTCAGATGGGGGATATTCATTGCTTTCTGAAAGCCAAGCCCACATGTCTGAAGTTTAATGCATCTCATAAATAGGGGTACTGGGAATCGCAAAACATCTGGGAAAGCATTGGTCTTCAATGCCATGCTACAAGGGCACAATCTGGTTTTTTCCCTGTGGTCTGCTCGCACCGATGTCAGTGCTTGCTATCATGAGTATCTCTGTAAAGAAGCATTCTACCCAGTAATAACTGCCTGCTGGATCACCTGCTTGCTGCATAAACCATCTTAATTTTTACACAGGCCTGATTTGCCAGACACTTAGAAAAAGAAAGCAGAACAAGAACAAAGATGGCGAACACAAAGCAACCAAAGAGAGGTAAGGATGGGTCAAGCTGGAGATGGCAACAGGATTCAGCAGGAGATGGTGCAAGGGGCTTTAACCTCCTGTTTGTGTCAATCAGACAGCAATAAAGTACAACAATCCAGGACCCATTAACATGCACTCCTGTGGCCAGCTCTTAAACCCGTTTCTCAAGGTGGATTTTATTGTGCCATGAGCACAATTATTTTTCACAACATTATTTTCAAGAGAGGTTATTACACATTAAATTACAGCATTCCCATGCCTTCAGGCTTTTTGTAACAGTAGGAGAAATGGTGGGCTGGAGAAGACAGCTGGGTTTGCATGTGGTATATGTCAGTTTACTTAAGCAGAACCATTTTACTGCTGCTGGAGGAATGCAGCAAAAGGTCAGTGCTGAAACTCCACTAAAGTAAGTTGAGCACACATTCCAGCTGTGGACATATGCTCACTACTTGCTTGATCAAAAAGGAAATTTCAGAGCTCTGCTACATGCTTGCCTTGACCCTGCTCCATACCGCCTGTCTAGGGTGCATCAGACAAACTATTCTTTAATCCTGCATGGAATACGCATTCTGGTTAAAGGATGCTTGGAATAGTTGCATATCATCATTAGCAGCGTAATCTTAAACTGGGCCCATGCATGTGGAGAAGTGCACGGTAGTATGGAGAGGGATGTCAAGAGAAGTGTTATATGAATGCACGAAATGTGTGGTTTTACTTCTTACTCCTGTGTGCCCATCACAACCTGACCCTGTCCAAATGAGACTCATCTTTGCAGTTGAAAAATAATCTCTATTATTATTCAAGCTCTTGCATTTTCCTTGCCTGTGTCTTCTTCAAACATTTAATCTTCTAGAGTCTGCCTGATCTGGTCAGTGTCATAGGAAGAATTCTGTGCTAACAAAATGCACAAAGAAGCCACACCAACTTAATTGAGCTGTTTAAAATTGCAGAAGTGAAGCTCTTATTGCTACAAGAGCTTTTGGCTGATTTAGAACATGCCCTCATAACATCACTTGATAAAAATAAGACTCTGACTTTTTAATAGAACAAATTACTTAGGTTTTATATTTAACCACAGTCACTGTTAAAGCTATAACTGGTTTTCAGAATATTTTAGGAATCTGATCTTGATCTTCCATATGTTAAAAGCCATCACAACAAATACCTTACATTGCGGTTCATGACGAAGGAATAACAAGGTGGCTGCAGCCTTAAATACAAAGCATTTATTTTGTGCTCAGAGTTGCTACTTTTATATTAGAGTATTATTATCATTTCAAGGCAAGTAAGGAGGCAGTCTTGAACTAGAGAAACTTGCAAACCTGCATGATATTTGGGGAGAGGGCACTGATGCGCTAGGTACTCACAGCCAGCTCTTCAACAGCTCCCAAACTCCAGTGTGAAAAATGGCACTAGTATTGAGGAACCCTCGATGCAGCAGAGGGTATTTTCACATAGAGAGGTGGGTCCCTTTCTGAAAATGGGACTTGCAGGCTTTAAAAATATTACCCAGTGACCATTGTAATCGACTAGATTAAAACTGGATTTACTGATCTCACCTTGTCTTTGGGTTGTGCCTTGGGGGGAAGCTTCAGTCAGTTTAACTGTATTGTACAGTCATGGATTAGTAGCAAAACATCTAGAATCATACACAGATTAAAAAGAGGGTGTTAAAAATATGAGGTTCAAGAATAAGGTCTTTTCTGGCAAAAACCCAACCCCTTTTTTTATCTTTTTTTACTATGGGTACTATGTGGGATGACCATATAGTACAAAAATCACAATGAATAATAATTTGGAGAGTGGAAACAACATGCTGCGTAAATGTAGTAGGCATTTGTGGAAGAATCCATCACTAGCAACAGATTAGTTTATTTTCACTGACTCAGCAAGTTTGCAGTTGGCAACAACAGATTGGAGGAAAAGCTGGTACAACGAGGGTAGGGCTGGCATCCAGCTGGACCCTTAAAAGCTGGAGGAATGGGTTGACAGGACTCTCATACAGTCTGGCATTAACAAATGCAAAGCCCTGGACCTGGGAAGACATTATTCGTGGCAATAGTACAGGCTGGTCACTGAGTGGTGAGGGAGCAGCTTTGCTTTTAGAAGAGGCTGGGGATCCTGGTGGAGAGTGAGCTGAACCTAAAGCAGTAGTTGTGGTGAGGAAGGCCAACCACATACTCAGCTGCATTAGCAAGAATGTAGCCAGGAGGCTCAGGGTTGAGGGAAGCGATTATTTCCCTATAGGAAGTACTGGTGAGGCCACATCTGATGTGCTATGTCCAGTTTTGGGCATCCCAGCAAAAGAGAGAGGTCAACAAATCAGAGCGAGTCCAGTGGAGAGCCACTAAGATGCACAGGGGGCTGAAGGACATTGAAGATATTCAAAGAAAGGCTGCAGGTGCTCTCAGCAACTTACCAAGGATCAAGGTATTTCCAAGCTGTTTGTAGTATTTTAGAGCTTTAGCATCCTAGCAAAGAAAAAATATTTTCGATTGTCTCAGAAAGATGCCTTTTGAATAAGGTCCTGGATATCATCAGGGAAATTATTCTGTCATCCTTCTGTGAAGAATTTACAAAATTTGAACACTGCAGGTATATCATAAATATACCCCTTCTTCAAGCACCAACGATGCCAACAGAGCACAACCCTAACAGCCATCCTCAGGAACTCTACAGGTCTCATAGAATGACCAGAGCTCATATTATGGTTCAGTTGCACTTTTTTAATTCCATATTTTTGCTTTTCCATGTTTCTTGTTACAATCTCTTTACTAATCCTGTTATTGCAGCAATATATAGGCTGTCTGTCTTGTCTTCTTCACCTCTTCCCTAATACTGATACCAAAAAGAGGTTCACTCACTCTGCTTATTTTACACCCTCTGCTCCTTAATGCTCTAATCTTAAAACTACTTCTATATGTGCCTATCTTTACTGCTGCAAGTCAGGCCAGTTCAGCAATCTGCAGCAGCATGTGCCTAATTTTGAGTGTGTGAACACTCCCAGGTTCCACAGGAGCCAACGACTACAGACTGCAAAAGTTCAACTTGCTAAAAGTTAGGTACTAGTTGATCCCAGCCACCTGCCACATCTCTTTGGTCCTTGTTGATGTAAGCCACAATACTTACTAGCTGTCTATTCTCTATATATTTTTTAGTGTTTGCTCTGTACTTTAACCATTTAAATTTTTTTCCTGTATGCCCTGTAGGTCTGATGTGCTCCTCAAAATTTCCAATATCAGTTTCCCTACATATGTCTGCAAAATTCCTTCCTTCTTTTGGTATCTTTGAATACCACATCATCACCTTTCTGTCTCAAAATGGTATAGTTTTGCTATTCTTATCCCTTTTTCTCCATTTCCTGGTCAGATTTTTTTCCCTTAATCTTTCTTTACAGAACTAAGTCTTATCAGTTATATTGCCTTAATCAGCTCACCTGTCTTGCATTCCTGGTCCCTTGCAAGGTCTAGGCAAATTTGGAGCTCCTCAATACACTGTGGCATAGCTTGAGCCCCTTTTGCTGTATTACTTGCCCTGCTGTTGAGGAGCTAAAAATTACCCTATTCTCTTTCCCCTATTCAGAAAATGAGCTACAGGAACAAAACCTGAATTACTGCATTTATATATGAAAACTCATTCTGTTTGCTTTAGCCTGCAAACCTGACCAGAATGTAAATCACTTCTGAAATGGCCCCATTTTTTCATTTAGCCAATGAACTTTCTCTTTGGATGAATTTCTGGTGGCTAACTGAGCTTTATCCACCCATCTAGCTAGCTTTCTGAGAATGTAGCCTGCAGCTTTACTAGACCTCTGGTGATGAGAACAGGATATAGTTTTATATGCACATTTTCAAAGAGGGAATGAAAAATCTACTGTTACTCTTACAGATCCAGTTTAACCTCAGGTCCCTTTTAATCAGTCCCGGGAATCAACTTATTTATACTAAATAACAAAGAAATAAAACTCCCTTACCCTCCCACTCTCGTTTGCCTATTTATAGAGGCTCACATAAAGAGCAACATGAAAGGAAAACACCAGCTCCATCTTTAAGCTAAAATGACATTTTGGAGCCATCGAAAAGTTCAAGGTGACAGCTGTCTGATTTATGCTCCCGGGGATAGAAGGCAGAGCATCGAATCTTTCGGACAATTTTAAGGACAAAGTTCTATAAGGAAAAAATATTTACCCTTAGAGAGTGGTGCAGCACCGGAATGGGCAGCCAGAGAGGGTAGGGAATCTCCTGTCTTTGAGGGTACTTTTTCAGAGCCCTGAGTGCACCAGGTGGCTGTAATTGCTCCATACAGCCCCACCTGTCCCCTCCAATCTGCACCCTCTGCCCATTGTTCCAGGAGCATCCTTGAAGCTCAGGGCTGCACCTTCAGTCATGGCCTAAGCTATAGCATAGGTGTTTCTGTTCCCAGTCTGGTTCCCAAGGGCTCCTGTGCTATTGTTTGGATTTCCTGGTTTGACCTGGGACCTGACTCGTTACCTTGCTTTTGTGTGCTGAGCAGTGGACTGTTGATGGGACCTGCTAGTATCAGCAGCCCTGCTCTGCTCACCCAGTTTGGGTGCTGGTGAGGCCCTGGGACTGTGCCCTGGCTGAAGGCACTGCCCCTGCCCATGCTGCGGTCACTCTCAGCTGCTGGCTTGCCTTCCTTTGTGGACCAGCCCTGTTCTTGCCACTGCCTGATGAGGTTAAGGATTTGACTGGGCAATCTCCTCTTGCTTTGGAGTTAGCACTGCTTGGAGCAGGAGGTTCAACTTGATGAACTCCCTAGGTCCCTTCTAATGTAAATCTTTCTGTGACGCTGATTCACTAGCTACTCAGGGAGTTAAGGAATCAGAGAGAAGATTAATGGGGAAGGGCAGGAGAAGACATGATGAGTGCTTCAGTAATACCATTGACGGTCTAAATTTCCTCCCTGTATGAGCTATTACATGGTTGCTCTTTTTGTACGTGCAATACCATGATGGGCATATTGCAGAACAATGTTGAAACCAAATAAACGAAATAGCCAAGGAAGAAACAAGGTATTTCTGCAATGGGCAGGATAAGGCTGAGTCTGTGAAACCTGCCATGGATATGACAGGGGCAGAAACAGGGACCTGGAATTCCATGGCTCCTGCAATTTAATTTCAGAAACATAAAGGATATGGAGAATCTATTTTTCTTGCTCTGGTTCCACAAAGTATTCAGAGCATGACCCAGCTTTTGGGAGGTGGCTGGTGAGACTTGTGTCCCTGAACTCCTGCTAGCTAGGTATGCCTAGGGGGCTTAATCACATGGAAAGCACAGGCAGCTGATGACAGAAGCCAGGGGTTTCCAAAACCCTGCATGGGTCACTTAGCTCAGTCCGGAGTTTTGATGCCCTTTAAAAAGTTCTCCCAAGTGCAGATCTGGATGCAAGCAGGGTGGAGATGAGGCACATTGTGCAGCCACTGTCCACCCACCCTTATGTAGCTGGGAATGTGCAAACGTTCTATCACAAAACAAAGGAACATGGTCTTTGAAACACTCCACACCCCCGAAAACATCCAGGATACTGCAGCCAGGATACTGAGACACACACCTGATGCAAGTATGTGTGAAGAGTCTGCAGGGCTTCAGATTATGGACTGAGATTGCTTTTCAGACTTTTATCAAGAAACGTGTCTGTGCCATTGGGAGAGAGGTGCAAGAGGTTTCCAAGCAGACACTGTCAGTGCAGATGCTTCTGGATCCAACACTAGTCCACACACCTTTACCTGCTGTCTGCTGCTCCATTGCCAGGTAGTCTGCTGGGCACCAGGGAAGGGATTCATCTCCAAAGACTTCCATTTAGGTGTCTTCATGTGTCTCAGCTCCTGTGAAACACAGACCTTGTCAATGAGGGTAGTGGAGTCCCAAGAGTGCTTCAGCTCACCCTGAAGAAGAGACCTACTGGGCGGTGAGCTGTGTCGGTTACTGGGCTCCTTGACTGTATCAACTAGATCCCCACTGACAGTACTGCAAGCTTAAACCCTCAGTGCACATGGACCCACCGAAATGTAGGCACCTTCACACTGGTGTCTGAATACAAAGCAGTTTCCCACCCCAGGTGGCCTAAGGACTTTTTTCCTAGAACCAGGCTCTTCTCTGCTCTCCTCTCGTGGTGGGAGGCCCTGCATATTGACCCCTTCCCCTTCCCCTCACTCTGCAGTAACTCATTCAGTCTTTCTCTGTGGAAGAGCAACATGACAACAAGGGTTACACACCTGTCTGCCTTACGGGATTTTGAAGACTTCAGATGTGATCAGTGCAGCCAAAACATGAAGTAGTGTTGCTTTCCCTCCCCTCCTGGGGGTCAGCAGGCAGTCCAGTTGTGTGCTAGAAACATCTGTTATGCTTTGGTTCAAACCTTGTATTCCATTTAAAGAATAAACTATACTCCCTAAGTATCAAGAATACGAAGAGTTTCACATCCACTCTTCAGGTTGCTGTGGTCAGGACTCAGGGATGCAGTATCTATCCACCCAGCATCTTCCTACCTTCTCTTTCCCCACCAACACAGCAGGAGGAATGGGAAGAGGGTGGGGGAAGAGGACAGGAGGAGATGTCAAAGACAGGATCCTTTCTATGGAAATTAAACAACAAATCACAACAGCTATCGGAGCTGGATTACAAGTTTTAGACCCTCAGTGTTGCCCGCCCTGCAGGAAAAAAGCTTGACAAAAACCAGGAAAGAGTTCAGATAACTGTACAAAAGGCCCAGGATTCAGACTTCTCCTCTGAAATTTGAGGAGGGATCCAGACCAACACATGGTTTAGTGGTGGACTTGGCAGTGCTAGGTTAACAGTTGGACTCAATGATCTTAAGGGTCTTTTCCAACCTTAATGATTCTATGATTCTATGAAGAACTGACATGCAAGAGAAAGTCATCAACTGAGCTAATAGTACACAACACAAGGAAGACACTGTTACCTGGCAAATGGCAGAAGTTGCCTTTAACCTTCTGTACTGGATTACAGCAAATAATCTGAATGGCTTCCACAGTCAGGAATCACCCAGAGATCTGACCAGTTGGCCTCTTGGACAAAACATCATCATCATCATCAACAACAAAACCAAGTTATTTTTGCTTTCCTGTTAATAATGCTACCTAAATGGGGCATTTAGCAGTCCCTGTTTCTGCAGTGTCCCTGTTCCTGCTGTAATGAGAAAACCATACATGTACCAAACTAAAACCAAATTAAACATGTTCCATGTCATTCTGCTCTTCTAATAAATAACACCGAGCAGATCTCTGTGGGGGCTGGCGGCTGTCACTTCTTTTTTTTAAGCTCAGCATTTTGCCCTCGGACTGCCTGTCCTTGCGGAATGGGAACAGCTGAGGAGGTGATGAGAGAGGCAGTGTGGGCTGGTGTGCAGAACACCAGCTTGGGAGCCCACAGGTTCACCATGGAGTCATCACTGTCTTATGACAGTCAATTCAACCTCTATAAGGTATTCAGAGGCAGACGTGGCCACCACAGAACTGTTCTTGGTGAGATTTTATTGTGCCATGAATGAAGAAGGACCAGAAAGTCAGCTGCATTAAAATACATCTCTCACTGACAGCTCTGCACCACAGAAGGATTCTTTTGCACTTCCAGAGAGCTCCGAATCTCCAAGTCTCCTTCAGTCTGTGCTGGCAAGAGATCCACAGGGGAGTCAGTGCAATCACCAGCAGCTTTGGCTGTTCCCCTTCCGACTCAACACCGACTGCTTCTGCAGGCTATGTGAGCTACCTTCTTCTCCCAGACCCTAGAACAGAAGACAAGTTGAAACACAATTTCCTTTCACAGAGGGCTTCCTACCTGTGGGTTTCTATGCCAAGCTTTAAACAGGCATAAGCCTAGGACAGATCTTGTGCAGAAAACAGTAAAGAGAAAGGATGCAGGTTCTGCTCTGTTATATCATGGTACATTGAGAACAGCTCTGCTGCAAGAAGGAATTTGTGGTCATGTCATTTAGAGCAAGATTTGCCCATAACCCTGTCTGTGTGCAAACACAGCAAAGTTACTCTGTGTCCATATGAAGTAGCTTCTGTGGAGAGAAAAAATGGGTGTGTTTGATATATCTGTGCTTGACATACTCTCTTCAGAATGTGAATTTATCATGAATAAGCAGTAAAACAAGATTTTTTCCAAGCAAGTTAGCTTTTTTTTTTCCCCTCTTCCCTCAAAAAATAAAGCAGGAATATGTTCTGTCATTTGTGCCTGCCTGTAGGAAATTAGCATGTGAAAACTCAGTGACAGCCCTTGTGGCAGAATGGGAAGATAACTCTTTTAAATTACTTTCTAAATTGTTTAACTTACCCACTCTCTTGCCCATGTATGCACATGCACCAAGACGCATGTGCCCAAGTGGCCTGTGTGGACACAAAGGACAAGGGAGACCCCCTGTTAAGTCTTCGCTACGCATCTTAGATTCCTTTTGACTGGTGATGACAAACTGGGTTTGAACAGGTCTTTCATAGGCTTTAGGAATCAGCAGTTGTAATGAGGTGATACTTTTGCTTCAGAAACTTGCTTGCTTCAGCCTCCAAGAGTCTTAGGCAAGGTTGTTGTCTGTTGTTGTCTTTATTCATTAGGGTATCTGTATGGCTACAGATCTGCCTCTCTGTTGGATAACAGGAAGAGGAATAACAAATGCAGTGTGCTATAACCCTTTTAGTCATCCTCCTGCTACCAGAGGTCAGGTATTCCGCTAATTAATCATCCGTGCTGTGGCCCTAATTCAATCTAGTCTTGATGCCAACAACACACTCCTCAGTGTTTACCAGTTTTATGGCTATGAGTCAGGTCCTTGGATATCAATACAGGCCATCCCTACAACTCTTGCTCTATTATTTTTTTTCTGCTGCTTTCATACTGTGATTCGTATTTCATTCATAATAGCCCCAGTATTTGTGTTACAAATCTCTACATGCTGGCCAGCAAATCCCGTTAGCCTAAGGATGGTCTGATGGGAGTCCACAGTCATACTTGGCCTAACAGAGTTTTATGCAAGTTATCCAGAGCCTGCAACACGTGCCCTGCCACACCAGTCAGATTTGTCAGCTGGAAATCTCCCTTCTCCTCTGTTCCACCACCAGCCTGGGTTTTCAACACAGGCAAAGTGAAGAATTTTAGTGTGTCCTTCTGTGTTTGAATGAGGGATTGCTCTTTCTAGGCCTTAATATAGGGAGAGACTTTTAAGTGATTTGAAAATGGAACTTAGGACCCTAAGTCATCACGCATTTTTGCAAGACGTGCTCTGCATCCATATCATGTTACTGCTCAGCTGCGTGGCTTTTCCTAGACTATCTGAAAGTGGATCCATACTGCTCTGTTCCAAAGGGGGGTTATTTTAATATTGTACTAAAATACTGACAATGAAAACTTGTTACTTTAATTAGGCAATAAGCACTGTCATTCTGGGTTTTAAGATTTTGAATAAGCAGAGGTTGATTGCTGAAGTAAATTTTTACCATTTTGGAGTTCACAGGATTTATTTTACTGCAAATACTGTTGGTGTCTCCCGTGATGCCTTCCAAATTTCACTGGGCACATGAAGCCAGGACAACATCCTATCTGAAAACCAAAAGGTTACAGTGTGTTTTCAGAAACAGTTACTTCAATGGGCCCAGAGGACAAGTTTAACCAGAATAAGACATCTTTTAGAAGAGACAAGGCTTACCTAATTGAATCAGAAGCTCCAGAATTTGCATGGCAGTTCACCTTCAGACCACTTTGCTAATACACAGAAACTCAGCAACCTGCTGGCCACAGATCAGACTACAGAATTGATCAAGACTCATTTCAGCTCCAATGCAGAACGCTGAGCAGTACAAGACTACAGCATACACTTCAACTCCCAGCTGCATACCATTTGGTCTTAGGCCAGATACCAAGACTCTTGGTCTTATGAGGGCCAGATGTCCCAGTGAAATCAGGATTTTTAGCTATTTGTTTTAATTTCCAGATAAAGCGAGAGAAGTCCTGATTTTTGCAAGCAAGCAATCTAGCCACCCTTTCCATACAGCGTGCTGTCAGCTGTACTTGTTCAGCAAGAAACTGCAGGTGGGGGCTGTCCCCTGGTCTAGCTACCCTGGCCCACCACAGCTTTCAGCAGTCAGTTTCCAGCTGGGCTGACAAAAAGCCAAAGCAATGCATCCCATAGACTTGGCAGAATTTATCGCATCTTTTTGTACTATCATCTAATATTCATTCTAGGATCAAGAGTACCAGGATATGACAAGGTGCATTCCACAAAGTATTGCTTTGACTTGGGCCATGAGAATAGCTTGTTGGGAATCTGCAGTGGCAGATGTGCCAGCACAAGCTAGAGAAGCTCTTTTAGCCCATGCCATGGCTTTGCTACAAGAAACCTGACAAAGGAGACACAAAGATGCAAAGGTGATCAAAAAGCCAATGACAGAAAGCCAGCTCTGCACCCTCCTCCTTCAACCCATGAAACCACCAAATGCTGTTTTGCCTGCTGACTGGCAGCTGTATTCTGATTTGCCTCCTAGGACACTGGTCATGAGCAAACTGCAAAATTACGCTTGAAATATTCTTTAGTGGGAAAAAAAAATCTATTGGAAAGAAAATATTACAATGCATATTTTACTGACAGTGGTGGCTCTGAGATTAGGCAATGTTTCTAGGAGTCACATGCATTGGGAATGGGCAGGTCTTCAGACTGTAGCATAAGAGAACCTAGGAAATCAGTGCTCTGTCCCTATAACAGTGACCCTGGGCTTTGTTTCCCACCAACGCTGGCCTCTCATAAAAGCTGGAGCTATGCTGAGGGGGGTGTAAAATACTAGTATTATTCCTTGCTAAATATTATATATGCACTTTGCATAGCTGAAAAATCATGAGGTGAAGTAGAAGGCAGGAGAGAAAAGGGTCTGGAGATTTTCATTGCGAGCAAAAGGCAGAAGATATTCCCAGTGCTGCTTCAACAAAGGCAGAGAGGCTTTGAAACACCACCTGGCACAAGCCAGGGTCTAGTCCAGTGGTTCCCAATCTTTTTATAGCTGAGCCTCTCTCAAGAGAATAATCAGTATTTCATACGTCACTGAATCCAACTGCTCACCTGCCTCAGGGCTGCCATCGCCTCCCCTTCGCTCACGGTGCTCCTGCTTGAGTGGTTGCGGTATCCAATGCCTCATATTACACCCCTGTTAACGTGAAACTGTATGTCATGATGAGTGTGCTCAAGTTCAATTACACTTCCAGGTACTCTACTTATTGACGTGCAGGCATCTCAAATGACATAGACGACGCAAGCTCTGTGCTGTGAAGAGCTGACAGACATATTGGCAAAAATATTTGCATGAATCTCAGCCATTTTCCTCCCACTAATATGTTCATAAGTCCCATTAAACTAATTAAGATAAAAGTCTAATCTGTCCAGCTCCAAAGAAGCTGCATCAGTGCAAAATGAGGGGAAACAAGCAAAACAGTCTGAGCAAATGGAAGGAGAGGAAAATTAAGATGCTTATACATTATTACAAAAAAAAGAGAGTATTTGGGCTTGAGGAAAAGAGACAGTGAAACAATGGGGATGTGTGGCCATTTCCCTTTTTCCTCTTCTTTAACGCATTATCTAAGCCTGTCTTGCAAACACAAATACAATTGCACCCCTGCAAGAGCACACACCCACCCCAAATAAATGTGATCATTTGGAATTAATTTCAGTGAAAAACATGAACACTTCAGAACATATCAATGTCCCCAGCTACAAGTAACTGCAAGATCAATGCTCCAGCCTGCACACCCTGCTCAGCAGAATTGCCACTGCAAGCAGCAGAAATGTGCTTGCATAAAAACAGTAGGAGCAAGCTCCAGGGCTTCCTCTCCCTTTAACATGGCTTACCTCTCTGTTAACCAGACAGGAGCACTCCTTTTAGAGGTACAGACAAGCTGTTAGCGTGTGGGCTGCTGTAGTAAGAGGTGCTTTGGATTTGCTGGGTATGTACAAAAAGAGCAATGGCCACTTCAAGCCAATTCTCCCCAAATATTGAGCTGCCCTGACGTACACCCAGTGATCGTGCCACCAAGGAAATGACTGCAAAGTTTTCATTGCTTGCTGATGAGGTCCATAACTGTTTTTACACCTTCTTCTCTAAATAAGGAAGACGCCTGTCAGGCCTCCGACTGCCTGACCAATTTGACTCCTTTGCTTTCAGCAGCCAGTGAAACCCCACTCCTGCCTCCAGTCTTGGGTGACAGCATTCATCAAACCTCAGCCAGCCTGGGAGGACGGCAGGTTAGTGTTACAGCCATGGCAGGCTTACCTTTGCCAAGCTGTTGATGTCAGAGTGATGATGTGGGGAGGGACAGCCTCTGCACTATAAAGATGGATCAATCAAATATAACTGAGGCTGCCCACCGGAGAGCAGGAGCTACAAAACATGGTCCCCACCAGTTTGAGTCCTGCTGGCCTGTCTCTGCTTCCAACCCAACTGCTATCGGGCTTTAGTTTCATGTCAGCAATCTCTATTTGCTTTCCAAAAATAAGCCTCTGCCACCATGCTGAAGGAAGAAAAACAAGAAGGGCGGTATTTTTAGGGCCATTAATTCTGACCACGTGCCCAGGAGGTGAACCGGATGGCCACTGCACAAAGACTTCTCATCACTATGTCCTGCGAAGCCAGCATTCACCGGACGTTGCCTGCTTTCGTTCTTCTGGGTTTTCTAGCTGGGCTTGCTTCAACACATCCAGTTGTAAGCAGAACTAATGGCACATTGCTGGAAAGAGGATGGCAATCTCTGTTGTCCAGGTCCATTGCTGGGATGTCAGGGGAGAAGTCAGATGTGAACTGGGAGAGTGACTATTTGCTAGGAATCAAGAGGCAGCGGAGGCTTTACTGCAACGTGGGCATCGGGTTTCACCTTCAAATCCTCCCAGACGGAAGGATAAGCGGAGTTCACAATGAAAACCAATACAGTGAGTTGCATCCAGAAATGAAATAGAATAGATGTCACTTAATTGCTGTGAACTCTAGTAATTACCCTTCATAGAATGCAAATGTTATTTCTTGATATTATTAACCTGTGCTACATCTGTTGCCTTTTAAAAGCCTCTGGGATCAATAACCATTGGAACACTCCAGGCTGAAACATGTCATAAATGCTTAGACAAATTTAGATACAATTTATTTTTACTCTGATTTACTTCATAGATGAGAAAAGACAAACCAGGTTGAAAACTGTATCTCTGCTGCATTTGCTCACTCCTCACCTTCTCATTTACCTTTTGAATCCGGGAGGTTGTTGCTGAGCTCAGAGTGCCAAAGCATGATTTTTGAATCCTAGCTGACTAGTACTTTTGGAACACTCAGTCATGGAAGGTGCTTGCTATTCCTGGTTTGCTTGTTCTTAAGGGTGCTGTTCTGTAGCTGTAAGATTAAAAGAAAAGCATTAGCCCTATGGATTTGAATTTCCTAGAGAGGGCAGTTGCTAAAATCTTTTGCGGCTAAGATATCATAGGGGACTTCAAAATGCAAGACACACTTCTCTAATGCTCAATAAGTAACACTCTGTAATTATAGCATATTAGATAAAAATAATTTGCTTATTAGAAAGCCCAAGAGTTTGACAGATCAAAAGAATGTGACAGAGCAAAAGGATTATACAGCATGTGACTACGACTCCAGAATTATTTTAAAATCCTACGGCATATGGGGAAAAAACAGGATCTCCTCTGTGTGTTTTTATCATGCTGGACTAGGGAGATAATTTTAATAAAATATGACATGTTCATTAGGGTTTTAAAATAAATCAATTATATCTGAATCGCCCTTGGTTAGCTATAAATTCTGTGATAACACTTCTATTGAACTTCTTATTTTTCAGGTCTCTTTGAAATATCCACTGTAGAGAGAGGTGTTGTTAGCCTGTTTGGTGTGAAAAGTGCTCTCTTCATCGCAATGAACAGCAAGGGGAAGCTATATGGAACGGTGAGTACAAGCGCAAATAGTTTTTCAAGGCTTAAACAAAGGCTGCAAAGGTTTTGTTTGGGTTTTTTTTTTGTTGTTTTTTTTTTTTTTTCCTTCTGGAAATCTCTGATTACAAGAAGAGAAAACAGCCTTTCAATTACAGGGAGCCTGCCCAGCCCAGTGTCACCAGTGTTATTTAGTGCAACAAGCAGCGTGGCTGTTAGAGGTCTGTTATTTTAAAGCTTTCCAATAAGATTGTACAGAGAGCACCCTAGAATGAATGTATTCTGCAAATAGTACGAATGAATTGGGTGGCTGCTTCTGAGGGCTCAACACCGCAAACACATTCTAGTAAGACTGAACCCTGCTGGTTCCCTTTTGCATTGCATTGTATGTAAGGCAAAAGGGTGTGCTCTGCAAAAATCCCTAGGAGGTAAAGTGTGTGTGTATGCCCATGAGTGCGTGTGTATGTGATTGCATGGGTGTGTGTGTGCATACAGGTGTGTGTAGGAAAGGGACAATTAGAGCTACCTATACTAGCTACCATTAGTAAAATCATGACCACATGCCTCCCCCTACCAAAAACACCACCACCATGAAGAATACATAGGAAGTTTACCCTACAAAGTTGACATACACACCTGGGGCTATTTTAAGGACCAGTTTTGTGAGATCAGTCCCAAAGGGTGAGAAAACAATAACAGCTATTAACAATGGTCTGCAAGTCATACTGAAACATTATCACTACCATCCTCATCTAGAAAGTGCTAGCTATGCCATCTAAATGCAATTTAACCTCTGAAGCCTGAGCAAGACGTCTCCAGTCTCAACATTCAGCAGAAAAAGCGCTTGTTAGGAACCGTGTTTGAAAGAGGCTGGCTCAGGGCAATAGGCATAAGCAGTCCATCTCAAAATAATGAATGGTATATTCATCTTTTATGTCAAGAAACAACAAATTCATTTCCTTTGAAACAACTGTAATTTCAACAAAGCATTTCAGTTGATTAATAAAATACCAAATGTTGTGAAGGACCCATAGCCATTACTACTCTGACTGATTCCTTCTCACACAGGTAATGAGAATGGGACATTTTAAGGTTCATGTCTGATTTCAAGCACCTAAAAAGTGCCATAAGCCCAACTGCTTTGCTTGACTAGGTCTTTCTAAAGAAATGCAGGATCTGGCTTCAGAGCTCCTTTTGATGCATTTTTCCTTGCACAATGCAATGCTCTAAGTTAAACGCTTAAAAACTTTGAATGGTGTTATTACAAAGATGTCCAAATAGAACGGCACTGGTGGTGTCTCATATGCCAGACATTTGATCTCAGGGAATTATTCTGCTTTCTCTTTTAATTTCCTTGATGCTCTGCATTTGTCTCTTGCTTCTCCTTGCACTTTCTTTCCCAGATAACTCCCTCCCCTTGGATTTACATGATGCGACATGAAGAAAAATAAAGCTGTTTTCCCAGCTTTGAACCTGCTGCATATCTCACTAACAGTTAAATATAATATCACTAATGATTTAATAAAAGAAAAGATTCAGTGCTAATCTACAGTCTTATTCAAATACCTTATTTGAGCAAATAATTGTCCCTGGGCATTGCTGTTTTTAAGGGAATGGAATGTTTTGACAGCCAGCATATCATTCTTTTATAAATTACAGGACCTCTTGCAGAGAGGAGGTGTGAAATAAAGGTATGATGTCATTTGGGCGAAAGGGCATGAAATTATTGCTTGCAAATAAAATTAAGAAATCCATGATTTATGATGAATTAACTTGATCTGTCACAGGAAGTACACAGTCCATTATCTGGACAGGTGGCATCTGAGTTCATCTGACACCAAATTAGCACTGAGGAGGGAGATTTATTGTTGGATGCAGTCACTGCAGCACCACCTGTTGCACACTGCAACAAGTTCTTCTGTAAAAATACTAGTAAGAAAAATGACTTGAGTCTTCATGAAATATTTTATTGTACCTGCTTTGTTCTCCCCTTCCCCCGCTCCTATTCTTTAGCCTGTTTTCCAAGATGAGTGCAAATTCAAAGAAACCTTGCTGCCCAATAACTACAATGCATATGAATCAAATGTTTACCCTGGTGCTTACATAGCACTCAGCAAACACGGGAGAGTGAAGAGAGGAAACAAGGTTTCTCCTGCTCTGACAGTGACCCACTTTTTACCGAGAATATGAACATGAGCAAAGCAGAAGATTAAACCCAGGAAAAATGGTTTCATTTTGCACACAGGAATTATCTCCCAGGTAAAGTATTTATACTGTTCATTGAAAAAAAATCTATATGTGTATGTGTATATTTGGATAAAAATTTTTGTACTAGATTCATCACATCGTAGCATATGTAATATGATGCTGCTTCTCTTCTACTCTGTACAAACTTTACATGGCTCTGTGCCTCCTTTGGTGCTGAACAGAGAAAAATGCAAGCTGGAGTGCAAAGGAAAAAAAGTATTTGGAAGATATAGAATGGCTGTGGATAATAATCTAATCAATCAGGTTATTCACTAATTAATATTAATTACCTCAGATAATAACCTTTCATAGTGATCTGTTTACATATCATGGGCCAAATCATCAGATGACTTTGCTTCACCAGAGCTTCAAGCAGTTCACTCCATCTGAATATCTGCCTGCACCTCCCCTTCTACACACTGTGTCCTGTCTCGTAAAGTCCTCAATCTGTTTTCATAATTAGGGTGCCAATTCCACAACCATTTCCACACAAGCACACTGTCTATCCCCCAGACTCCCTCTGTCTCTCAAGGGATTCTTCAGGGTCTCTTCACATGGACTTGTTGGCAAAATGAAGACCTATAATCAATTTCCCTTAGGAAGGGTCACAGGATAAATCACATATGGGTCCCAAATGCTGAATATATTTGGAGCTGAGGATTTTGAATGCCGCCCCCTTGGCATTTTGTGAGCTTAGATTAGACCCACCTCAAATATAGATGTGTACATCTTTAATATAAATACATGTGTATATATATAAACATGGGATGTGTATCTGTGTAATTACACACTTTTAATGGATCAGTCATCCCAGTCTCTAGATGCCCAGGTGCCTTTTTATGTGTAGACATGTAAAAGAACACAAATATTTCAAGGCACTGTATTTCCTTTAGGCTGAACCTTGTTAATCTCGAAGAACTAGAACTGGTCTGCAGGATGCATTTTATAAAATGTATGAAATTCATGAAAGCTTCCAGCAAAGGGTTATTTTAGAAAACTTCTCTGTTTTGAATTCTCTTCTATTTACTGCTTTAAGTATATTTGGTTCTTCTCTGTCATACCTCACTGAGGTATGAAAGACAGAGGAAGAAGATTATACAAGCATGTCTTCCTGGGTTGGGGCAGAGGAATTTGTGCCATAATTCCAATTTCTGTCACTTGCAAATCATCAGTTTCAAAGACAACACAGCAAGCTGTGTGAGATACTTTCCAAATCTCTCCTAGAAGCCATAAAAATGGCACATAACCTTGCCTTACTATTTTGACAACCTTTTTCCAGATCACCAATGAAGCTACATTCTCTGTGCCTTTGAAAGAGTATTTTAAGAGGCCCTAAGTCAATAGTCACTATAAATGTCAGTTACCAGAAGCCTTGGGATTCCTGCATTGATGGCATGCTCCTAAATTTGAAACTAGATTCAATGCAATGTCAGAGCATGAGCATTTTCAGCATAGACGGACCATGCTGCTGCAGAAGTGAACATCTGAGTGCAAGATAATCTCCCACGTCCAGCCAAAATGTGGCTATGTCCAGCCTTGACATGCCATTCTATTTGTAGGGGGTGTCTATTCTTGATGAATTTGAGCCTTCCGACATGCATGAAAAACACTGTCAGGGTCAGATCCTCAGCTGGAGTAAACCAGCCTAGTAAGCTTATAGCTGCAGAAGATTTGGCCCAAAGAGCACACCTACAAGGATGTATCTACAGCCATGCTTTCTGAAAAACTGTCAAGGCAATTGTTTTGTGAACAAGATACAGTTTTCCAGCTACTTTTATGTGATTTATACTTGCATTTCTTTCGTTCAAATGTAAGTGGTGATCAAAGTGTAAATTAAGAGAAAAAAGAACGGAATACTGCTTACAGTACATGAATGGGGCTCTTTGGATATAGCGAAGGAAAGGAATTACTCTTCATTTTCTGGTCTTGCAGTATGTAGAGAGAAGGCAAGTTGGCACACTTTGTTCATCCACAACGTGTGCAGCAGTTTGCTTTGGAAAAATGTGCATTTTAAGAGAAAAAGCAGGATGTTTTGAGTGGAGAGACGGGGTCAGAGAAAAGTTTGGAGGATATCAGGCAGTTACATTGACCTAGAGTCCCTAGAGGTGCAGACAGGAAGACTACAGCTGTGCTGAAATGCATTAGCTGGCAACCTGTATCCTTGTGTTATATTCCTAATTGTCTTTGAAATTAAGTTTGAAGAAGGATGGAAGAATATGTGTACGTAGAAGAAAGCATAGTTTGAATGTTGACACACAAGTTTGTTTCTGATTACAGCTTAAACCAGTGTCCTTAGGATAGGATGAAGTCTGTTCCCTCTGCCAGTGCAGTCTAGAGTAATTTATTGTTGCCAGTACTGATAAATAATGGGATAGCTGGCATGAAAGGTGAGAATCAGACTCACTGACTCCATTTTGCACATACTGATCAACAACGAGAACAAACCATAGACCAGGTCACAAGAAGTCTGCTTGGATGCAGCCTGCTGGGCTGAGCTTGTTCTTAAGAACTGCAGACCCTTGCGGATGCAGTTTTGGTGGGCATTTGGAAAGCCCCACCAGTCACTCTGCTGAGTTACTCTACACCACTGCTTTTTACTTATTACGTATCAGTGCCATCCAGATCAACACTGAAGTCAACACTGAAATCAAAAAAGATCTCCCAGTGCCAGGAATCCCGACTAGTATCATGACGTCAATCACGTCATTGTTAGAAGTGACAATGAAAGATGTCATTGTCAGGAGTGACAACTGTGGCAGGAAACCCCTCCAGCACAAATAGTGCGGTACCGAAACGTTGTGGAGTTTTAGACTAGTTTGATATGATACTTTGACAGAGGTGTTTCTGAAATGAATGCATGGCTACTTTCAAGAGAGGAATTAGGGCACATGTTGACACATTGCTGCAGATGTGCAAGCAGTCTAGAGGCAGCTCACAGTAGCAGAATGCACTGTGGCAGTGTTCAAGAAGTTATGCAACTTGCCTGAAATTATGAAATGATTATGATCAGGCCATTATGAGATGGCCTGATCCTGTTCTGCCTCATGATTGATTAGTTAAATTCCACCTCCTCCTCCTCAGGCTGTTATCACCTGCATGGGAGAAGGAGGATTTAGGAAGACCACTACTCATTTTACACTCCTCAGGATAAATTTTTTGAGCTGGCACAGAGGAAAAAAAACCCAAATCATTTGTAAACTGAATGTACATGATATGGAGGCTATGGAGAGAATATGGGCATAGTCTGGCAAACTGTCAAGCAAAACTTTCTACGAAAGAATAGTTCCATGGATATGTCACTACGTAAAGAAAACTCATGAAAGTAAAGGAGTTTCCCAAATCAGGGCCAAATTAAGAACCTATTATTGACAGGTCTTGCAGTGGTCCCTTTCAAAGCATATCTCATCTTGGTGCACATTAACGCAGAGTCATGAAATGGGCTACAAGCTTTGAAAGCATTGCTGTGAATGCCCCACGCCAGCCTGTCTTGCCCATATTTTGCACTTGGGATTCTCCTGTGGAGTTGATACTTATTTTCAAGGTTTCTTCTTCCATAGGCAAATCCCATAATAATTTAAGACCTGATCCACCTCCGTTAGAAAACAGTCTTGACTGGAACTGAATCATGTTCTTAAATAATCTAATTTTACCCAAACATGCAGAGATGCAGACACACAGACAGTGGAAAAGCAGAGTAATTTTTGTATACCTCACTAACTATTTCAATTCCAAGATTTTATTTTGCACAGTAAAATGGTGCCAAAGTTCTCATATTTTTTTTTCACTAAAATATACCTCATATTCTGACTCAATATTGACTCACAATTGAGACTGTAAATTTGCAAGAAACACAGAACTGTCCAATGAATTGTTTGTGAAATTGCTTCTATTTTTATATGTATGTGCTGCGCACAATAGTTTAATGTATTCATAAAATAAACTTTTATACATTTTTGGTAGTGTTTTGACTCCAAATCCCTCTTAACATTTGGTTTTTTCCTTGCTTCAGAGCTGCTGTGTTAAATCCTACACACACACACACACACAGAGTTTTTATTCGCCTCTAGAACCAGAGGACGTATTGGTACACTTAAAATTGCGGTAGACTTTTGTGTTCTTCAGACTTCTTGCCTGCGAAGTCATGAGAGTCGTGCTTCTTGTAGAGAATCTGGGAGTTTCACGGAGAGAGGGAAAATAATAGTGCAATCTGATTAAAGATGAGCTGTCATAGTCACCTGTCTAAATTCCAATACTTTTTACCTGGGGAGGTTCCAGTGCTGCTCTCCTGTTGCTAGTGCTCTTCAGTGTGTGACTGCCTATGCACATCTCTTACTTCATTAAATAAGAAAGGCTTTTTTTTTAAAAAGCATTTTCTTCTTGCCTGGGACTAACTTGGGAAAGCAGCTTCCTGCAGCCATATGTGAAGTTTTTTGCCTCACTATGCCTTAAAGTTGAGTATTTTGGAAACTCTGCTACGTTTCAGTGATTTGGTAAGTTTTGATCTCCCTTTCTCCACTCCCAGGTTGTCATTTAATCAGTCCTTCAGCTAGTTAAACAATTACAGACCTCTCCCAATCTGGGGACACAGACTAAGGTATTAGAAACCAATAGCTGGGAATCTGCCACCTGCTTCTTGGTTCATGCGCATTGTTTAATCCATACCAGCATGATATCACAGACCGGACAAGTCTTCAAAGCTCTGATTGCTGGTGGCCCTTCTCAGGAGTGTAAGAACATCAGCACCACCATGGCTAAATGCCATTCTTTGCATTTGTGTTTCAGCTGCCTACGCTCCCCTGTAATAACTCACTTTGCTTACAAGCCATCATAAATTTTTGCATATTGTTGCTCTGCGTATGTGCCAGATTTCACCTGAAAGAGGACTATGTTTCATTGGTGGGTTAAGCAATGCTTCTTTCTGCTATAAAAGTGCCTGTTTACAGCTCTGAGGGACGGTCACTCTAGGTGGAAGTGGGAATGGGAAAAGATACACAGCCCACACGCACTGACTGGAAACAACAGGACAAACTGGCAGCTGATGTAAACCAACCTAGCCCCAGCAAAACAGAAATGATCTGGTAAGGCATCATCTAGAGAGGCTAGAAAAAGGTTACATTTGGCCAGCTCAAAAGACACCCCCTCAGACACAGGCTAGTTTCTTCTCCCTGTGTTGCAGTTTGCCCTTTGAAAAGTGATGCTGGCCAGACACACCTAGGCAAGCACCCAGGTGGCCTGGGAGGCACGGGTGGTTCTCATGCTTTCTTCTCACTCTGTGGTCTCAGCTCAGGGGATGAAAAGCCTTCAGGGAATTTGGGGGACAAGAGATGGTGGCTAAACCCCACACCTCTATGAAGAGCAAGAAAAATTTTGGCTGAACTTTGCTCAGTTTACATTATTTCCTGCTTTTTCCCAGGTCATTTGAAACTTAGTGATGTATCTGTTCCTACAGGTACATCTGCAACACAATAACCTTATCCTTGTCCTTACCACTTTATCTTGGGTTCCCGCCTCAGCAACTCTCTGCTGCTCACCCTGGGCAAGCTGTGGGATGCTTGTCAGGGAAGGAGAAGTTTAATAGACAAGGGAAAATACAATTTAAACAAAAAAATTAGTCAAATGGCTTAAAAATGCACTTCTCCTAGCTCCCTTCACTAATTCTGTTCTTCTAGTCTCTTCTTTCCTCCCAAGTCTTTTTGTCTGACCTGTCACTGAAAATGTACCTGCTCTTCTGAAAAGTCTCTCCCTGCACCCAGAGCAGAGCAGGAGTATCCCAGCATGTCCCTTCTCTCCCCCCTCCCCCAAGTCATGCTGCCCTCTGTGTCCCCTGGCCTGATGCCATTGGCAGAGACCTATAATCTGTCCACTTATTCAAGCTCTGGCTTCTCTGATGACCCACCATCTATATGTGGAAGCAGGTGCTGTTTTCATTAGCTTGATGAGCCTGGGTTGTCAATAGCTCCTGATAAACATGCCAGCCCTGAGCTGGTTACAGTGTGAGGAGCACGGGTGAAAGCAGGCAGTGCTACACCTTCCTGAAGCCAGCAAAGACTGCTCAGCAATGGTAGCAAGATGAAAAAAATAAATATATGTAAATATGTATGAAAGAGCAGGAAACAGTTTCTACTCAAAGACAATATGGTTGGACTTGATGATCTTAAAGGTCTTTTCCAACCTAAATGATTCTATGAAAGTTAAAGGCTAAATAGGTATTGCCCTGGGAAGATCCTGGCCATGGAATCAGAAATATTTAGACAGGAAGGAACTGCTGGAGGGCTTGAATCCAACCCCTAGGTCAATGCAGGACCAACTTCCAAGCTAGGGGAGGTTGCATCAGGAAGAATTCCCTCTATCCACCCTCTCCAACAGTCCCTGTGATAGCCTCATGAGTCATTAAGCTCTGGATGAAACTCTAGATAGCAACTCAAAAGGGGTCAATCACAGACAGATGTCTCAAAGGGATCACCAGCGCAGCTAATGCTTTGCTGGAAGGCAGTCTAAGAGCTGATGGCATCTTCCTATCGGGCCTTGACACAAGCCACATCTGTCCTGCGCACCAAGCAGAAAATGTCCTTCCTACAGGAACTTGCCCCTACCAACACAAATGGCTGCAGAAATCATCTGAAAGATTCATTCCTCTGAAGGGAAAGGAAAAAAAGAAAAAAAAAAAAAAGGCTTTCTGACAACTCACGGATGCAAGGCTACCTCAGTTGTAGGTACACAAGCTTTGGAGGAAGACACAGGTACATGAATTGTGTGACTTCAGTGCAACCCCAGACCACTTTCAGGGAAAAGGGCGGCAGCAGTGCTATTCTGAAATCTGAATGCCACTTAATGCCTACAGTGCTAGAGACAGGTAGAAAGAGTCTGACCTCCTGAGGCTGATTACTGCAATTTTTTATTGGCTGTTATTATTATTGCCCTCTGGTGGCTATTTTGTTATTTAGCAGCTACGTGTCAGAGACCAAACATGGGTTCTACACCATGGGCCTGTGCACAAGGAGGGAAGGAGGCTACCACCTCATGGCTGTGACTGGATATAGGCTTCAGGTCCCTCGGTGTGTTAGTATCTGTTGCACCCTTATACAGGAAAGTCACAATTTTAACAGGGAAGCCACAGAACACCGTATTTGGGATTTAGGTGTCTTCTTGATAAGCAACTTTTCATAACACCAGGTAGGTAAATTGATCATGAAAACTACTTTGCTTTTACTCCAAATTTTCCGACCTGAAGATTTTCCAGTTTTTTTGCAAACATAATACGTGAGCCTAAGCATCAAAGGCAGTGCCACACAGAATGCCTTAAAGGACATAGACATGGACCTGTTGGAGCGGGTCCAAAGAAGGTCCACAAAAATGATCAGAGGGCTGGAACACCTCTCCTATGAGGAAAGGCTGAGAGAGCTGGGGTTGTTCAGCCTGGAGAAGAGAAGGCTGCAGGCAGACCTTATTGAGGCCTTTCAGTACTTAAAGGCTAGACCTGTTGCAATAGGACAAGGGGTAATGGTTTTAAACTAAAAGAGGGTAGATTCAGACTAGATAGAAGGAAGACATTTTTTTACAATGAGGGTGGTGAAACACTGGAACAGATTGCCCAGAGAGGTGGTAGATGCCCAAGCCCTGGAAATGTTCAAGGTCAAGCAAGACAGAGCTTTGAGCAACCTGATCGAGTTGAAGATGTCCCAGCTCATTGCAGGGGGGCTGGACTAGATGACCTTTAAAGGTGCCTTCCAACCCAAACTATTCTATGGTTCTATGACATAAAATGACAAGGCTCATTGAATCCCCTTGCTATTTCTCATGACACCTGTGGCAGGAAATACTGTTTAACAGCATGGAGCACCTTGAGTAGGAAAGCGGAAAGCAGCAGCCTTTTCCAAATTTTACTGAAGACAGCAATTCTAAAGCATGCTAAGAAATCCCTTTTTTTCCCATTACCTCACTGAGCGCATTATTACAAACAGTGCTGGGGGACCATAAGTGATCACAAATGATACAGTCTCCAGTTCATCGACTACCAGAGATGCTCTTTGTAGGACGAGGAGTCCGGGGGAAGATGCTGGTGCTCTGCCTGCCAGGGGGCAGTGTGCCACCTGCAGAAACCATAACTCGGGGGAAAAAGAAATACAGAAGGAAAAAAAAAACACAGGAGGGGTCACTCACACACTTAGAAACAAGCATATTGTTAAGAAATTTACTGAACAGTGATTTACTTCACCAGCAAATGCTATGGCCACTTCTCCATCAACTACTGAGCTTTTCTAAAAAAGCGGCAGCTACAGTACTAGAGTTTCATGAAAAAATGTAGCCAGAGTTTTCCTCAAAGAAAAAAAAATAGACTTTCAATTCAGTAAAAAAAAAAAACAAACAAACTTTCAGATAAGTTGTTTACTTTCCTTAGAACATGGAAATGGGTACAGGGGAAAAGTGATAACTGAAAACATTTTGTTTTTCAGAAGTTTTCACCCATGTCTTCTGGATCAAGAAAGTTTATGGCAGAAAACATTGTTTTATTTAATAGATACTTATTTTCTGTGTTGTAGGAAAAGAAAAATTTTCTCTCTAGTTTAAGCGATAGGTATGTTAGACATCTTAGTGTTAATACATTTTTCTTTCTTTTGAAAGTGAAACTACTGGGAAGTAACAGGCTGACACAGTCTGAGACCAAAGGGCCATGCTGTACATTATGTACATAAATGTCACTTGACATGTATGCTGCTATTAGGAAGGTAGGAAGGAGGTTCAGGCTTGTGCAGTGTATTTCATCTAAGCCTCCAATCCAGCCTCTGTGAGTTTCTGCACAGGATCCCAACACTGATCCTAGGATTGGGAGAAAGGGTTGGGATGCAATGTTGAAATCTCACAGGGACCTGAGGACCTAATTGCCTCCTGGTCCTTTTCTCCTTATTGAAACCTGATGTTGCATGGAGGAGACCGCAGCATGGACATCACGGGGTCTCCAGCAGCTCTGGAAAGACTGTCTTTTAGGACCCATGATGAGAAACCAAAGCAAAGATGAGAGCTGGTCCCAGTTTGTCAGCTAAACGCAGCCTTGCAGAAAGCCAGGCCAACAACCCCGACTAAAGGTGTCTCCAGGGCCCGGTCTTGTTTAAACCAGCCTGGATCAGGACAGAGCCAAGTGAGGACATCAGAGCTTCTTAATAGCACAGGCAGGCTCAGCAGTCACAAAGCAGGGTATGCTCAAGCAGCGTTTCTTTTTGGAAAAACAAGAAAAGGAGATGTCCCAGAAAAAACATCCAGCGAGCTGCTCTCTGGCTACAAGCCCTCCCAAGGGACCAGCCTTCCCCTGGACTCTGGCATCCCCACAGCACCAAGCCCTTAAGCTTGGCCTTAATTGGCTCTAATGGCCCTGACCAACCTTACCTGGGACCTCCTGGACTGAGAGACATCACCATAACTCTGGAGATGAACAACATGTTTCTCTGGAAATTGGCAATATTAGAGAGAAGTTAGCATGAATGCTCACAATTCTGTATAATCTTTCTGGTTCTGGAACTGGAGGAGAAAGACACCTCTGGGACAAGGTTCATGCTGTGGGTCTGTAATTGGAGAGGTAACAGGGAACAGTTGACAGGGTGCTGGACTAGCATTTGGGAGTCACAGGCTCAGTTCTCAGCTCTGCCACAGGTTTCCGATGTGACCGTGGACAATGCACTGTGTCTCTGCACTGTCTTGTGTGAAGGGAATGCTGCAAAACCAACAGTGTAGAAAACTAAGTTAGCCATATGTACTGGACTGGGACACCTCTGATAAATGGAGAGTGGACAAATACCTTAGCAATGTAATTTTCACATCCTAATAATATCACTTTCGTCTTCTCTATGTTGCCTTTCATGTAGTGAAACTGCAGCCAGATTTCCCCACTTGTCTTCTCCAGGCTGAACAAACCCCACTCCAACAGCCTCTCCTTGTATATCATGTGCTGCAGCCTGCACACATCTTAGTGGCTCTTCTCTGGACTTGTTCCAGCTTGTTAACATCTCTCTTGCAATGTGGAGCTCAAAACTAGACACAGTGTCAGATGTGGCCTCACAAAAGGGAAATAAACACTGCCTTCGATCTGTTGGCTATGGTTTTGCTAATGCAACCCAATATGCCATTGTTTTTTAATGGTTGCATTGATAGTCTTTCTTACACTAAGGAGTCTCAGAGGGTAAGGAGTGGCAAAGGCAGAGAGGGATTCCCCCTCCAGCCTCTCAAGGGAACTGCCAGACATTCATTTAAGACAGTTTTGTGTAAGAGCATGACAATGGGGTGAGGTTGTTGTCTGGATTTCATAAAGTGATTTGCAAACAAATTAAACTGATGTGAAACAATCCGGTCCCTACGGAGCTTAGCAATGCTCAATTCCATTCCCACTGTTGCTAAGGAAAGCAGAGAATATTCAGCATCTTCGACAGACATTTGCAGGCCATGATTTAAAGATGTCTCAGTGACTTCAGAGTGCTGGTCAGTATTGGACATGTAACTTAAGATATGCTCATAAAAGGAAATAAACAGCCCCAAATCTCTTTTGCATTCTGTTTTTTTGGTTTTACTTTTGGCATTATTGAAGCCACCCTGCTCTGCATCAGTTTAAGCAATGGAGGACAGAATTAGATCCCAGGTGTTTAACTACAGATGACTTTGTTCCCTGGAAATATGACCCAACCGCAAGCTCTTGCGCCTCACGTTTGGAATCACAAATGACTCAGCAGAAGCCAAGAGGACATTTGGTTTCCTTGTCAGAATGCAAGAGTGAAGGAGGAAGTGAAGAATCTCTTCCAGCTGTTGGCTAACTGAGGGAGAGACTGAGGCTAAGACAAACAGTGTGGGAATCTCTAGGTTTAATATATATAATGCAAACTGGAATTACAGTTAACTGCAGTGACCAATCCCGGCTGATGAAATAGCTGTCATTGGAAAAAAATCCCAAAAACAAACAACCAAGTATGCAGCCACAAGCAGAGATTTCTTTTTTCTCTCCAGCCAAGCTCTGCATCCAGCTCAACCCAAAAGCATGTTTGTTTTGGAAGCCGTAGCCTGCTGAAAAGTGTTTGGCCAAAATCCAAGGGGCCAATAAGTCCAGATGAGCTGAACAAGCTGTGTCCTTGGATCATGAGATGTGAACATATTATTCAATCCTGTGTTGCATGCATGCATATTATTGTTGGTTATTTTTTGTTACAGGGTGTGGACCAAAATGCCTTGATTGGGACTAAATTTCTGTCCCCTAAATTAACTGTTTACAATTCACAATTTTATTGTGTGCTTTTGATTTCATGCACCAGAGCTTGCAGCACTAGAATAGCTCCTCCAAGGACAACGCGACCATACCGACTTACGTCAAATGAGAAATCATTAGCCATAAAGTATAAACCAACAGAGTTGTTGGCAATTATATTTGTTTCAGGGCTGTCTGGAGAAGAGCATCTATTTTTTTTCTTAAATATTTGTTATGAGAACTGATCCATTCTGAGTCATTCCATGTGATGGGAGCCTGTTTTTTTCCTGGGGTTACTCTGTGACCTGGGCGCAGGGCTTACCATGCCAACACAAATCTTCTAGTTTATTGAAGAGGCAATAGATCTGCTGCTAAAACATAAGGAAGGTAGTTATGATAACCAGCACAGGTGTCATTCAGTGAGATCATAATCTTTTTCAATAGCACTTTAACTACCTCAGTTACCCAGCGAGGGATAAG
This sequence comes from Nipponia nippon, assembly GCF_047370975.1. Classification (NCBI taxonomy): domain Eukaryota; kingdom Metazoa; phylum Chordata; class Aves; order Pelecaniformes; family Threskiornithidae; genus Nipponia; species Nipponia nippon. The sequence goes on along the minus strand of NW_028262347.1, from coordinate 83,373,220 downwards.
CTAGCTTACATTTACCACAGGGTCAAAACACAAGCCGTTACTGCAAAGCAGTGGACACACGACAAATCCTTACCCTAACTTGACTCTTGGCAATGCTTCTGTGCAGCCAGGCATTCAGATCTCAGGCTGAGCTGATGGGAACAGCAAGTAGCACAAGCGATCTATTTGACTCTAACCTCATTATGTTGCCTGGTTTGATCCACAGTCCTTTAGTGAAAATGTTAAGTACTTCTGCACTTTAATAGAACCATGTAGCTAATCCTATGCAAAAGCACTAAATCCCAGTGCTAGACTAACAGAAATGTTGGTAAATAGGAACCTTTACATAAAACAAAGAGTTTTCCCAAAATAAAACAGTCAGTCAGCCTACTTTCAGCAACCTTGCAGTGTAATACAATAGGCGATGGATGCATGAACTGATTTTCTTGCTGGGGCTGTATATCAGGATCCTCAGTATTCCTAAGGGCCTAGAAGCAAGCACACCAGGAGAAAGAATATGCTGCTTTAAACAAGACACACTATCTGGGTAGGCAGGTCAGTGGAACTGGGTACCCCAGTGATGGACAAACTGCAGCACAGGGCAGATTTCAGAATCTAGACAGATAAGCTGCAGCTCTTCCATGCCAGCTCACCAGAAAGCAACACTTTGCAAAGGCAACGACTAGAGCAATAGAAAATGTGAGAAAGGGAAGGGGACATGTATGGGGCATGTATGGATGTCATATTCTGTGAATCTTGAGCAAATCTGTAGACATTGTGTTGCAGATTTTAAAGGGAAACTTGCAGATTTCAAAAGAAGACAAGGATAATATTGAATAGGATTTATTTTCTACATCCCCATAACAATCAACATGCAGATCTACGAGCCACTTGGATGACTCTGAAATTTCTTCTGTATGAAATTTCTTATGCATGTTTGTGTTCTGCACAATGTCAGTTTATGTTGAGCTGGACATCAGCTGTCGTGGAGGTGTTAACTTGAATTCAACTCCATTCTTTCCCCAGAAGTGGAGACTGAGGGGTGAATGAACCATGGAGCAAGGGGTCTTGAAGTGACATCAGTGTCAGAGAAACAGAGTCATGTTCAGGCTAGGCAGGTGGGCTAGCCAGCCTCTGGCATGTAAGAAGGTCCATTAGGGTTATGGAAAGGTTAATAAAGAGATGTTTTTTATTAAAAAAAAAAAGTGTTAGGTTGCATTTCTAAGTTTAAAAAAAAATGTCGGCCAGCAAATCTTTGTTTTTTGGAAAAGTGAGCAGTTTGATGAGGGTCCAAAACTTCAATAAAGATGATAAAAACAGCCTGCTTGTCTTCTTTGAAACAGAATGCATTTCCCAACCGGTCCTGGCATGACATCAGCTTGTTCCAGCTGTGAAAATGGCCAAAGATCAGTAGGGTCCAGGTGCAGGATCAGTGTCCCAGCAGCTGATGAACCTGTGCATCCAGGGTGCAATGTGTCACTCAAGTTCCTCCTTGCCCGCAGCATGACAGGCTAAGAAAGCAATACAAAGAACTATTGTCACTATAATACACGAAGAAATACTGTAGCTGTGAATCTACCTGAAAAGCCATTCTGTGATGAAAAACCTGAATCAGGGCAGAGTTTGAGACATATCTTTGCCAGATTTCCATCCAATGTAATCATTCCTTGTCTGCATGCTCCAAGTGTCCCCATCACGGAAATACCTCAACAAACAGATCCCAGCTTCTGAGCAAAGCTGCACTAACACAGTTTTAAGTGAAAAAATGAAGTCACTGTTACTCATCCTGCCCTGCCCTTTACAAAGTTTGATCTCCATGTTGCTTTAAAGGAGTCCAGAATCATATATTAGTCTTGCAGTAGCTTGCGACACTTTTGTGCTTTCCTTGCATTAGAAGTACTGGGTACAAGAGCAATGCTTGCCTCAGTCATGGGCTTCTTCATTTACTGCTTAGGTTTTCAGATTAAAAAATTACTCTTAAAACTTATAGAGCAAATGTTTCTCAAATCAAGTTTTAGTTTCAAAGAGATTCCACTAAAAAATAAGTCTTAGAGCTAAAGAGCAACACACGCAATTTTACTGAAGCAATTCTAACCATATCAGTCACGTGCTATGTTATTAGTGCCCCACAGCAAAAGGGACGTTGGCTGATGATGAGGTTGTCTGCATATTTTGTCTTTTGACAGTTTCACTGCATTCCCCCCTCCCTCTTTGTATTCTGTTCTTCATTTCTTTAACCTATGCCTTTCCATCTCTTCTTCCAGAGTGCAGAGTCGAGAGAAACATGAACGCAAGAGACTGGAGTAAGTTTAAAACTAGGTTAGGACAAATTTTATTATCTGTTCTCATCTTCTATCTTACAAGGGGAAATTACCCTACTAGTTTATTGGAAACTGTCAATAAATGCAGTGGCATACATTACTATGCTCAATGTCATAGAATCAGAGAAAGATCTAGGTGGGAAGGGGCCCCTGGAGGTTTCTAGTCCAAGCCGAGATAACAGCAACATCAACTCCCAAGCTAGATCAGCTCACTCAGGACCTTGCCCACTCAAGTTTTGAATATCCCCAGGGCTATGGGTTACAGCCTCTCTGGGCGTCTCCTAGAGTGCTGCAGCACTCTCAGGGGAAGAATTTTTAACCTCTCTCCAAGCAAAATTTCCTTTTGTGACCAAAATTTCCAACTTGTGACCATAGCATATTTTACCCTAAATTACTGATACTTACTCTCAGTCTTAATAGATTTTAATGTACAGGTTTTGTACAGAAATTGTACATTACAGAGGGCTGTTAGAGCAGACCATTTGAAACAAAGCACTATCCATGGAAATGGCTGGGAACCAATTCACGCACTTTTTTCTTTTTTTTTCCTGACCAAGCATGTTGCATGTTCTGCTCCTGCTTTATTAGTTTTAATTCCTCCTTTTTTCAGTGCCATTCATTAACCTAATGTCACTCTGGTTTGCAAACACAACTCAGAAATGCTTTATAGTTGCATTTCAAATTTGTTTGTCAAAGTCTTTTGTAATATCAGTGTATCTTTTAAATCTTGCAAGTCTGTTCTTTGTTTGTTTATGTCTGAAACCAAACTGATGCTAGAGAGGTCCTCTCTTAAAATGTCATCTCTTCTTCAGAAAAAATTCAGAACTTTTGCATAATCACCAAAATTCAGGTGCAAAGCTGTGGAGATAGACTGGTGAGATTAGACTGCCTAGACATTATCTTCACTTACTTCTAGATCAAATATCATTGCTGTAAAGTTGAAAACTTAAGGGTTGTGAATACTGTACTGAATTTTTCCTCCCAAAACCGGATTTGGAAACATAAAATAAGAAAACTATCATTAAAAAAAAAAGTCTTAAAACTTTTGCTTCTGCTTCTAAGGCTGCCATCTCCATCCCTCCTAGTCCCTTGTGTAAGGGCATGCATTTTTCAAGAGTAAACTCATTGCAGCTGAGAAACCATATGTCCTTCAAAGACTGCATGCAGTTTGCCATGCTAGCAAACTACATTTTGCCACATCGGACTCCAACTTAAGTGCCACCAACCCCTACAGGTTTTTACAAGAGACAAGGAGTTCACACATCTAAAGAAATACCTATAAAACTGTGTGTATTGATGTGTAGGAGAAAAAAAATCCTTGACCAGTTCAATAGCAACACTGTTTCGGTAGCAGTTGGCTGGGAGTGTTTGGAGTCAATATAGCAGCCATAATAAGACATTAAATGTGATAAGAGCATCAAGGAATTTAAGTTCCCCTCAACCCTGAGTACCCAAATGCTTCTGTTTCAAGTCTGAAAAAGGGCACAAGAAAAGGATTCCCCAAGGGCACACTTCTATTTGTACTGACTTTATTTCCAGTACTAAGAAGAACTGAACAGAATTGAAAGGGAACAGAGCTGCTGTGAGCAAAATACTTCAACAAGCAGCTGAGCATCAGCCTTTAAACTAGGGTATTTCCCAGAGGAGTCTTTCAGAGGCTGCTTTTAATATTTTTGCTCCCTTCCCCTGCAGGTGGAAGAGAAGATATTATAGTTATCTTACTGGTTTAAAAAAAAAAAAAAAAAAAGGCTGCAACATCTTATTGATTCTTTCCTTGCCATCAGCTCCCAAGATGCTTCAGCTGCTGGTTCGGTTTCTGCTCGTCCCTGGGGACACCTGCCAGGGCTCTGCCTGCTGCTGGTGGCCTCTGCTGCCTTTTTCCAGCCCAGGAGCTCCGCCCCAACCTGCGGTCAACCCTCCAGGCAAAAGCCGCCTGGCACAAATTTAATGTCCTTCTCATCTCAGGTCCGATAGATTAAAGATCATTTAGTTCTACTGCATTAGGGAATACAGGAAACAATGGAGATGTATCCATGGAAGACAGAAGGGTTGTCTGGTGAAACAAGGGATGGAGAAGTGCTGCAGGTTCTTACTGCCAGGCATGTGGATTTTATTTTATAGAGGGTGGACTGAAGGAAATCAAGGTGTTCAGGCCAGGATCTGAGCAGCAGGAGCAACAACCCAAGGATGCTCAGTGAACACATGGAGGGATCTCCATGTGAGAGCTCAGGCTGCCTTGGGCTGTCTAGTTTTGAGGAGAAAAAACACCTAAGAGCTGATACAAGTATGTGTGTAGGAGCAGAATTAACTTAAAACCCTTTCACTCTTATGGTACATTATATGAAATTACAAGTTGCACACTGAGAGATCAAACTATATGTTTTTAAATATATATAGATATTTTAAGCCACAGATTATCAGGAAAACTTACTACCACAAGACACTGAGAAAGGGCACTTGGTTCAGCCACCTGCATCCTTCAAGAAGATTACCTCAGAGTTTGCTCATGTACAAAGAGCAGCAGCTCCCACAGCCAAACGTGAAAAGAGGTCTGTCTCCGTGCCCTCTTCCTTCACTTCCTTGGTGTACCCCTTCACACTTCTACCTCCCACCTTGACCACTTTCTTCCCACAGACTGCTATCCTAGGACCAACCCTCAGATCCCCACCAATTTTTCTCATTTCTCTCACCCTAGGCCAAGTACATCCTGTCATCTATGTAACACCAAAAATATTAGGTGATCTATGCGGGTTGCTTGTGTCCAGGTGCTGACTGGAGTTGCAGGAGAAGCAGGTCCCCACATGCGAAAGGAGCTTCCCATCCCCAGAGGAACCTGTGCCACCACCTGGGAGACTCCATTTCAATAAACTAGAAGCATCTCTTTGGAAATGGAGGCTATCAGCAGCTCTCATCACAGATTATAACCATTCTCTATTCCACAATATCTAAGAAAATTCAGACCCTTTAAAATGACAGAAACACTCTCTGTTCAGAAAACACAACCTTTTAGGGACTGGTTCTGCTTTGACTGGGAGCTATGCCAAGGATTTCAGCTGGAGGAGGAATGAGGCCCTTCGTTGCTCTAACTGAGCAAAACAACACAAACAGCATCACATATGCCCTTCTGGGACATTTACAGGCAGGGAAGTCTGATTTCTTATCTAACTCCTCCTCAGAATACAGTGAAATACTGGGCCTTTCTCTTTCTGCATGTCTTTGTTGCATTAAATTTTGAAAGCCCATAGTCTCTAAAGCCACTGGTAAAAATCTGCCCCCCTTTTTGGACTTGTGAACCAGAGCTGAAAGCTTATGCCAGTCTTCTGTCTGACTGGTAAGAAAAGTGTCAAGAAGAAAAGGCAGGTGCTTCTCAGGAAGACCATACATCCTGCATCCATTAGAGAAATGCATCAAGGAAGCTACTCCAGCAATATCACTGTCTAAGCTGCCTGTGCAGGTGACTTAGCACTTCTGAAGTTGGAAATGGATTTCCAAAATGTCTACTATGTAGAGAAAGGCTGAGGGGAAAAAATAGAAGACTCAAAACAATATATTTGGCAAGCACATTGCAGAAACTGCTGGTACATGCTGCGGTCCCAGACCCAGTGGGCTGTGCTTACCTCATTTGCTTCACGTAGGTGAACCTAGCCAGGATGTTTTCTTTAGTCGTGGGCAGTGTGACAAGAATGGGACATCCAAATAAGGTCACTCAGGATGTGTTTAACAACACCGGGTAAAGTCTGTGGCAAAGGCTCATGCACACACATACACACAGAGCATCCACTGTACATACCGTTGACTTAGTGCGTCATTATTCCTAGAATAACTTCTGGAGAGGCACTCCACCCTTGTATTTCCAAAGCTGAAGATGTGATTGTCCCAGAGCCAGTTATTACAGTGATTTTAAGGCAGAGGAGGGAGAGAGAAGGGCCCCTGATTTCTCTGACCTCTTTGAAGAGATGCAGTGCAAATAAAATTGTTAAAAGCAAAGGTAGTTTTAAATCTGTCAACCCAAACTCCTTTGTGATCTTTGAAATAGCAGAGAGCAAAGGGCTTCCTGAGGCCACCCCAGAAAACCAGACAGCACAGAGTTCTGCAAAAGGACAAGCCACACACCTGTTTAAATATAAGTCAATACTCTTTATTAAGCAACAGTGCTACAGGTGCTCCTACACGATGAAAGATAGTCCAGCACTGTGAGGGAACGTGCATTTTCACTCGTCGGAGAATCCTGGAAGGCAACCCAATTATACTGAGTACAAAACTAAGGCTGAAATTCAAAGCAGTTGAAATGGGGGAAAGTCATATCCCAGACTGCTCCCATGACACTCACTCAGTTCCTTCTGTGTACAGTTTTGGGTATAATTTGCAGTTAAATGATCATATTTAAATAAATTGCAAAACTTCCCACTGAACATTTGCTTCATTCAGTGCAGAAAGTTATGTTCATTTACAGATATTCAGTGTTTTGTGTCCCATTGGCTCTGTGCCCTGGGCTAGCACTCCTAGCACACCCCGTACCAGTGAGGCACAAGCATTACAGGTGTCACAGTTGAGGCATCTGGCCCAGTGGAGCGCTCAGACTAACCAGTTTAGCCAGACCTGTGCCATCTCTGAAGCAAGGAGGCAGCAGGAGCAGGCCTGGGAGGAAGGCATGGCAGAGAGAGGGAGAGGATGGGACCCACTAAGGGGGAAAACGTCAATGATTTTCTCAAATTTCAGCCTGCAAGCTGGGACCTGTCTTATCCATCTTTTCCTTTCAACCTTGCTCTGAAGTGAGAATTTCCTCACTTTACCTCCGTGGTTCCCGACATCCACCATGGGTGGTACCTCCAGGCTGTTTCCCAGCTGCCTCTGCAGGATGCTTCCAAGGAAAGCCCTGCGCCACTGTGGCACCTGACACTGACTGTGTAGCATCCCTGCAATGGGAAGTGGAAAATGTGGCAATGTGGCCATCCCAACCATAGAAGTGTCCACCTTCAGTCCTAAGGCATAGGTCGGCCCTGTGCTTTCCTACCAGCATGCCTCCAGCTCCACATGTGCTCACACTTGCTGTTTTCACAGCACCCACTTTCTGCCCTATCTGCTTAAAAGTGTAGGGTCCTCCAGAGGAGAAATTAATCTATTTCCACATCTGAAGAAAGCTTAGCACTAGCTGAATTATTCATTTGGACTAAGGTAGCAGTTAAAGAAGAACAGCAGTTCTGAGTTTGCTAAATGTTTTTGCTCTTCAAATTCAGTTCAATTATTTTCTTCCCTCTAAACCAAGCAAAATCTGTAAGACTCTGCAGCTAATTCTTTACTGAGAACTGAGAAAAGCTGTCTCAATTGGTCAAACATCTCAGAATATAGAGATCTAAAAAAGCAATATCGACATATGTGGTAAAAGTTGCAGAAATATTGTTGCTACTGATGCAACAGCATGGCAATACAAGAGAAGATTGTCATCGCTTCTATTAGACTAACAGACACAGCTGAAAAAGTAAGCAAGATTTCATACACTTGGTTACTTCAACAGCTGAATGAGTAGGAGCAGGTAAGCAGCGTGACCAACAGAAGGAACAAATGAATCGGCCTGAAACAAAATGGAAATGGACTGTTAGAAAAAAAACACATGCAGTGGCATTTATTGGTTTAAAACAAAAAAAAATGTCTAGGAAAAGGCAAAATTTGCATTATCATCCTTACAAGCAGAGACTTAAATAAATTCACTTTAGCCCAGCAGCTTAAAAAGAACTCAGCAGTCTGGAGTTTTGCTGACCCTATGGGAAACATTTGAAAATGCCAAACAGTTTAAGCATGTGAAAGTAGTCTTTGCTTCTTTGACATATAAAAAAATAAAACAGCTGCTCACAACTGGCATGTGCTAAAATGGGGTTTGAATAAATTTTTCAAACATCTGAGAACTGTTTTCTCTGCAGCTAAGACACTGGAGAGACATCAGATCAGTGCATAATGGCATGCACAGAAAAATTTCACGATGAATGTGAAATATCAATTCAGAAAAACTGCATTCACAAAAGAATCACGAAAAATTCCAAGAGGACACACTGTCTTATAAGTTCCTCTCGCAGAAGGTTTTGCAACTGCTTCTGAGGTTTACATATCCATATTTCCATGGTAGTCTAAGGAAAGGAGGGAAAAGAAAAAAAACCCCAAACAACAACAAAAAAAACCCCCAAACTTCTGCTTTAATACCAGAGTGAAAAACATTGGTGGATATTTCAACACTGAATAGATAAATCACTTTAAAGAACAGAAGAAAAAACAACCCTCCTTTCCCTCCAAACTATCTTTTAAATTAAAGTGAAGCATTTTAGATGTTATAGCCAGTAAAACATCTAGCCTGGATTGCCTCTCAGCAAAGACAGTTTTGTCAGTCTACTCAGTTTAAGATATGACCCTTATACACTTTGGCTAAAAAATGCTGTCATTTACACAGGTGTATATACACTGACGCAAGGCTCTAGATTTACACAGGTGTGACAGAAGAATTTGGCAGAGTTTTGCTAATTTTAAACAATACAAAAAAAAAAAATCAGATCAACTTCTGCAGTTGTATCAACCTATAATATGTTTGGTGCTGATAGCACTGCTCCACAGCTTGTTAATGAAACTAAGAATTTTGCATGCTGTGTCCAGCTAGAGACTGTAACTGAACCTAAGACTGCTACAATTAAAATCCCCAGGCTTCTTTTAAAAATAAATTATTAATTTATTGTTTGTACTCTTTTCAGTTTTGTGTTCATTTTTGAAAGAAACCCTGACACGGTCTAGTTTTATAACCTGTTATTCCTATCATCGTTTTACCCGTATACACAGTGTCCCATTAGTGCAGCATTTTCATACAATAAATGGAACCATATTATTTTAAATCAGAAAATTTATTTGTAAAGCTGCAGGAAAACTGAAAAGCAGGTATTGTGTCTTGGAGCATTTTTTAGCATCGCTGTCCGTTTATTACTTTTCAGCTTGGTCATGTCCCTTTGTAGTTCTTCTAAGCTTGCTTGCTGTACCTGAAGTAATAAAAATGTGCCAGTATAAGTGATTTCAGGTTTGATTCAGATCCTAGATCTACTGGCCATGCTAACCCATATGACTCTGTAAAAGACTGCCAGCCAGATGTGCAATGCAGGAAAAAACATCATACAGTTTTTAAGTGTTTTACAGGTAATTTTCAGTTGTTTGGCCAACTTTACATTGTGTAGGTGACTCAAAATAAAACAAGAGAAATAAAAGGGACAGCTTATTTGAAGTGGGTTGTGCTTATATCAAGTTTCCTTTGCTTAAATGGAGCGACACAAATATCAGCCCAACACTCTCACTGCAAAACTTGCACCATAATGAAGAGGGAAACAGGCCCAGGACAACCTAATATCAGCTTTTGATACATTTGCAAAATATTTTAGCAGTATTTGATGTTGCCACTAAATCAGAATGTATTTTGGAAACTGAGAGGGGAGGTGGGAATCTGAATAAACACATCTGAGAAAAAAAGGTAATTCAGGTCTGAAGGGTCATTCCCTTCAGTAAAAGTAAAGAGCAGTGGATTGCTCTTCCTGGATCTAACAGTAGGGGCGTGGGAAGCTTTCAGATGTCACAGGGTTGTAGATAACATTTGAACATATGATTAGCTTTCGTGAGCTGTCTTTAGAAACCTTACATTTTTCCGCCCCGCACCTTAGCCAGAGATCCTTCCCTTGAGGTTTCGGGACACTTAAAATGTTGCTTTGACAAAAATCAAGGATGTGGAGAAGTTTTTCCTGTGTGATGTCACTTTGCTGCCCTTTATAAGCCTCTGCAGAAAAGAAGGGAACCTGTCTGAGGATTCACACTCCAGACAAAGGCGACCAAGGCAAAGCGAGAAGCACAGAGGCGTATCAAGTTGCAGATACCGACCAACCACCAGGAACGGCGAGCCATGCCGCACACCAGTCCCTACAGCTGCCTGGGGTACACGCTGCTGGTACTCTGTAGCCTGAAGGCTACCCTCGCCTTTCCCAACTCCTCTCCACTGCTGAATCCCAGCTGGGGGAATGGAGATCGCCTGATGCACCTCTATACAGACACAGAGAGGAACAGCTTCCATCTCCAAATCAACGCTGATGGCTACGTTGATGGTGTTCCTCACCAAACCATTTACAGTAAGTGGCTTACTATGGACCCTCAGTCTTCACAGGAGCAGGGGAGGGAGAACAAGACTTTTGCTTTCTCATTACCTCTAAAAAATCCCCTCCTCTCATTAGGCAGAGAGATAGAGGTGTATAGCTATGGGATGGAAAACACAGAATTATAACCCTCCTGTTTAACAAATAAATAAAATCACTCCAAAGAAATATAGTGGATGGGGAATTTCATTCCTCACCTAAGAGAATTGAAGTCCTATGGTTCCTGTGATACTCTGCAAGCAAAAACTACCTGAATTATCCTCCACTTCATGGTTTTACTCACAACTTCTTGTGGAAGTTCCTATTAGAAGTTGGTGATGACATCCCCCAAATAGCTGCTTCCCATTGCAGTGACAGTATTACCAAAGGAACTGCACTGAGGGAACTCACCACAGCAGTGGTGGAAAACTGATAGCATCCGTAAAAGCTTTATTTTGGGGTAGAGAGCTGATAACTACTAAAACTAACTCTAATGTGCATAGAACATGGGTATGCAAAGGTCAATAAAAAAGGGGGAAACTACAAAGGTCAGACTGTCATAAAAGAAATGCCTTTGGGGTTCATGAGAAGTAACTATTCCCTACTGTAACTAAAAGGTTCTCAGATTGTCTCATCATAGTTTATTTTCATGGAAAAACTAAGGTATTCTTCTTCCTTTGCTGAATACCTGGCCCAAACACTACAGTTAGGAGAATTATTATTTTTTTTTTTTTTTTTTAAGACTTAGTGTTCTTTCATAGCATTTCAAAAGTACTTCTCTTCTGGCAGCACTCAAATCACAAGTAGCTAGGCATCATAAAGTCATGTTTATTATTATTGCTGCACAGCATCTTCTTCATCCACTCAATTAAAAATGTAAGCATATGTAATGATGGTTTTACATGAGTATATAAGGAGCAAAGGATGTTTTTAAAAGTTATAATTTAATCAAGGACAAAAAAGGATAAAAAGTTCTGCTATTTTTTTTTTTTTTTAAGGAATTACTAATGAAACACTTGCAGGGATGCTTGCACTGTCTTGTTATTCTTCCTGTGTATTTAAAGATTTTATAAAACTCATTTTAGGTATGTTGGTCAAGAACCAGTGTGATGTTTTAGAGAACAACAGCCAGCAAAATACCATGTTTTGCCCATATCTGCCATAAAATAAACACACTTTGGGAATGGTGGAGCAGGAAGGGTGGAACTCAGACAACGAAAGGGGTCATGAAAAGGAGCATGACTGAATCTCTGCCAGGTCACCATGGTACCACTGAGACACCAGATAAATGAGAAGTGCAAAGTTCTGCATCAGGGCAGCAATAACCCCCTCCAGCTGCACAGGCTGGGAGAAGGCTGGATGTGTACAGCTCTCCTGGGTAGGACCTGAGGGTTACAGCAGGCACTGAGTCAAACATCAGTCAATAGCACACTCACTTTGAGACAACAGCAAATCACCCACTGTGGATAGCAGGTCAAGGAAAGTTATTATTCCCACTTTGAGAGGTGAAACTGCTCTTGGAGCACTATAGCAACCCCAATTCTAGATGAATGTGGAGAAACTGGAGCTGGTCTGGCAGAGGGTTTTCAGAATGGTCAGGGACCTTGAGCATGATCTATTGGGAAAGGCTGAGGGAGTTGGGCTTGTTCAGTATAGTAAAAAGGAGGTTAAGAATAATCTAATAGCACAGGGCAGTCACAAAGATGAGGGAGACAAACTCCCTTTGGTAGTGGCCGATGACAGAACTACGGGCAGTGTCCCCAGACTGTAGTTTGGGACTTCAGAGGGGATGTCAGGGAAAAAAAAAGTTGTCTTTGGAGGTTAGTGCAGCACTGGAACAAGGCACCCGGAGAGGTGGTAGCATCTCCATCCTGGGAGCCTTCCAAAACTCAGACAGACAAAGCCACAGCTAACCTGATCTAGGGTGGGCAATAGTCCCAGGTCATATGGGAGGTTGGTTCAGACCCCCCAGAGGACACTTCCAGTCAGAGCATCTGTGGATCTGTAAGGCAACAGTGCAGTGTCGAACTGGGTCCTGGATTTGACATCTCTGTTTTTCTAAACAGGTGCCCTAATGATCAAGTCCGAGGGTGCTGGCTCAGTAATAATCACAGGTGTGAAGAGTGGACGCTACCTATGTATGGACACGAAAGGAAACATTTTTGGTTCGGTGAGTGACCTTTACTAAGACTCAAGACTGAAAGGCGGGTGCGGTCTGCTACTGTGGTGCCTATTTCCTCAGCAGGGGCAAATCTGTATAGCTGCAGTAGGAGGATGCAGATGTAAGCGAGCTGAGGACCTGACACTTAGGTTAAACTTTCCTCTCTTCTTTGATTGCATTGAGTTGTAGAGCTGACAAAAATCATCTGAGTTCCTGCTTGGGCAAATGAGGGCAGAATGAGATCCAGTGATGGACCAATCTGAATTCCTGCTGTAGCGTAGAGCCGTGGGTTGGGAGTAGTTCAAAAAATGCAGCCCTCTGAAAGAAAACAATGTTATCATTATCATACCTTTGCTGAAAACATAGGGATATATCTCAGCTCTACATTTGACCAAGCCTGAGTTGTCTGAGTTGGCAGATCAGAAAAGCATCTGCTGCAAGATCTCATCCCTCTTTCTGTCTTTAATCGGCACTTGTCATTCACCAAATCCCTCTGCTCACAGGTGTCGTATTTTTTTTCCTAAGCATTACTTCAGTCAAGAGGACTGCGTGTTCAACCACAGGACACTGGAAAATGGATATGATGTCTACCAGTCTCCCAAACACAACTTCCTGGTTAGCTTAGGCAGAATTAAACAAGCTTTCTTCCCTGGTATGAATCCACCACCATACTCCCAGTTTTTGTCCAGGAGAAATGAAATCCCATTGTTTCGATTCAACACACCTGAGCCCCACAGAAATACTAGAAGTGCAGATATTGATCCAATGGATCCTCACCAGATCCTGGTCCCGCAGAGAAAGATCTCCGTGTTCGGATCTCCGTTGCAGCAGCAAGCAGACTTTTCCCACATGCCCAGAGAACCCATGAGAATCAACCAGAACGATGTGGTCAACCCAGATGACCCACACGCTATGATGGATGCCAGGAGGTACGCAAGTCCTCGCTTTTATATTACAAGATAACTGTGGCCCTGCCACTTGCAAATTGAAGACATGAGTGAATAAAATAGGCAAAAGGAACTGTCTAGCACACTCAGTCTGAATGTCAAAATGGCTATTCAAAACCTGAAAGACATTGGGAAAAAATCCAAAATTTCAAATTTTGTACTTAGAGAGGACAGTTTACTGAAAAAACAAGTTAGACATTTCCCAGTTGGAACTTTGTTTTACTGGAAAGAAGATACATTTTTGAAAAGAATAATACAAACCAAACATTTTAAGGTCTGAACCACCTTAACTATGCATCAGCGAAAAAATGAATTCATTTGAATGAAAGGAGAAACTGATGTTACGTTACTGATGCAACTGAGACCTGGAGCATCTGAGATTCCAACAGAGACAGGGAATCCTCTTACTAGCACCATCCCTGGCTGTGCAAGCACAGCAGACAAACCGACTGATGGTGTGTTATATTATTATATAAAAATTACTATATATGTTTTTAGCTGTTAAGTTGGAGCTTCAGTCTCTTTTCACGCCCATATGAGTCAAAAAGTGACTACTCTGCTGTCATAGGAGCAGCGCACATGGAAAACTGGAGTATCTGACAGGAGAACAGGACAGGATCAAACAGTCTTGTGTAGAAAGAGTCATTCTGACACTTATTGAATCCAAGCTGAAGTTTGGGAAAAAAACAGGAGAGTCTCACTGTCTCTCAAGTGCTTCACTATCACACTTCTATATTCACTAAATTCTAGCATCACAATATGGAAATATAATGTAGAGACATTCTTTAGTTTTGCATACTTCCAACCCAGGAAGAAGTACCAGGATTACTAATAATCGAGTGTGTTAAACAGGATGGTTTGTTTTGCACACTTCTGAACTCTACAGGGGAAAAAAGAATTTTAAAAAATTATGTCTTATAGGCATCAAACTGTTAATAGCTCATGAAGATTCTCATCTAATATAATAATATAATAATATACATCTGAAGTTTACAAATCTTTAGGTAAGATGTGATATCTGCAGAGCAGAGCTTTTTATTGTGATTTAGGTGTCAAATTGTTAGCTGGTAGAATTCAGTATAGTTTGACTGGTTTTAATGGAACTTTATTCATTTCCACAAGGACTCTGAAAATTGTGTACATACTTAGCTATTTTCCTCCCTTGTTTCTTTTAATTTTGATTCGACATTCCTGTCATCTTAAATCTGTGTGGTTTTGAAAAAGTTATTCTTGATGTACTCTGCAGCAATCAATAGCAAGGTACTGATGAGCTGCACAAAAATCCAGTGTGGTAGATATTTGAGAAGAGACTTTTATTTTGGTGCGTGTGCATTTTCTGCATGTCAAGATGCAGATTCTTCTGTTTTGTTTATTTAGTATATTTAACAGCCTGACAACAGTCTGAAAATGGTACATTTGTCACAGCTGTGCTCATAGCAATAATGCAAAAGACACTAGGCTAGATTCTGGTCCTGTTCTTTTTTCTGTCTTGTGAAGTAATTCACTGAAGCCACTGGAGTTACAGCAGTGTAACAAAATCAAAATAAGGCCCTCTGTTTTTCTTGCTTTCATTGAAATTGTTCTCGATTTAGTACAGGGTCTGTCCTGCTGACAGCAGTCAAAATAATCTCTTTTTTTTATATATACACAATATCTCTTTAGCTACAACATCCAAGTTGTTATGTTAGAAACGTCATAAGGCTTGATTCTGCTGTTAGAATAGTTTTCCTACATGGAGTGATTCCTAATTCATGTAAGTTCTTAGGAGCACAGGAGAAGCCAAATGATTAGGATTAGACCAAGAGTTCTGTCTCATAATTTGTTGGTTTTCATGTTCTAAACTTATCATGGTTTTGATTAGTTTCAAAAGGAAAGGAGGGATTCTAACAGATGTAGGAGAATTGCAGGACAGGCGGATAGTTGTGCATTTCCTTGGTTATTCAAAATACAGAAAGACTTTTTACCTTTCTGTCTGTACAGTGGAGAGGTGTGATTTTATTTATATGTTCTAGTTTATTAATTTTACTTGATTCCTATACCATCCTTCTTGGCTTTTGTTCCTTGGGAACTCTGGACTGCAATTACATGAGCAAGATTTTCATTTTGCATAAATTGTTGCAAGTTTCACAGAGCTCTCTAGGACTCTGAATCAATGGACCTACAACAATTTGAATCATGAAAAATTCTGTCTCGATCCGTATCAAACTTTGATGAGAAATGTCGGTGGGGTTAAATCTCTATACCATCTCTATATGCATACATTGGAACAGAGTTAGAAGGGTTGCTCACTCCATCAGTAGCCAGGGGATTTAGTCCCTAAGCTAAGAGTGAATGCACAGCCGATTTTGCATCAAAAATATATTTGTAACTGTAGAGAACTGTATCGAAATGTCAAAAGAATTAATTCTTCAAAGGAGATGCTGGTCATCACCAGCTAGTAAGAAAGCATTACTTATTTATATTGCAATATTTATTTATTTATTTGAGTGGGTCCTAAGTCCCACAGAATATTTATAAATATTTATAACAATGTATACTGTTAATGAGACTGTTTCCTTTTATAAAAGTACCAATAAACTTTTCCTTCTCTCCAAATGGTGGATTCTGCATCATCTGTTCAAGCTTCCCGTTCCAGAAGGACTTGAGTGAACAAATGATACTAGCTGTGTCTGAAAATTTTTGTGTCTTGCTATCTCCTGTGATTTTCAGCCTCATAGGCTGCAGCTTCCTGGGTGTTTCATGCACCATAACCATGAAAGTTCTGTGAAAGATGATGAGAAAAATGAAGAGTTTTAGACTATGGTCTAGACTGACCATGGTCTAGACTGACCATGAGGGGATTGTCACCTCTACTGGGAAACTTTCTGCAACCCAAAAGCAATGGAAAACCACTGGTCTAGCAGTTCAGTCCTGCTAGGAAATATTTGTGATCCTGGCTCCAAGACCTTAGGGTAAAAGATACTTGCTAAATTACCATTATTGCTCACTTATTGCTGCTCATACACAATATTCTAACTCCATTCCTAGGGCTATGCTAAGGCTCTCTTTTGCAGTAGACAGATCGAATAAATTGCAGATATCATCCTCATAGTTCTTTCCTGTAATGGTCCCCAGGCCCACCAAGACTCAGCAGAGAGCTGCAAAATGGCAAGTGCCAGTGGGTCTGACAGATTATGTCCTTGCAGTTCTTCCCCTCACTGCAGATACTCTATGGTGCTCTGTCATAGTCAGTAGCATCATTTGCATCTGCTATGGTGTTAATACCAAGAGAAGCATCACACTACCACCAGGTACCACCGTACTGTTGCACTTTGTGGGCAAGAGGACAGTGGTCTTCAGTGGGAGGGTGGTCAGGTCAGTGGGAAACTCTCCTCTCTTCTCCAAGATCCGTTTCTCCTCCCATTGCTAAAGTTTATGTCCATGGACTTCAAAGGGGGAAGAAGCACAGCTGGAAAGTGCAACAGAATTGAAGCATATGAGAAGCTTAATAGATGCCCAGGTATCATAAAAAAAATCAGTTGGTATCTTTTAGTCTCCCACACACTTGAAACCTCAGCACTGCCTTGGGACTGTTCAAACTCATTCACAGCAAGCTGTGCACAATGAAATAAGAAGAAAGCATGCTGCAGAGCAGCTGTGGCCCCAGAAACCATCTCTGCCACCTCTCTCTCTTTCCAAGAGCAGGACAAACACGAAGGTTTGTTCAGTTGTTGTTTCTCCTTGTCCAGGAAGCTTGCTCTGTTGTGAACTGAAACTGCAACTGGATCTTGAAGCAAGGAAAAATGCTGAGAAAGGAGAACAATCCAAAGACTGTCCTTCTATGTATCCTGAGATGTTATTAGAAATAATTTCTGAGACTGTTTTCTCCATGGAGTAATCCAAATAAAACACCAAGCCTCTGCAAAGTACCTTAGCACAGCACTGAAGGCGACAGCATGGATGATAATAGTAAAGGACAATGAATGAAATCCAGATTGCCTGTTCCTGGTGTCCTTCTAAAGGCAGACACTTCCTAAAAAAAAAGCACTTGATCCCCATCTCTAGGCCAAACAAGTTCTGGGAAATGCAACTGAAAAGTGAAGTGACTCTTTTTCTAGAAGTGTCTGTAAATGGTAACATTAAATAACAGTACTTGAACAGCAGTGCAAATAGAGACTCTTGAAGGGCATCTCAAAAGGTTTAACTGGGCCTTGTTTACTTATTTACTAAATATAGAAAGCTTTATTATCTAACTCTTTAAGCCCACACTGCTACAAAGGACCAGCAGAAAGCTGGACTGCATATAAACTAGTCCATGTATGTACAGATCTGAAACATTTTTTTGTAAAGACATTTTTGAATTTTTATTTTTCAGGTAAAACCAAATTAAAGAGTAAGCAGAATCAGGTGCGTTGGCCTTTGTATTGGTAACATGTGCCTGCAAAGTAAGGGGAGCAAATTCAACTGCAAAGAGGGCATTTCTCAGGACTGAGAACAAAGTGCCAGGTAGACATCACCCACCTGTGTTTCATCCCTGCTTCTTTTGCCTGGGTGGGGTTTTGGAATCACAGTAGCTTTATGCCTTGATGTAACCTTCTACCTTCCCTCCAGAGATCCTCACATTGCCTTTGGCCAGTGCTGTCTCCTTCCAGAGCTGCTGAAGATGCAAAGACAAGGGGCAGAGGGGACTGACCTGGCCACTTGAAGAGCCCCCAGCTATTCTTTCTATTGCTAGATTCTATCTCATTGCAAACTGCGTAATTTTACAAAATGCTCTTCAGAAATAATCCTGTAATCCTATTTGATAACACTACCAGACAGTAGTGGTGCCCAAAGCCCAGAACAAAAAGGCTTTTGTGAAACACTGATCAGCCCCCAAGTATTCCTGTGGCTAGGCTGTTGTTGGACTTGCCAGCACAAGCTCAAAGGTTGTTGGTGCTTTAGTCGTAATGGGGAAGCACTAAGTACCTTCTAGCACAAGCCATGCCTGCCAAGCATAACGCGGGCTCATGCAACCACTGCTTCTGCTTTCCTGCCTGCTGTGCAGGTGGTTCCTAGGCTCTCTACATCACCCACCATCCTGTCTTCCCCTACCCTTTTCTTCACCCCTTAGCTTGATTGAACAGGGATTCACCCTCTTTTTATATTTCTTATCTGTTTCTGTGCTTTTTAGAAAATCACAGACATTCAGAGAAAGACCATGACTAGGAGAGAAAGGGCTTCATATGGAGGATTTATGCTGAAGTTGAAAGACAAAAAACATTTCTGCACCCTTTTCACCGAAACGCCCATGTTTTTCACAAGGATGAATGAAGTTTTATTTTTATGAGTCATGTATGCTTGCAAAAGAAGCATGAAAAAAAGAGTAGGGTGCTAGTAACACACAGATCTCAGATGCTACCAGGAGACGAAGATTATGAGGCCTATTTGGGCCTATTTGGCTACTCAAAAAAACAAAAGAACCCTTACATTTCTTTACCTGAAGTTGTCATTCTAGCAGAGGAAGACAGGACATGAAGGGTCACACGTGGTCCAGACTCCTGTTCCTGACAGTGACCAGAACCAGCCAACTGAAAGGACGGTCTCAATAATGATACCATAGCACCTGTCTGTTTCTGAGCCTTGTGACACTGCTTTAGATCCTAAAGCATGAGGATTCACACATCTTCCAGCACTCTTGCACTTCCTTTTAATCTTTACTCCTTTAATTCTGTAAATCTTCATTAACCTACCATGCATCCCATTCGACTTTGTGTCCTGTTAAATGCTTGATTTGGGTAATATCTTACAGAAATCTGAGTATTTTGCTTAGTAACTTAGTTGAGGGCTATGTGGTTTTGCTGAAGCACGGGAAAGTTGCACACTATAGACAGCAGGTTGAATAAGACCACAAACCCGTTCCAGAACTCTGGGTAAATCCTCATCCCCAACAATTCTTCTCTGTATTCAAACCACCTCTGGTGCATAAGCCAGGAGTCATAGAATCATAGAATCATAGAATCGTCAAGGTTGGAAAAGATCCTTAAGACCATCGAGTCTATTTGCTGAGGCAAAGGCACAATCCTAGATACAGCTCAAATGTTTTTAGAAGGGAGAAGAACTGATTTTAAGACTCGAGAAGCAGTAAGATTGGCAAGTTAACTAAATTTAACCTCAATTTCTATGATTTTGGTGGTTTACTGAGCTTGAAATCCTTCTGTAAAGCAGGTTGCCCCTTCTCTTGCCCTACTCTGAGCATTTAAATGAGTTGCAGGACTTGCACTGTTCATCTGCCCAAGAGTGAACTTCATTTCTGTCTGTTAGCTTTGAGGGTAAGCAACGTGCCTAGGAAGGCACAGGTTAGAAAGAGCAACTTTCCCAAGAGAAATATTGCCTACTCATTCCCCCCAGAACAAACCATGCATTAAACGCCAACTCCTGAATCTATTGGCAAGAGGAAATCTTTTACAAAATGCTGTTGGTGCTTATCTGAATAACTCAAGGTTTTCAATTTATTTAACTCAGGTCATTGTCTTCCATTTTCAAGGTGGAGTTACATTTCCCAGCTCCTCCTTGAAAGTGGAAAGAATTACACGTAGCGTTGCAGCTGAGATCTCATCAGTGCTTGTACAACGGCATTAATGACTCCTTACCTTGACCAGAGACACCTTTCAGGATCAGGCTTGTCTTTCTAAATGCAACACCACCAACTACCCATAGTAAGTCAGAACTTAATATTATCCCAGGTTATTCTCCTTCTTTGTTGTTTTCAACAATTATCCTCCAGCTTGTAGTGGACATTATTGTCATTGGTATCAAAATGCCTGAGCTTGCAGTCTGTGGTAGCTGGTTTCATGCCATGTCTTTAATTTTACTCCTCAAATTCATCGTTTCTTCCTCTGCATGATATTCTGACCCCCGTAGTTATTGATGATGCTTCCTCACTAACATGTCCACATTCTTATATTTTTATTCAGAGTCGTTAGCAAAAAATTGCCCCATGAGGAACTTAAATGTTAACTTTACTCCAGCTCAGTGCTTGACCTTGGACACTACTACCTACTTATATGCCCGTAAATTGCTTGCATACCTACTTCATTTTTTTTTTTTTTCTAGTAACATTTATCTTTTCCAGCTGAGCTGATGGTTTCCATTGTGGCATTGTGTCAAGTATTCAATTAAAATTCACCTAGATCATATTCCATCATTTTTCCCTTGCCTAGACATCAGTTATTTCCTCAAAGAACTATCAGTTTAGTCTAGTGTAAAAACTAATTTAATTATATTCCAGGTTCCATTTACCTCTCTTATCTGTAATTACATTCTCCTTCAGAATTTCTTCTAAAGCTCTGAATGTTATTAAGGTCAAACAAACAGTTCTGTAAGATTACTTTGTCCTCTGTTCTCAAATAAAAAATATTTTATTTTCTATTCTCTAGTCATACGGTTCCACGCCCAACTTGACAGATCTATTTAAAATACTTGCTTACGGATGTGTAATTTTAGATGTGCTTTCAGAATTCTGGGATAAAGATTAGTCATTTCCCTTGACAGAAGCATATTAAATTCTTTAATTCTTGGCTTTAAATGTGGTATTTTCCCTATCCTCACTCCCATTATCCATCCTCTTTTACCCTTGTGTTCAATACTGCTGTAAATGAAGTAACTCATTTTGGGGATATGATTTAAGACTATCTAATCTCTATTCCATCCATGCACTGCAACATTTCTGGTACTCCTTTCTTTGCTCTCTATTTTGATGTACGTATATCTCAAGATCCTTTTGCTACCTGTTTTCATTTATTTTGCAAACTCTCATCATTTCGTATCTAAGATACAATGTTCTATATGATGTAACTTTCTTCCTACTACTTATAGGCTCTCTTCCCAGAACTGGTAACTCATCCTGAGATGATTTTTGAACTAAATGGGCCTTCGCTGTAATTTTTGCCTGTTTGGGATGTAACTTCTAGATAATTTTTACATCTCTGATTTAAACGAGCAAAGCTTTCCCCCCTTTCTTCCATGTTAAGTCCATTTAAGGCTCAAGTATAGCTGGCCTTATTAACTAATTTTGTGATTCTTAAGTATAGCTGGCCTTATTAACTAATTTTGTGATTCTTGCCCTTCTGAAATAAAACCTTCTTTTTTACCTCATCTTTTAAGTTAAGTAAATTCACTTTTCAATAGCTAGCTCTTCCAAAATATATTCATGGCTTATCACAGTCAAGTCTAGTGCATCATCCCTCTTCAGTTTAGCTCTGGCTTGATCAACCAGCCGGGCGTCAGCAGGAAAGAATATCCCGTCCAGTTATGCCCCAGAAGGGCCTCTGCCTGGACCTCCAGCGCATTCCTTTGGTGCCCGGTAAGTGACTATCCATGAGTTGTGGTTTTATCCTGGTATCCTCCCGTGCCCGTATTCTCGAGGCCTCTGCTGTTACTCTCCGAGGGTGCTCTCGGGGGCCCCGCTGCCAGCTCCTGGCACCCAGGCAGGACACGCGTACACTCGCACAGGGCTCCCTGCACGCCAGGAAGCCCCAGAGACGTTTGCGAGCGATGCTAGAGCTCTCTCAGCACTGGATTTACCACGCACACACAGATCATCCACACAGCGGGTTTGCCGTAGCCACGGATGTCAGGGAAACAGCTCGCACATTGTGCAGTTGATTTGTGCTCAGGCAGCTGCCATTTGCCTGGGATTATTATATATCTAAAAACCTCAGGCTCGTGGCCAAAGCCCTCACAAGAGGGACACATCTGGGGAAAATATGACATATATTAGGTCCAGGCATGTGGGCTGTGGATCTGAGGCAGTCTCATGAAATACCAAAAGCTTGGAGAGAGAATGCATCTGATCTAAATTCTGTACTTAAACTAAAAAAAAAAAAAAAAAAAAAAAAAAAAAGGAAAAACCCCACCTCCTCCTATTGCAAAGACAGGGCTATGTCTGGAAAATATAAACCCAACAGAGAACTGTGGGAACAGAGCAAACATCTTGGAAAAAGGGCTGATACTTTAGAGGAAGGAAACTGTGATACTACCAGAGCACTCTGCCAAGTGCACGCCTGATGACTGCTAGACATTTAGCAGAGCTGCCAGGAGATGATGCTGGCGGAGCCAAAACTGAGGAACAAGTGCACTACCATGCAAGGAACTTTGAACTCCTCTTTGTCTCTCCTGTCACCTTTTCCAAATCAAGCCCAGCCTGGTAAAGTGCTGCTTAAACACGAACGATGACTTTATCAAAGGGGGTCACGACTCCCCTACCTTTTGAAGCATCACTTTTTGGGGAGCAGAACACCACTGGACTCTTCAGCAAAAGAAAACATAAGCTTAGAAAGGAGGGGGCTGAGTTTCCTATTGGTGATCTCCACAGTCACCTTTTCTTCTCCTGTTGTTCAGCTGAAAAAGCCTGTCAAGACAGCTTTTGTCTTAACCTTCACCAGTTTAAAAGATAATTTTAAAGAATGCATTGGTTCTCTCCAATCGGACTACAGGCCACTATGTGGGCAAACTGACACGTTTCTGACATTTGTTTCAGCACTATTTTCCTACAAAGGTATTCAAAAGGAACGTACCTTTTCCTTATCGCTTCAAATTCTTATCATCCTGGTAATGTGCTTAACAGCTCGATCTGCTTTCACAGCCTCTCTTACATCTTGGCTGCTACTGCTGAAAATCCACCCTGTAGTCAAGGCCTTGTCTCCTGCTGCTAATTAGAGACTGGCATTTCACAAGGACAAAACATTCATGCCCACTACTGAGTAATCCCTCAAATATTTATGTTCTGCTACTATTCCTAACGGAACAATCTATAACTGCAGCTCTCCTTTCCCAGGATCCCAATAAACTGTAAGGAATTGCTGTACAAATGTACAAGAGTCACTTTATTAAAAGAGCAAGAAGAAAGATTTCATCTCAGCATTGTTTCAAAGACTTAAATAAAAGACCAGTACTATACACAGACCTAAAGAAAAAAGGGCTTACAATTAACTTCAGCCATTTCCAAAATTACTGATTTACTTTTTAATGCATAGAGAAGCTTACATCTGATATAACAAAGGTGGAATAAAAAGCATAACTATATCAGGGCAGGCTATAAGATCACCTAGGCCAGTACCCTGTCTCCAACAATGTCAAGTGCAGACACATAGGGAAGGACTACCATAGGGCACCTGCAGAACACGCTTGGCTGCTTGTACTCCCCCGACCACTGGCAGATGTGTTTGCATCGATTTTTACGAAGCCTTAATTAGGAGATTCTGGCTCATAATTTTTTCATTGAAAAATGTTACCTTGTTAACATGGGAGCTGTTTAGAAAACTTGAATGGTTTCACCCTTTTAGATTTTTCATGGTTAGGCACTGTTGTACCTGCTGCTTGCCCTATACAAGAGTTCACACAAGATGAAAGCTTTTGTTAACAATAACTTAAAGAAAACAATCATAAAGACAGATTTTTTAGGATAGGTCTAAATTTTAACCACCTACAAATACATTAAGGAAGGTAAAGCATATTATAGAGGAAGAGTCAAAAATCCCTATGGGAAGAGTATTACCCAAGAAGTGGCAAAGCATTTAACAAATAAGTAGATGTTCCCATAAGATATTTACCTCATCAGCAAGAACAAAATGTTAATTAACCTGCTTGAGGATAGGCAAGAAAGAAAAAGAAGCCTTTTTAACTAAAGGGAGCACAGAAATCATGGGTGTGTTTTGAAATATTTGACAAAAGTTACTGACTTAAGGAGGAAAATGTATTTGGTCTCCACTCATTTTCCAGCTGATGAAGGATGCACATTTTCAACGTGGTTACTCTGGCTCCAAGGAGTATTAATGGAATGACTGACCAGCTTCGGGACATGGCGATTACAGAAAAGTTCAAGCTATTTAAAGCACCAACAGGATAGTCTCCTGATATGTAACTAGCCTTCCTGAAATAAACAGGCGCTACCAGGGACACACAAATTAAGAATGAACTCCCTTCCCAACCCCTGCCATTAACTCTGTTAGTAGTCATAATTAAAACTTTTTATCTTCTTTGGCTGTTATCATCAATTTCGTATTCAGGAGGCCTCTAGGAAGGTGCATTTCACAGAAGCTTAAGGAGTCTGTGCAAAAGCCCACATTCCCATTTTTCCTTCCTGTGTACACAACTTATTTTCTTTAGTATATTAAGAATGAATTCTTTTATTTGTGAAAAAAAAAAATCTATGGACACTTTTGAACAAAAGTCTTGAGCAGTTCCCCAAGCTACCACTGTCACCTCTCTAAGTAGAATCAATTTGAAACAGACCCTTTTTAATTTCACAAACAAACTGACTGTTCAGGTGGTAGTCATGCATAATGTCAATAATGGTTGCCTACCAAGGATTTTTCCAGTTGGCTGGCTTTCTCAAAAAAAAAAAAAAATTATTAATTTTCTAAACATTTTATTGTGACTATCTGAATTCAGAAATTTTCACTTCTGAATAACACTGAAACACCTTGCTTCAGAATACCTTTGTTTTCAACAAAGGCTTCTTATAAAAAATTAAACTTGAAATAGAGCCATTTTGACCAAAGCTTGTTTTTATGTTGTTGAGAAATCTTAAGTTTCCTAGGATTCTATATTATGCAGATTTCACGTTTGCTGGAAAACCCTTAGCGACAAAACTTTGCCCAGATACACCTGTACATTTATGAACTGCCTCATATGGGGGAAGAGGAGCCGTAAAGAGGCAGCTTTCCTCTGTGTCTGTAAAGAAATGAAAGGAAGCCAGCTGATCAATAAGTAACAAGTTTAGCCTATTGATGCAGAAGTTCAGTATAAAACTCCAATTTAAATTTGCCAACCCAACTTCAGAGCGCCCAGTCCTTCACATATATATATTATATATATATTATTATTATATATAATAGAGGCCGAAAGACCAGTCTTTGCTGACAGCAGTGACTAGTACCCATCTTTACAAATCAGGTAAGCTGCTTCACTCTCTATGGACTAGTTTTCAACGCAGCAGCAGATGGTTTCGTGGTCCTTTGCTAGATAAACACGGCTTTTTACTTGCAGTGGGGCTCAGGTTCATTTCCAGGTTCTGGGGAGCACTGCCTCAGCAGCCTACCTCTGGTCACCACAGGGCTGAGCTTTTCCTGCTTCATCCCCTGCATTCCAGCAGGATCGGCATTGGGCAAACAGCAGGGAGAACGGAAGGAGATCCTCGATCCGTGTTCAAGTAGGAATTATGAGAACTCTCCTACTGAATCACAGTCACAGGAACGGAAGGCGCAAAGTACAGTAAATAGAGTCAGATTAAATAATTCTGTTGCTGTTTTTTAGTAGGGCAGCAGTTAAGTATAGGTACCCACCTCTCCAAGGAAACAATAGCAACCTCTTTTTCCTCCTCAAAATTCAAGTCTTTGCTTCAAGGCAAAGAAGCCAAGTAGTTCAAAGTACACAGGACAGCATATTTTTAAAAATTAGAAAAAAATTAACACTTCAGTCAAACAGTGAATTTTGTACAGTTGCAAGCAATTTAAGTATGTCCCTAACCTTTTAACATCAGTGGTTCTTCCAGGTAGGAGTCAGGATAGCACTGATCCATCAGCCCTAAAAAAGGCTCCTTTTCACAGTAAAAGACCAGCCTGGGTTTTTCAGAAAAAAAAAAAAGAAAAAAAGGAAGTTATATGATCTGAGCAAAGCTTCATAGAGTAATATTAACAAAGATTTTTACCTGAAAAGAAACACAGATGAAATGGAGTTCTATTCAGGAGCCTTTAATTTTTTTTTATTTATATTTTTTTAAACAGGCTTAAAATATGCAAATGAAGAAAAAGTATGGGGATATTATAAATAACGTAAGTCAGATAAGCTTACACAGTAACACTACAAACACCCCAGTGGGGAAAGACGCAGTACTAACAGCAACTATAAGCAATCATCAAGAAATCAAACTTGCTTAATTCTAGGCAAAAACATTCGTCCATCAAGTGTATGACTGCAGTTGACAACAGGATTCTAGTTGGGTACAACTCACCCTATTGAAAAGGTTCCTTTTCAGAAGAGAGACCATTATTTCAACTATGTGCACGTGAGGTTCCTCATCCTGCTTACAGTTAAAAATAAATACTTTATGTTTGTGTACAGTGATCTTCAACAGAGGTCTCAGCAACACTAACAATTGCTTACA
Source organism: Nipponia nippon (assembly GCF_047370975.1). NCBI lineage: Eukaryota > Metazoa > Chordata > Aves > Pelecaniformes > Threskiornithidae > Nipponia > Nipponia nippon. Next base: position 83,346,542 of record NW_028262347.1, on the reverse strand, counting down.
AAACACTCCTGCGAGGTAGGTATATCATCATCCCCATTTTACAGATGGAAAAAGAGATTTGCCCAGAGTCTCATAGCTATTTAGTATCAGAGCCAGGAATATGTTCCCCGACTCTGTACCAAACCTTTTCCTCTAGGCAATGCTCCTTTTTAGGTTATACTCCTGCATTCAAAAAAGTTACTTTAAGACAACATATATGTTTAATATTACAATATAGCATTTTGTAATAAAACAAGAATACAGTACAGCTCATCTCTGAGGTACCATTCCTCTCCCCCCCCCCAACTCTTTTACCTGGAGATAACCAAAATAATTATGGACTAATCAAAAGAAGTTTTCAAAAATATGCACTCTAGGAGCAGATACGCAAGTGACTGAAGTATGTTTCTGTTTGTAAAGAATATTTGTGTTATTTCTCTAGTGCCAACTTATATCGGGCACTAGGACCATGCAAATTGTGTTATCTTAAGATGGTAAGCATTTGCATGTCTTCGATTTTGCAGTTTAGTGTCAATAACTCCAGTCAATCTCAGAAATTACTACAGATACCTTTCCCAAGCTTAGTGTAACGGTGATCTACAGCCACTTCCCCCTACAAAGACTCTTAAAACACTTTTGGAGCTACACATTCAGCTCCCACGTCCACTAAGTGAGAGTCTTGATTAAGACAAACACATGTGATTTCAGGTTTTAACAAATTTCCATTTTCAAGTTTTATAATGAAGTGACTAACTCCTGTATTGGGACTGACAGAAGACAACTGAGACTTTGTTAAATTTGTCGGTAAAGTACAGTTGAGATCCGAAACAAAATAACTAATCCAGTTCCTCATATAGGCTCCATGACTCACCACTAATATATTGGCATCTAATATTCTAGAAACTCCACCGTTATCAGAGCTAAGTTCTGCTTCACTGCAGTGGTTTGTCCAAGGGAAAACTAACTGTTCTTCAGATGTTCCTGAGCTTCTGCTTGCTGCACCATGCATGTCTTGCTCTTTCTGTTCCAATTCAACAGCTAGCCGACACAGAAATTCAAAAAAATCCCTTGCACGTTCTCTTACCTAAAGAGAAAGGTCAGAAGAGTACATTGTGAAGAATGCAAGAGACTTTGGCTTTCAGAAATCTGAGATATAACTGCTTCAGTTAAAAGATAAACATTTATCACAGACAAGTCTCAGAAATCAATGGTAAGTTACTGAACACTGTAAAAACTCCTCTGCTCTCCAGTGCCAAGGTTAAGAGTAATTTCCATCATCCTTCTGCAAACAACAGCTTCAGGAGGAGTCAGTCTCAGAATCAATATTTTAGTTCTAAAGAGATTCCCTACTTGGCAGCCACTGGAATCAAGTCAGGTAGTGTTTTTAGCCTGGAAAGCAAATACCTTTGGTTGGGCTAAGCTCTCAATAAGATGTTCCTAAGTAAGCAATAGCAGCATCTGCACTGATGAAATGGCCTAGAAACTAGCGCACAAATAAATAAATAGATACCATACTTCATCCAGTGTTTCTCCTCCAGAAGGCGTGAATGAAGGACATTGCTCTCCAGCAGCCTTTGCCATAGCCTTGAGGTCAGTCAAAGGCCTTCCTTCTGCAACACCGTATTTCTGTAAGAGGCAAGTTACAAAGAGCGGGTTTAGCAAGATGATATATCAAGTCTTATATCAAGTCTCCAGTACCACTTCCAGTGCGAACATCTCTTAACAGCTTTGTTTCCTTGGATTCTCAAGTGTTCCATGCAGGCTTAGCTACTTTTTACATTCTATTCCAATATTGGAAGAGGACGTATCTTTATATCTGCTATTTAAGTATATATATGCTGGGCAGAAAAATACATTAAGAGCAGCATCTCATTTAAAGTACTAACATTCAAAACACTACCTTCAGCCTTGAGATTTTTTCCTACGATCTCGACACTCATTTTTAGCATACAAAATTCAAGTGTCTTTGTAACTGAGGTTACATTGCAAACACCTCTCTATGTAGCTGTTCACACAAAGATAAACTCCATTTACTTTTCATTTGGAGAAAGACTACACGGAATTACCTTTCACGAGTGAGAAACAAATATTTTCTCTACAGACCTCTGAAATCCCCACAACAGAGGAGGAGTCCATTTTAAAATCAAAATTTTTGAAAAAGACAAAAAAAAACCCAAACGAACAAACCACGAAAACCCACAAGTGTCTATTAAAAATAAACAATACAGCCTCCCCCCACTTCTTCAGGACATACATCACTGCTGTGGACAGTGTTATCAGAAAACAAGACAGGCAAAAAAGATCTTAAAAACGTATGCTAACGGACTCAAGAGAACATGCAATTAACTATCTTCAATGTCATGTTTATTCCTGAGACCTCCAAATACAAGGCCCGTAAGAGAAACAGTAGTAAGACCCCATATATACCAGCTAGTTATTCTGGATCACTAGAAGTCGCATATGGTGATAAACATATTTGGATGTGCATTACCATTTTTGATGCTGAAGATCTTTCCAAGGCACATCTCTAACAATGGTAAACCAAATTAATATTTCTCCCTCTGAAGATTAATACTTCACTACCACTAACAAATGAAAAATATATTAAAGTGGAAAGCTTTGGTCTTTCCTTGGAATGCCCGAAGACAGTGAAAACACTGCAGTTACGATGAGTATTTTGAGAAAGTAAGAGCTGTTGCTATACTGTCAAACACTCAGTTACACACATTCCAGAAATCCAGGTGTTGATGACTAAGATACAGACACATACTCATTACTGAGGCTTTTTTGACTTCTATGTCACTATCCACTTGCTGTGGATATGCAATTAGATGCTATAATAATTAATTTATCACGGTCTTCAGAATTTCAATGTGCTGAAACACACTGAGTTCAGCCTCTCAATCCCTTTCTCTAAAGCAAAATATTGACATTTTAAGAACACTAGGGAAGACATGAAGAAATAAGTGCTCTGAAGCTGCTGAAAATGAAATCCTAATCTTAAAGATTTTTCCAGACCTCTCTCATGAAAGCAAGGCATGAGACAATAAAACTTTCTTAACAGGGTCAATGACATATGTTCTTTTAAAGGACTTTGCTTCTTTTCATGCAATTCAAACTTAATTACAGTTATCCAGAGTAGTGACTTACAACCTGTGGCCTGCAGACACTGTACTGGCATTTCTATACATCCATACAAACATCATGAAAGGGGAAAAAAAGTGTAACAGAGACTTAAGATTATTCTTTCTAAAATTCTGTATCACAAACTGTAATATTTTCGAAAATGTCAAGTGGTAAAGCAACTGAAGAAGTCTGGGAGACATTTGACGTGCTGATTTCAGGGGAAGAACTGGAATTTCTGACAGAAAAAGAAGATCCAAATAGGAAATGTTACAATCATGTTCTGCTCCTTAAACACTTATTTGCCTGCTGGCAATACGCCATCCCACTTTTGGTTTTGTAGCATTCCTTATTTAAAATTCAGCTGACACTCTCAGTGTAGCATCTGAAGGGTGATTCATATTAGCAGAAACAGCCAGGATCTGAGTTTATTCTGATCAAGACATACTTAAAAACAGACAGGAGGTACAATTATGCCTGTTATCAGGCAGAGGTGCTAATCAGGAAAGCAGATTGGTCCACAGACAGCAGAAAGCTTTCCAGTAGTCTTTGTGCAAATGAAAAGGTATAAACAGCTAAAAAGCCAACATCAGGTTGTGTAATCAGGCTAGAGAAGGTTAGGCAGAGGGAGTTATCTTTAACACTTTACATATGGGGGTAGAAAACAGAGCTAAGCTTTTTATTACATTTAAGATAATTCTCTCTACATGTAAATCTTACCTTACTTAAATCGTAAGAGCATCACAGTTACAGCACTAACCACTAAATTTTCGCTTTGCTTCACAATTCTGCAAACAATTCATAGTACTTGATGTTCAGTTTTCAGTGATCAAAACCACATCAAATAGTGCTCTCCGCTGTTAAATCTACCATTTAATAAGCCAAGATACCCATCAGCAGTAAGTTACATTTTCAAATTGTTCAATGTTCAATATTAAAACAGACTCTTTTGGCACTTACTCTCTCTCGAAGTCTTGCATCACACTTGATTTCCAAATCTTTGCAAAACTTATTTTTTCCTAGAATTGTGGCAGCAGTCTAAAAAGTGAATACACAGTCGCATCAATGAGCTGTTTTCTCATGGGATAGCTAGACCATCTTACATCACCACAGCCAATGTGAATCACATTAGTAGTACCCAACAACCCAAACAAACAAGACAAAGTTTTTCAGCTAGTAGTGTCTGTCAGAATTGGGTATACGGCCTGTGTCAGGCCATAAAATGGCAGAAAAGCTGCGATCTTCTGAAAGTTCTTTCACAATTCAAAGTCCAGAACAGTTGAAAACACTTAGCAACCATGAAAGGTGGGCAGCAAGATGCACAGCAGCAGCAGGATTTACAGGGATAAAAGCCACATCTTCTCGAGTCTACTGCCACTCACAAAGCAATCGTGCTGACACATTCTTTATATGTAGTATGTGGGTCAGACTCACAAGCAGTACCGTCCTAACAACTGATCAGTTAATCCGCCAGTGAAAAACATAGCATCTAACAAATGAAATTACTTTCTGGCAAGTGGCTACTTAATGCACCTCAGAAATCAAATACTCTTGAAGCAGTTAAGAGGCAGGAGGGTGTTTGCTGGCAACACACTGAACTGTCAGCCCCGATGTTACAAAGGAGAAATGCACTGGATGAAACACTTTGGGGGGGGCGAAATCTAGCTTATTGTATTCACTTGCCTTTTGATAGCATGGCCAAGAGACAGAGAAAACCCAAATAGCTTAGTTAGCTTTTAACAATAGTCTGGATATCTTGAGTTGTGTGCTATATATCTTTTTTTCTTCCAAGGAAGCATATGATTTTGAAGGTGCAGGGAGGGCAAGACAACTGATCAAGAGGAAATTCTGATACTACTTTGGAAAAAGTATTGCCTAACAACAGGCTCTAGCATGTTGGATATTATACATTTGTCTGGCTGCCACAGCCAAACTGGGAACTAAAGGACAGCTAGCCTGCTCCTGTTCTTATATGCACCAAAGTGTGAAGGCTGTACTGGATTCACATACAGTTTTGACCAGCAATATCAGCTGGAAGTCTTGTGCAAATGTCCACATCCAATCGAGCTGACATTCAAAGAACTCATTCTGAAAAGGCTCCTTGGATTTTGACAAATAATAAGCAGCCTTGCTGTACTAACAAGATTTTATGACCTATTTAATGTATTCCTTAGGAAAGGCTTTATGTTGCAACTTTAAACTTCTGTCACAGAATAATGTCAAAATTCACATAGGGTTGAATCGACTTCCTTGTATATATGAATAGCATAGTTAATTGTATGACTATATCCTGAAATTTCTCCAGTACTGAGATCTTGTTCAGTACATAGAATAGACAACATTCACCTACTGAGCACTAATTCATACTCTGAACTGTAAATAACAAACATGAAGCCTCATTTACTGTGCTGAAACCAAAATCTGCTCTGAAGAAGAGACTACCTTCCTCACACCTTTCCTACACTATGCATTACTGGAATACCAGTATGCTTCAGAAATGTTCCTGAATCTTCACAGTACCACAGTGAGAGAAGGGATATTAGCCCCACTTTGCACATGGAAAAGACTCAAAGATTTTCTCTCGTCCTTCTCAGGGCTCAGCCTGTCCCTGCCTTCACTGCTGCAGAGTTCTTGTCCCAACAGCATGAGCATCTCACACTAAGCCCCCTATTCCCCTGCAGACTTTAGTATTGTGCTCTGTTAAGCTCACAAGTCTTATGGAGTTATGCTCTGTTCACACCACATCCCAGTCTGCCCAACTAATCTTTTTTTTAATTTTCACATTGCAGGGCTGCCTGCTCTCTTCTACACTGCTCATTTCTGGAGCTAGTCTTTGACCCTCCCTCCTAGGCTTATTCTCTAACAGGCTTCCCTGCAAAGCCTCTCTCTGTATTTCCTATACCTGCTCACTTGGCACCTCCTGTAGCTCTCGAATTCCTGCCCAGCTAGTACAACTCTCTTTGCAGGCATCCCTTTTTTCTCCTATCCTGCTCAGGCTTGAACGTTCAGCTGTCAGTCACGGGCAGTAGCCAGAGGACCACGTACCACTCCTGGTTCCAGTAACCAGTACACACCCTGACTACAGCTGATGCAGGAAACATTGCAAGGAAAACTAAACTTTACCACTAATGGTTTCTTTAAAAAACATTTTTTCCTCTTTTGCAAGGGAACTTGTACATTCCTCTCATACTTGAGCTATGAAGTGACAGCGTAGTAAAGGACACTTCTTCATAGATTTGCAGCTGCCAAAAAAGGGAGTTCCAAGCAAATGGAAACTGCGGCTTTACACATCTTTGGAAAAGTTTCCACAAAGTCTGGATAGCTTGTCAAACAAATGGCAAAACACATTTCCTTTATGCAAAGGACAAATTCAGGTCTGTCTTCTGCATCATGAGAGTGCAAACGCTTCTCATGGAAAAGGCTGTATCTAATATAAGGAAGAAAATTACCAACCTCACGCTCAAGCGGCTGAGCATTCAAAAACAATTCCCCTAAGGCAGGCACATAGCACAGACAGTCTTATGAATGTTATAAAGGACTATTAATGTTTTTCAATATAATCACTGCCATTCACACACTTAAAGGAAATGACTTGTCAGGCAGTTATTATGCATTTTAAAAACATCTAATAATTGCACCCCTCCCTGTCTGTCTCTCTAGTTTGTTTTCTGCCTAAGTTGTGCTGCTAGAGCAGTTCATGAGACTGTGCTGCAAAACTGATGAGCAATATCGATGATGTACATTTTAAGAAAAAAAGGGGATTTATGCTAGATTTTGTTGATCTTGTTTACAGCAAGGCTTCATAGACTTTTGTAGAAGGACAACAGAGCAAAAAGCAAGCAACCAGCGGGACTATCAAGAATCGCTTAGTAGTTTCAATCACATGAAGCGTACATGTCTCCTGAAATCGCAGCATTAGTAACAGAAAATAGAGTTAAGGACAGGGCTTCCACAGGAGACATGACCTTCCTAGAACAGCTGATCTCTGTCTCTACCTTTAAAAGTTCTGTTTCCATAATTTTTTGAGTATTTTGTAATACTGCACAGAAAATCACACGTAATCCCACTCAGTAATTAACACTTTTTCCTCTTAATTAATGTATTAAAATAGCGCATCAAGGTGAGAGGCGTGCTATTAGCTTCCCGTCAAAATCCAACCTCTCTGCACATGTAATGATCCTTGTACTGACTTTACAGCAAAAGTTGGTCTTGCCTATATTAGTCTGCATTCCTTAGAAAAACACAGCATACAGTCACAATGCATAAGACAGTACAACAATATCACAGCCAACATGTTTTGTTTCTTCAAAGAAAAACTGACTTCAGCCTGTGTCACCTCTAAGTCCCGATTACTCCTTTAGCAAGAATCTATGCACATAAAAAATAATGGCAAATCCATAAGAACAATACTGCATGACATCCTGCAAAGCAAGCCAGCCTTCATTGCCTCCTAACTGAGCTGTTCTCATTGAAATTTACTTACTCGTAGATGCCTTCTTGAATTCTACACAACTCAAACTGCAGTTCTAAGTCCATCAAAATAGCTTTTGGCTCTCCGGCACTGTATTATTTTTGCATCAATAGCAAATAAATGCCAAATCTGGAAGCTAATATTTACATTCAGTTGCCTCCAGAAGCACTTGCCTGCTTTGCTCGGAGGAGGTCACTGGAGAAGACATGAGTAAACTTCACATTACTGAGAAATAAACCAGCAGCATCTGCTTGTCTGAAACCAGTTGCAGACAGTGGCTCATCCACTCCTTGACCTACAAAATAAAAACCCATCAACATTAAGACATGCAAATTTTAGATCATTTAGCAGCTGAACAAGCATGGCAGCAATAAAGAAACTGCTCAGTCATAATAAAATGCTTCTCCTTCAGTAAACTCAACCATTAGTAAAAGTCACTGTTCCTCTGGTCTTTCCTAAACTCAGTCACACAAATTGTATGAAAAAAGGGAGTACAGGCTAGGAAGACAGAAGGATCATTATCAATGATATTAATGTATACATATGACAAATTTAGACATACAACAGGGGCCTACATTTTCTAAATGTGAGTAGTCATTTCAAATCACTTGTCCTTTTCAGAATGGTCACTGGTAGGCTCCCTGCAAGAGGAATCTCACAACTGAAACTTTAAAACAGATTTGCTGATTGTAAATAAGAAAAAGGACAATACAATTGAGATAATGTTGTTGACACTAAAATGCATATATGGAAAAAACATGCACATCAGGAGAGTCAAGTCCTGACAAATATGAAATGCCTGCTCCTCCCCATTCCCTAACGTTGACAATGCCTTGAAGAAATGAGGCAACAAGAAGGGATTCTGTGTAATGCGGAAAGCAGCACACACTCTTTGCCAAAGACACAGTTTCACAAGAATTTTACAGTTGACGTAAACACAATCTGTTGTGGTCTCTTCCTCTCCCCTACTCCACCTCGCACATGGACACTAATGCTCAGGCAGCTGCACAGCCAGCGTGTTGATGGAACAAACCTAGCTGGAATGCAGCAACCCTTCTAAAAATTGTTTTCAGAGTAGTCTGTGAAACTAGCTGGTCACAGAGCTCTAGGACAGCGTTGAGAGAACGAGCACTTTGGTAATTCAGCTTGAATGAAACAGGTGTGCTCCTGTCACAGCTCAGAGAGTCTGCAGGAGAATCAGGAACTGTGGCAGAGGGACAAACCTGTAACAAATTGCTATGTCCACACTTATATCACCCATTTTACTTTTGTAGGAAGTCAAAGCAGGGAGTGTGCAATTCTCATCAGATCCAGAACAACGACAAAAACAATTTTCACCAAGCAAATGCACAAGCATTTATATGCTTCCAATAGCAAACGACAGGACACCAGAAGTCCAGAACTTGAGTTCTGAGCACCTCATCTGTAATTCAGCCATGTGAGACCTCGGACCCCACCACAATGGTATAGGTCTTACACCTCTCGAAACACAAGGCAATGTTCACTTTCTACACTGGAGAGGGCAGAGAAACCTACTACGTGTCATTTGACACAGAGGGCTAGGATTTTAAAAAACAACATTGGTACTTTTAAGAACATAAAGCAGAGAAATATTCTTTATTTACTTTATTATGAGCACAAAGCCATGTTGCAAGAACTGTAAATTGCAATGTCAAAACAGAGGTAGGAAAATCTGGAAACACAATTCTTCCTCACAGCATGTAGCATTGTATAAAGTTTATTTATTCAGAGTACAACCCCACTAGGCTCCTTGTAGCAGTGAGAGTCGATTTTCCTACAGCGGACATCCACACAGCTCAGCGTTTTCAGTTCTAGGTATACAAGTCAGCAGTCACTAAGGAGAAGCCTGATTTTAAATGTTTTGTCTAAAGACTGCCTTCCTAGAAAGAGCTGGGATTGAACAATTCAAACATTTAAACTACCTTTACTTTTCATTCTTCCTTGCTCTACTGTAGACTTTTTTTGCAAGTGACAGATTACCTTCTTAAGGAGACAGCCTCCTTTACAACATGACCTTTATCCATCCTTCTGCAGCTCCTTACCAACCCCATCGTACAAACGTGCACCTGGCTGGTTCTTCACCAGAGCTGCAGCTCTCACTTCTCATCTGAGCCCCAGAAGCCCCTTTCCCAGGCTTCACACTACTGAGGTTTAATGCAGTGCTATGGGACCTTCTGGCATCCTTAGTAACAGGTGCTGCTATCACTGTATTTGATTACAGGTAACTTTTTTTTTCCCCCCTGTTTAGAAAAAGGAACTATTCTAATACTCCTGTTAATATCAGAAATGCATCACTATTTGTTGTTATTCTATGGAGACCGACTTAGAATCTTCATAGTTCTGTAAAGCTATCAAGCTAATATCCTGGCTTACATATAAAGTCTCTTAAGGTTTACAATATTATTCGGTAATAATACTTAACATTTCAGCAGCTGGTTACAGGGTTTCACATTTTGCAGGGAAGAATAACTTTCCATCTCTAGCAAGCTAGCAGAATAACTGATACTAACCTTGCAGTATCTTGTCTTTGTTGTATCTCGTTTCTCCACTGAAACAGATTATAAATAAAAAAAATTAACTCATAATAATTTTACTGAATGTTCAAAAACATTATTATATTAGATACCAACAGGAGACAGCAGTCTGAATACAAAAAATGAGATACAGTACAGCACAGCCTCTTTTCAGAAAGACATACCTGAAGACTTTACAGTTAAAAAAAAAATTCAAGTAGTCAACCCCAATCATACTGTCAATATTTACTAAGACAAACCTACCTGGGATAAAAGGAAGGGAAGTAATTTCTTAATGTTATCATAAATTCAGCATAATTTACCCATTACAGTAACACCTCTATGCTGGAGAGAGGGAAGATGCAGAAAGACTCTGGAGTCCTCTTATGACGAGTGTGTGCTAGCCAACTGGACCTCTGTGCTTTAAAGGGAAGCCAGTTCAAGAGCTTATCAAAGACAGCAGCAGAGCACACTGCACACCTTGAAGTAACACACCGTTAAGAAGCCAGAGCTGTACAAAGACTGGTAGAATGAACATCACCTTCTTTAAGAATCAGAATATCCTACCTTGAAAACCATAATTGATGGTATTTCAAGAGAAGAGTGACTAAAACCATGTGTAGATTTATTCAGGAGGGAAAATCTAACAACTAAACTTGACATGAGCAAAGTTAAGCATGCTGACTTTGTGGAGACTCCTCACCTGACAGAAATGCCATGTGCTTAAGTTTTTTTGCAGTATTAAGGCCAAGCGTGCTGCTTGGGTTTTGTACAGAGAGCTATCAACGCTGCTGTGCGGAAGTTCTCAACATGAGCCCCAAACAGGTACCTGATTACAGAAGGCCAGTACTTTTAAGAGAAAACACTATTTTAGTATACTTTAAACTCTTTCCTGCACAGAGGGCAGCAATTTAATTCTTCAGGCTCACCCCATGTCCTGACAGCTACTTCCAGCCTCCTGAGGAAAACGCAGCAGGCTGGATGGAGCCCATCCTGCTGGTCATCAATTGGGGTGCAGGTGGCGGAAGAGCAGAATGTACAGTTTTCCAAGTAGCACTAAGATAGCACAGCATACGCAAGCATGGCGTGCTGGCTGAACTCCCATCCATTTGCTGGTGAATGAACTGGGATCTTTCTGAAGTGTCTACAAGGGTCCCACCTGAAGATTTCAAGATCAACAAATTGTTTCAGGCTCACATGTCTTCTAGCTGATGTAAAAGTTAGGCTGCAACTATTGCACTAAGTCAGCAGATCCAGGACTGTAACGGAAGTCAAGAGTAACTCTTAACAGGAGGAAAATCAGAAGAGAAAAAAAAAAAAACCCAGAAGTCATTGCTCCTGTTGCACTGATCAAGTACTAAACTGTATTATGCAACAGGGGGAAAAAAAGTTTAGCTTTCATAAAAATTAAACAGTTAACTACTGTCAGTTGTAGGAAGCTGGATCTACTTAGTCTAGTTAATGACAAATCTTTGGCAATATCCACTGTAGCTCGAAAGAAAAACTCACCTTAACAATTTTAACTAAGTCACAAATGCCAATTCTTTAACATTTCACAGTAGAAATGTTAAGACTACCATTCCTGAACGAGCTCTTTGCCCCACCAGAAAGCTTTTGGCAGGAGAAAGGTCTTATGAGCAGTCACCAAAGAGTTCACACATGTTACGCGTAACCCCATACTTCCATCAGTCCCAAACGACACCGATATGGCTTGACTTATCAGGTTACCTGACGTGCACTGGCGCAGGCTGGCGTACCTAGCCAGACCTAGTACCACCACAGGCACAGGTAACCGGACAGCCGCTCCGGCTCAGGCGCCGCGCCGCCCTGCCCGGCCGGCAGCCCGGCAGCGCTACCAGCGGCGCGCAGAGCGCGGGCACCCGGCTCCCTCAGCGGCCGGCCCGGCGCTCCCTCCGCCCGCGGGCTCCCTCACGGCGCTCCCCGGCCCGCCACGCCGGACTGACTGACTAACCGACCGGCCGACTGACTGACGGGAGCCGTTACCCCTGAGGGAGCCGCGCGCCCCTAACGGACCGCCCCGGGGGGGGGAGGGGGAGGCGGAATTCCGCCGACGTCACGGCCCGTCCCGGCACCGGCGAGGGTTGGGGGGGGCAGCGGGAAGCCGGGGGAAGGGGAAGGCCCGGCACCGGCGCGGGGCGGGGGGGGGGAGTTGCCGCGGTACTCACTGCCGGACGACGGTCAGCCCGAAGCGCACCATGGCGCGGCCGCACAGGTGCGCGCAGGCCCAGCCTCGCCCCGCCGCCGCCGCCGGTGCCGGTGCCTCCTGCCCGCACTGCGGCGCCCGCCCGCCCCGCGCCCTCCGGTGACGTCACAGCCACGCCCCCCCCGCCGTCCCGCCGCGGCGGTGGGAGGCGGCGGCGGCGGCGGCGGCGCGGCTACCCCCCACCCCCTTCCGGCCGGGGCAGTCCCGGGCTCCCCCGCTGGGTCCGGGTGCGGCGGCTCCCGGGGGAAATGGGCCCCGGGGCCCCCTGTTGAGGAGCCGCCGCCCGGGCGGGGGAAGCGCCGCCGAGGAGGCTTGGCGCGAGTCCCCGTCCAGCGTGAAAGGGCCCGGTTTGTTTCGCACCCCAAAAAATCAGAGGTTTGTGCAACGCAGCTGCAAAACCGCTTTCTGCGGGGCGTTTCTCCTCTCAAAAACTTCGCTGCGCCCATTCCGAGAGCTCATGGGGACGACAGACGGGTGCTCCGGAGCGCGATTACTTGCCCGCTTTCCTAAAGGATGACCTTTTTCCACGTGAAATATGTTGGACGGTGCAGCGCGTGCGCGTTCATCATCTTTAGTATTTGGCCGAGGCCGTTGGGGAGAGGTGCGAGTTCAGGTGCGTTTGGTAGAAGGACGCGGGGCGGGTGGAGCCGCAGCTCGGTGTGGCTGCAGGCCTGGGCAGTGCACCAACCAGCCCGAAAAACCTGCCTATTTAGAATACTCATTTTTAAAAATTAAAGGGAAGGTATGTCTGGTCTGAAGCATTTTTTTAAGGTCTCAAGGCACGTGTTGAGAACAAGTCCTATGAGGAGCGGCTGAGGGAGCTGGGGTTGTTTAGTCTGGAGAAGAGGAGGCTGAGGGGAGACCTTATCGCTCCCTACAACTCCCTGAAAGGAGGTTGTAGCGCGGTGGGGGTCAGTCTCTTCTCCCTAGTAACAAGTGATAGGACAAAAGGAAATGGCCTCAAGCTGCGCCAGGGGAGGTTTAGGTTGGATATTAGGAAAAACTTCTTCACGGAAAGGGTAGTCAGGCAGTGGAACAGGCTGCCCAGGGAAGTGGCTGAGTCCCCATCCCTGGAGGTATTTAAAAGACGTGTGGATGTGGTGCTTAGGGACATGGCTTAGTGGTGGACTTGGCAGTGCTGAGTTAACGGTTGGACTTGATGATCTTAAAGGTCCTTTCCAACCGAAATGATTCTAAGACTCTATGCTCTTACTTTACAATTATAATCAGTTGGCTGTCACCTTAAAACTCTAGTTTTCACATAATCTCATGATTCTGGGACCAGAGAGTTGAGTAAGTTCACCACATTGCAGAAGACATAATATTTGATGATGTTCAGTCTCGTTACATCAACTAAATTAAGAACACTAATTGGTAACAGGACTTTGCTCAGAGTAGTATCAATAGTTGGATAAATTATGCTAATTACAAGTCAGTTAAAAGTGTTGGAAGCCAAATCATACCCCTGAGTAATCATCGGCAAAGATGGGAGCTGTTCCGAAGCAATGGTTTCAGACCAGCAGTTCACAAGGCAAAGCAGCGCGTGGTGCAGGCATCCCCAACGCAGACATCCCCAACCAGCTGGGGTCGTGCTGGCCTGGTGTGGCAGCAGTCCAGAGCCTCCATGTGGTTGAGTCCCCATCCCTGGAGGTATTTGAAAGAGGGGTAGATGTGGTGCTTAGGGACATGGTTTAGTGGTGGACTTGGCAGTGCCAACGTTAACGGTTGGACTTGATGATCTTAAAGGTCTTTTCCAACCTAAACGATTCTATGATTCTCTGAAAAATGGGACAGATTGTCATCTTCTTCAGGTCCTATTTACCCACATCATTTCAGCTCTTGGGATCTAGATGGGAGATTGGTGGAGTACAGTTTTGGGATCCATAGTCCTGGGATGGGTGAGCTTCGTATTAGGACTGTTGCAGATTGATTTGTTGGACAGAAGCCAGATCTCCTCTGCAGCCACCATCATACTTGGGAGATAACACAGAGAGGAATTAGGGCAGTTGGGGGGAGAGAGAAAAGCAAACGTACTGCCTACACATTCTCTATATTACAGTGATGTTTTCAAACTCAGGAGTAAAGCTGACCTCTGAGCTAGATACAATAAACCAGCTCTCCTCTTTTGCCTAGCAGTGTTCTTTCTGGGCCAACTGACAGCATTTGTGGGAAGATACAAGACACATCTGCATTTTGTAGTTCACACTCTTGTTGCCTATGCATTACTTGCTGGGTGAGTAAGGGAACTCTTCCTTCAGTCGCTAGGGTTTGACATTCAAACTCTCACTTTCCCTAGTAAGAGCGAAAAAGCAAAGCAAAAAAAAAAAGTCTTATAGAAGGTAGAAATGTATTTTGCTCTTCCTTCACCACTTCCCATTCTTGAAGATTCATGAAAAAACACACGTACATCTCGGCGAGGATATGGCATAGATGATGTCTTCCTTAACACAGAAATACAACATTCACCTCAGGAAAGGTCCTGCTGGTCAGAAATAGTAAAGATTCAAAATGGTTGATATTTTAGGAAATTAACCATAAAAATTTGGTCAAATCATCACTGTGTTGTTGATGTAGAATACAGTAACAGGTAATACCTATTTTTCTCATTGCAAAAAGCAAGGAAAGAAATGGGAAAGTCACTTAAGGGTGAACAAAAATATCCAAGGAGCTATGATAGCATACAAGAACTGAGAAAGCAGCATTTAAAGTTAATATTTTAACCATTTTGCTAGTGGTGGTTTCTAATAGATGATGAGAGCAATGACCCAATTGCTATTATTAAATAATAGAATTATTAAATTACTGCTGGTAAAATGGACAAAGTAACAGAAGAAGCAACTGCAAATCATCCTTTTCGCCTCAGAAAGCTGAGTTTTATGAATGACGGACAATCTGACAGACAACCAAAATATGAGTTGGTCAGATAGCTGAGTGTATTTCCTTTAGGATTTCACAACCGGATGGAATAAGTGCTATCTAAAAAACAGACATTTGTGAAATTCTTCTGGGTTGCCCAGAGATCTGACCTAACTTTGAAACTGGTTTGTGCTTTAACACTAAACATTCTAAATGAAGACTGAAACATAATTTGTTTCATTTGATAACAGTTTAAAACAGATGCTGAATTAAATATTTACGGTGGGTCTGTTTTGTTCCCTTTTTATCTTCCTTTGGCAGTGTGGCACAACCCTGTATTTCTGCAGTGCCTCTCCTCCACAGATTTCAGAACTGACATTTTCAAAGGGTGAGACTAGTGACATGTCTAGCCTCTAAATGAGCCAGTGCCAAATGACTCAGCTCTGACCTATTTCTATTGAATCACCATTAAAAACAACTGTGTTTTGCTACCATGATAAGACCCCAGCTGTGTTTCAAGCATGTTTTAGAAGGACGAGAAACAAATATGAGCCAGCACTGTTAGCGTCTGTAATCTTAGAAGTGCATGTTTTGATACAGGTTCCTTTGCAAAAGTGACAGCCCTTCAGGCAAAGTTTTAAAGAGACTTTGTCTGAAGTCACACAGTTTGGGAAAACAGCTCAAAAGGCCTGCAGCTTCTGACTTAGAGCCTCGTGGTTTGGCTACTAGATCATGGTTCCCTTTTCCATTGTGTAGTCCTCTTATCTTTGCTCCTGTCTCCTTTATAGCATGTGCACATTTTTTCCTGGGCATTAAAATTCTCATTTTTCATTTCTTCCTCCTCAGTAATTTCTCTGAGCTGCTGTGGCACATCATGTTAGTCTGTGTTCATGAGCCTATTTTTTAAATTGACCCATTGAAACAAAGTTTATAAAGCACAACTGCTAACACGAGCGCTATTCCTCCTCAGATGATGAATAGTATTTTGAGGAAGTCATCTTAGGAAGAAAAAGCTTTTGTGGAGCTGGAAATTAAACATTTTTGAAGGAGAAAATTTTATTCTAATAAAGATTTTAAACTCTAATCTAGTAAATTCATCATCATATGGATCACGTATCACTAACATCAGAAAACATCATCAATCCAGGGAGAGTTATCTAGTCTCCATGAAACAACAGTCGGCAATTAGGAACGCAAAACTGAAGTTACCAGCTGGGCTGTATTCCTGGCAGCCCACTTGTCATTCGGGATCTGATCCTGCTTCCTGCTCTTACAAGTCCACCAACCCAGCAGAAACCTGGGCTTAATTTTTTCAGGGTTTTTTCCTCCCCCAGCCCTCTCCCTGTGTAATATGTCTCTAAAGGATGTGCTAGCACAGAGAAATTCGTAACTTGGTCAAATCCAAGCGCAGAGATTGTGCTGTGGCCAGTTCTCGAACTGGACAGGCTGGAGAACATGGCTGTGGCAATACCTTTGTGGCAACTACATCAATTGCTTTCATGGAAAAGTAACTTTAGACAAGTGTTTAATTATTTTTAAGGTGGTTTTCAGTGTGATATACCGGCTACAAACAGGGAGCAGAGCCAGCCCCTTGCGACTGTCCTGCTGAACAGAAAACCTGCCGTGCTCCTGCAACAACAACACTTCACACCAATTTGCCCAAACCCTCGTGTAAAAGTTGAAGTCGCGGCTGCAGGCTTTCTGGTTGATGAAGACGTTCGGGTAAGCTGTCGGAGAAGAGAGAAGGTTCAGTTAAACATTTTACTTTGCAGGCGGCTAGGAAACCCCAGGCAGCTCCTGGAGGAGCTCCAGGAATAGCGGCAGCTGTAGGAGTTACGTTACCGTCATCTAGCGGTCCTCCTGCAGTCTGCACCCTCGGGTTTTACAGTCCAATTTTAGTCAGTTCCCATTCAACAAGCTTTGCGTTTTGCTTAGATGACATATTTAATCTTTTGCTTTGGTGCTGCCAGCCATCAAGGAGAATCACATTCAAATTTTATGCATTTCTGTTGCAAATTTCTGTAACGTTAGGCCAAGCCTTAATACCTAAACTTGGGAAATGAAATAATACCATCAGGGCACTCCAGAAAGATCAATTCTTTGTCGTGTGTAAGAAGCAAATCCAAAGAAATTGAAATAAAAAACTTCTTGGAGAAGCAAAGAGGTTGAACTTGAGGAAGATGGAAAAATTGAGGGAAGTTTCTGTTCGGGGGGCTGGTTAACAATCCTGAATTCATTCCTCATCCTCCAGCCGGTTATGTCCCACTTGCAGTTTTGTTCAAGTTCTGAAAACCCTAGTCGTCAGAAAGGTCAGGCTATTGCTCTTCAGGGATGCTTGCTAGTCTCCTGCCAGACGAACCAGAGTTTTTGCTCTAAGAAGCATTACCAAGTAATCTGAGGAGCCGCAGCCCCGAACACGGCCAGTCTGCTGACCTTTCTCTCTCTCCGTCACCGCTCTGTCCTAATTCTTCTTGTAGTTTCTGCATGTTACATTTTGGAAGAGCTGAAATAACATCCCAGTTTATTTTTAGAGAAAACTCAATAGCAAGACGGAGCTATCACCACATCATTTCCACAGAAGGACAGACATTTAAGGAGACAGAAATTTTCCCCTTTTTATTTTCCTTTTCTTACTGTGCTTTGCATCAGCTCCTTTCTCTCTCTCTGGCAGGTTGCAGCAGAGCTCAGAGCAGCCCCTTATGCCAGACATACTGCAGACGGTGCTCATACCTAAGCATGAACACCTCAGCTTTACTCACCTTGTAAGACTAACAGGTCTTGATTTAACGTATCCGCTACTGAGGGATGCCCTTCCCACGGCGCACCTGAAGCCGGTGCTGAGCGCTGGCCTGATGTTCTCCCTGACAAGCGTCCATACTAAGACCCCCCGCAATTTTCACTATTGTCCCCTGGCAGCATCAGCAGTAACATCAGCTGCCACGCACTCCTTTTGGTGTAAAAATATTGTGGTACCTGTGCCCCTGTGGCTGCACACAGCTGAAATGCACATCACCTTTGAGAACCCTTTTAAATATACCATTATATTAGGAAAAATGAAAGACTGTGGGGTTTTTTTACTGTTTCAAGGAGGTGCAAAGTAAATGTGGTACAGCCAGCTTTCTGCATAGATCTAAAGGGATCCCCAAAGTCTTTTTAAAATAAACTTTCCCTTAATTGGGAGAAATGATTCAGTGTGCTGTGGGGGGCAAAGCAGCAGAGCATAGCCTGTTTCCCTTTGTGCCAGCTGGCTGGCTTTGATTTGCAAACAGCACAGAGAAGGATCTAATATAATTCTCTAAAAACTGAATGCAACTACTCTATATATATGCCTGCAAGTGACTGCAGAAGGGTGTGAAAGTATATCAGTAATAGAGTTGCCTGCTTGAGCAAGGCCCTACGCTTTCCTGGCCTGTTTCTTCTCCATGAAATGTAAGATTAAAATGCACCTTTTCTACCTTATTATCTACACTGCCATTAAGCAGTCCATGTGTTTGATGGTGTGTGCGAGGTGCTCTTCGTCTCTCTCACTCTTTACCCATGGGACGTTCGAGTTACGGTATGGTTGAAAATGCTCGTCATTTATGCATCCTCCTGCGTGTCCTTCCAGGCAGAGCATGGATGACCGATGGGCCATGACTGCAGGCAGCGGGCTTCAGGGACCCAGGGAATCCCGTGTGCTGATTTTATGCACCGATGTAATGCTCAGGGGTTAACACTATATTGAGCAAGGTGGACTCCATGCCTCTCATACCTCTTGCCAGCTAAATCCTGACTTCTCCTGCTGAAAAAAAGGAAATGACTTGGCTAGACTTATCAGAAATTCTACCTGCCTTTACATCAGCTTTGCATTTATTGATGTGACTGGTAATTTGCAGTATGAGGCAAGAATGAACTGCAGTTGGTGGGAAAATTACTAAACCTATTAAAAGTCAACAGCGGAGCTCCCACTGTCTTCAGCAGGGATAGAATTTCATTCTGCTTGTGCTGGTTGCATTAGATTTGTAGGGCTTTCTGCTTCTTTACAGCAGCACAGAATGAAGAGTGGCTACATGGTTCATGGACAAATTAAAAAATACAGCAATTGCAATAGAAGTGTTTGAAAAGACTCCTGAAGCAAGCATTAAGGATGCCTTGTTTGAAACACAAAGGAAAACTCCCTGCATAGAAAGATAAACTGCATTTCTAGACCCTACAGAAAGATTTGGGGAAATATAAAATAAAACATAATCTAACTTGTATACTGAAATTGGAAACACTGAGCAGTTGTGTGGTGTTTTTCTCTTCTGAAATCTCAATGCTAACGCTTTCTTCTCGTTGCCTCCACAGTTTTCTTAAACACAAAAGTCAGTCCAGCGTGCAGTTGTTTTAAGGCATGATTTTGCTATGTTGTCCCTCCTTAAAATCCTCAGGCTGTCCTTATGTAAAGCATAGGATCATGATGGGCAGAAATTGTTTGCAGATGGTAAGAAGACGACATTACAGAACGGTTTCACAGGCCACATAATAATGGAACTTAACCCTATTGTATGTGGCTTCTCACCATTCAGCCAGCTTTCTTTAAAGGAAGGGAACAGGCTGTTGTCCAATTAATTTCAATTTTAGCTTCTGTGCCTTATATCCACTAATTCTGAAAACCTACATTTACTTAAACGACAACAGAAAGTCTCTTTTCTGCTAAATCTAGATTTAGTAAAACCTCTTTAAAACACAAATCTGCAGAGCACATCCCTGCAGTTCCAGAAGGACCATTGGTAACACTATAGTGGGAAAGGAATTAATCCCCTGAAATCTAAAATTAGGCCAGAGAGCACCCCTTTGAGCTTTAAACCGCAAATGGAAGGTGTAAGAACAACACTCGCAAGTTCCAGTTCTTCACAGGCTCCAAGTTACACCTATGAAATACTGCAGATTGCTGGTCATGTTATTAAATGGTGGCCAGAGGAACACGAGGACTCGTGATGCTTTAAAATACCTACCTTTGGCGCAGACAACCTGTGAAATACGAGGCTCACAGGTCACTTTCCAGGGAAGTTTTGAGAGACTTTGCCTAAAGCCACAGCTCCCAAGTTTGTGTGATTATGACTAGAAAGATCTGTATCTCCTGATTCACAACCTCAAGATTTTATTCGTATCTCCTAACCCATCCATGATTTT
This sequence comes from Nipponia nippon, assembly GCF_047370975.1. Classification (NCBI taxonomy): domain Eukaryota; kingdom Metazoa; phylum Chordata; class Aves; order Pelecaniformes; family Threskiornithidae; genus Nipponia; species Nipponia nippon. The sequence continues at coordinate 83,326,201 of NW_028262347.1, read as the reverse complement.
TTTTAATTTGTTCACATCTATTTATTTTTGCTTGTATGTTTCTTCATTTTAGCAACATGTTTTTCCTTCTCCCTGTTCATTACACCTTTTTTTTTTCCTTTTTTTTTTTTTGCTTTCATTTCTCTTCTCTGTTTTTGGCTGAATTATTCACTTTACGATGGTGTTACTTTTTCCCCACTTCATCTGCCCAAATACCTCTTCTTCACTCTTCAGTGCCTCTTTGCTCTCCCCAGGCGTGCCCAAAGGCCTGAAATTCAGTAGAAGACTGCTACTGGATGGCGGTGGAGGAGGAGAGACCCTGAGGCCAGGCCAAGCACGGCACACGGGAGGGTGGTCAATGCACAGCAGGCATCCACGAGCAGCAGACGTAGAAGAGGATGAGGGTGAGCATCCCGCCTCCTGGGCACGGGCTGAGGAAGGAGGCTCGGTGCATGGAGGCTCAGTTCTTCCCGCTGGCTTCACCACAAAGCCCTCTTCTTTTACTCAGTTTGTCCAAAGCTTTTAGAAAGAAAAACAGCAGAGTTTTTGCAGTAGCCTTTAAATGCAACAAGTCACTGAGTGGAGGTTTGAATAATACCTCAATTAGTTGCAAAAGTGTGCACTCTGCATACTTGCAAGGACTTTTCCACCAGCTCAATTTAATTTCCACAAAATGTTTTGATCCAGCAACTTACCGTTTTTAGGACTTCGTTCTCCTTAAACCTCACGGGACCGTTTCACAGAAGAAACATGCCAGAATTTGCCCACCTAGTAGGCAATGAGCTACGTCTTAGAGGAAAACTTGTTCTGTGACTGCAACATTCAATAGTTCACGTTTTATATGCCTGCTAACACCATCCACCTAGAATCACAGCATCACGTCTCCTTTTGCACCGTCTTCACACTGAATGAATAAAACCAAGACAGGCAGATTTAGGTCAAGGTGAGTTTATTGTCCATACAGCATACCTAATCCCGCCAAAACACTTTTCTTAGAACCATCTTTTAACTAGTCAAAACAACAGGTTATTAATAAAAATGACAACACTGAACAAAGAAGACCTTTTAAAAGGTAATCAAGACTACACTGTATCAGAGTCTTATCCATCGAAAACAACCTCGCATACTTTCTAAATACTTTTGTTTACACTGATCATGTCTACTACCGCACTTTCTAGCATCCCCTGACCATATAAACATCCACACCTCTTAAAGAGCACAT